>NC_051083.1:94840660-95440660 GCF_004664715.2 Peromyscus leucopus
AGTATATAGTTTGAATTGCTATCCCTTGTAAGTTAGAGATTATAGTTTTATGACCTAAGTTGATAAATATTGTTGTTGGTAATATAATTATAATAAAACTCACTTAAATGAGTATTTTTATCTATAAAGCATAGTAAACATTTTTGTAAATATAGGAGAAGGAAATTATAAGCATTACTAAGATAATAAAATATTAGTTTATTTATTTTATTTGGAGCTGTCTGAATGTTTTGGTTTGGTTCCTATGACCAGTGGACAGTTATTCTTTAAAAGTAAGAAAGCCATATTTTTATCTCTGATTACATAAATTGGCAGTTCATGCACAAGTTTTTTTGATAAATCAGAAGTGTGAGGCTTCTGTTATTAGATTTATAATGTGTTTTATTGAAATTCTGTTTACAATATGGAAATTATGTAATGAATTTAAGATTAAGGAATGGTAGAATTAATAGGGTTATATCCAATGATTATTAAAGTACTTTTATGTAAATGATGAGTTAATATTGTACTTATATATAATTCACTCATTACATGTTGCTTAATATTTATAAGGAATAGAAAGTGGCAATATGTTTGGAAAGAATGATTAGAAATAGGATGTAGGACCATCAGGAGAATTGAGATCTGGAAGGAGTTGGGAGAGGGGAAAGAATATGATCAAAATATACTGTATGAAATAAATAAATAAATAAAAATATGAATAGTTTACCAATTAATGATAGATATGATAGCTAGATTTATAAGACCAGCTCCAATTCCTTGGGATGATATTAAGGGTAGTATAGTTTTTAAATCTTTAAGCAAAATGTGTAATTTGGCTGTGAATACCAAATAGTATTGATGATGTAAGGCCATGCTCTATTAATAATTCTGTAGTTCCAATATAACTTCATAACTATGTCTTGAGAATGACTACAATAAGTAGTGGTGTATGGATAACAGATGAACGTGCAATTCATTGCTTTAAGTCTGTTCATTGCAGGCAAATGGAGCTTGTTATAATGATGGCTCTTCTGTTGAATATCCACAAGTTTTTCATGTAACTCACAGTGAAAACTGTAGTCTAGCATGGTTTCTGTAACTTGGTCCCACTTCCTCATTCAGCTTCAGCAGTCTGACCTACCTGCTGTTCCTTGTCTATACATAGAATATACTATACTAGTTATGCAAATATCATACCTTTCATTTTATATCGATACCTTTTCAATGAGCTCTGTCCTGACCTCACCCTATTTCAAATTGCAACCCACTTTCTCCCACCACTCATCTAGCACACTCAGTCATACTTACAAATTTCCCCCTACAAACATATTTTCATATACATTTAAAAGCTTACTAGATTTATTATTAACCTATTTAATATGTAATTTAATAATTTATTACCTGTGTTTATTATTCTTTCCTATTGGTAGAAAGTTAGCTCCACAAAAACATGGAATTTTGTGTGTTTTATTTCAGCACTGTATCACAAACACCTAAAGCATTCCTCTGTATACTGTAGGCACTCGTTATTTGTCTAAGAATTGATTTTAGACATAGGCTTCTCTAAACACGCTGTTGAGTACGAATGCTATTACTTACAGTTGACTTCTTTAGAACCTACCTAAAGAAGGTTTAAGTAACCTTTCCAGTAATGTTTATTTTTTTACCAGGTGACAAAGGTGACACCTGCTTCAACTGTATCGGAACTGGCATTTCAGGGCCTCCAGGTCAACCTGGTCTGCCAGGTCTCCCAGGTCCTCCAGGTAAAATAGTCTTCATATCGACAATCTTTTGTTGGCTCTTTGAGTGTGCTAATAGTTTTATAATGTTATTAGGTTCCCAATTTATAGCTAGTTACTTGTGTCTACAAATTATTGAATCTGAGATACCTCTCTTATTAAATAAATCACCCTTTTGTTTATAATACCTGAATCTACCAACATTCTGTATTACAGCATTTGGTATTATTCAAATAATTACATTGTCCCCAAAGTGAAATGACATAGAGTCTTCTAGAAAACTAGGGAGGATGTTCATACTGTCTGAACACCAAGTATGGTTTCCAGAGCCAGAGTCATTGGGGATATATAATATATTGTAATTAAAGAACAAGGTTTCTATTAAAGTTTTGGCAACTAGCTGCCAATATTCCTTTCTACATATAAGGCATCCCCCCTAATTTTGAGTCATTTTCCAGAACCACAGCTATTCCACTCAATTAACTCTTCACATATGCCCGATATTATATTTTCTTGAGTCTACATATAATGCCTGAGTCCAGCCTGATAATAGATTCCAGACTGTTACCAGTTTAGTGTGTCTACCGAAGACACAAATTCATTGGGAGTTTGGAAATACTTTTTAGCAAGCCTCATAGCTGCCACTATTCCCATCTAGTTTGTCTTCAACTTGAGAGTAAATAGGAGTCACACAGAGGGCTTGTTAAAATCCAGATTGCCTTATGTTCTGATTCAGTAGCTCTGGACCAAGCAATTCTTAGCAGTATCCAAGCATTAACTTTTAAACTAATAAGCGGATAATAATGATGCAGTTAGTGCAGAAATTCATCTATAGAGTCACTGCTTTAGTAACTTTTTTCTGTAACCTCTGGCACCAAACATAGGGCACAAACCAAATCTTAGGGAATGGCAAACCAAAAAAAAAAAAAAAAAAAAAAGAGGGGAGGACTAGGACTAGTAAGGATATAGGAAGATTGTATAACTGAAAGTTAAGATATGCAGGCTCCTTTGATTTCTTCTCCCCTTGACAATAGGATGGTTGTAGGGACTCAAGCCCTACCTCTCAGTTGCGAAGAATACTCAGGAGTTAGAAACACCCGAGGATGCAATGCTGTCTGTGCTGCTAAATCCATTTACGTATAAGGAAGTCTGGTTTCCGGCTGGCGAGTTGGCTCAGTGGTTAAGAGCTGAGTTTGATTCTCAGCACCCACTATCTGCAGTTCCAGTCCTAGTAATCTGATACCTTCTTTTAGCCTCCATGGGCACCAAGCACTCAGGTGGGGCGCAGACACACATACCACACACATGAAATAAATAGGCTTTGTTTGTTTGTTTGTTTTTTGAGACAGGGTTTCTCTGTGTAGCTTTGAGCCTTTCCTGGAGCTCACTTGGTAGCCCAGGCTGCCTCGAACTCACAGAGATCCGCCTGCCTCTGCCTCCCAAGTGCTGGGATTAAAGGCATGCGCACTACTGCCCAGCTATGTAAATAGGCTTTTTTTTTTAGAAAAGAAAAAGGAATTTTTTTCCTATTGAGAACGTGAAAGAGGGAAGAGTATGACTTAAAGGCAGTAGGGTAGAGTTCTCAGTTTAACATCTAAGTTTGTGAGGCACTGTTGTCAATATGAGCATGATTGGGCCTCAAGGCTCAGAGCTCACGTGATTCTCCGTGTGTCTTAGGATCTCTTGGATTCCCTGGAGAGAAGGGTGAAAAAGGACATGCTGGAGCGACTGGTCCAAAAGGATTACCAGTAAGCCTTGATTGTATTATGAGCCACAAAGGACTGGAAGGAAGCCATGTGTCCTTTGATTTTCGCTTATAGACACATACATTAAATTTAGGTTTAATATTAAATTATAATTTATTTTATTCCTTCCCTCTCCCTGCTTTGTCGTCCTTACTTCATACGTTACTTTGTATACTAAATGTTATAGTGTGGGTTAATGGAGCAAATTGGAGAAAAGAATGTTAGAAAAAAAAACTGACTTCCTTTTTGTCTTTCTTCTCCCTCGTTTTTTCTTTCAACTCAGGGCATACCTGGACCTCCCGGTGCTCCAGGCTTTCCAGGATCTAAAGGGGACCCTGGTGATGTCTTCACTCTTCCAGGAATGAAAGGTGACAAAGGAGAGTTGGGTTCCCCTGGAGCTCCAGGGCTTCCTGGTCTACCTGGTACTCCTGGAAAGGATGGACTGCCAGGACTCCCTGGCCCCAAAGGAGAGCCTGTGAGTTGGCTTGATAGTCTTGCTTTTATGTCAGACTGGCACTTAGTAATGTTAGGATAGGTTCTGTTTCAGTGCTAGAACTCATACTTGTGTGTGAGATCATACACTTAATTCTCAACACACTACTCCCCGCCCAAAAAAAGCTTGCTAAAGTAAAATAAAGAGTGGGCCTAATGCTTAGATGAATATTTTACTGATGCCTAAAATAAGAAAATTTTACATTGAAATGGTACAATGTTACTAAGTAGTAACTTACTATTCTCTTACAGTTTTATAAACTTAATCCATTACTGTATTAATTATTACTAGCCATGAATATATGGATAGGAAGTTAAAATGCTTAGGAGTCAGTGTGGCATTCACTTCTTTTCCAAATCTCTCTGTGGGATATTTTTTAGACATGAAAAAAATCTAATTTGTTTTGTATATATAGGAATGTTATAGATTTGTGTGAATAGATGGCCAGGTTAAGATACTAGAGAGCCAAACACTGAGCATAAGTCAATGGTCTCATTTTGTATATAGCATACAGTCTTGGATATTTGAATGGGAAATATATATTATAATAGGATAAAGAGACGATAACCATCTTGACTTATGGTAGATTGTAAACTTTTTGAGAGCAGAGACCTTGATCTACTTATCTTCTCAGCTTGTAGCAATGGCAGATATTTGTTGAAGGAGGTGATGAGTACGTAAGTGATCATAGATGCAATTTAACAATATCACACAGTTATGTATATAGCATTTAAGAATTATTTATGGCTGTTTCATGTCCCTGATTGTATTCATTCATACTAACCTACAATCTGAAGTTGTTATATCAGTGTGTTTCTGTCTTAAATATTTCCATTTTCAGGGTGGAATTGCTTTTAAGGGTGAAAGAGGTCCTCCTGGGAACCCAGGTTTGCCAGGTCTCCCAGGAAATATGGGCCCTATGGGCCCTGTTGGTTTTGGGCCCCCAGGCCCTATAGGTGAAAAAGGCATACAAGGTGTTGCAGGAAATCCAGGCCAGCCAGGATTACCAGGTAAGTTTACTATGATTGTTTGTTTGATTTTAATTTTTTGTGCTTAAAAGCAAAATAAAAATATTTGGAAATGTGTTTCTCTGGCTATTTATATGCTCCAAGCAAGGGAACAGAATGCATTTGTTTAAAGTGGGATTCTTGTTAAGTTTTTTCAGTCATTTGTTGGTATTGTTATTTGTATTTTATGTGTGTATATATGTCTGTGTAGTTGTTTGCATGTGGGTTGGAGGTTCCAAGCACATTACATTTTTTAAAAAATTGATATTATAATGTAATTATAATAGCCAGAAATTGGTGGCACGTGCCTCTAAGCCCAGCTCTGGAGGCAGAGGCAGGCAGATCTCTGTGACTTTGATGCCAGCCTGGTCTACAGAGTGAGTTCCAGAACAGCCAGGGCTACACAGAGAAACTCTGTCTTGAAAAAACAAAACAAAACAGAAAGATACAGTATAATTTTAAATTTTTCCTCCTTACCTTTCTTCCCTCCAACTTCAACTCCTCCCATGATGTAACTCCTTGCTCTCTTTCAAATTCATAGTCTCTTTTTATTTAGATGCTGTTGCATATATATGTATGTGTGCATATATTCCTAAATACATAAATACAACCTGCTTAGTCTGTATAATGTTACTTGTATAAATATATTGTCAAGGTTGAAAACATGCACCTTAATTTTGGAGACAGGGTCTCTCATTGAACCTGAAGTTCATTGATATGACTAGGCTGATTAGCTGGTGAGCTCCAAGGATCCGCCTGACTCCATACCCTCAATATTAGGGTTACAGACATGTGCTGCTGTGGCTACCTTTTTTTCTATGGCTGCTGGGAGTCTCAATACAGATTCTTATTTAGCAGTCACTCTGCTGACTGAGCTCTCTTCTCAACCTCATTTATGTTCTGATTCTCAAAGAAAGGAGAAGATAGGTGTTCCAGATGAATGGGGGGTGGGTGGTAATTTGATTTCCTGGGGTTTTTGTTTTGCTTTGTGTTGTGTTGTGTTGTGTTGTGTTGTGTTGTTCTATCCAAGCCCTCTACTATTGGATGATGCCTGCCCATTCTGGGTGAAGGCAGACCTTCCCTCCTTAGATCACTGATTCAAATGCCCTTCTCTTCTGGAATCATGGGTCGTGGGCATAACCAGAAATACTTGCTTTATCAGCTATCTGAATCTCCCTTAATCTAGTCAGGCTGACATATAAAATTAATTATCAAACATCCTCAATCATAAAAGTACCTAAAACTGCCATCTGCTCTTCTTTTTCTCTTTGAAATTTCATCCTTCTATTTGAGACCTTCCTAGAATATACAAAGTGGGATTGTTTTCTTTGGTCAGGTAAATGATTCTCACTCCGAAGTAATCCATCTGTTTTCAGGTCCTAAAGGTGATCCAGGCCAGACCATAACCCAGCCAGGGAAGCCTGGCCTGCCAGGTAATCCAGGCAGAGATGGTGAAGTGGGCCTCCCAGGTATGCAAAGAATTTACTTTATTTCAAAACGTCTTTATCACTTGGTTTCTTTCTTTGGAAGTTTCCCATTCTTATGCTATCATTTTTTTGATAGGTGATCCCGGACTTCCCGGCCAACCAGGCCTACCAGGGATACCTGGTAGCAAAGGAGAACCAGGTATCCCGGGGATTGGACTTCTTGGACCACCAGGTCCCAAAGGTATGTTGGACCAGGTACCGGACTGTGTAGATTAGCTGGTTAGTATTGTACTGCTCTTTCATAATACAAAACAAAGTAAGTGTAACTCTTTTGCTATATGTTGTAATAAAAAGTCACACTGGGGCCTGGAGAGATGATGCAGTGACTAAGAGTACTGTCTGCTCTTCCAGAGGACCAGGGTTTACTTCTCAGCATCTCCATGCAAGCGCCTAACCACCCGTAGTTCTAGTCCTAATGGATTCAGTGTCTTCCTCTGGTTTCTGGGGGTACTAGGCACACACATGGTTCATGTACATACATGCAGACCAAACACCCACACACATAAAATTAAAATGATAAAAAATTTAAAATATTAAAAAAGAAAAGTCACTACATGTGCCATAATTTTGGAGACTGGGTCTCTCTTTGAACCTGGAGTTCATTTTCTCTAACAGTCTAGTGTCAAAACTATCTACAATGTTTTTGGTCTCCTGGATGGAGATGGAAGAGGAGTGGATTGGGGGTGGAAGGGGGAATGGGGGAAAGGGACTGGCTAGGATATGAAATAAATAGATGAATAAAAAAAACTATATACATTTCAGAGATGCAGAAATTATTATTCATGTGCTAAAAAACATTATAGGAATTATTATATTTTGTGTTCATCATTGTGCTCTTGGAGCTTAGAATAGTTCCTGGGAATATAGCAAGCACTAAATAGATATGTAATGAATTAACAGATTGTATTAATCAGAAAATACATTCACTATACAATATGCAATGTTTATCCCAAGTAAAATATTCCTTTGACTTATTGAAATTTGTTTTTTTTTTCTACATTTCTGCATTATTCCTCACAGAATTTATTCTCATGAGTAGCAGGGCAGCTCCTTTGTGTAATGACAATCCTCACTTTTACCAAACACTTCTATGTCAGATTTGATTTTATGTGTTAATGCTTCTATAACACATACAGTCACATTAGGTCATCTCTAGAGGTACATGATAGGCATTCTGTCACATTGCATCATGATATAAGCAGAAGGGAAGTTCTGTATTTTTATGTGGTATTCATTCACAATATGTAGTTCTGACTTATTCTATATTCTTCAGAAGAACATATTTTCTTCTACATCCATTACTCTGTGGAAATGAAAGGCTAAGGTGGTTGAGAGAGAATCTATTAAGCCTGATTCTAAGTGGATATACAAAATGCCCGTGTATTTTTAACAAGTCAGTGTATAAAGCATGATTAGGGAGATGAGAATGTAACTGTTTTTTAAAACTTATTCTTTCTGTGGATTTAAAAAAAAAAATGGCTTGCTATTTTGCAGGTTTCCCAGGAATTCCGGGACCTCCAGGAGCACCTGGAACACCTGGAAGAATGGGTCCAGATGGACCTCCTGGGTCACCAGGCTTTCCAGGACCAAAGGTCTGGAACATTTTTTAAAAGATTAATTTGTTATGTTTCATGTGTATGAGTGCTTTGCCTGCATGTGTATGTATGTGCACCATGTGCATGCCTGGTGACTACAGAGGTCAGAAGAGGGCCTCGTATGCCCTGGAACTGAAGTTATACACAGTTGTTAACTACCATGTGGGTGCTGGGAATTAAATCTGGTTTCTCTACAAGAGCAATCAGTGCTCTTACCTGCTGAGCCATCTCTCCATCCCCAGTCTTTTGATCTTTCTGTCTACTCTACTGTCCTTAGTCCTAGTTCCTATTTTAACTTAGACATTGTCACAGGTCTTTATTATATTGATTAAAGTTAACTATATTTTCATTTAAAAATAAAATATCTAATCCCAAACCATCTTTAATAGACCAAAAGGTAATATTTAGATCCAAAAGTTTCTTACCTTTGTTTAGACAGGTGGGTTGTTAGATTAAATGAAAGAATCCAGTGATCATCTTTGCCTGTGCTTATGTATATAAACAGTAACCCATTTCATACTTGTCCTACCTGTGAATGATTGGTGAAGTTGTGTTGGATGTATCAAGCCCTTCCTGTATTGTTTCTTCTGTCTCAAGTCCATCAAAGACACATAAAGCACATCACTGCTATTTGGTATTACTAATAAACACCTCCCTTTATATTCTTTCGGTTGTGTCTTATTTAACCTCAAACACTTTTCAGCCAGCCTTCAGCTAACTGCTGCAATGCATAATTATCCTGACTCTTCTTGTATTTTCTGTGCTTTAATGATTTCATCTTGCTGGGTTTCATCATTATTACTTGTTTTCCATGGGAAAAGCAGCTATGGGCTCTCATGAGAAAACTACTTCTCCGTTGGCTTGTTTTTATTTTATGATGAACATTTTCAAATAAACACAAAAGCAAAAGAAGTAATATAATGAACTTTCATATATCTGTCACCCAGGCACAAAATTATTAAGATTTTAATAATATTTTCTTAATCTTCTCCTGTTTTTTGGGGGGAGGGGTGTTCTCATTTAACCCAAACCTCAGAAGTACATCATTTCACTTGCAATTGCCTCAATATTCATCTCTAACTAAATGGAAAATTTATACAGAAACCACAATGGCATTCTAAGACTTAGTCAAATATTAAAAATAATTATTTGGATGATCTAATTCTCAGTCCATATTCACATTTCCTCACTTGGGTACAATGTTATTTAATCCCATGCTTTTTTAGTTAACTTTCTTATTTTGAAACCAGTCCAACTCATTTAATTTGATTTTACTAAACCCTGTTTCCTAACCTTCCAGATGTTTCCTCTAACACGCCTATTACTTTTCATTTAATAATCCTTTCCTCACCATAAGAGAGAAGTATTACTTTGTATTCTCTGCTTTAAATTCTCTGTAATAATTGGTAAGCATCAGGAAAGTCACGGGACTTTTCCTTGTGTTTTGTCATGTGTATGCTTAAGGGAGAGCCAGGATTTGGGTTACCTGGGCCACCTGGGCCACCAGGATTCCCAGGTTTCAAAGGAACACCTGGTCCAAAAGGTGATCGTGGCTTCCCAGGACCTCCAGGTCCTCCAGGACGCACTGGCTTGGATGGGCTACCTGGACCAAAAGGTATGGAGGCTCTTGCTACTTCTCAATTTGCTTTAAAGTTTTGTTGATGTTGAAACATTTAGAAAAGGTTGAGGATCATAAGACAGTTAAGTGGAGAGCCCATGATGCTCTTCTGTCACTGCTATAATTTTGTTCATATTCTGCTAGTTAGTTTTAATCTTTATTTCCTCGGAAAGGTAATACAAAGATATTTGCATAAAAGTAACAGACCTGAGTGTGATACCATAGTCCAATAATCCCCTCATGTAGGAGTCAGAGGCAGAAGGCTCAAGGGTTCAAAGCCATCCTCGTCTATGTAGTGAATTTTAAATCAGCCTGGACTACAGAATAACCTGTTTCAAAAACAAACAAACAAACAAACAGACAAACTGATGGAAGTATTTCTTTCACTTCGTCCCCCATCCACTTTCCTCCTCCTCATCCCATAGGTAATCTCAGTTGAGTTTCTTTTTCTCGGTCCATTGTTCCTCTACACAAACACATAAATAAATAAACACTTCGGAGGCTTTTTCTTCATTTGTCAAAACAGAGGGCATAATTACCTTTTACCTTTCTGTGTGTTTGTGGTGTGTAGTTTTATAATTTAGGAATCACTCTGTGTCAGTGCTTGCAGCATTTAAAAGCATTTAGTGGGCTAGTATTTAATTATATGGGTATACTATCAGTTGCTACTTGTTGGAATGGGTTTTTGCCAATCTTTTCTGATTACAAATATTGTCACATGTGTTATGTCAGATGTGTGAAGGTGTAATAGTAGACTAGAGAAACAAAAATGAATTTTCTCAGTAAAAAGTAAAAGCCTCTCAAGGTACTGTGAAATTTCTCACAATCTGTGCCATTTACATTTCTATCAACAATGAATGAATGTACTTGTCTTAGCCAATCACTTCCTGACTATGCTAAAATAAAACTAAACAGCAAACAAACAAACCTCCTGGATTTTTCTAGCCTGGTGAAAGTTTATAAGTAGGTTTATTAGTATAATTTTTTTCTTTAAAAAAGTTTTCAAATACACAGAAACGTTAAAAGAATTGGACATCAAATGGCTATCTTTCCGCTGCTTGGGCCCAGCAGATAACATTTTGTTTCCCTCCAAACTATTTTTAATTAAAATACTGTAAATATATAAGCTAGAGATATAGCTGTACAGTAGAAAACTTCCCTAGTATGTGAAAGGCCCCAGATTCAAGCCTCAGTCCCAGAAATGGAAATTCCATGTCTAATACAAGGTAGAAAATACAACACAATGACTGTTATATACACCCATCACTGGTGTTCTACCCTGAATGTTTTACTATACATGTTTTATCATATATCTGTCCATCTCACCATATCTCTATATAGCTGTTGATTTCTTTTTGATGAATATCAAAACAAATTGCAATAGTGGTGCACTTCTCCCTAAATACTCAGCAGATGTACAATAACTACAATTCCAAAGGTGTCTTATGTATTTTATTTCTATATAAAATCCATAGATGCATTTTCAGATTGGCAAATATAATCCAATATCATATAAACATCCCAGGGTTGGAGATGCAGCTAATTGGTAGTGCTTTTCCCTGCAATGCTCTAAGTCTTAGTATACACATGCACACACACATAATATATACATATATTTACATATATATATATATATATCCAGAAACTGTCTTTATTCCATTTTCTAAATAGTCTGTAACATCCACACAAATATTGTTATGAATGTTTTTAAATATATTGTTATTCTGTCTGTTCTGGATTCCTTGTGTACAGAATCATGCAATATGTACATTCTTGTAAAACATCTTTTACTGAGCATTTTTTTTAAGAAAACATTCACTGTGCTCATCACTAGTTTTTATTACTAAGAAATTACTAAGAAGCAAGACGACATTGTGTGGACACCTGGCTATGCCAAGTTGCTGACTGTTACAAGAGAAGCAATTAGAAGAATTCTCTAAGTCTTTTGATGGATATATGCTTTCATTTTGCTTAACCATGTAGCTAAGATTAGAATGATGCTCATGTGTGCTCACTTATATAAGAAACTATTAGGTCTTTCTCCAACATGGGTATGCCATTTGAAAATTTACACCAATATAACATTAATCTTGATTATCTCCAGCATTAAAGTTTTACTTACTTTGTAGTAGTATTATAATTTACAATTTTAATTTATATTTCTCTAGTGACTAAGGATGTTCAGCTTTTTATCAGTTCCCATGGATTATTATTTAGATATTTAAGCACTTGTCAGCTTGAATTGATGAAATGTGTTGTGTTTTATGTTAAGTTGAAGGTATTCCTAGTATACCCCAAATACTTGTCCCTTTTCTAGAATAAACTCAGAAATATTTTATCCCTGTATTATTTACCTATTCCACATTTCTAGTGTGTTTGGATGAGAAGTTTTAATTTTATTGTTTTATTTATTTTTTAATTTATGTTTTCTATTATTATAATTTTGTGCCTTGTGTAAGAAATATTCACCTACCTAGCACTACCAAGACATCCAGTCCTAAAACTGTCATTAATCTCAAATAATTTGAGTTTATGTCATTTTATTTAAAATAGAAACCTAACAGTGGATTATGTGGGGATCTCTATCAAATCAAATACTGTATAAAATGTATCTTTTTCTTTGCTGTCAATTCTGTTTCATTCATCTTCTTTAACTAGCATCACGTTGTTTACATTACTGTAGCTATAGATTAATATGTGAGCTCCCATAATATAAAAATTAGATTTGTTGTTAATTTTTTTTTTTTTTTGGCTTTTCGAGACAGGGTTTCTCTGTGTAGTTTTGGTACCTGTCCTGAGTCTCACTCTGTACACCAGGCTGGCCTTGAACTCACAGAGATCCACCTGCTCTGCCTCCTGAATGCTGGGATTAAAGGTGTACACCACTGCACCTGGACTGTTAAATTTTTTAAACTATACTATGTACTTTGCTTTTCTTCTCAGCACAGTTCAAATGTATGTCCCCTACTGTGAGTGAATTAACCATCATTTCATATTTTAAGAGCCTCATTTTCCCCTGTGAACTGTTGATTTCATTTTGCCATTTCTCTACTGCTTTAAGCTTCTTGAATTTGATATCTTTAAGTATAAAAAAGAATAGGATTAACATAGCTGGCTTGGCTGGTTTTATTTCACTGGTCAGTTTGCAAGGAAAAGAATTCTCATGGCCAATATATTGGAGACTTACCTAAATTAAATCCATATTCCTGAATCATGTTGAGTTGATTTTCATTAAAACATTATATATCTCCACTTAATTTTAGCCAGAACGGATTTTGTTGTGAAAATCCCAAGGCTGCTTCTTCTTCTTCTTTTTTTTTTTTTTTTTTTTTTTTTTTTTTTTTTTTTTTTTTTTTTTTTTTTTTGGTTTTTCGAGACAGGTTTTCTCTGCGTAGCTTTGCAAGCTTCTTCTTCTTAAGTAAATTCTTTTAATAACACCTATATATTTTTGACTAAATAAGTTTGAGGGGTTGTAAATCACTCAGAGTTGTAGTGTTTTCCAACAGTAAGCCCATGACTAGAAATTGCAAATCAAATTATTCTGAATGATAATCTACTGGTAGTCTTTTTCAGGAAATTCCCTACTGTATTTTGAGACATGAATTATGAAGATATGAACCGTAGCATATTTGAAACATGTACTTTTTAACCATGCATTTGTTTAATCTTTTAAAGGAAATTTAAGATTCCCATATATTTAATAGTAAAATCTCAGCAGAGTTTGGAATGTTTTGCTTGATGGTTTTGTTTTCATTTTGAGACAAGGTCTCTCTATGTAGCCTAGGTTGGTCTTGAACTCATTATTCCCCTGTTTCCATATTCCCAAAAATGGGATCTCAGATGGAAGTCATTGGGCACTACTTCTAGTATAGTTCTTAACGTGCTAAAAGAATTAATATTTGGGCATTTTTCTATGTAATTTCTTTATTTATCTAGCATTTATTATGTTTATATCCTGGACCATGTAATACTTGAGTCACTAAAAACATAAAGGTATAAATTCT
Organism: Peromyscus leucopus; assembly: GCF_004664715.2. NCBI lineage: Eukaryota > Metazoa > Chordata > Mammalia > Rodentia > Cricetidae > Peromyscus > Peromyscus leucopus. The sequence continues at coordinate 94,854,331 of NC_051083.1, forward strand.
GCTCTTGAAAAATCTCAGAAGTTGCTCTCTACTATTAAAAAAATCTAGCTCAGTGGTTCTCAACCTTCCTAATTCTGTGACCTTTTAATACAGTTCCTCATGTTGTAGTGACCCCCAATCATAAAATTATTTCATTGTTACTTCATATCTGTTTTGAATTTTGCTACTGTTATGAATCACAATATATACATCTGATATATAAGATATCTGATGTGACCCCAAGCGGTCATGACCCACAGGTTGAGAACCACTGGTATTGCTATGATGGTAGCTTTTTTAATGTGTGTGCTAAAAACGTTTCAAATCAATACATTATTATCAAAACTCAGCTATCAGACTACAATAAAGTGTTTGACCACCATGACTGTGGTTTATGCTCAGTGGTAAATTACTTGTATAGGAATTTACTATGAAAGTTTGATTCTCAGGACTTATGTCTCCAAAATCTTCACTTATTAGACATATTTAGACAAATTAATAGATATTGAAACTCAATAACTAAACTGTAAAAGGAAATTGGTATGTCATTTTCAAAACAGTATAGACACCAACAATAAATATAAATAGTTAATACCTGTGATGAAATTACTCTGTGAGTAGAAAATATTCTTAATCTCGAATATCACAATTTAATTATGCAAAACGAGAAAGGAATAAAGATAATGACTTTAGAAGCATTCTGTTTAGCTCATATATTAATTTATTTCAGGATCTCATTTCAGGTTCTTGGAGGTATAGGAGATTACACTTTGCCTGAATCTTTTTAAAGGATATTCTAATCAGCAGAAATAATATAGAAAATACTGTGACAAATGAAATGACATATTTGGAAATATTAGAAGTAAAAACTTTTGATAGCAATAAAATGTGTATCTTTTTTTTCAAAATCAAGAAAATGCACCTAATATATTTATAAGGAAATATAAATATAATATAAAGTATTTATTAAAAACTTGAAATTTTAGAATTGATTTTTTTAAATCCTATGTATTAGTGGGAAGGCTTGATGTTGTCAATTATCCCCATTTATAAATAAATATAAATCACTTTCAATGAGAATTTAAGAAATTATCCAGAAGCACTTCATGAAACTGATTTAGAAACTCAGTATTTACTAAATACACATTAATGTATGTTAAAATGCCAGTGTAATTATTACACTGTGGACCAGTGCAGGAATAACAAGTGAACTAGTAGAAGTGTTCTGAATGATATATGTATGCCTACATAAACTTTGTATTTCACAGAAGTATCTTCATTAATCAGTAAGGAAAGAGTGAATTCTTTCAACATTGATATGAATAAATGATCTCACTAAATGAACACCTAATGCATAATATATAAAAAGAGGGCTTAGAATTATAAATATTATAATTATAAAAAGTAATTAAAGTACATTTGAAATATTACAAGAAAATGATATTTTATATTACTAGTTTATAAAATTTCAGCAGCTCTTTTAAGTAAAGTAAATACAAAATTAAAGATAGGAAATTGTAATGCTATAATTTCCATCATTAGATGGTCTTGATTTTTCCACCCTCATCCAAGAAGTATATACAGTACTTTGTTCCTCAAATCTTAGATGGTCTTTTAATAAAAATCCCAGAGCCAGATATCAGGGTGAAAGCTGAAAGATCAGAGAAGAAGAACAGCCAGCCAGTAGTTCTTACCTCTATGAAATTCTCAGCCTAAAGAGAGTGAGTTCCTGTTTGCTCATGCCATATAAACCTTTCTCTGCCCTGCTGTGTAACTTCCTGGGATTAATGGCCTGTGTGCTTCCCAAGCAAAGGTATGAGATCTCAAGTGCTGGAATTAAAGGTGTGTGCCACCACTGCCTGGCCTCTATGTCTAATCTAGTGGCTGGCTCTGCCCTCTGATCCTCAGGCAAGTTTATTAGGGTACACAATATATTACCACAGTACTTAGTCTTGGCATTGTGTGGATGGATACAAAAATAGGATGCCCAGAATTCTAGTAGGAAAGTGTCAGGAATTTTACCTAATAAGAACAGGACACGATTATTTTCCATGCATGCATGTTAGCCAAGGAAGGGCAGTAATCTTGGCCATTAAACAAACCTGAGCAAATTAAAAATATATTTATTAAGAAGTAAATACCAGGAAATTATATCAGGAAGATACCTATGCTTGGAAAAATCCTAACACTTAGAAAATATCCTGAGTACATAAATAAACCATGAATCAAAGAATAAATCATTAAGACAATTAACAAACATGTCTAATTGAGTGAACATGAAAGTAAAACGTATCTAGTTGCTCAAAATGAAGTTTGTATGCTAAAGATTATATTAGAAAAAAAGATACAAGCCTTTATTCCCAGCACCCGGGAGGCAGAAGCAGGCAGATCTCTGAGTTCGAGGTCAGCCTGGTCTACAGAGCAAATTCCAGGACAGGCAAGGCTGTTACATAAAAAACCCTGTCTCATAAAAGATCTTAAATAAATTTTTAGAAAATAAAGAAAGTAAACAAATTGAAAAGAATGTATGCAAAAGGAGAAAATATATCAATCATACGAAATTTAAAAAGCAGGAAATTTATGTGAAACCAAATGAGCTTCTTCAAAAAGTCCAATAGAATTGATACACATCTAAATACAAATGAATTCATTTGAAAACTGTAGGAAACTGATAAACATTTAGCCAGGATGACTGTGAAAACAGAACCCTATGGGTTATGAATATTAAAAATGAAAATAGGGACATTATTACAGTACCACTATAGACAATAAAGGAATAGCAAAGGACTATGACAGATAACTGCATGCTGGCAAATATGGTAACAGAGAAAATGGGCCAATTATAAAGTATTGCTAAAATGTATTGATGATCACTGGTAAAGAAATTATACATTTTTTCCTAAAATTGAACTTTAAGTATAAAACTCAAAGAATACTTCAAGTGCACGTGACCTCTCTGGGAATTTGTATCAAACATTCTAAAAAGCAGTAATAACATCCCTACGCAGTTTCTTTCACAGTAGAATACTGGATCACTTCCCAGTGGTTGTGAATGAGGGTATCAAAACCAGGCAAACAAGACAAAACAAACAAAAATCCCTAAGAACAAAACCTAAGTCATAGGCCAAAATCTCTCAATAACAAATAGGTAAAAATTTTCAAGAGAACAATAACATGTCTAATATTACAATATATAAAAACAGACTACATCATGAACAAATAAACTAATTTTATCTTCAGAATACAAGCTTTGACATCTGAAAAGTATTCAGCATAATTTGCTATTTCAACATTCTAAAGAATTACATATATGCTATTACCTTAAATATTGCTAATAAATTATTTAATAAAGTTCAACATCCATTCCTTAAAAAAAATACTTGTAGAAAGTTATGAACTCAAGAAAACCTGTTAGCTGGGCTTAGTGACTCATGACTATGAACTCAGCATATGGTAGGTTGAGGCAGATAGATTTCCTCAAGTTCAAGGACATCTTGGAGTACATTGTCTCAGGCCACCTTGCTGGGCAGTGGGAGGCTGTGTTTCATAATAATTGTCATTAATAATGAAACCCCAAAACTCATTTTTATGATATAGTCTTTTATCATAAGTCTTAAATGATTTTTAAATTTAGTTTAGTATAATTAATGAACAAAGAAATGCTTTCCTCCAAAAGATAGGCTACAACACAAAGTTGTTTGCCCAAAAATTCAATATTATACTGGAAACATTTAGCCGTTGCTATAAGACAAGACAAAGAAACTAAAAACATACAGATTGGAAAGGAAGAAATTGCCTATTCATACATAATATGACTTTATACTTAGAAAATCATCTTACACTAAACCTTAGAACAGAAATAAAGTTAATTTTAGAGTATAGGTATTAGGGCGCATATACAAAAATTTTTACAAATTAAAAGTAGATGAAAAGGATTATTTAAAATAGCACCAAATTTCTTAATGTTCTTATTATGCATATCTCTAACAATTTGTGCAGTATTTATATGTAAAGAAAACTACAAAAATACCAATGACACAAAACAAATACAAATACATTGAATGATATACTATGCTAATTATTGACAAGCACAATTTTCTTAACATACCAATTTTGTCCAAATTAGACTATAAATTAAAGTATTCTTAAGGAAAGCACAGCCGAAGTTTGTCATTGTTCTAACATTTATGTGGAAAACTGAGCAACCTACAGTAGCCAAAACCGATTAAGAAAGTGCAGTGTTGGAGAATTTGATTTCAAGACAATACAGTCTTCTAGTGGTTAATATATCTTGGCATATGTGAATGAAGACACATGGGGTCTAGAAATAGAATTGTGCTTTATTCTTTTGTGGAGCTGGAGATAGAATCCAAGCACTCACATATGCTAAGCACACACACGAAGGCTGGGGTAAATTCTATCCTCACAAATATAAGTTTCAGTAGAAAAAGAAACCTTCTATCAAACAGTGCAAAATCTATTGTGTCTATGTGTATGAACCAGGCAAATGAATCTCCCATTTCTAGTTTTATCTCAGAATAGATTGGAGACCCACAAATAAAGCTTCTAGGATACAAGCACTCCATGTTTTTCTGTAAAAAGTCAAACAGTAGATTATTTTAGATTTAGTGGACCACATGTTTTTGTTGCAAACTCTCTTTTTGGATTACCCTATGTAATCTTTGTTTCTCTCATTGATGGGACAAAATAACCAGCCAAAGACACGAAGAAGGAAGGATTGATTTGGGTTCACAGTTCTAGGGTACAGCCCTAGACGTCATGATAAGAAGGGGCCGACACGACAGCAAAAGCGCGAGGCAGCTGCTTTCCTCGCATCTGTAGTTGGGAAGCAAAGAGATCAAAGTGCTTGGCTCACGTTCTCCTTTTCAAAGTCTGGGACCACAGGCCATTGAATGGTGTCAGCCACATTCGGATGGATCTTCGTACCTTAATCTAATCTAAATAATCCTCTACAGTCTAGTTTAGAGGCTTGGCTCGAAACCTTGTCAAGTTGATAATCAATTGTAAGCATCATATGTTATGAAAAAATATCCTCAGCTCATAGACAGTGAAAGCACAGGTCTATAGGTAAAATTTGGCTTTCTTTTAAGTAAAAGCATAGTAGAAAAAACTTTCTGATCATAACCTAGACAAAAGCTGTTAGATAGGACACTAACAATCACAAAAGGGATGACTGCTAATTTGGACTTCATTAAAATAAAATATTTTCATATCATGTATCTAGCGAAGTATTTGTAAGCAGAATATATAAAAATCCATAAAACTCAACAGTCAGAAAACAACCACCGCGTTCAAAAGTAGAGTTGGAAAGCATTGCCAACTATTTAAATAGATATTTATATTTCACCCCAAAAGACAAATAAGCTAGTATGTGTAAGAATCTTCAATAGAGCCATCTGCAAAATGTAGGTGCAAACTATAGTGAGATAGATACCTGACTATAAGAATTGACTTTCTTTTCAAAAACAAGAAAAATGGCTACCAAGTACGTAGCATAACTACGAGTTTTTCACATAGCTAATTAGAATGCAAAACAGTGCTTTGAGAATCCATTCGATCTCCAGCACAGGAACCAAAATCAAGCTTAGTTTCACTTTTAAAATTTTGTGCCAGTATAGTAGAAAGGAAAGCGTGGCCTTTCACTCTTAAACTGCAATCCCACTTCTAAGTATTTACTAAAGAAAACTGTGAAGCTTTACATAAAAATCTGTAAGTCTTATGAGCCCAAATGTCCATCAAGCAACAAAGACTAACACAATGTACTGTATTTATGCAATGAAGTACTTGATTTGTGGTGTTAGGAATCAAGTCTAAGACCTCATGCATGCTAAACATACACTATAACTGCTGACATAAATCTCAGCCCAACATATATCTTTCAAAAATTTACAGTCAATTTCAATAGGAAAATAAATCTTTACAACAAACAGTGCTAAAATGATTGGATATCTGTATACACAACAAGCATAAATGAATCTCAAATGCATCATATTAAGTGAACAAAGACATACTCAAGAGGCTACAAACTGCATGATTGCATTTACTACATTATGGATTTGAAAATTTGTAAGAAATAAACTGGAACACTAGTTGCAAGAAAATTGACATGTGGAAAAGGATCAACCACTGATGATAGGTCCTTTTGAGGACTGATGAAACAGTTCTAAATCTGGATTTTAGTGGTGGTTATATGGTTGTATACATTTGTCAAAACTCATACGAGGATGCAGTGAAAGAGCACCTACCTTTTTCTTTTCTTTTTTTCTTTTCGAGACATGATTTCTCTGTGTAGCTTTTGAAGCCTATCCTGGAGCTCACTTGGTAGGCCAGGCTGGCCTCGAACTCACAGAGATCCGCCTGCCTCTGCCTCCCGAGTGCTGGGATTAAAGGCGTGCACCACCATCGCCTGACTTTTTTTTTTTTTAATTCAATGTTTTTGTTAATTCTTCAGAAATTCATACATACTATGTGGGTTTCTCACTCCTGCCTATAACACCTTCGAGATCCATCCTTCACCTCTCCATGCCTCCCAACTTTATTCCTCTTTTAAAGAAGAAATAACCCCCTGGGTCCAACTTGCGCTGCCCATCTACTCATGAGTCCACTAGAACAAACTACTAGGGCCACACCTTTAAAGGAAACTGACTTTCCCTTCCCCAGAAGCCTTCAACTGTCAGTAGCTCCCCAACCAGGGATGGTGGCATGAATGTCCGTCCACTAGTTTCATCTTTTGCAGGCAACAGCTGCTGTCCAGGCCCTAAGTGCAGCTGCCCTGCCATGTCCAGAGACACTGAGTTTCTCTAGTCCTTCCTGACTTCCGGCCCTTACAATCATTCCACGCCGTCTCCTTCAATATTTTAATAGATATAATAATTTTGAAAAGTGAGAATGATAGGAAATGCAGGAAGTGACGTCTCCATGTTAAATTATTTTAGGCAAGTTGGGGAGAAGCTTGAGCGCATTTTCAGCCACATAACCTTGAGTTAATAAAAAGGAAGATGGTAACATTTGTCTCCTTAAAGATAGGTGATTAAAAACTATATTTTCTTAAGTAGAGAGTTACCCAGTATGTATTACACAGAGAGTAAGAAGGTGTAGGTTAGAATCTTGTGCATTTTGAGAGGTTGAGACAGGTGCTGAAGTTGACTGCTTGCCTTGTGTTAAATGAGACTCTGTTGATGGGATTTCTGCTTTGGGTACTTACTTTTACTTTTCTTCCCATATACACTAGTCTCACTGCATCTTTTTATGCTATATTTGGTTGATATCTCTGGAAGCTCTGCTCTTTTCTGAAAGAAAACAGAAGAGCTTTGTTTCTAGGGGAGAGGGGAGATGGGGGACACCTGGAGGATGGGAGGGAGGGGAAAAGGTGGTTGGGATGTAATGTGTGAGAGAAGAATAAAGAAAAAAGGGGGAAGCTATTGTTTTAAACATGTAAACTGTGTTTTTTTATAAGGCGATACTGGATCAAATGGACAACCTGGCCCAGTAGGGCCTCCTGGGCTTCCAGGAATTGGTATTCAGGGACCACCAGGACCACCAGGAACTCCAGGGCCAATAGGCCAGCCTGGTAAGATCACAGTAAATGTGCTTCTTATAGGACTTGCAGTGTATATGAATGTCTTCCAGCAAAGTGATTTAAGAGGCAATCTATGTTTTTGGGTGTGAGCCTAGCCTTTAAATGCTGAGCCACCTCTACAGCCCATCTATGGGCCGGGTGGTGGTGGCGCACACCTTTAATCCCAGCACTCGGGAGGCAGAGCCAGGCAGATCTCTGCGAGTTCGAGGCCAGCTTGGGCTACCAAGTGAGTTCCAGGAAAGGCGCCGAGCTACATAGAGAAACCCTGTCTCAAAAAAAAAGATGTAATCTATGTATGTATATAATTTTATAAAATTGTGAATTATATAGATCACAGTGTAAGAGCTAATTTAATACTTGATGTTTCCCCTCTCTGTTCATCTCACATCCATCTATTTCTAATAGCACAATTTGATAATTACACAGTTACCATTACCATATAATCATTGAACAATATAGTTCTAGAAACATAGACCTCAAACTGTTAGTGCTGATTATTTCATACCAGAATAGCTATTGTGCAGTAAAATACAAGGCTCGCATGTAGAACTTCTTCACATTATTAACATCTAAAAACCATAATGAAGGTTCCACAAAAATGTTCTGTAAAAATACATCATAGGCATTTTGTTTCCTTTGATCCCCTCCCCTTCCCTTCTGCCCTAGACTAATAATAATTTTATAACTAAGAACACTAAGTTTGAAAAAAAAAAAACAAATGGATAGTCAGAAAGGCATTGTGAACATATAGCCTAGTGATTTTGCCTCCATAGATAAATAATTGTATGGCTCTTCTATATTTGTACAAGACTCTATACAAATTGTGGATTCTGAGTGAATTCATAGTTTCTATTTGCTCAGTTGTAGTAAGGGCCATTCTCAGGCTTGCATTTTGGTATTTCAAAGTATTGTAATAGTTCATTAAAAGAAAACAAATATGGAACATTTAACTGTTTTAACTCACATGAGCACATCAGAAAGTTGAGCACAATTCAGATGTACATGTAATTCTTTTGAGCATATAGATATATTTTCTGACCTTAAATGACACTGGATATGTTGTCTGTCGTTGCATTAAAAATCTCAGAACAGTGCTTAACAGTATAAAATGGCCATGAAGGCTATTTTTATTCATGTGCTATTTTAAAACTCGATTTGAAGGCACACTGTATCTTTTTTATGGCTCCTGACATGTCGTTACTGATTGAAACATTAAAAGAAAAGAAAAGAAAAAGAAAAAAAAAACTTGGAGTCATGCTTTGAACAGAGTTGCTATAAATAGTTACTTTATCATTCATGGAAAAAACACTTTGTCCAAACTATAATAGCAGTGGGATCTTGAAGAAGAAAAAGTATTTTTAGTTTAGTTTTGGCCATTACAGAGTTCACCTGCTATTTCACAAAGAAAGATAAAATATATTTATCATTTCTGTTGTGTTTTATTGTTGCTTGGAAAAGTGCATGACTGCGTAGAAGCACTTTGAACTCATGCATCACAGCTGAATGAAAGTAAAACACCATTAATAAGTATCTTAATGAAATACAAAATTTTAATACATACTTCCTTTTAACTATAGCTAATACCTTGCAATTGTTTTATTTATTAAATCATCTAATACTCTATTTCTATACCACTTTCCCCTTCCTCTCTTTGGTAGTATATGCATATATTGATCATAATGACTGCATAGGATCAGAACTATGCACATTAATACATTTTAATTTACTTTCATATATTTGCCTATAAATTTTTTCTTTGTCACAGACTTTAATATCTTAACTAATATTATTTGGCAGTTAACAGAAATTAGCATGAAAAATTATTCAATGCATTCTCAATATATAGATTTTCAAGTCACATTTTTATTATGCATGGAACATATATTCATTTTTAAGGTAAATTTTATTATCATCACCAAGGCAGAATATTAACTTCACCCATTTTAAATTATTTTTATTTTTAAATAGTAGGGTGATCAGCAAGATTATTACCATTTTCTTGCTAAACCTGAGTTATAGTGCATGACTAAAACTTCTAGAACCTTATATAAAATAATTATTTCATTTTGCAATAAAAAAAACTTAATACAAAAGAGTAAGAACTGATAGTATCATTAAAACAACATGTAAGACAAAGCCAATATCAAACCAAACCAAACTGACTTATTTGATAATTATTTAGAGGGGCCAACATAATATGTACTAATAATTGATGCCTATTATGTTAACCTTTCTAAGTAATTATCAAATAATGGAACAGTGAAAATCCAACTTTGGTCAGTGGGTCAGTGACAAATCATAAAATGTTAACAATCTACAATGATATAAACTTGAAGAAAATGCATTTAAAAATTCTTCAACAATTTACTGCTATAATCTTATTTATTGAATATTATAACTGGAATACTGGGGCTCCTATTTCACAGTTTTGGTATTTTTTGTGCTTTATTAAAAGGTTAGTCAACAATCAGCTAGGAAAATTTTTTAAATTGTGTTTTACCAAAAGTAATTTGAGAAAAACCATCTTAAAGAAATATGATTTACAGAATCTAAACTTGGTGCATGAGCTGGCTTTTTGGAGCCCATTACCTATGGTGGGACACCTTGCTCAGCCTTGATGCAGGGGGAGGGGCTTGGTCCTGCCTCATCTGAATGTATCTGGCTTTGCTGACTCCCCATTGGAGACCTTACCGTTTTTGGAGGAGGGATGGGGGAAGGTGGGGGGTGGGGGGAGGTGGGGGGGAGTGGAAGGAGAGATCAGAAGGGGATCTGTGGTTGGTATGTAAAAAGAATAAAAAAATTTCTTAAATAAAAAAAAATCACTTGATTCTTCCTGACAGAAAAAAAAATTATTTAAGATGTTAAAGCTTGATTTTCTTTAGTCATTTTTACATGCACAATGCCAAAAGACTCTCTAATGTACTCTCTTAGGTTTATCATATACAGATCCTGTCACTTCTTTATGAGAAAAATAACCAGATCCATCATTTAAAAACTGCTTCAATACTTACTAATGTTATGTTTTGTTAACTAGGGTTACATGGAATACCAGGAGAGAAGGGAGATCCAGGACCTCCTGGGTTTGATGTTCCAGGACCCCCAGGAGAGAGAGGTAGTCCAGGGCTTCCTGGAGTCCCTGGTCTTATAGGACCTCCAGGATCACCTGGTCTTCCAGGAAAAGCAGGTGTCCCTGGATTCCCAGGTAATATTTAATAATTTGTCTGATTGAGGATCAATGAAACTAATTTTAGTATGACTCTGACAAATAATTTTCATATTACATTTTATGGATTAGCACTCTCTATTAAGGAAGAGTGTTAAGTGTATGAATGTTGGAGACTCAGGTTGCTATTTGCACTATACTCTTATTCTGTATGCCTGTACAAGTTATATATTACTATATAATAAATGATCCGAAATGTAATTGTTTAAAGCAACTTTTCAAACATTTTGCTTAAGATTCGGTGGGTCAGAAATCAAGGGGTGCCTTTCTTGGATTATTTTCTATAAATTACGTGACTCCAAGAAGAATTTTTGGAGTTGAAGAATCCAAATCTGTAATGGAAGTTTTCTGACACTTGGGTATTTTTGTAGCTCATGTAGCATCTAATCATTCATAAAGCCTCTTATCACTGTAGCATCCTTCCATTGCAAGTGGCTTCCCAAAGAAATAATTTCATGAGACAAAAATGAAGTCCCGGAGAGATAGCTCAGTGGCTAAAAGCATTGGCTGCTTTTCCAGAGAACTGGATTGGGGTTGGATTCCCAGCATCCACATGGTAGCTCACAATTGTCTGTAACTCTAGTCCCAGAGGATCCAGTACCCTCTTCTGGTCTCCACGGGTACTGCATGCACATGGTGCACAGACATACATGCATCCCAAACAACCATACAAGTAAAATAAGAATAAATATGTGATTTTTGGAGAGAAAGGAGAAGGAGAGCAGGAGGGAGTAGGAGAGGGAGAGAGTAGGAGAGGGAGAGGGGAATAAAGAGAGAGAGAGAGACAGAGACAGAGAGGGAGAGAGAGAGAGAGGCTTTCCAAAATCCCAGAAGACAGAAGCAACTAACTGATATTTTCCAAAGGTGCCAAAGGAGAAATAGGTATGATGGGCCCTCCAGGCCCACCTGGACCCTTGGGAATCCCTGGCAGAAGTGGTGCTCCTGGTCTTAAAGGTAAGAACTGGAGTTCACTGACAGTTGTGTGTGACAACGAAAAGTAAACATTGTGTTCTGTCAATATAGGCTTTGTTTTTCCCATTTTAAAACCAGCAGTGCTTGGTGTTTTATTTCTTTGTGATATGTCAGTTAAAAAGTCTTGTTTTCAGTTTGTTGACATACTTAATCTGTATGCCTGAAACACTGTAAATGCTGAGCCCATAATCTGAGAATTGAACTTCAGATTTTTCTTATGGCGAGCCTTTAATCATCATCCAAATATTCTAGAAAGCAGAGAGATTATTACCTGACTTTTAAAATATGTATTCACTCAAGTAATTCATTGGCAGACATCAAATTACATAAATGTTTTGAGTGCTTACGAGTCCACCCAGTTATGAGACAAGGGATAATTTTACATGCATTAATTATGGATGGACAAACTTGGTGTGCTTTGTTGATTTTAGGTGATGATGGCATGCAAGGTCAGCCAGGGCTTCCTGGCCCTGCAGGAGAAAAAGGTGGTAAAGGAGAACCTGGCCTTCCAGGTCCCCCTGGACCAATGCATCCAGATTTCCTGGGATCAAAAGGAGAGAAGGGTGAGCCTGGCTTACCAGGTAAGTGAATGGATGTATTCATAAATACATTTTTTTTTTACATATGTGAAGTTTAATTTGGGGGATGGTACTAGATAACAGACACAGTTCCATATGGGTGCTAGCACACTTTCTTTCACTATACTATATACCCAGTCCCTGAAGTTTAATTTTACACATATTTATCAATGTATGTATGTGTGTACATATGTATGCATTTGTTTGTTTGTGTGTGTGTCACTGAATGTGTCAAAAAACTACTTTCAGCAGTCAGCTCCCTCCATCCACATTGTGAATTCCAGGAATTTAACTTAGGTTATTGGGCTTTTCGCAAAGCACCTTTGCCTACTGGGCCATCTTGCCTGGCCACTGACATTTTATTTTAGGTATCAGAGGAGTAACTTGGAGGTACTGGATTCAACAAGTCAATTAGATACACAACATTTTGGTGGTGAATATTTCATTTGATTCGTGATGTTTCATTGATTAGCTTTCTGCTTGAATATCTTCTGTTGTTTACCTGTCGTGAGCTACAGGAGTTTTAAAAAAGACTTGGGGAACTGGGGAGATGGTTTAGGGAATTGAGTGTTTGTTACACAAGCATGAAACTGGAATTTGGATCCCTAAAACCCACATAGACGCAAAACAGGCACATGCCTGGAATAGTAACACTTTTGAGCAAAGGCAGGGGAACTCTAGGAGACCTTTGAGTTCAGTGAGAGACCTATGGTCAATGAACAAAATGTCCAACAATCTATGAAGGCTTCCAACTTCAATTTTGGGCCTATATGTGCACCTGCAAACACACATGTGCCAAGAAACCTATGAGCACACATACATACATATGTACATACATACATACATATGTACATACATGCATAAGTAAATACATTCATAAATAAAACAGACTTAAATAACCGCCTTCAGTTTTCCAGGAGTTTAGAAAATGATATATAGCCACAATAATTTGAGAATAACATTTGAATGTGGTGGTCCTTTTCGTTTTTTTCTCCTTGAATCCAAATGAAGGTGAATAGTATCATGTTGTATATAATAGGTTTTAAATTATAAAACTATTCTTTTTATAGAAGTATAACATAGTTCATCAAAATACCATAAAACATATATATATATATATACAAATTAACATAAAGCGCCTATAGAAAAGAAAGAAAAGTATTTGTTGAAAAAGTACTAGCCTTTCAAACATTATGAAACTTTAGATTGGTCATTAATTTGTAGCTTTCAGCACATTTGCAATTCTTTTTGTGTTCTACAAATGTTGTCAGTTGTACATGTGTGTATGTGTGTGTAAACAAATGTTATAAGTTTCACATTGAGCATGATTTGATGAAAATTTTCCTTAACGTATTATTTCTTACACTGGAACTTTTCACAAAGTACACAAAGGGGCAGGAACATGTAAATTTTAGGATGACTAAAATGGAATGTCTTTCTTAGGAATCTCTTCTTTTAAAAATAAGATTCTTATTGATTAATTGATTGACTGATTGATTGGTATGTATGCATATATGTATGCTACAATTCCTATGTAAATGTCAGGGGACAACTTATGGGAGTGAGTTTCCTGCTTCAGTATGTGGGCTCTGGAGGTTGGACTCAGGTCTTCAGGCTTGGTGACATGTTCTTTTATCCACTGAGCAATGTCATCAGCTCCTGGAGTTATTGTCTTATGTGGCTTTTTTTTTTTTTTTTTTTTTTTTTTTTTTTTTTTTTTTTTGGTTTTTCGAGACAAGGTTTCTCTGTGTAACAATCTCTGCTGTCCTGAAACACACTCTGTAGACCAGGCTGGCCTTGAACTCACTGAAATTCGCCTGCCTCTGCCTCCCTAGTACTGGGATTAAAAGCGTGGGCCACCATTACCTGGATGCTTCTTTTTTTTAAAAAAAAAAAAAAAACAAAACAAAAAACACATGCTTTCTGAATTATAGAAATGGTGAAACATACTTGACTTCTACCATAGTATTACTAGTAAAATACTTTGAGACAGATAAGAACCAAGAGGAAGTTGACATTTTGGGCTGATCTAAATTTCTTGATGAGAGATAGCAAAAATTGGAGAAACTAAATAGTCTGTAGTACATTTGGCCACTGCTATCATTGCTACAGGTAGTCAGGACCAGGCATTGAACATTATTTTGTTGTTCTGGTTTGAAGTGCTGAGGATCAAACTCAATGATAGGCAAGTTCTCACTGAGCTATACATCCCATCACTCTCCAGGGCCATCTTAATAATTCATGATCTACATCTGTATCATGTTAGAAGCAAGGATGCTGCAAAAGTACCACTGCCAATTCCAAAAAAGTTTGGTAATTTATTCCCAAAATGTGGCAGACATCCTGCGGAGCATCCTTACCCTCCCAAGCACTACATAAGGGATTTTTTTTTTCAGTCACAAGCATTAATTTTAATCCCATTCGGTTACAGCTAGGTTTTTTTTTTTTTTACTTTCATTTCATTTTTTAAATTTTATTAAATTTTCTATTCAAGCCCAGATCCCCCCGTCCTCCCCCCCCAGTCGATAGAGCATCAGAAAATGTGATAAATCCATGGGAGTCTGGTTAAGGAGTATTAGGGAAGGGATGGTTTCTATCCATCTTTTCTTCTCTAGGCATCATCTTGAAGTTGATTTCTGCTGCATCTTTTTTGGTCATTTTTTCATTCTCATTTGTCCTAGGAATTTTGTCTTCTTGATTTAGGAAATCAAGTGAACTATCAGAAAAATGAGTTTTTGTCACACAGCACAGAAACAGAGAAATGGTTAAAGTGCAGCAATTCCCCAACACACACACACACACACACACACACACACACACACACACACACACACACACGAGAGAGAGAGAGAGAGAGAGAGAGAGAGAGAGAGAGAGAGAGAGAGAGAGAGAGAGAGGAGAGAGGAGGGACGGAGGGAGGGACGGAGGGAGGGACGGAGGGAGGGACGGAGGGAGGGAGAGAATATGCCAGTTTTTTCTTGTAAGCAACTTTTTTGGCAAATTAATTTATTATTAAGAATCAGCCTAACTTGTTTTTAACGCTTATCCTTGGAAGGTATTCCTGGACTTTCAGGACCAAAAGGCTACCAGGGTTTGCCTGGAGACCCAGGGCAACCTGGACTGAGTGGAGAACCTGGATCACCAGGACTACCAGGTACGTAAAATAGACCACTGTGGCGTTTGACTAGCTAACAGAAATCCCTGGAAAAGTAATTGTGACCTTATCATGTTTAATTGATGATTTGGA
This sequence comes from Peromyscus leucopus, assembly GCF_004664715.2. Taxonomy (NCBI): domain Eukaryota; kingdom Metazoa; phylum Chordata; class Mammalia; order Rodentia; family Cricetidae; genus Peromyscus; species Peromyscus leucopus. The sequence goes on from NC_051083.1 coordinate 94,869,930, forward strand.
TCCAGTCGTGATAAGTGCAGTGAGCCTTGGAAAAATTGTTGACACTTGACCCAAGTTTCAACAGACAAGATATACAGGACATTTTATTTTGCTTATTCAGATTCATAGTTTGCTCTCATCAGAATATATGTAGAACTATGATTCAAGTAAGGTGCTACATTTTATTACAGACACTCCAACATATAAATAAGACAATTCTCCGGTAGGAACCTGAAAAAGTCACCAGTGCTTTTTGCTTTTGTTGTTGTTGCTTGTTTGTTGCCTGCAATGTAAAAAGATGATTGAAAATTTTAATTTTTAAAATTTCTTTTTTTATTTAGAAATTATTTCTCTTTTATCCTTTTTTAATTATTTTTTATTCACTTTACATATCAAACCACAGATCCCCCTCTCATCCCTCCTCTGATTCCCCTCCTTTTCCCCTCCCCCAACTCACCCCTCACCCAAAAGGCTAAGTTCTCCATGGGGGGACAGCTAAGCCTCTTACCCATTGCCCCTACATCAAGGTGAGCAAGGGGTCAGACCATAGGGAATGGGATCCAGAAATCCATATCATGCACCAGGGACAGATCTTGAACACACTGCCAGGGGCCCCACAAACAGACCCAGCTACACACTGTCTCTCTTATGCAAAGGGTCTAGTCCAGTCCCATGCAGTTTCCACAGTTGTCAGTCTAAATTCGTGAGATCCTAAGACCTTGGTTCAGTTGTCTCTGTAGGTTTCCCCATCATGATCTTGACACCCCCCCCCTGCTCATATAATCCCTCTTCCCTCTCTTCAACTGGATTCCCACAGCTCAGCCCCGTGCTTGGCTGTGGATCTCTGCATCTGCTTCCATCAGTTACTGGATGAAGGCTCCATGATGACAATTAGGGTAGTCACCAATCTGATTACCAGGGTAGGCCAGTTCAGGCACCCTCTCCACTATTGCTAAGAGTCTTAGCTGGGGTCATCCTTGTGGATTCCTGGGAATTTCCCAAGCACCAGCTTTCTCCCTTACCCTATAATGTCTCCTTCTATCAAGATATCTTTCATTGTTTTCCCACTCTGTCCCACCCCCTGCTCGACTATCTCGTTCGCTCATGTTCTCATGTGCCATCCCCTAGCCTATATTACCCTCCCTCATCCCCAGGTTACTCATCGGGATACCCTATGCTTCCCCATCCCAAGGTGATCCATGCATCCCTCTTTGGGTCCGCCTTGTTTCCTAGCTTCTCTGGAGCTGTGGGTTGTAGTCTGGTTATCCTTTGCTTTACATCTAGTATCCACTTATGAGTGAATACATACCATGATTGTCTTTCTGGGTCTAGGTTACCTCACTCAGGATGATATTTTTTAGTTACATCCATTTGCCTACGAGTTTCATGATGTCATTGTATTTGCAGTTGACTAGTACTCCATTGTGTGTATGTACCACGTCTTCTTTATCCATTCTTCAGGTGAGGGGCATCTAGGTTGTTTCCAGGTTCTGGCTAATAGGAATAATGTTACTATGAACATAGTTGAGCATGTGTCCTTGTGCTATGATTGAGCATTCCTTGGGTATATGCCCAAGAGTGGTATCACTGGGTCTTGAGGTAGATTCCCAATTTTCTGAGAAGTTGCCATACTGATTTCCAAAGTGGCTGTACAAGTTTGCATTCCCACCAGCAATGAAGAAGTATTCCCCTTGCTCCACATCCTCTCCAACATAAGGTGTCTGCAGTGTTTTTTATCTTTGCCATTTTGACAGGTGTAAGATGGTATCTCAGAGTCATTTTGATTTGCATTTCCCTGATGAATGAAGATGTTGAGCAATTCCTTACATGTCTTTCATCCATTTGGGATTCTTCTGTTGACAATTCTCTGTTTAGCTCTGTAGCTCATTTTTTAATTAGATTGTTTGTTATTTTGATGTCTAGATTCTTGCATTCTTTATATATTTTGGAGATCAGCCCTGTGTCAGATGTGGGGTTGGTGAAAATCATTTCCTATTCTGTAGGCTGTCATTTTGTCTTATTTACTGTGTCTTTTGCCTTATAGAAGTTTCTCAGTTTCAGGAGGTCCCATTTATTAATTGTTTCTCTCAGTATCTGTGATACTGGTGTTATATTTAGGAGTGGTCTCCTGCCCCAATGCATTCTAGGCTACTTCCTACTTTCTCGTCTATCAGTTTCAGTGTACCTGGATTTATGTTGGGGTCATTGATCCACTTGGACTTAAGTTTTGTGCACAGTGACAGATATGGATCTATTTGCAGTCTTCTGCATGTTGACATCCAGTTATGCCAGCACTATTTGTTGAAGATGCTTTCTTTTTTCCTTTGTACAGTTTTGGCTTCTTTGTCAAATATCAGGTGTTCATGTATGTGGAATAATGTCAAGATCTTCTATTTAATTCCATTGGTCCACATGTAGGTTTTTATGCCAATACCAAGCTGCTTTTATTACTATAGCTCTATAGTAGAGCTTGAAGTCAGGGATGGTGATGCCTCCAGAAGTTGCTTTATTGCAAAAGATTGTTTTAGCCATCCTAGGTTTGATGTTTTTCCATATGAAGTTGAGTATTGTTCTCTTAAGGTCTGTGAAAAATTGTGTTGGGATTTTGATGGGGGTTGCATTGAATCTGTAGATTGCTTTTGGTAAGATTGCCATTTTTATTATGTTGGTTCTACCTATCAATGAGCATGGGAGATCTTTGTATTTTCTTATATCTTCTTCAGTTTCTTCTGTCAGGGAATTAAAGTTCTTGTCATACATGTCTTTCACTTGTTTGGTTAAAATAACCCCAAGGTACTTTATATTATTTATGGCTATTGTAAAGGGTGATGTTTCTCTGATTTCTTTCTTGGCCCATTTATCATTTGCGTATAGGAGGGCTACTGATTTTTTTCAGTTCATCTTGTATCCTACCACATTACTGAAGGTGTTTATCAGTTGTAGGAGTTCCCTGGTAGAATTTTTGGGATCACTTATGTAGATTATTATATCATGTTCAAAGAGTGAAAGTTTGACTTCTTCCTTTCCAATTTGTATCACCTTGATCTCCTTTTTTTGTTTTATTGCTCTAGCTAGAACATCAAGTACTATGTTGAATAAGTATGGGGAGAGAGGACAGTCTTGTCTTGTTCCTGATTCTAGTGGAATCTCTTTGAGTTTCTCTCCATTTAATTTGATGTTGGCTGTCAGCTTGCTGTAAGTTGCCTTTATTATGTTTAGGTATGTTCCTTGTATTCTTGATCTCTCCAGGACCTTTATCATGAAGGGGTGTTGGATTTTGTCAAAGGATTTTTCAGAATCTAATAAGATGATCATGTGATTTTTTTTCTTTCAGTTTGTTTATATGATGGATTATATTGACAGATTTTCCTATTTTGAACCATCCCTGCATCTCTGAGATGAAGCCTACATGATCATGATGGATGATTTTTTAATGTGTTCTTGGATTCAGTTTGCCAGTATTTTATTGAGTATTTTTGTACCAATGTTCATGAGGGAGATTGGTCTATTGGTTGAGAGTTTTGTGGGGCACAGTAGTCTGGGCTGGAATCTGTGGTCTCTTAGTGTCTGCATAACATCTGTCCAGGACCTTCTGGCTTTCAGAGTCTCCATTTGAGAAGCCAAGTGTTATTCTGATGGGTCTGACTTTATATGTTACTTGGCCTTTTTCCTTTGCAGCTCTTAATATTGTGCCCCTGGGCCTAAATTCTAGAGGCTGGGGTGATTGGCTAGGAGAACAAAGACTCACCTTTGGGTCCAATTGGAGCTTAATTTTTAAAATTTCTAAGGATAAAATTTTCCCAAGCCTCCTTGTAATCTGTTACAGCACAAATGCTCTTATACTGAATGGTTTGCTTTAGTTTTTGTCTTCCTTCTCATTCAACTTTCAGCTGCTTGATTTTAGTTCAGCCCCTAAGGAAATAAAAAGGTCTTTAATCTCTTAGAAGCTCTGAAGGTCATTTGTTTGCCATCAAATTCATACCGCATTATCTTGAGGGATTGAGAAAGATGGATTCTCTCCTGGTTCCTTCCCAGCATCTTTTGCATTCTCTTCCCAAAGCTGGAAGTCACCGGTGGCACTGGCAAACATGTAGGTGACATCACACAGCTCAAGCACCTGTGTTGTTCTTAGTAGACTCCTCAAATACACCCAGGTCAATGCAGCATCTCTCTGTCAAATTGCCAACCCTTATCTCTCTCTGGCCTAATTATAGTGGGGCTCTGTTATTACAGAGATCCATGGCTGAAGTTGTATTAAACATTCTTATATTGGATTTGTCTATGAGAACACAAAAAGGGGGTAGTTATACATACACAACAAATAGATCATTGAATGCATGGAATTGTTTTAGGAGAAGAACCAAGGGGCTCAGGTAAAATTACCTTTATTTTTATGAAGTTGAATTTAAAGACCTGCATTAGCATTATTATATTCCAATATGTTACTAAGGAGACTTCTGGGAAACTTCCTACCTATTTCACACTGAGTTATATCTGTGGACTTTAATACAATGAAATTTATCTTTTCAATCCCATGATGTCATTTCTTTGCTTTAATTTTACCAACATTACTTTTCTAGGTCCCAAGGGTGACCCTGGTCTCCCTGGTCCACCAGGACTTACAGGGCCTCCTGGGCTTAAAGGAAACATTGGTGACATGGGTTTTCCTGGTGAGTGATGAAAAGCCATAGTCATTTAATCCTATTAATATTCACTGCCTTTTTTCCCCCGTTGAGACCGGGTCTCATGTAGCACAGGCTATCATCAAACTTGCTATATAGCTGAGGATGATCTTGAACTACTAGTCCTCGTTTATCTACCCCCAAAATACTGGGATTATAAGTGTTTGACACCATGCAATGTTAATAATGTATTAAAGATCAAACAGCTTTATGCATATGAGGCAAGCACTCTGCCAATTGATCAATGACCCAACCCTCATTTTTATCCTTTGTTGTTTTTAACAGAAAAGATGTTAAGTGTAAGGTCTGGGTATGTAGAAAAGTGATAGCATGTAAGAGGCCTGGATTCCATCAGCAGCATTGGAGATGGGGCAGCTAATGTTGACAGAATCAGAGTAGGACAGTCTCTAAAATAACCAATGGATAAACCTCTCACTACAAAAAATATTTAAAGTGACTTAATAAGGGACAGAATTTTAAGAAATTAAAAAGTTAGAATTCAAAAACATACGTGTTCTCTGGCTTTTTCTCTTCAATCAAAATTTCTTTAGAAATAGGTTGATATATAAGCCGTGTGTGAAACTCACTATATATACTCGGTTGCAGAAGGTTTTTTTTTTTTTTTTTTTTTTTTTTAAGATCTTTTTGCTAAATCACATTCATCTTAGGGTTGCAGTAAGTAAAGACTATTTTATTAAATATTATACATTACATATCTTCAACAGGCCCTCAAGGTGTTGATGGGCCCCCTGGGCCTCCTGGAGTTCCTGGACAACCTGGCTCTCCAGGGTTACCTGGCCAGAAAGGAAGTAAAGGAGAGCCTGGCGTTTCAGGCATTGGTCTTCCGGGTCATCCTGGTCCAAAGGTAATCCTATTCTTCTGATCACATCTGAGAAGTTATAGCTTTTCTTTAACTGTGCTCACTTCTAATTATTTACTAAACAAACTGCAGAATGACAAGGAATATTCTGAGCAAAGAATTACTCCTTTCGTTTTCCCTTAGGTTGTAAGATCAAGCTGGTAATAAGGAATATATTATCTAGGGGCCTATCATTAGTTTTATTCCTAAGTAAAATGGGAAACAAACAGAAAGAATATCATGATTGTATATTATCCATTTTAAAATTGAACCTTTTGATTTCAAAACAGATAGTATACAGAACAGTTATGCTAGTATTTAACTATATAGCATAGACATACTAATGGCTTGAATCAGGCTTTTGGCAGTGGAAATGATAAGAAATTGTCTGATGCTGAACCATAGTTCATAGGTCAAACCACAAAGATTTGCTTATGAAATTTGAGAGAAAGGAGGGTGTCAAAGGATGACTCTGAATTTCTTGGCCCCAAAATCCTGGAAGATAGGAAAGCTTTTGCAAAAAAGAAAGTTTGGAGAAAAATATGAAGGATGCAGTTTAGTGATTGCTCATATTTTCTTGATGAAACAGAAAAGTTGTCATGAGACAAAGGGATGAGGGAAAAGACTGGAGGCTTGACTTCAAGCCTTCAAACTGTCTTCTTCTGTGGTGAAGATCTGTAGGCCTGGGAATATAGTCCAGTACCTTTTTTTCCCCAGAAATAGTTCCAATTGGCCCAATATCATCTGTAAGAAATTCCGTTTTTTACTCAATGATTTAAAATTCTGTTTTTTAAACTTCTTATTTGTTCATACATACTGTTTTCTATAATGGACTAATTTTAACATATAGTATAATGAAAACCACCACTATAAACCATCTCTGAATTTATAATTAAAGGTATCAGAAAACTGTTTGAATTGAAAGTTATCTATAGTACTCTTAAAGCAAGAGGATAATTTTTAGCTTTTACTTCTATGTGGCTTATAGGTATACTTCAGTAAGATACCCATATATACAAGAATGAAGGTGACAGAAATTAGCTGTTATAGAAGGCCCTAAATGGTCCAATTCAAAAATAAGCAAGAGCCTTGAATAGACCCTAAAAGCCATATGCAAATGGCCAGTAAATACATGAAAAGATGTTTCATATCACTAATCAATACAGAAATGCAAGTTAATTACACAGTGATATAATATTTTGTACCCATTAGGGAGATTCAATTAAAAACTAGTAAACAGGGCCTGGGGATGTAGCTTAGTTGGTGGAATGCTCACCTAACACTTGTGAATGCCTAGAATTCATCTTCAGCATAAACTAGGCATGATGGCAAACATCTTATTAATAAGAACATTGAAATGTGGCCATCCTCATTGGTCATATAAATTCAAATTCAAATTGCAGTAAGGTACCACTTCCCACTCAGTAAAATAGCCACTTCCAAGAAGGTTGGAAAGGATGTAATGAAACTGGAAGCCTTACATATTGCTGGTGGGAAAGTAAAATGATACAATTGCAATGAAAAAATATTTGGTGAGGCTTCAAAAAGTTATAGCTGTCATATAACCTAGCAGTCTTAATTCTATGTATATATCCAAAAGAAGTGAGCGTGTATCTCTTCACAGAAACTTGTATGTGAATGCTCATAGCATCATTATTTATAATGATCAGAATCTGGAACAAATTCAAATGTCCTTAAGTGGATGAATGGCTAAACAAATCATGCTTTATCTATACAATAGAATATGTGATTATTAATAGAAATAAGGTACTGATATAATGTAGATGATTTTCCAAAATTCACCCTAAGTAAGTTAAGCCAGACATAAGATGCCATATTACATGATTTTATTTATATAAAATGTCCAGAATAGGTGAAGCAGCATAAACAGCAGGGTAAGTGTTGCTGGGACTTGGAGTGATAAAGGAGTGTGGAATTACTGTTAATGAATATAGGGTTTGTTTTTTTTTTTTTGTTTTGTTTTGGTTTTTCTTTTTTTTGCACGCACGTGTGTGTGTGTGTGTGTGTGTGTGTGTGTGTGTGTGTAAGATTAAATTTTCTAAAATTAGATTTCGATGATAGCTGTCCAACTCTGTGAATGTACTAAGAACAATGAACTGACTGGCTTGTGTGATATGTAAATTATTTCAATAAGTTGTACAAATAATTTTTCCTCTTTGATGGGAAATCTGATACAAGATTTCTACCTATAAACATAATGTTTTCACATGTCTTGAACTTAATTTAATTTTTGGATGATTTAAGTTCTAGTATCCTCAGATTTGATGAACAAATGGATGTTGGTTTCCTTGCATTTGGTTTTGAAGATATTTAAAATAATTATAATATAAATTATTTGTATATACATATAGATAGATAGATAGATAGATAGATAGATAGATAGATAGATAGATAGATAGATATCTTACTAGACCTACATATAGTGCTACAATAGTATGGCATAGCTTGATTTTATGAGTCACATTTTCTTTGATGTATTTGTGACAATTTGAGCCACATTTGTCTATACCAGTCTGGTATTTGGAGCAATATTATTAATAATCTTTTCTTAAATAGTGAAAGATAATATTGAATCTATCATCTTAAATATAATGCCATGTTTTTGCAATGTTGATCACCTTTCACATACATATATTAAATCCTTTGTGGTACTATTTGGCCTGGCCAAGCATCCTTGTACTATTATTTATCAGTTGTCCATATTAACTTAATATTGCCCTAGTTGGGAGAGCTAAATACATAGGAAACCTGAAGAACTTATTATATACTCTGCCTTGCTTACTTTGAGAAAATGTCAGTGTTGTTTACTGTGTTCAGACTTCATTTAAGCATGATGAGTAAGGCCCAGCAATCTGTGGGTTAATACAGTACATATGGTTGCCATTATCATTCATCTTAAAATGTGTGGAAAATTAATTTTATATTATGTGCTATGTGGATTGTCTTTGTTTGTTTGTTTGTTTGGTTAGTTGGTTTGCTTGTTTGTTTTATATGCACTCTTACTCTATAGCTCAAACTGGCCTGAAACCCACTATGTAGCCCAAGCTGGCCTTGAACTCTATATTTAACTTCTTCAGCTTTCCCACTGCTGGAATTATAAGCATGCATCATTTTACCCAGCTCTTTTAACCATGTTATTGAAACACACACACACACACACACACACACACACACACACACACACACACAGCTCTTTTAAGCAGTATTATTACAATATACATACATACATACACACACAAGAACACATACAAGAGAAGGGTAAGAATGAGAATATTGGGGGTAACTTGGTTTGGATTATAGTATTGTGGTTACATCCTTTTATCCAAACTCATCAACATGTATGCATTTAATATGTACAAATTTAACATCAATAGTACCTAAAGTTTACCCAAAAACGTTGTATTAACTGCTTTTTGTTAATATTGTTTTATCTTTTGATTGATACATTCTATTTGTGTGTATTTATAAGGTACATTTAATGTTTTGATTTGTGTATGCATTGGGTAGGTAGAGAGTTCCCCTTAAATTTTTGTGATTTTTATTGTTTGAGAATTTCATGTATGCATATATTTTTCATTAAATCCACTCCACTATTTCCTGCCAATTTCATCTGTTATTTAAAAATAACAGAGTTCACTTAGTGTGCTTGTTTGTGCATGGGTGAAGTGCTATATACCAGTGCAAGTGGCAGTCCCTCAGAGGCTGCATCACTGAAGAAGCTGGCTCTCTCTCTCCCAGCAGCCATGAATTGCCAATAGCTCATTTACATGGGGTGGGACTTCATGCCCACCTCCCACACACCATGCTGGGATTTTGTCTGGCTTGGTCTTGCACAGGTCTTGCACATGCTATCACAACTGCTAAAGTTCATGTGGGATAACTACCCTACTGGGTCCAGAAGACAGTGTTAAATTCCTGGTTACTTTTAACTTTTTTAAAAAACATGGAGCCTTATTATTCATTATATTCACCAGGCCATGCTATGAAACATGTAAATATGTTTCATCTATCTAGCTGTATTAACCAAACCTTCTGTCTATCTCTCCTGTTTATTTTCCATAATCTCTGGTAACCAACATTTTACTCCTAGCATCTGAGAGAAGCATGTATCGTTCTCTGCTTAATTTCAGTGAACATAAGGTTCCCTGGGTCCATCCATGTTGTCATAAGTGACAAAAATTTCATGCTGTTTTGAAGCTTACTACTAGTCTAGTGAACCACATTTTCTTTACCCAATTATCTGTTGGTGAACACTAAATAGGTTCCACATCCTGGATATATTGAACAGTGCTGCAGTAATCGTAGGTGTGAAGGTGTCTTTTTAACCCGGTGATGTATGACTAAGAGCAGGCATGTTGGATAACATAGAAACCCTGTTTCAAAATGTTTGTTTAGTTAACTTTCTTGGTCTAAGGTAGAACTAGAACAATTCTACATTTCTTTGTAGTATCCTTCATCCCCATGTGTGGATAGAGCTACAAAAAATGCATCATCAGATAGGGACTACTTCCAACTGATGGGCTACCATTTTATGTTTAATGTTACCACTCAGCAGAATATGGGGTTTGTCCTATCCAACCAAATGTTTTCCATTCATTGTTTTCATTTTTTTCCCAGTAGCGTTGCTTCTTCAATTTTACACTTTCAAGCAAGAAGGCATGTAGCTGGAGAGTTTCTCTCCAGGTCCCACCAAGCCCCCGAAGTCCTGCAGCCCATTTATAAAATAAACACAGAGACGCTTATATTATTTAAACTGTTTGGCCTAATGGCTCAGGCTTCTAGGTAGCTGTTCTTATATCTTAAATGAACCCATTTCTATTAATCTATAAGTTGCCATGTGGCTCGTGGCTTACCGGTATCTTAACATCTTCTCATGGCGGCGGCTGGCAGCATCTCTCTGCCTCAGCCTTCTACTTCCCAGACCTCTCCTCTCTCGTTGCCCCACCTATACTTCCTGTCTGCCTACTGGCCAATCAGCATTTTATTTATCCATCAATCATCCACAGCAAAGGCAAAGATTAGCTTCTCCATTAACTTTGATGTAATCTATAAAATAGCACAAACTATAAATATATTTTGGAGTCATAGCTTGCAGTATGGAAGATAAGATGCTAATATTACTAAGACATAGTAAAGATTGATTATGATCAAAATACTTAGCTTGCCAATTGGAATTTTAGTAAGAGAAATGATATTGAATCGAGGTTCTAGTCTGAATGGTGTATGTGATACAACACAGAGACCATACAATCAGTCTTGTTAAAAAGAAAAGATATAGTCTCCCAGTGTTACTATGTTTGTAAGATTATTACCGAGAGGTAAATTTGGCTCATTTTGGTTTGCTATGCTTGCATTTCAAGAATCTTATCAAAGCTGAGTATAGAATGAATGTAAATATTTACAGCTTCACTGGATTCAAGTCACTCCTAGCTTTGCTAAAAGTCCAAATAGACTTGAATTTTTGTTTTCTTGTGTTGATGCATGAGATTCCTGGTCTGATCTTCTGATTTGTCTGAATCTTCTCCTCTTTATTTCTTAAGGCATGTCTTTTCTGAAACCCATAGTTTCCCCATGATAAATGTATGAATTACAAAATGTTAAGTAAAGCTTAAGCTAGTAAATTGTAATTCATTTCAGAAGTCCTTATATTATTTAAAATTTGCTTGCCATGAGAGTAATAAAAATTGTGCTGAGGGACAGAGGTAATGCAGCTTAGAGATTGGTATCATTTGTGGAATTTAACATACTTTACTTATCATAAATAATAAGAAGAATGTTGGGTTCTTTCCAGGTTTGCCCATAATAGAATATTAGAATTTCTCCTATGTTTTTCTTTGATATATAAATTTAATTCATTCATAAATAATGAAGGCCAGGCTAGGATGAAGCTCAGTGGTACAACACTTACCTAGTTTATCTGCATAAACATCTAATGTGGGATCAGTTCAAGCCAAGTCATTATTAGATACCCATTATGTGCTCCAAAATGGGCTATGTGTTTGACGCATAAGCGGTCAGAAAAAATGCATGCATCCTCAGCTCAAGATTCTTAACTGTTGAGAAAAACATGTAAGGAAATGGGACAGTAATTTAAAAACTTATTAGAATACTATAGAAACACACAAGTCTTAAACAGCAAGTCTTATTCACTCAGACAAGTCCAAGAAGGAGACATTCTGCAGGTGATATTGAACACTACCATGCCGTTGAAGAGGTCATGTTCCTCATGAGCAGAGCATGAGTACCATGGTACACATTTAGAATTATGGTACACTGTTTTCATCAGTACTAGGGAAAAGTTTTAAAACTATTAACGTGGATAGGAATTCTTCTATGATTGTATTGAAAGAAATATAATGTAAATATTCATTGAGGAAAATAGTAACAATATGTACATTGCCTGTGGCCACAAAGATACTTTGAATGAAATTCAAGAGTTATAATTTGCATATGATTTACACCTGTTGAGGAATATGAACCTACCCTGACATCACATGTGTGTCCAACCTTTTGACACTGTAACATGAAATTGTCATCTATAAAGTTCAGAGTCAAGAACTGCACAATGAAGTTACCAAAAAATACAAAGGTCTTATAATTTTCATGTATTTTTTTTAATTTTGTATCAAGCCACATTCATAGCTCTCTTTGGCTGCATGCAGCCCATGGGCCATGTAGGCTGCTTGTCAAGAATAATTTCATGAAAGGAACAGATTATTAGATGTCCATTAAAAAATTGGTAGATTGTTCATGATAAGATAAAAATCAACCTTTTCCTTTAGAACCTAGTGTAACTATTGACTTATGATAAGCCATGAATTGATTAAAACCTATAAAGATGACAAACCACAAGTTCTGAAGTCAAAATTCAGATGCCGCCACTTGCTAGCTGCATCACTATAGCAGGCAGATGATAATGTTACCTTTCTAATAGGATTGGTAAGGATTTATGAGATTGATATATCCATGTAGCTCAGGAATAGCGTGAGCTCTGGAATTTGATAGACTTCAGTTCAGATCTTATTTCTGCCACTTACTAAAGACTTTAGGCTCTTGATGTCTGAGATTTGGCCTTCTCTTTTATCAATGGAAATGACAAATGTAAGCTCACCAGGCTGTTGTGATGATTAAGGGAAGCAATTTGTATAAAGCACTTACCAGAATTTCTAGCACAGAGTAAAAGCCCGATAAATAATGTTTCATTATTGTACAATCAGCATCATGAACAGACTTTAGTTTTGTCTTTTCATTTGTGTTTTCAGGGTGAACCTGGTCTACCTGGATATCCAGGAAACCCAGGTATCAAAGGTTCCGTGGGAGAGACTGGTCTGCCTGGATTACCAGGAAGCCCTGGAGCAAAAGGGCAGCCAGGCCTGCCTGGATTCCCAGGTAGGTGTGTTTTTCCTTACTGTCCCTTTCCCCTTTCCTTTCTTTTCCACTCTCACTAGTATTGGGAGCCACCTCGTATTTGACAGACTTGCATCCTGCACTGGTTAGCAACATAATCTCAAAGTAGAACTTTACCTTTCTTTGCCCAGCTGCCTTTCTGTGTAATGAGAACGAGTGCTTATGACTCAGCAGGCCAATATCCTGTGGGCAGAGACACTTGTTTGGTGGAGTATTTTTCAATCTTTGACTGCTAGCCAAAAATCAATTCGGAGGCTTTACTAGTTTTTCAGGTGATAATGCACTCTGCCAGGCTCTGGCCTGCTGCTGATTCTTTTAGAGCACTGGCTGCAGGCACACAGCTGGTAGCTGTTGGTAGAACAATCACACTGTTCATTCAGATGACAAGAACTGAGGCATTCAAGCAAAGAGACAGCACTATAGTCAAGTAGATAGCCTGACCTAGATTATTGTACCTGTTATTTCATGATTTTGTGTGATTTTTAGTTTGCTTCTGAATCTCACAGTGGCATAGATGAGTCTTTGGTTATTTTTTTTTCTTAGCCTTTTAATGGAAATTCCTGTCTCTGGAAGAGTTTATACCTGTGTATAGACCTATGAATCCACCACACAAACCAAAATCAAAATGTTATTTTTGTTTACCCACACCACTTTTTGCCCTCCCTGTGATAACTATTATCATTACTTCAATCACCCTAAGTTAATTTTGCCTGTTACTGAAATTCACAAAAGAGGAATCATGCTTTATGTATTATACCAGTGGTTCTCCACCTTCCTTATGCTGCAGTCCTTTAACACAGTTCCTCATGATGTGGTGAGCCCCTACCATAAAATTATTTTGTTCTACTTCATAACTGTAATTTTGCTACTGTTATGAGTTATAATGTAAATATCTGATGCACAGAATATCTGATATGCAACTCAGGGGGCGGGGGTTGAGAACCACTGTATTATATCATTGTATATGATTTCTTTGACTCATAATTATGTCTAAGATTCACTAGTCATGTTGTATATGTCAGTTATTTCTTTTCTTTGCTGTGTAATAATTGAAAATTTGTTCCACAATCAATTATGTATTCTCTAGTTGATGGACTACTTGGTGTTTTTGGTTTAGAACTATTACTAAAAATGAAGTAAATATTCTTTGATATATCTTTGATGGAAACATGCTCCAATTTCTCTAAAACAGCTAAAACTTGTGCAGACACTGAGCTTAAAGACTTCTCCCCTCTGCATTAGTTGTGTGGAATGTTAAATTAGTTTGGAACTGTACATTTTACATGTAGCATGAATCTTTAAATGTTTGTCATATTTTAAACTTGTGCAATGGACAGGATGGGCTATTTTAAAGAGGATCTTTAATGTCTCCTTTCTTGTATTTTGAAGACCCAGGACTTCAAAATGGATTGTTGAGAGACTGTTTTGAAAATTTGAGAAAAACAGAAACAAAAGCTCTCAGCTTATTTGTGATCTTCCCCTCTATACTTAATAAGGGAGAAAGATGATGGATTCATTTCATAATGGGAGTCCTTCCATAGAAGTTTTATGGACTAATTTAAAAATGATTTTTTAGTTCTTTCAATGTGAGTTCTGAAGCTCAGGCCTGAGCACTTGCTAACTCTAAAATGTGTCTTTTTTATTTTATTTTATTTTATTTTATTTTATTTTATTTATTTTATTTTATTTTGGTTTTTCAAGACAGTGTTTCTCTGTGTAGCTTTGCACCTTTCCTGGAACTCACTTGGTAGCAGGCTGGCCTCGAACTCACAAAGATCCGCCTGCCTCTGCCTCCCGAGTGCTGGGATTAAAGGCGTGCGCCACCACCACCCGGCCTAAAATGTGTCTTTTAAAGGCCTTGTGATTTTTCAAGATGTTCACATTTTTTTCACGAACTATCAGAATATAATGATTTTTATCAAATACTGAAGGACTTACAATTTAGGAGCCATAAATGAAGAGTGGTAATACTACCAAATAATTGCTTAAAACTCAAAGCTGAGCCATCAATAGTGTTTATGACCAAAACAGGAAGATATGAATTCAGTAATCTGAAGTAGGAAGACTAGATAGTTAGATAGATAGATAGATAGATAGATAGATAGATAGATAGATAGATAGATAGGGAGATAGATAGGGAGAGAGAGAGAGAAGCTACAAGCTTCTTTTGTATATGTGTATATATGTATGTATTTTCCCCTGTAAACACAAAATGAGATTGTAGCCTATCTCATTTTCAAAATACATTGTAGATTTCAGTTAGTACATTGTACTGTGGCTTGAAATATATTCCATGAGTCTATCCTAAATTCTTCTCAAGAAACTGTAGACACCAGAAGGACCATGCATACACAGGGGCCATGCCTCCTAAGCCTCCCCAAACAGTATCACTAACTGGGGATCAAGTACTCAAATGCCAGAACCTATGAGGGAGATTCACATTCAAATCACCACTCTAGTCATTCATTGGATTTTATTAATCATTGAAAATTAACTTGTACTTTGCTTTCTATTCAATTTTTTTCTCTTATTCGGCTTTTAATCCACACCTCTCTACACTATTTTAAATGACTGTTCTAGACATTTCAGTACTCTTATTTTCCCATACTAAAGCAATGTTACACCAGATATATATATATATATATATATATATATATATATATATATATCATGATTATTTATCAAGGTCTTTGTGATTGTCTTCATGTATTTCATTTTTATGTGCATGACTCTTATAATTAATTGCTAATATCAATTTTTATTTGCTAGTGACAATATAAGAATTTCTGTATGCTAGGCAAGTGTTCTACCACTGATTGCTTTTCTAGCTTTATATGTGTTTTAAACTGTTTATTGAACTCTAAATAATTTATTAGAGAAAGGAGGATTGATTTTTCCATGTACCTATGTATTTTCAACTTGAATTGTTCTACATTGTTTTATATCACAGTTCCATTTGGTATTATTTCCTAGAGCCTAATGTACTTCCAACTATCATTTATTATGAGGTGACTGCTGGAGACAAATTATCTCACATTTACCTGAAAATGTCTTTATTTTACTTTTCTTGTAAGAAAATTTTAACTCATTGGGGATAGGAGTTCTAGAGTTTGAATCCAAGGTCTTCTGCATGCTAATAAAACACTGTACACTGAGCCACATTCCTAGCAGCTAGAACTCTGTCTTTGACATTTCCCCCTTCATCACTGAGTATTTTTCTACTATCCTTTGATCTGAATGTGTGTCCTGATAATAAGTCATTGTTTTTCAAATCATTTTCCCTGTATGTTATACCCTGCTTTTTTCTGGATACATTTCTATTTCCTGTACCATTTTTAAAAGACATATTGTTTTTTTGTGGTGTGTGTGTGTGTGTGTGTGTGTGTGTGTGTGTGTGTGTGTGTGTGTAGGGATATGTGATTGTGCATCCAGGTGCCGAGGACAAAATAGGGCATCATATCTCTAGAGGTAATTATAGGTTGTGAGGCTGTGAGCCTCTGTACTTAGGTGATAATAGGAACTGAAGTCTGGTCCCCTGGAAAAGCGTTATTCCATGTTACCACTGAACCATCTCTCCAGCCACTATCACTGATTTATTCCATTCTCCCATGATGGGTTGTCACTGTATTTCTTTTTTTTTAATTGTATTCCTTGATCTGTAAGATTGTTACTTTGGAAGAACCTTAAGACGTTCCAGCTATTTGCTCTTCATGTAGTTCTTCTTTCAGATATTTTCCCCACTCTTTTGGGGTGCATTTATAGTAGTAATATGTTATTCAATTTTGTCTCATTGGTTATGGAGGCTTTTGCTTTTTTTATAGTTATTTACTGTGTGTGTGTGTGTGTGTGTGTGTGTGTGTGTGTGTGTGTGTGTGTGAAAACACATGTGGAGATTAAGGAACAACCTTAGGTTATTGACTTTCTGCTTTCGCCATGGGAGTTTGAGGTTCAAACTCGGATTGTCAGGCTTGGTGGGAAGCACTTTTACCCAGTGAACCATCTCACCAGCCCTGACCCTATTTTCTTTCCAGTTTTGGTTTTGTTTTGATTTAAATTTCACAGCTGTTATTAATTACCTTCATGTTTACTGATTCATTTTTTTTCTGACTTGTTCTATATTCTTTTAATATGCATAAGAAAATTTGATATCCATTTTCTTTTTTAAGAATTACCTTATTTCTCCAGAAATTAACTATTTTCTTCACTCATTATGTACAATTTTATCTGCACATTTTTTTTTCTTGTTAATTTTTCTGATTCTAGCAGTGAACCCAGGGCAGCACATGTATACACTTTTTCCACTGAGCTATATAACCAGTTCCCATGGCTGTAGGTTCTTGGCCACATTTATAATATCCATTTTAAAGAAGTTTTCTACTTATTTTAATATTCTAGTAATACAGGAATCTAGTTCTGTTATTTGTTCTTTTCTGGTGTTTAAAATTCACATTCATTCATATGTGTTATCATTTGTAATGTGCTGTATTAGTTGCTTTTGAATTGCTGTGATAAAACGCCATGACCAAGACAACTTATAGCAGATAGTGTTTAGCTGAGAGCTCATAATTCCAGAGGGTTAAAGTTTGTGACCATCATGGTTGGGGGCATGGAGGCAGACAGACTGGTGCTGAAGCAGTTGCTGAGAGCTCATATCTCTATAAACAACTATGAGTCACAAAGAGAACTAACTGGGATGGATGTGGACTTTTGAAACCTCAAGGTTCACCCCTACTGACTCATCTTCTCCAACAAGACCACACCTTCTAATCCTTTGCAAACAGTTCTACCAACTGCTGATCAATCATTCAATATGAGCCTATGGAGGAAATTTTATATATACATACATACATATATATGTATGTATATATATGTATGTATAATACATACAGCATATTCATGGTGTAGAAACTAAAAATTTTTAAATGTCAGTTGTCACCAGAGTGGTCTATCAATTTAAAGTGATTCCAGTTCATAACCCAAACAATTTTGAAAAAAAATCACAGGGCCTAGAGAATTGGCTCAGGGGTTAAGAGCACTGTTAGCTTTTGTAGCAGACCCAGGTCAATTCACAGAACCCATATATCAGCTCACAACCATCTGTAACTCCAGTTCCAGGGCATTGGACAATCTTTTTCGAACTCCAAGGCAAGAGGTACTCATGTGGTACACATACATACATGCAGGCAAAAGCACTCATATGCATAAAATAAAATAAGTAAATCAAAAAAAGAAAAAGAAAAACGTTAAGAAACTAATTCTAAAATGGAAAATGCATATAGTATTTGAATTAATATTGGAAAAGAAAAACCTTCATTGAAAAAGCTTGGTTGATGGGTTTGCACTCCCTGATCTCAAGGTGTGCAGTAATTAAGGTGGTATAGTACTTGCATAAAGATTAATAAGTATATTAATATAAGAGAACATAGAGAATACAAAAAGGCACATGTTATGCAATAAAATGACATGAATAAAGGTCCCAAAGAAATCCAATAGGGAAAGTAAAGGCTCTTTGATAAAGATTGCTTGGTATTTGGGCTGTGAGCCTAGTCTTAAATGGCTGAGCCATCTCTTTGTCCCTCCATGATGTTACATACTCACTCATAAGTGGATATTAAGTGTAAAATAGGATAAATACACTACAGTCCACAGACCCAGAGAAACTAGGTAACAAGGAGGTTTCATGTGGTGGTGGGGACGCCTGGAATCTCACTGAGAAGGGAAATAGAAGAGATTTCGTGAGTGGTCTGAGGGCAGGTAGGGACAGGAACATGAGCAGTCAGGTTGAGGGGGGATGGAAGAGGAGAGTACTGAAAGAGACTGCTAGAAAGGGGAGCATTCCTGGGTCAGGTAAAAACCTGGCACAATGGAATCTTCTAGGAATCTACAAGGAAGACCCCAGCTAGGACTCCTAGCAATAGCAGATAGATAGCCTGAACTGGCCATCTCCTGTGACCAAATTGATGCCTAGCCCAATTTTCATCAGAGAGCTTCATCCAGCAACTGATGGGAACAGATGCAGAGACCCACAGCCAAACGTTATGCAGAGTTCAGGGAATCCTTCAGAAAAGGGAGAGAAAGGATTGTAGGAGCCAGAGGTGTCAAGGACACCACAGGAAGACTCACACAATCAATTAGCTGGGGATGATAAGGGCTTGAAGAGATGGAAAACACAACCAGGGAGCCTGCATGGGACTGACCTAGGCACTCTGCATGTATGTTACAGTTTTGTAGCTTGGTCCTCTTACGGGACTCTTAACAGTGAGAACAGGGGCTGTCTCTGACTCTTTTACTGGTTTTTGGGACCCTACTCCTCACACCAGGTCACCTTGTCCATTCTTAGTCTTACTGCAACTTGGTATGTCATATTTTGTTGATACTCATGGGAGACCTGCCCTTTCCTGAACAGAAACAGAGGAGGAATGGAATTGGCGGGGGGACACAGAGGGGGTGTGGGGAGGAATTGGGAGGAGAGGAGGGAGGGGAAACTGCAGCCAGGCTGTAAAATAAATAAATTTATAAAAAGTGTAAAAGTCAATAACTTCAAATGAAGATAATTGATAGATTTAATTTGAGCAAAATTTAAAACTGTTCATCAAAGAAGGCCGTTAGAAAAATAAATAGGAAAGCTACAGATTAAAAACTGTTGGCATATTAGACAGACTGAAATCTGGTGTAAATAATTCCTATAACTCAATAAAAAGAAGTATAATTCAAATTTCAAAAAATGAGGAAAACTTTGAACTGATATTTCACAAAATAATATATGCTGATGCCCAGTTAACACATGAAAAGGTGACCAATGTCATTGACTGTCAGAGTAAACATACTAAAAACAAATGGCTAACACCATGGCTGTTTTTTTTTTAAATAATTGATATTACAACATATATTGTGCATAGATCTGGAACAACTAACTGGCTTTCTCATATGCTGCTGTTTTAAGTCTAAAATAGCATTTCAGTGTTTTTCTTTAATAAAACACAAAATGAATTTCACTATGGCCCAGAAATTCCACTCTTTGCCATTTACTCAAGATAAAGACATATATCCACAAAACAAGATATGCAAAATGTCCCTAGTCACTTTATTCATTATACCTGGCAACAAATTCATGTCCAACAACAGATGACTGCATTTAAAACCAAGTGTCGAATGGAGTACTAAAAATTTTATTACCAGCAAAATACTGCTGTAATCACCTTTATATTTATGAATATGTAATAATATTAACTCCTGTCAAATTATCCAGCAATCATCAATATCTTTTGCTCTTTATTATTTCAATGCTAGTACTCTAAATTTAAGCTTGAATTGTAGCTCAGAAAGCAATGTGTTTATTTTCTTAATTGTTCAACTGAGCTTTTTATTCTAGGAACCCCAGGGCTTCCTGGACCAAAAGGTATGAATGGTCTTCCTGGTAACCCTGGCCTTCCAGGAGAACCTGGTCCTGTAGGTAAGCATGAAATAAAAAGATATTGCTATTCTTTAAAACTAAGGTTTTTTCATAGTCAGTGTGGGGAGTTCAAGTACTGTTTTGCTATAAGCATTTTCAAGAAAAAGAAATGTAGTGCTCATTCACTTATCATTGCATGAACTGAATAACTTTTAATTTAAAAATTACCAAAATTTATCTCTAGTAGGTATTATTGTTTAGGCATACATTTTCCAGGGAGAGTAATTCTCTCTAGAAGGGCAATTTCTAGCAAAGTTTTTCTTATTAACTTTTAAAGTGAATCCCTTGTCCTGGCCTATACCTATAAAAGCACACATTTCCTTTTGAATAATATGAAGTCATATTAAAATCTGTTGGGTAGGCGGGAGGAAGGGAGGGGGCAGGAGGGGGGAGAACAAGGGAATCCGTGGTTGATATGTAGAACTGAATGGTATTGTAAAATAAAATAAAAGGAAAATAAAAAATAAAAAAATCATAAAAATGTTTTGGATAATGATTTATTAGATTATTCCTTATGATCATCATTACCTTTCTTTGTTTATTCTTTATTCTGCAAGATTTCAAGATTTAGGCCAGGCAGTGGTGGCACACACCTTTAATCGCAGTACTTGAGAGACAAAGACAGGCAGATCTCTGTGAGTTCAAGGCCAGCCTGGTCTACAGAGCTAGTTCCAAGACAGCTAGGGCTACACAGAGAAACCCTGTCTTGAAAAACAAAAACAAAAACAAAGAAACAAAAAAGATTTAATGATTTAGAGGAGTAATTCAGAAGTACTTAGTGTGTGTTTTTTAATTGTGTGTGTGTGAGTGTGCATGTGAATGTATATGTCCATGGAAACAGCTGAGCCCACTTTGTTATTTTTCTTTGTTCGTTTGTTTGTTCCTTTGGTTTTTCAAGACAGAGTTTTTTCTCTGTGTAGCCCTGACTCTTATGGAACTCACTTTGTAGACCAGGCTGGCTTCGAGCTCATAGAGATCCTCCTGCCTCTGCCTCCCGAGTGCTGAGCTCAAAGGTGTGCACCACTGCCGCTGTCTGTACTTTGTTATTTTTAGAGAGAATTGTTTGGAGCTTTAATATGAAAACTGAGAAAGGATGTGGAAGGAAGTTAAAAGGGTCAGTATAACCTGCTGTGCTATGCTTTAGGTGGTGGAGGGCGTCCTGGGCCACCAGGACCTCCTGGCGAAAAAGGCAAGCCAGGTCAAGATGGCATTCCTGGACCAGCAGGGCAGAAGGGAGAACCAGGTAATATAGCTTTTCATTTTTTCTAAGTGTATAATTTCCTCCTGGTCTGCTTTGATTGGTCCTTTTACAGCTCCACTAAGATTCTTGTCTTCCTTATCTTCTAAGGTACCACACATTTTCCCCTTCCAAATTAACTTCTTCCTTGGTATCCTGAAGATACTAGCTCATATTCATTGAACAGATTGCTTTTCTTTAAAGAAAAAAGTTCTAAATATTGTCCATTCGCTTTCACAACAACAGTGCCCAATCTGTACTTTATTTATGTATTTTTGTCTAAGTATACAAAGTATGACTGAGAGTCATCACAAGTAGAGTGGATGTTGGTATGGTTTTCTTTCTTCAAAATGCCTGGGGATTGACTTCAGGTCATCAGTCTTGGTGGCAAGTGCCTTTACCCACTGAGCCATCTTGCCAGCTCTGTAATTTTTCCTTTATAGTGCAACTGACAAATCAGGTGACAAATATATGGTGACAACTTAAAGAGTAAACCTATACCAACCTCCAAAAATGTTTGTTTTTTCTGTATGTGTGAGTGTTTTGCCTGCATACATGTATATGCACCAGGTACATACCTTTCTGTCCTTAGAGGTCAGAAGAAGATGTTACAGACAGTTGTGACCCACCACTGTGTGGATTCGGGGAACCAAATTCAATTCTTTTGAAAGACCAGCAAGTTCTATTAACTGCTGAGCTGAAACTCTGGTCCCTATACTTTTCTTATGTTAGAATTGTTCGATGTTAGAAGTCCGTCTTCTGGGGCTGGCCATGGAACTCAGCAGTAAAGCAATGCTTGGGTTCTGTCTGAAGAACAAGAAAGGAAGGGTTGGGAAGGACAGAGGAAAAGGAAGGGAGTGGGAGAAAGGGGATAAGGAGAGCGGGGAGGAAAAAAATATTCAGCATGTTTGATATACATAACACATATTAGAAACCTAAACGATCAGTTATCCATTTTAAATTGTTTTTATTTTGTACCCTAACAGGTCAACCAGGCTTTGGAACCCCAGGACCTCCTGGACTCCCAGGACTTTCTGGTAAACCTTAACAAATCAGGTTATAGCTACTTTTAAAATGAAAATATTCCCCAGTCCATTTATTTTTCTATCTTGACCATGTATTATTATAAAATACATCTGAAATTTAAAAAAAACTTAAAGTTCAATTTACTTTTGTAATATTTCTCATTGCTACTTACTATAAGGCACTATGTTTAGCAAAAATGACATCCTTATGGAGAATTCAATAAGTAGCCTTTCATTCATGTCATAAATACTAAGGACAAAGAAAACATAAAAAGGTGAAAATTGTAGGAAATTTAGTAGCTTTCATTTATCTAGAAAACCACTCTTTTCTCTCTGCAAAAGCATTATCAGAGTAACATATGAGACAATTCTGTAGAAATATGTACCAATAATAGAAATGCTTCTTGAAAACTCATCTAAGAGCTAGGCATGATGAAAGGCTGAGGAAAGAGGACCATGTGTTCTATGCCAACCCGGTATATTGAGAATTCCCAGCCAGCCTGATCCACATAGCAAGAAGATCTGAGGTGTAGATACAAATCTACTTCTTTCTCTAGTATGTGATCTTACAATAAGCACTAAATAGTTAAGATAAATCCAAATAATTACAGACTTGTATGTTGATATCTTGAAATGACTATTGACTGATCTCTAGAGGCTTTTCTCAAACTAAAATTATATCCCCTAAAAATTCTAATATCCTTTTCATGATAAGTGTTGCTTTAATGTGCTACTGTTTTATGGTTCTTAATTATTAGTGTTTTATAATAAAATGTCAAAAGCGGTTTGTCTAAATTATGATTATAAACTTTTAGTATCATGGTCTGAATATAATAGTAGCCATTGAATTTCATTAGTTTTAAAATTAGACCCAAAACTTTTGAGAGTTGTCTTCATCCATCTTGAACCAATTCTTGAAGCTACTTTATGCTTTTTATATTTTGCCTATCTTATTTTCCTCATAACTTCTGATCATGTGTTCATTGTTCTATGTCTTAATACAAAGGATACCTTTTAAAATGCTGGCATTATTTCTATATTGCTAATAAGTACTTCTGGTGACAGGTACATGGTTTTAATAAAGAGAACGGAGTTTTCATGTATTTGAAATAAAATCATCCTAGTGAATTTCATTAGGTTATCAAATAGTTTCAGGCTTATAGGCCAGCTTATAATTTAGCATTCAGTATTATTTAGTGTATCCCTAATTTTACATTACTTTTACAGGTCAAAAGGGTGATGGAGGATCACCTGGCATTCCAGGAAATCCTGGTCTTCCAGGTTCAAAGGGTGAACCAGGCTTTCAGGGATTCCCTGGTATGCCAGGTCCCCCAGGTCCTCCTGGTTCTCCTGGTCCAGCTTTGGAAGGCCCTAAAGGAAACCCTGGGCCTCAAGGCCCTCCTGGGAGACCAGGTATGATCATGCGTGGTACAAGAAATGGTCTGTTTACCAGTTCATTTATTTCATTTTGCTGGCAGGTTATTCTGTTTTTAGGGTTTTAGAATTTGTCACATGACAACTCCTTATAAGAAAATAGCTTGGTTCATACCTAGCTCATTCTAATATATACGTCCTTTTCAGTAATGCATGTATTATTTAAGTTCAAGTACAACAAAACAACTTGAATGAGAAGAAGTGAAAATGGTGGTTATATTAGTATTGTTATTAATGATAAAACTATACTAATAACCTGGCATCAAAATGCAGTTTATATTTTTTAATGTAAGCTTCTCAGCATGTCATCACAGAAATCATTCTAGTGATCACCAAATACATGCTTGTGTTCCATACCAGAAGCTGTTGCTATGGTTCTGTCACATGATCAGCAAATATCACCAGGCACAATTAAAAAAAACTTGATCTCTAGGAACTAGGCTATGAAATTTATCTTCAGCATCACAGCATGATCAGATTGACTCATAATCTCTTCATAGCTCATGTCTGTACCTCACCTTTCCTGTGCTCACTCTTCAGTAGATCAGTTTTGCACACAAGGTTCACATTTTCATTTTGTGTCTGTGCTGTGTCATTCCATCTACTAGTTGGGGAATATTCATTTTCACCCCAGGTTAATGCTGCTGAGCCCAATTGCTGGTGATAGATTATCAAAAGATTTGATGGACTTTATATTCACTTTCATTAGTAACTGAAAATTTAGTCTTCATTATTTTTTTAAAGAAGAGAAATTTGAAATATAAAGAAACCAAACAATTGTCCTTTCATTGCTTGAAAATTCTTAATTCATTTTTAAAGTGTACCTTGAAATGAAAATTTGTATTTATATTAGAATAAAATTGTGAGTAATTGGACTTAATTTTACTAACATGTACCCTAAACACATGAATTAAACATTGTCACGTACTGGATTCAGAACATCATTTTCAAAGTCAGATTTAATGTGAGCTAGCTTGACTGTTCCTAGAGGGTGTTGCTCTTCCTTTATTTACTACTGAAGATAACCAGCAAAAAAAATTCTCAGCCACATTAACTCTCTTGCATGCAACATAACGAACTGAAGCCAGTATCTTGCTTTGTTTGCATGTCACAATTCAAATAAACCAAACTATTATCCTTATATATTCTAATTAGCACTGTGGTTATTTGTTACCAGGAATGGAGCTCTTGGTTGAACATTTCTTTAAAATAATAACAGAAAAGCAGTTGTCACAAACATGCTTTTGCAATCACTATTTTAAAAGGATAATCAAAGTTCTCAGAAGAAGAATGCATACCTAATGAGTGTTTGATTTCTTGATTTATTTATAAACTACAGATCCAAAATAAAGTTTTAAACCAGTTTCTCTTAGAATTGAAAGTTCTGAGTCTGGGCTCATAATAATGAACATCATAAAATGATTTTTTTGAATTTTCAAGCTATAGTGTGTGTATAGTTTTCATTTTAGCATTAATGTTAAATGAGGATAATTTGGTTTATATGAGATGCATGAATATGGACTTTCAGGGTGTTCTATTATTAAATTCAACTTTAACTTGAAAGTGTTTAGTATAATGCTTTAGTTTCTTGATGTTTCTAACAGTTTTGATATTTTCCTTTTTGTTAACGATGGAATTGGGCCTTGGTGAACTTCCATCCCTATCCAGGTCCTCCAGGTTAGCTCCTTAACTCCAAAGTAGTAACTGCATGAAACTGAAAACTTTGCCTATGTATTTATGTACATATATTATATAGTGTGTATATACATGTATGTGAGTTTGTATATATACCTACCATTTTTAAGTTTTTAAATAGATTTTAAGAACATATGCCAATTCAATTTTTAAATAGTGGCCTGGAACTAAGTAGTCAGAAAATTGTGGTGCCAAGTTTCTCTTGGAATGAGTCCATATTATCCAATTAGGAAAATGAACTAAATTAAATGCTTCAAAATTCATACTTCTATGTCATTATTAATTGAAATTTTATAATACTCAATTTTGTCAAAAAATATGTTTCTTTTGGTAGATTGTATTTGTTATTGTTGCCTTGTAAACTTTTAATGCAATGAAACTAAACTTATTCAGAAAGTCATCTTAAAAATAATAATGTATATTATCAGATCATGCAGATAATGTAATCTTTGATTGGCTGAAAACACACACACCTCTGTAAGGTTATCTTTTTGTCATGTCTTTCTTTTTATTATTATTAAGAAATTTTCTATTCATTTTACATGCCAACCACAGATTCCCCTGTCGTCCCTTCTCCCACCCTCCAGCCTTCCCCCTCAACCCTCTCCCCATTCCCACATCTTCCAAGGCAAGGTCTCCAACAGGGAGTCAGCAGAACCTGGTACATTCAGTTGAGGCAGGTCCAAGCCCCTCCTCCCTGCACCAAGGCTTGGGAAAGTGTCTCTTCATAGGCACTAGGCTCCAAAAAGCCAGCTCATGCACTAGGGACAGGTCCTGATCCCACTGCCTTGGGGCCCCCTAAACAATTCAAGCTAAACAACTGTCTTGCTTATCCAGAGGGCCTAGTCCAGTACCATGGGGGCTCCTCAGCTATTGGTCCACAGTTCATGCACTTCCACTAGTTTGGTTAGTTGTCTCTGTGCTTTTTCCAGTCATGGTCTCCATATCCCTTGCTTACTGAATCCCTCCTCCCTCTCATCGATTGGTCTCCTGGAGTTCCACCTGGGGCTTGGCCATGGATCTCTGCATCTGCTTCCATCAGTCACTGGATGAGGGTTCCATGATGACAGTTAGGTTATTCAGCCATCTGATCACCAGAGTAGGCCAGCTCAGGCACCCTCTCAACTATTGCCAGTAGTCTATGGTGGAGTCATCCTTGTGGATTCCTGGGGACCTTCCTAGCACTCTGCTTCTCCCTATTCCCGTGGTGTCTTCATTTAACATGGTATCTCTTTCCTTGCTCTCCCACTCTGCTCCCATTCCAGCTTGCATCTCCTGCTTGCCTAAACTCTCATCAGCCGTCCCTTGCCATCCATAGCCCACTCACCCCCAGTTTGCTCATGTAGATCTCATCCATTTCTCCATCACTGGGCAGGCAATCCATGTGTCGTTCCTAGGGTCCTCCTTACTGGCTAGCCTCCCTGGAGCTGTGGGTTGCAGTCTGGTTATCCTTTGCTTTATATCTAGTATCCACTTATGAGTGAGTACATACCATGTTTGTCTTTCTGAGTCTGGGTTACCTCACTCAGAATGATATTTTCTAGTTCCATCCATTTGCCTGCAACCTCGTGATGTCATTGCTTTTCTCTGATGAGTAGTATTCCATTGTGTATATGTACCACATTTTCTTTATCCATTCTTCAGGTGATGGGCATCTAGGTTGTTTCCAGGTTCTGGCTATTACAAATAATGCTATGAACATAGTTGAGCATGTGACCTTGTGATATGATTGAGCATTCCTTGGGTATATGCCCAAGAGTGGTATAGTGGTCTTGAGGTAGATTGATTCCCAATTTTCTGAGAAACTGCCATGCTGACTTCCAAAGTGGCTGTACAAGTTTGCATTCCCACCAACAGTGTAGGAGTGTTCCCCTTGCTCCACATCTTATCCAACATAAGCTGTCTTCAGTGTTTTTTATCTTAGTCATTCTGACAGGTGTAAGATGGTATCTCAGAGTTGTTTTGATTTGCATTTCCCTGATGAATAAAAGTGTTGATCAATTCCTTAAATGTCTTTTGGCCATTTGAGATTCTTCTGTTGAGAATTCTCTGTTTAGTTCTATAGCCCTTTTTTTTTTTAGTGAACTATTAGGTATTTTGATGTCTAGTTTCTTGAGTTCTTTATATATTCTAGAGATCAGCCCTCTGTCAGATGTGGTGTTGGTCAAGATTGTAGCTGAAGTTTTCCTGTGTCCCACCTGGCCCATGGTCAGTACAAATCTCTCTCACCTGCCAGTCGTGTAGCCGCTTGGACCCAAGTAAACACACAGAGGCTTATATTAAGTAAAACTACTCAGGCCTACCACTGACTAGCTCTTACATTTAAACTAACCCATAATTCTTATTTATGTTTAGCCACGTGGCTTGGTAACTTTTCTCAGTTCTGCCTTCACATCTTGCTTCCTCTGTGACTGACTGGCGACTCCTGACTCAGTCTTCCTCTTGCCAGAATTTTCCTTGTCTGTTTATCCTGCCTATACTTCCTGCCTGGCTACTAGCCAATCAGCATTTTGTTTATCAGCCAATGGGAGCAACACATTCACAACATGTAGAGCACCATCACCCATCAGAAGATCTTTTCCCCTTTGTAGGCTGTTGTTTTGTCTTATTGACCATGTCCTTTGCCAAACAAAAGCCTCTCAGTTTCAAGGGGTCACATTTATTAATTGCTTCTCTCAGTATCTGTGGTACTGGTGTTATATTTAGGAAGTGATCTCTGGTGCCAATGCATTCAGGACTACTTCCTACTCTCTTCTATCAGTTTCAGAGTAACTGGATTCATGTTGAGGTCTTTGATCCACTTGGACTTAAGTTTTGTGTGTGGTGACAGATATGGATCTATTTGCAATCTTCAACATGTTGACATCCAGTTATGCCAGCACCATTTGTTGAAGATGCTTTCTTTTTCCATTGTACAGTTTTGGCTTCTTTGTCAAAAATTAGGTGTTTATACATGTGCAAATTAATGTCAGGCTCTTCAATTTAATTCCATCGGTCCACATGTCAGTTTTTATGCCAGTACCAAGCTGTTTTTATTACTGTAGTTCTATAGTAGAGCTTGAAGTCAGGGATCATGATGTCTCCAGAGGTTGCTATATTGTACAAGATTTAGCTGTCCTAGGTTTTTTGTTTTTCCATATGAAGTTGAGTATTGTTCTTTCCAGGTGTGTGAAAAAATGTGTTGGTATTTTGATGGGGATTGCATTGAATCTGTAGATTGCTTTTGGTAAGATTGCCATTTTTACTATGTTAATCTTACCTATCCATGAGCATGGGAGAACTTTCCATTTTCTGATAGGTTCTCCAATTTCTTTCTTCAGAGACTTAAAGTTCTTGTCATACAGATCCTTCACTTGCTTAGTTAGAGTTACTCCAAGATATTTTATATTATCTGTGGCTATTTTAAAGGGTGATGTTTCTCTAGTTTCTTTCTCAGCCTTTTTATAATTTGTATATAGGAAAACTATTAATATTTTTTTTAGTTAATCTTGTATGCTGCCACATTACTTAAGGTATTTATCAGCTGTAGATGTTCCCTGATAGAATTTTTGGGTCACTTATGTACACTATCATATTGTCTGTAAATAGTGAAAGTTTGACTTCTTCCTTTCCAATTTCTATCCTTTAATCTCCTTTTGTTGTCTTATTGCTCTAGCTAGAACTTCAAGTACTATATTGAATCAGTATGGGGAGAGTGGACAGCCTTGTCTTGTTCCTGATTTTAGATGAATCACTTTGAGTTTCTCTCCATTTAATGTAATGTTAGCTGTCAGCTTGCTCTAAATTGCCTTTATTATGTTTAGGTATGTTCCTCTGATCTCTCCAGGACCTTTATCATGAAGGGGTGTTGGATTTTGTCAAAGGCTTTTTCAGCATCCATTGAGATGATCATGTGTTGTTTTTTCTTTCAGTTTGTTTATATGGTGGATTACATTGACAGATTTTCATATGGTGAACCATCCTTGCATCCCTGGGATGAAGATAATGGTAGATAATTTTTTTGATGTGTTCGTGGATTCGGTTTGCCAATATTTTATTGAGTGTTTTTGCATCAATTTTCATTGGTCTGTTATTCTCTTTCTTTGTTGCGTCTTTGTGTGGTTTGGGTATCAGGGTAACTGTAGCCTCATAAAAGGAGTTTGGTAATGTTCCTTCTGTTTCTATTGTGTGGAACAATTTGAAGAGTATTGGAATTAGCTCTTCTTTGAAATTCTGGTAGAATTCTGCGGTGAAACCATCTGGTCCTGAACTTTTTTTTTTTTTTTGGTTTGGAGACTTTTAATGACTGTTTATATTTCCTTAGGGTTATTGGCCTATTTAAATAGTTTATCTTGTCTTGATTTAACTTTGGTATGTGGTACCTATCCAGAAAATTGTCCATTTCTTTCAGATTTTCCAGTTTTGTGGAGTACAGGTTTTTGAACTATGACCTGATGATTCTCTGGATTTCCTCATTGTCTATTGTTATGTTTCCCTTTTAATTTCTAATTTTGTTTATTGGATACTCTCTTTCTGCTTTTTGGTTAATTTGGATAAGGGCTTGTCTATCTCATGGATTTTTTTCAAAGAACCAACTCTTTGTTTTATTGGTTCATTGTATTGTTCTGTTTGTTTCTATTTCATTGATTTCAACCCTCAATTTGATTATTTCCTGGCATCAATTCCTCCTGGGTGAGTTTGATTCTTTTTGTTCTAGAGCTTTCAGGTGTGCTGTTAAGTCACTAGTGTTAGATTTCTCCATCTTCTTTATGTGGGTATTTAGTGCTATGAATTTTCCTCTTAGCACTGCTTTCATAGTGTCCCATAAGTTTGGGTATGTTGTACATTCATTTTATTGAATTCTAGGACATCTTTAATTTCTTTCTTTATTTCTTCCTTGACCCATTGGTGATTCATTTGGGCACTGTTCAATTTCCATGAGACTGTAGGTTTTCTGTAAATTTTGTTGTTGAAATCTAACTTTAAGCCATGGTGGTCTGATAAATAACAAGAGGTTATTCCAATTTCTTTTTTGTATCTGTTGAGATTTGCTTTGTGACTGAACATCTCATCAGTTTTAGAGAAGATTTCATGGGGTGCTGAGAAGAAGGTATATTCTTTTGTGTTAGGGTGGAATGTTCTGTAGATATCTATTAAGTCCATTTGAGTCATAACTTCTGTTAGCTCCCTTAAATCTCTGTTAAGTTTCGGTCTGGTAGATCTATCCAGTGATGAGAATGGGGTGTTGAAGTCTCCCACTACTACTGTGTGGGTTTTGATGTGCGATATAAGCTTTAGTAATGTTTCTTTTACAAATGTCGGTGTCCTTGTATTTGGGGCATGAATGTTCAGAATTGAGACTTCATCTTGTGGATTTTCCCTGTGATAAGTATGCAATGTCCTTCCTGATCTCTTTCTATTGATTTTAGTTTGAAGTCTATTTTATTAGATATTAGGGTAGCTACACCAGCTTGCTTCTTAAGTCCATTTGATTGGAAAGGCTTTTCCCAGACTTTTACTCTGAGGTAGTGTCTATCTTTAAAGTTGAGGTGTGTTTCTTGTATGGAGCAGAAGGTGGATCCTGTTTTCATATCCATTCTGTCAGCCTGTGTCTTTTTATAGGCGAATTGAGACCATTGACATTAATGGATATTAATGACCAGTAATTGTTAATTCCTGTTAATTTTTGTTGGTTGTATTGTGTGTTTCTCTTCTTTGGTATTTGTTGGTGTGGGATTATCTATTCCCTGTGTTTTCATGGGTGTATCTAACTTCCTTGTGTTGGATTTTTCCTTCTAGTGCTTTCTGTAGGGCTGGATTTGTGGATAGGTATTGTTTAAATCTGGTTTTATCATGGAATATTTTGTTTACTCCATCTCTGGTTGTAGCTGGAGAATGTACACATATATGGTGATTGAGAGTTTTCCTGGATATAATAGTCTGGGTTGGCATCCATGGTCTCTTAGTGTCTACATAACGTCTGTCCAGGACCTTCTGGCTTTTATAATCTCCATTGAGAATTCAGGTGTTATTCTGATGGGTTGCCTTGATACGTTACTTGGCCTTTTTCCTTTGCAGCTCTTAATATTTTTTCTTTATTCTGTATGTTTAGTGGTTTGATTATTATGTGGCAAGAGATCTTTTTTTTTTGATCCAGTCTATTTGATGTTCTGTAAGCTTCTTGTACCTTCATAGGCATTTCCTTCTTTAAGTTGGAAAGTTTTCTTCTATTATTTTGTTGAATATATTTTCTGTGCCTTTGAGTTCGTATTCTTTTCCTTCTTCTCTCCCTATTATTCTTAGGTTTGGTCTTTTCATGGTGTCTCAGATTTCCTGGACATTTTGTGTTATGACTTTCTGGCTTTAGTGTTTTCTTTGACTGATGAATTTATTTCCTCTGTTGTATCTTCAATGCCAGAGATTCTCTCTTCCATCTCTTGCATTCTGTTGGTTATGCTTGCATCTGTAGTTCCTGTTTGTTTACTCAGATTTTCCATTTCCAGCCTTTCCTCAGTTTGTGTCTTCTTTATTGCCTCTATTTCAGTTTTCAAATCTTGGACTTTTTCATTCACCTGTTTAATTGCTTTTTCTTGGCTTTCTTTAAGGGATTTATTGATTTCTTCTAATTTTTTGTTTGCCTTTTCTTGGAATTCTTTAAGGGTAATTTTCATTTCCTCTTTAAGGGCTTCTATCATCTTCTTAAAGTCATTTTTAAGGTCTATTTCTTCTGCTTCTTCTGTTTTGGGATGTTCAAGTCTTGCTGATGTAGCACCACTAGGGTCTGTTGGTGCCATATTGGTCTTTATGTTGTTGACTGTATTTTTGCACTGGCATCTACCCATCTCTTCCTCCACTCCAAGCAAGTGTTATCTGTGTCTGAGGGAGCCTCTTGTGGTCCAGTTGATACTCTGTTCTGATGGGAGCTCTTCGTCTAATCTGGGCTCTTGGTTCAATCTGTGCTGATGGATTCTGTGTCTCAGGGAGCAGATCTTAGTCCAGTGGGCACCAGTGGGCTCTGTCTCAGGGAGCAGCTATTCCCAAGTGGTGCAGGGTGGGACCTATTTTCTGTTCCCAATTGGTGCAGGGTAGGCTTATGTTCTGGTTTTCACTGATGTCACAGGGGGCTGTTTTCTTGGCAAGGAGGTGGGGAAGGGACAGCTAGCTGGTCCCTGGGGCACCAAAGGCTTTGGGGAGGGGCACAGGATGTGCTGCCGGGGCCTAGGGGCTAGGGACCTGGTCTGCCCAATCTGGAGATGGGGCCACCTCCTCTATAAGGTTTTCAAACAGCTACATATTTTGGCTTGTCACATATTTCTAAAGATTTGTTTTTATTTTAACTTATGAACATATTTGTGTGTCCATGTGTGGGTATGGGCACATGAGGCCAGAGGCATAAAACTCCCTAGGAGAGGAGAGAGACGGTTCAACAGTTAAGAGCATTGACTGATGTTCCAGAGGACCCAGGTTAAATTCCCAGGCCCTCTGGTCATATCAGGATAAAAATAAGAAAAAAAAGAAGGAAAAACTCTCCTGGAGCTGAAGTTACAAACAGTTGTGAGCTGTTTAGCATAGGTGCTGAGAACTGAACTTGAGTCCTCTGCAATGTGTGCTCTTCACCACTGAGCCATCTTTTTAGGTCCTTTTTTAAAGTTGCACTGCTGTGAAGAAGAATATGCATAAATAAAAAAAACACTCAGTGTAGCCAGCACAAGTTAAATGCTCACTATAGTATATGTTCATCACATATGCAAACAAATTCGCCAAAGATAGCTGAGAATTGTGGCACACGCCATTAATTCCAACACTTGGGAGGCAGAGGCAGGCAGATCTCTCTGACTTCAAGGCCAGGCTTATCTACAAAGTGAATTCCAGGACAGTCAGAGATACACAGAGAAACCCTGTCTCAAAACAAGCAAATCCAAAAAACAAACAAACAAAAGTACACCAAAGAAAAATTACCAAGAGCTACCCAATAGGGAAAAACTGTTGATTTCTAGTTTTGTTTGTTTGTTTTTGTTTAATGTGTACCTAATCTAGGATGAAAAGTTAGCCATGGATATCTCAATGTATTTATTATTTTTCAAAGTAAAGAGTCCTTTTCTCATTTGTAGAAAGAAAGTAAAATGAGAGTAAAGTATAATCCTGAGGTCTGGCTTTTGATAATGGGGAGTCCTTTTTTCTAAAATGAACCAAAAATTCAGTTTGTGAGGGGAAGCCATGAATCTGTATGTAAATTTGATTTTTCCCATATCAACCCATTTATACATACATTTGTTCATACATACATATACAAACACAAAATAATTTATGTATATGAATTTATTTACTAGGAATTTTTAAAGATGGAAGATGGCATGACATTTTTTCCTTTTAATCTTATTTTAGTTATTTGTGTTTTTCTTTGTTTTGTTTGTAACATTGCATCCAAAGCTTCCCCGCCCTCCCTCTTCCCAGTCCCTCCCTCCCCACCACCATCCACTCCAACCTATCCACTCCTCCTCCACTGTTTCTCTTCAGATACAGGCAGGCATCCCATGGATATCAGCCAGCCATGGAATATCAAGTTACAGTGAGACCAGGCACCTCCTCTTCTATTAAAGGAGGATAAGGCAATCTGGTAGGAGAAAGGGTCCCAAAAGCAGGCAACAGAGTCAGACACACCCTGCTTTCACTCTTAGGAGTTCCACAAGAGGACCAAGTTGCATAACTGTCACATAGGTGCAGAGGGCCTAGGTCAGTCCCATGCAGGCTCCCTAGTTGTCAGTTCAGTCTCTGTGAGCCTCTATGGGCCCAGGTTAGTTGATTCTGTGAATTTTCTTGTGGTGTTCTTGACCCCACTAGCTTCCACAATCCTTCTTCCCACTCTTCCGTAGGATTCCCCAACCTCCGCCTGATGTTTAGATGTGAGTCTCTGCTTCTGTTTCCATCAGTTGCTGGATGAAGCCTCTCTGAGCACAGTTGGGCCAGGCACCAAACTATGAGTACAGCAGAATATCATTAGTAGTCAGTTCATTGGCTTTTTTTTTCCTTTTTTGCCAGTAATGTTTGGTTCTATCCTGGGTCTCTGGAGGTATCCTACCTCTGGGTCCTGGCTCTCAAGGGTGAGCTCCCTCTCAGATATGGGTCTCCAGCCGTGCCAGTCATTAGTTGGTCATTCCCTCAATTGCTGTGCCATGTTTCCCCTAGCCCATCTTATAGGCAGAACACATTGTAGGTCCAAAGGTTTGTGGCTGGGTTGGTGTCCCACTCTCTCCACAGGAAGTGGCAAGACAAATTTTATTTAAGACAACTACAGTAGAGGAGATCCCATTATGACAGAGAAATGTAACTAAGCTCAACTGACAATAGAACAGAGACAAGTAAAGACTTCTGGGACAGAAAGAGAGTTATTTATTGGTTGAAAATTAATGAGAGGTATTTAAAGGTAGGAGGAGTCTTGTTAAACTGACTTCATATTGATTGTCACTAAAGACAGGCCAAGGATTTAGACATCAGACGGGTGAGGAACTTCATCAGATGTTAACTATTGAAGAGTTGGACGTTGAGTAGCACGAAACTGATGTGGTTGGATTTTTCCTGTAATTGGGCTTTAGCAGGCAAAACTTGGCTGACAGGGTGAAACCTAGCAGGAAGTCTCACACGTACTGGTCTAAGGTTTGGTCAAAGAGAAGTTCATTTTTCCTACAGGAAAACTGAGACCCAAAATGGCTGAGAATCTTGCTTAAAGTCATACATGCTGTTAGTGACTGACTAGGGGCTCCCCAGTATGAACCCTGTAATTCTTCCGCAACAGCTTGATGTTTATGATCTGCTCTCTTGATAAGTTCATGGAACCAAACTGCCTGTATCATTTTAGGAGACATGGCTGTAGCAAACTGGGTCTTGGATCAAGTTTGTCTCTTTTCTTTTTTTCTTACCTCGAATCTCTATTAATCTCTAATAACATCATCTTACATTCTTCCTAAGTAGATGCCATTGAGTAGATTAAGACACTGAATGTGATTCAACTATCAGCAAGATAAAGACAAAGTTAGGAGGTACTTCGAAGCAATTTTGACTCTTTTCTGTCTAGCTTGCCTAGAATTTCTGCTGCTTTGATCACTGCTAGATGGGACTGCTAGCTAGGATTTTTTTTTCTGAAATACTAGAATATAGTATTTTCTGAATACTAGAATATATTTGAAGAAGGAAGAGAAAATAGCCATGTTGCTTTAAAACCAATTTAACAACTTCCCATTTGTTAAACATGCTCAAATTGTAGTTATTGAAATCTAGCCTCTGTGATGTTTACAATAGGTGAAGAAAGTAACTTTGAATGGACATTAGAATTAAAACATGTTACTTGACCCTGTAACAACATCAGCAATCACTAATTATATATAAGATTCTGTGGTCTTATATATGGTTTCACTTTCAGTTAAATTTAATTAGGTGATTTGAAAAATAGTGGAATGAGACCTCATTCATAAAATTGACTTGGCATATAACTCATTAAAACGTAGCCTTTTAGGAAATGAAGTCTTAGAAGTTTTGCTATGATATGGTCCAAAGTTTCCCATGCTAATGAACCATTAAGATGTCATATATCAATAAGATATCTTCTTGAATATTCTTCTTATTAGGTCCTTCTAAATCAAATATATATATATATATATATATATATATATAATATCTTTAATTTGAATTATACTAAGTAGCAATTCTAATCTAGTTAATTGGGTGGCCAGACTTTAAGTCATTGGGTATTTGTTGTGTGTGGTTTGGAGACTATTTAAAAAGTAGAAATATATTTTTCTAAATTTGAAATTCTCAAATGCTTTTAAAGTTCTGGTTTTAATCATCATTGTTTTCTTTTAGCATCTTGCACATGTCAGATAGTAGTTCTATATTTCAAAACTTGACTTTGACCCTTATATAAACATATAAGGGAGGACAGTATAGGTAACATTGTTCTTGTTACATTCAGAGAGATTGAATTCTCCAGAATCATATTGTTATTAAATGACAGAGTCAAGAGTAAGTTCCAAGATCTTTTAACACCTGGGACTCGGTGATCTAGCACAATTTATTCTCTGTAATGTCCAATGTTTATAAATCATAGCAAGAACTCTAAGAAAAGGGAAATTGTGTTTATAGTCAATTAACACTAACCAAAGAGTGTTCTGTTTGTAGGCTTTAATATTTTTATGTAGTGATCTTCCTTTAAATGGTGAATAGCCAGATAATATGTGCATTAAGTAATAATTTTAAGTTGTTATAATACTTAAAATGGCTTGGGGTGGGATATTGCATGCCAGAATATCTTAAAGCACCTCTTCACTAATAGTCTTCATATCATTGAAAAATTCAGATATTTGTTTTTAAGTTCAATGGCTTTTTATGCTTAAGTACTTATTACAAATACTAATTTATAGAAGATGGCCTCCTGATTTATTATGAAAAAAGTTAAAATGTGAATTTATGAAAAGGTATTTGAATAAGACAAAAGTAAAACTGATAATGGTGTGACCTGGTTTTTATTTTTCCATTGAGTCGCAAGGGAACTTTATAATTATAATTTTGCCTATGATGTTTTGAAAGTTAACTGTTATTTATCATATTGGGTCACTCTGAACATTCAAATAAATTTTCATTTCATGTTTTTATTGAAGGATGGCAGAGACTAAGATATGCCTAAATATTTATTCACAGTTACCTCTTTGTTAAAGGAAATGAAGGCTTTTGGTGAAATGGTACCATCTTGCCAACTTTAATGTTTTGAGTAGCTTAACTTTTAGAAATGCATAGTAGAAATGTTAACAAATTCTCATAAATAGAGTCCCTCTCCCATTAAATTAATGATCAACAGCGTATTCTCTAGAATATGCTTTATTTGAAAAAGATTTAGTTCTATCTATTTCTGGGTGGGTCTGTTTGCATATTGATTGTGCTGTAGGTATAAGAAATGCTGACAAAGGGGATTATTGTTTAACTTTTTCTGTAATGTGAACCACTTCTAACTCATAATCTTATTTTGTACTGTGTGATGTCTGACACTGCTAACATCGATCTTTGGGCTTTGGTGAACTCTGATCTTCCCAGGTTTCCAAGGTTAGACTCTTCACTGGTCAGTTGTCTCTTTTTTTTAATGCTTTATATATGTGATAAGAGAAATGCACTTTATTGCTGTAATTCAGAAGTCATTGAAAATGATGTTATCCTTAAATACTATCCTATTGGGTCTTGACAATTTGGAGAAGGTAATATGACATATTTACTATTGAGTTTGAAATAATATATCTTTGAGATCTGATTGATTGTAATAGATACTTTCATATGCATATATGGTGAATTTTAAATAGGCATGCAAATACCTTCACATTGTAAACTGCAAGATATTTATTTAAGCAAGCATCTGGATAATTTCTAATATCTGCATATGGATTTTTTTCTTCTTGAAATATGTTTTTGCCCATAATTGCCCTGAGCTGTGTGTTCAAGGCTGTTTTCAGTAATAGAGGAAAGAAGCTATTGTATACAGTTAAAATAAAATTCCTGTGTCCTTACTAGATTGTTAATTTAATTTTTAGAGACAGTACAAATGCCAGGTCTGAAATGTTATAAAATTCCCAGTATTTTATTTTAGTTGAGAAAAGAATAGTGCCTTTTCATCAAGTGATGCAATATTCTAGACCTTTTCATTAAATGATGCAGTATTCTAGACCTTTTCATTGAATGATGCAATATTCTAGACCTTTTCATCAAATGATGCAGTATTCTAGAAACTCCAAACAGAGAAAGATGGCAGTCAAATGTTCAGTTTTCCCCACCTTAAATCTTCTGTTATCATTTTCACTAGGTTGGTTCAGAGTTCGTTTAGTTTTTACCTAACAGCCTGATTTACTACCGGACTTGTAGTCTAACTTGAACAAATTACCATGTTTATTTAGAAAACCTCATTCTAGTGGATTTGACCTAAGCAACTGTGGTTTTGTTTTTTAAGTACAAAGTACCCCCCAAACCTTTCTGTACATTTGGAAAGGAATTTTTTGTGTGATTGTGATGTCTACTTGCCAAGCTAATTGTGTAAAATGTAAAAATTAATTGCTGTTTTATCATGCACTTGCTTCCTTTTTTGTCATATTCAGATAACTGCCACATTATGAAATCACTTGAAAATTCTTAAAACATTAAAAACCTTGTAAGATCTATTCTTATCTTTGATTTTACTACTAGTATTATAATTGTATAAAAATATCAAAATTCTGTGGTTTCTCCTATTTAATAAGCACTGAACTAAGTAATTTTTACCTGCTATTTCATTTAATCTTTCCTAAAATCAGGTAAAAGCTAAGGCTATTTTTTTGTTTTTATTTCTTAGAAGAAAAAAACTGAAGCCGAAAAGATGAATAATCTTGTTGGAACCCAGCATTGTAATTCCTGTACCCAGTCTTTTGAATCACTGTGGTATTCTGTCTCATTAGTGTAGTCCCTTTGCTTTGGAGTCATAAAAATTAGGGAAGATAAAGTTTGAGTTTAATCTCATGTCAAAAATTAAACCTTTTGCCACATGTAAACACCAGCCCAAGGTTCTAAATTCCTATGTATATAGCTTATGAATCCTTTTAAAACCATACCCTACATATTTTTTGTTGAAATCAATTTACAAAATTAAGACAACCACAGATAAGCATGCTAGCTTAGCTATGGCTTTATAATTATTTTCTTTTAAAAAATTTTTTATATTTTTAAAAATATTTTTTATGTTACTTTATGTATAATGATCATTTTGCTTTCATGTATGTCTGTACACCACTTGTGTGCTCCTGGAACTGGAGTTAGAGACAGTTATGAAGTGATGTGTGGGTGCTAGGAATTGAACCCAGGTCCTCTGGAAGAGCCATCAGTGCTCTCAACCTCTGAGCCATCTCCTGAACCCTGTAGTTATTTTCTTAACACAAGACTAAGTAGTCTGAGCCTCAGCTACTAAGCACTCTACAGACATGTAGCATTTATTCCATGCCTTCCTACAAAAAGCTTGCCCAGTGATCAAACTACCTGGTTGTTTAACAGAACTGATATCCTTATTTAGAATGATATATTTAAAATGTAGTACAAAAAATGTAATACAAATTTTTTAAAAGCTTAGCAAAAAATTGAAATATTTTGAAATAAATTTTGTATGTCCTATACTGAAACAATAAGTACCTGATATTTAAAACATATTCCATGTGTCAAACACATCACTAAAATGAACTTGAAGTTAGTGTGCTTAAGTGTCTTAATTGTTCAGTAAGTCATTGCTTGGAGGCTAGATGCTTGCCTAGCATACATAATACATAGATCTACACTCTTGATCCACCACACTACAAAAATTGCATAGTAATGAAAGATGAATGAATATAGCTTCTTATGAATAAAATAATTGAACTTTTTGTTATACTAGAAGTCAAACCCAGGTCCCAGTCAAATGCTACATTCTCATCCCTAAGTAATTTAATTTTAATTGCAGTAGGAGAAATGACTTGAACTCCTGATTGCTCTATAGCAGTCATTCTTTACCTACTATGGGCATTTATTAGTATACATATTCTTGGGCACCCTCCCCAGTGATAGGACCAAAGCTCTAGGAGTGACCCAGGAAACTTGTTTCAGCAGCCCCCTTCCCACAGAGGCATACTGCAGTTTGAGACTAGTGGTCTGCTATGTCTCATTTCAATTCACATCAAACACTTTTTCAGGAATTACAGAAGCAAATACTATCATATCCAGAGTTGCTTTAGATCTGAGTTTATTATGTCTAGTAGAAAATAAATGCAAGGGTCTGGAGAGATGGTGCTGAGTTGATAAAGTACTTGCCTAGTATGCATTGAAGCCTTCTTTTCAATCCCCAAGATGACATAGACTAGACATGGTGGTGCATCCCTATAATCCTAGTACTTGGGGGTGGAGACAGACAGATCAGAAGTTCAAGCTCATTCCTGGCTGTATAGTGAGTTTAAGGACAATCTGAAATACATGAGATACTGTTCCAAAAAAGAATGTAAACTCGAAGAATCTACAAGTCAGCATTAATAATAATAATAATAATAATAATAATAATAATAATAATAAAACCTACATTTACACTAGGAAATTACTCAGTCTGCATCTATGTATTTTATCCCACAAACTAACACAAAGATGACTGATATTTTAAAAGCCTGACATACGATACTAAAATGTGGCCATTTGTTGTGTGTTATCAAGGTCTACCAGGTTCTGAAGGTCCCCGTGGTCCCCCTGGAAATGGAGGCATTAAAGGAGAGAGGGGAAACCCAGGCCCACCTGGGCAACCTGGCTTACCTGGTTTGAAAGGAGATCAAGGACCACCAGGACTCCCGGTAGGAAATGGGAGGACTCTCTGTAGGAAATGGGATTAGACATTTGGTGATAGAAGAGTATGGGTGACAGCTCTCAAAATGGGAATTCTGAACTGCAGAATTTTATCACTCATCATGTGGCTCACTGGTGAAGCTAAAATAAAATAGAAAGCAGGGTTCCTAGTCTTCCCACTAAAGTGTCTTTGCTGTTTTATAGTAAAGGGATTTTGGTGAAAGCAAACCCGTGAAAAGGAAATTTACATGCACACATCAGTGCATTGCATTTGGATGAATATACACATAGGGAAATGATTATGGTGAGTGGGAATAGTTTAGATGTTGAAATTAGGGTCAGGGTCAGGTTTCAGTTCCATTACATGGTTTTGCTTTATGTCTATAAAGAAAAGAGCCACCCGAGTTCTCTCTCTTCACCTATAAAGGAAGTAATGTATACAGTGACTCCTGTGCTTTGTATCTTGGTTTGAATAACCCAAAGAATCATATACTTTTTCACTATTTCATTCAAGCAGATTCCTGGTAGACAGACTGTACTTTCTGGGCTGTCTTCCAACTGTGAAGACCTCCTTATATTAGAAAACATTATCCTTAACATTTTTCCAGTAACTTATTTTTCCATACCATCATTCTTCTTCTAACTACCTAGATTTAAATATTTAAAAGTTACAAGGTAGTGAGAGGCAGGATTAGAATTTGAGTCCTTTGCAGGGCGGTGG
This sequence comes from Peromyscus leucopus, assembly GCF_004664715.2. Lineage (NCBI taxonomy): Eukaryota > Metazoa > Chordata > Mammalia > Rodentia > Cricetidae > Peromyscus > Peromyscus leucopus. The sequence continues at coordinate 94,911,776 of NC_051083.1, forward strand.
TGGCACACGCCTTTAATCCCAGCACTTGGAAGGCAGAGCCAGGCAGATCTCTGTGAGTTTCGAGGCCAGCCTGGGCTACAAAGTGAGTTCCAGTAAAGGCGCAAAGCTACACAGAGAAACCCTGTCTCAAAAAAAAAAAAAAAATAGAATTTGAGTCCTTCAAGTTTAACTGGAAAAAAAGTTCTCTAAGCAATATTTGAATCGTCATTCCTCTTCTCTATCCCTTCCTAGTTATTTTTCTAACAACAATGATTTTTATTTATTTAGGGTAATCCTGGCCGGCCAGGTCTCAATGGAATGAAAGGAGATCCTGGTCTCCCTGGTGTTCCAGGATTCCCAGGTATTTGAAAGGATGTTTTAAGGTTTTCCTTTATGTTTTTAAGTATTTTTATTTATTCTTTGACCATTTCATATATTCAATGTATTATTATCATATCCACCCCCACTTCCTTCCTCCAGCTCACCCTATCCATCTCTCTCCCAAGATCACGTTCTCTTTGATTGTTGTTGTTGTTATTGTTATTAACAATCCCCTAAGTTCAACTAGATCCAACTATAGTAAGCTCCTTTGGTAAAAGCATTTTTTTTTTCTTATTTTCCTATGTAAAGGCTGTCTTGTTGCGTTTTCATCCAATTTTGTTTTATGTATTATCTTTCCAGGAATGAAAGGACCCATTGGAGTACCAGGCTCAACAGGCCCCGATGGGGAACCAGGCCTTACAGGGCCCCCAGGTAAGAATTGTTCTTCTCCTAAGGCTCTTTATGCCTGTTATTAGAAACATGAAAGACTTTTAAAATTTCCCATTCTGTCTTTCCAAAATATCAACATAATTTCCTAAACTCTTTATTTAGTTATGTTGTATTGATAGCCAACCTATTAAATTTAAAATAGATTCAATATCAACAAAAAAGCTTTAAATTTTTATTAACTTTTATACTAATATGACCATATTCAGTTGACCAGATCATAAGGATAAGTTGCTGTGTACATTTGTGTATTTTTAAATTAAAATAAAAGTTTTATGCTAATAGGATTATAGAAATTTCTCATAAACTACAAAAGAAGGTATCTGTTGACTGATTCAGTAACCGTCTTAACAAGCACAACAAAGTACTATAAATATGTCAAAATCAGAATGGGCTTGTCAGAAAGTAGGGTTGTCTTCCCCTGGAGACAGGAGCAAAAGTTCTTTTTTTTTTTTCATCAACCCTAAGAAATATATTTAATTTTAAAACTATTTTAAAAAAATATTTTATTAGTTTTTTGAGAGTTTTGGACATGTTTGGATCATAATCACTTCCTTTCCCCCACCTCTTCCCAGATCTAGCCCCTTCTCTATACACCCAACATTAAAAAACAATAAACTGCTGGGTGGTGGTGGCGGTGGCGCACGCCTTTAATCCCAGCACTCAGGAGGCAGAGGCAGGCGGATATCTGTGAGTTTGAGGCCAGCCTGGTCTACAAAGCGAGTTCCAGGAAAGGTATAAAACTACACAGAGAAACCCTGTAACGAATAAATAAATAGATAGATAGATAGACAGACAGACAGACAGACAGACAGACAGATAGATAATAAAATAAAAAACAATAAACCACAACAATAATTTTTAAAAAGACCAATTTGTGTTGCCCAAACATTCTTGGATATATGGCCTTCCACTGGAACATGATCAACTTATTTAGGACCTCACTCTTAGAGAAAACTGATTCACCCTCTATCAGCAGCTAACAACCGCCAATAGCTCCTCAGTGAGGAGTGGGATTTTGTGCCCATTTCTGCTCTCCATGCTGGGATTTGAACTTACCAAGTTCTCATGCATGCCATCGTGAGTTCATCTGTCCAAAAGACATTGTTGCCTTGTAATCATCTGCCACCTCTAGCTCTTAAACTCTTTCTGCCCCTCTTCTTCCACAACGTTGGAAGTACTTCCTGAGTGTTGGGAGTGGAGGTGTGTGTGTGTGTGTGTGTGTGTAAATGTGTATCTGTGTTTATGACTGAGCATGCTCCATTCTCCTATTCTCTGTGCCTTGGTCACTTTTGGGTCTCTGTATCACTGTGTTGATCAACACCTACTGCAAATAGAACTTCTGATGAAGGTTGAGAGATGCATTAATCTATAGGTATCATGATAAATCATTACGAGTCAGTTTAATATTATGTTTATTTATCAGAATAATAGTAGTATATTCTCCCCTGGAGCCTATGACCTGTCTAGCCATAGATTCTGGCCCAATAATGGTGCCAGTATAGGATTCAGCTTGTGAAGTGACACTTAAATTCAATGAGAAAGTGTTTGATTACCCCCATGATGTCTATGTCACTATTACACCAGTGAGCATGTTGTGCTAGACCATTCATTATTGTAGATGATAAGGTTCTCAGGTGGTATGATTTATGGCTACTTTTCTCCTCTGTTAACATGCCTAACCCCATACAACAGTAGGAAAGCTGACCAGTAGAGATGAAGCTTCCAGGCCAGTACTAAGTTTGATTTCTGAAAATTCATTGACTCAAGTCTATGGTGTCTTCAGCAATGGGGCCTTACCATCAAGTTTTGGGTAACCAAGAGCAGATAATGTCTAGGGTGGTCTATGGGACCTCACTGGCCAACAACTTCAAAAGAAGTAACTTATTCCTGGCACTGGACATTTCATTTGTTAGCCTTGTAGCTCTGTTACTGAGTAACTTTTTAACTTTTGTATGTATATATGTGGAAATTTCTTCAATACTAGGTTTCCATATGACACTTTCAAAAGTTTTTAAATGGTATTTGTCCATCCCATTGTCCCTCCTCTACCTTGCCCTCCCTTTCCCCACCTCAATTTAATATTTACTGTTCCTTTTATTCCCATTTAACACTTAATAACAGTGTTTTCTATCTTTCCTTCTCAGAAATCCCCTCTCCATGATCCCTTAGTACTTTCTTGACCTCTATGAGTATTCCAAATGAATCACACTTATCTGATGACTCAAAGCTAACATACACAAATTAGAGTAAACATGATGTTTGTCTTTCTGGTTATGGGTTACTACTCAGAATTATTGTTTCCAGCCTCATTCATTTACCTGCAAGTTTCATGTTATAATTTTTCTTAATATTTGAATTACATTTCACTGTATAAATATACCACATTTTCATTATCCATTCATCAGTTGATTAATATCTAGGCTGTCTTCATTTCCTAGCTATTGTGAAGAGAGCAGCAATAGACATTGAGTAGATATCCCCTTTGGTTATGTACTCATGAGTGATAAAGCTGGATCATATGTAGATATTTTTCTAGCTTTCTAAAGAACCTCCACACTGATTTCCACAGTGACTACACAAGGATGTATTCCTACCATCAGTGAACAAATGTTCCTCTTTTCCCACATCCATGCCAGCATTTGTCATTTTTTGTTTTGTGTTGTTCTTTGGATGTTTATGTGTATGTGTTTGTGTGTGTTGTATAGGTGTGTATATGTTTTGTTTGTATTCTAGACATTCTGACTAGGTAAGTAGTTTTAATTTGCATTTCCCTGATGGCTAAAGATATTAATCATTTTTAAAAAAATTATTCTTAGCCATTTGTAACCTGTGTTTAGTGCATATATGGTTAAGTTTGCAATGTCCTGTTGTTGGATTTTTCTTTTAATGAGTATAAAGTTTTCCTCCTTACCTCTTCTGATTAGTTTTGGTTTTAAATCTATTTCATCAGATATCAGAATAGCTATACTATGTTTATGTTTTAGACTCATTTTATTATAATACCTTTTCCCATCTCTAAGATGGTATCTATCATTAGTCATTGGGTATGTTTCTTGGAAGTAACAAAAAAGACAGATCTTCTTTTCTGATCCAGTCTGTTAATCTGTGCCACTTTACTGAAGAGTTGAGAACAGAGTTGGGTGGATAGAACTGGCAGCTGGAACTAGGCTGTCTGCCTAGAGATGAGGGGGGCAGGGGTTATCAGCATGGGAGGATGGAGTTGCTGTGTGAGTCTGGAGTGTCCTTGCTGATGAGGACTCCTGGAAGGTAGGCCAGAAGGCTGACATGGGCTAGTTTTGATTTTCTTGATTAAATAATTACAGTTTCCCCAAATAAACTTCTGTTTAATGTGACAGCAGTTGCAGCAGTTAAATATTTTTCGCTTGTTTGTTTGTCATACAAATACATCTTTTGACCATAGACCAATTTCACATCTGTTTCTTCTGACAGTTCTCTTCACCATCTTCACATTTGTGGCTTTGCTTCTTAGGTCCTCCCGGGTTACCTGGTCCTTCAGGACAGAGCATTATAATCAAAGGAGATGCTGGTCCTCCAGGGGTTCCTGGCCAACCTGGATTGAAAGGTCCACCAGGACTTCCAGGCCCTCAAGGCTTACCAGGTACCTTGGTGGATCACTGTTTAAGACATATCTATTTGAGAACATTCCCTTAATCTGCTTCTTACATGTTAAAAGTTTGTCTCTGCCAATAATAGTCTCAGCTAGAAATGGAGTACCAGTCCACCACAGGTCTCACTTCTCTTCTTGAAAATGTTAAAATCTCACGTGCAACCATCATTTAGGCCCAACCATATTTCTTTGAACTCCTCTGGGGATGCTAATTTACAAGACTTGATTGTGTTAAACATCCATTTCTTTTCCTGTAGGTCCAATTGGCCCTCCAGGAGATCCAGGGCGCAATGGACTCCCAGGCTTTGACGGTGCAGGCGGGCGCAAAGGAGACCCAGGTCTGCCAGGACAGCCAGGTAAAATGATTAAAACAGTGCTGCTGGTTTTAAGGTTTATGTTTTCAAGACCTCTGGATGTGGGGCTGTACTTGGATCTGTGAGAACTTCTTATTGAGATAGCAGAACTAGCTGTCACATTCGGAGCTGGGGAAAAATAGGAAGGCACATCCAAGGAGATGTACTATACCAGACAAGCATAAAAATGTTGCTTTGCTTTTGCTTGTATATAAAGCACTAGAAATCCAAGATATTCTTCCAGGTACTCAAAATAGTTACTAGTTCAACTATTTTTATTTATTTTATTTTATTGTAGCAGGGGTTTAAACCTAGGGCTTGAGTGTACTGGGCAGGTTACTATTGAGACAGCTCTACTCAGCTAATTTTCAGTGTGTTTATTTAAATCCCTTAACTATCTTAGAACAATTTTTAAATCTTTCTTCATGTTATAATATTACAGAAAACAATTTTCCCATAAATGCAGTAAATTAAACAATCACCATAGAACTTTGAAGATCATGGTGAAGTCTCATGCTGAGAAGATATATTAATATACAGATTTTAAAGTCAGTAATTTGTAGATGCTCTTTACAATATTGACCTTGGAGCAGGCCAATGGTAACACACACCTTTAATTCCAGCACTCAGGAGGCAGAGTGAGCTCTGAGTTCAAGTCCAGCCTGATCTACAAAATGAGTTCCAGGAGAGCCAGAGCTGCACAGAGAAACCCTGTCTTAAACAAATAAACAAACAAAAACCAATATTGACTTTGGTATCTACTAAAGTTTACTTCCTCTTGTTTTGTGTTTTGACTCAATATGTCACTATATAATGATGGTTGGCTCAGTCCTTACAATGCAGCCTGGGTTTGCCTAGAATTCATGGCAAACTTCTTACTTCAGCCTCCTGAGGACTGAGACTCAGGTCCCTAAATTTCTATCTGGAGTTAACCTACTTCCAAAAAGTATTTGATTAAACTTGTAAAAAAAAATACTAATATGATTGCACACACCTTTAATCCCAGCACTAGGGACACAGAGGAAGGAAGATCTCTATGAGTTTGTGGCTAGCCTGGATCTATAGAGTGAGTTCCAGGACAGCCAGGACTGTTACACAGAGAAACCCTGTCTTGAAAACAACAACAAAAAAAGTAGGAAGATTATAAACTCAATAGATTGCTAATATGTTAATAACTCTAGTTTATATATATATATATATATATATGTACATATACACACACACATATATATGTATAAAACAAGGTAATATAAACACAAAGAATGTGTGTTAGGAAAAAGTATCATTGGTGACAATACAAAGTAATGGTACATGTGGGCCTTTGTAGAGCCAACACTGCCAATTCAGTAACTTTGTATTTCCAGAGAATGAACAAATTAGTGACATTTTTATCTCAGACATTGCTATGAAGTGTCCTAAAAGCAAAAATCAGCACACACTGTGGTTAATGGCCTAGATATAATAACTTTTAAATAAGTTCATGCAAAGAAGATCCAGTGGTATGTTAAAATGATGCATTTTGAAGGCTTCTTAAGAATGTTACCTATTTTCTAAGCAAGTATTCTTCAGAACAATTCTCCAGATGTATTGAAGGGAAAATGGTTCAGCACTGAAGCTAGCAAAACTACAGAAACCATACCCTTCTTTTCCTGTTGATAAACAAAACAGCTGGCTGAAATTTGGTCATAAGATTCAAACTCCCTTAGTATATCAACAGAATAGATAATATACCGTAGGCATCACTTCTCCCTACCTAAAACTTTATTCTTCTAGAATTTTAATGATTCATGTCTTCAGCCAATGCCAGGAGGAAATAAATGCAATCTCTTTGAGGGCAAAGAAAATAATCTCATTTGTTTCTCTGCCCATTATACATGGCAATGCTTTTATCGATACTATATAAATATTGAATAAATTAACTAATCAAATTAAGTCATTATGCTTTCTTAATAGCCACAATAGTGGCTTAGAGCTTACTTAATCTTGTACACTAATGATTTCATACAAATAGGTACCCGTGGATTGGATGGTCCCCCAGGACCCGATGGATTGCAAGGACCTCCAGGTCCCCCTGGAACCATCTCAGTTGCCCATGGATTCCTCATCACACGCCACAGCCAAACAACAGATGCACCACAATGCCCACAGGGAACAGTCCATATCTATGAAGGCTTTTCTCTCTTATATGTACAAGGAAATAAAAGAGCCCATGGTCAAGACTTGGGTAAGACAGTTGGCATTGAATTTCTTTCTATGCATTTTGTATTTATTTTTAAAATATGGCCTAGAGTGACCTTAGACAAAGTGCATAACTCTGTTCTTTGGAGCTTTCAAATTGAAGAGCATGTCAAGGCCAACTAACTATAGTCACTTTCAATGAGTTTTTTTTTTTAATTTTTATTTTATTATTAAGAAATGTTCTGTTCATTTTACATACCAAACACAGATGCCCCTCTCTTCCTTCCTCTTGACCCCAAGCTCTCCCCCCCAACCCACCCCCCATTCCCACCTCCTCCAAGGCAAGGTCTTTCATGGGGGGTCAGCAGAGCCTGGTACATTCAATTGAGGCAGATCCAAGCCCCTCCTCCCTGCACGAAGGATGCGCAATTTTAAGTTCAAATTAAAATCATTGTCGCTAGTACAAGGTATCATTTTTGGTTTAAGGCAAGATGACTTCAAAGGGACCATGTTTCCTTTTATTTAGCTTAGAATGAAAGCAGTTGTCCTGAGCTCTATACAGTATAGCAGCTACTTCATTACACAGCCTGGTCTACAGAGTGAGTTCCACAACAGCCAGGGTTGTACAGAGAAACTCTATCTCTAAAAAACAAAAAAGGGGAGGGGGAGACAAATAAAGTATTTATTTTGTCCCATAGTGTCATAGTTTCACTCCATGGTCAGCTAGTGTCACTGTTTAGCCTTAAGGATTCAAAACATCATGGTGGAAGGGTATTGAAGAGCAGATATGCTCATTTCATAGTGATTAAGAAGTAGAAAAATGAAAGCCTGTGCTAGTGTGCTTTTCTTCTTTCCCTATCTCTTTTTTCCCCTTCTTTATCCCCAGCCTATTGGATGGCATCGTCCATATTCCAGAAGGGCTTTCCTTTATCAGGAAACGCTGGCACACCTAGAGGTGTGTTTTGCTAACTTTGTAGGTATGAGGGATGTCTCACGGCACTGAAGTGGGAATCTAGATTACACATCAATTGGACTTTGACTATCCTTTTCTTTGTTCTTCCTGCAATTGTTCCTTCTTCTTTCACGTTTGTTTCTTTCACTTTTGGTTTATCTCTAGACCTGTCTGTAGTTGGTTAGCATTGTTATTAATATTATTAATACACTTGAAGAGATTGCTAGCCCACACAAGATACATACTGAACATATTTTAGAAAAAAGGGCAGCATGGAATATGACATTGGTAGAGGCTGCACAGATTTGGTGTGTGTCTTTTATGTGTACTCAAAAATGTATAGACGTTCTTCAATAAACACCATTGTTTGTAGGATCCATAACCAATTTAAAAATAACACTGTGGAATATGTAATTATCTATAACAAAAAACTGCATACATTGTAAAATACGTTTTGATTTTATAAAGGATAACATGAGTGAATTCTAGGATTTCAAAAAACCATGATTTTTAATCTAAGGAATATGCACCAATTTCATTATGAAGCATTGTTTTTTATGATTTAAGGAAAAACTAGACATCATAATGTATCCCTTCATGTTTTTCTTTTCAATTCTTCCTAGGAACCGCCGGCAGCTGCCTTCGTCGATTCAGTACCATGCCTTTCATGTTCTGCAACATTAACAATGTTTGTAACTTTGCTTCAAGAAATGACTATTCTTACTGGCTTTCCACCCCAGAGCCCATGCCAATGAGTATGGAACCCCTAAAGGGCCAAAGCATCCAGCCATTCATTAGTCGGTGAGGCACTGGTTTAGCTTTGACTTTTACCAATTCCAGCTTAGTTTAGCTAGTAAGAAATGAGTCTAAAATGGATAATCAATGCTGTTCATCCCAAGTTATATACAAGAGTGATTTTTAATAACCTAGTATTTAGTTTGAACTATGTTTCTTGAAGAACAACTTTTGACCAGGTCTTACGACAAACAATTTAATATAAAGAGAACTCAGTCTAGTCATGAGGCAAATATATTTGTGTATATTTGTGCAAATTTGTACTAATGTGGTGTATACCCAGCTTAGGCTAGTTGCTACAAAAGATCAAATAAAACATTTGGCAAAAGTATAGAGGAAAGGATGTTTAATTCTAACAGGAGAAATCTGAGGATATGTATCTCAAAGAAATGTTTTGTACTGATCTGTCTTTGATATATTGGAAAACAACTAGATACACATGTAGTTGTAAAGGAAAGTCATAGTAGGAGAGAAAAATGAGAATGGATAATAGATAAATGTCTTACGAATTTAGTATTTCAAGTTTCCATAAAAAGAAGAGATTAGAAAGTTATCTTGAGCACAGATATTAGAATGCTTTAACCGCCAAATTATAGTTTGGAATTTATTTGGTATATTATAATGAGCAGCACTACCACCCCTCAAAAATATTAAGATAAAGTTTAGGGAAGATTAAGGCACTATCATTATACTTGAATTACGTAGGGATGGCCCTTGGGTAGAGTTATGTTATACTAAATAGCTATTGTTCCGATGTGACTGGATTATATCTCACAGGGAGAGACACATATCACATTATTATGATAAACAGAAATTGGGAGTTGAAGTAATACATAAGATTTGGCACTCCCTTAAAGTAACCAATCAAGGCTGGTCCCATTAACAGAGATTTCTTGGGGGTTTTCCACATTGGAACAGTAACTTAAATCAATCTCTTGAGAATATTGGATAGTGCTACTTTTATTGTGATCATGATACAGGGTTCTAGTAACTAAGTCCAATTTCTTTGTCATTGAATACAAAGATGCAACCTAATTTGGCTTGATTAGTAAATTCGTAGTTCCTTTGGCCATATATTTACCTAAATCTGTGTGTGTGTTGTGGGTGGAGGAGCATAGCAATGCATGCAAATGTGTAGGGGAGAATTTTTTTTCAGTCTCAAATTTGTGGAGTAAAAGTTTCCATAATATATTATGTATTATGCAGATAAATTTTGCTAAATCAACCTGCATCATATTTCAAGATGTTCCCTCATGCTCTTTATTAAAATTTAGATATATGCAGCGATATTTATTCTATGGCTGTTTTTACTTATTTTATAGTTTTCAACCACATCTCTCCTACTTCCTGGGTACCTCCCCAGCCATTCTGGGTCTGTTGTACTTACCCAAATATGGCCAAATATTCAATAAATGTCTTTTGGAGGAAGGATACTGGGTGGAGATTGAGAAAATATCTGCTTCTTGTCTTTTCCAGTTTACTAGACATTGTTCTTACCACAGTCATAGCATTATTAAGTGTCTACATCCAGTTGGGCACTTTGACAGCAAGTATGTAGAGCACAGTAAGCCAAACTCCTACAACAATTACAGCATTGCTACACAAGTCTGTAGCAAATTTATGTCATAATGGAAAATGAAAATGCAATAGTTGTAATACTACAATGTCTTGAAAAAAGGCTTGCAATTTTTGCTTATAAATGTATGATGCATGTGGAAGAGAGTTCTTATGCAAAAATGATATTCAAAGTGCATTTTTCTCCTCTTCTGATCATTGGGGACACAGTCAAGGGCCTCTATAATATGAAGGCTTCTGAAGAGTGATTATTGTTTCCTACATATTCACTCTGTAAATCATATTCTCTCTCCATTTCCTTTACCAGATGTGCAGTATGTGAGGCACCAGCTGTGGTAATTGCAGTTCACAGCCAGACTATTCAAATTCCACATTGTCCTCAGGGGTGGGACTCTCTGTGGATTGGTTATTCCTTCATGATGGTATGGAGCACCCATCCTTGCTTTTCTCCTCACAGTTGGCCTTCCATCATATATTTATTTCTCCCAACTTGAGACAGCTCAGTCACTTATGTAGTAATAAACTTGAAAACTAAATAGCCTTTGTCCAAGCACTGTATTCTCCCTCCCACGTTTTCTATAATACATTTTATGTATTATACATTTTTATATAAGTATGTATACTGTATATTATAATATAATACATAGATTATATATTTATGCCCATTGCTTTTATTGACTGCTCTTGATGTGGATACTGTTCTCTTACATTTAGTCCTAGCTTTTTTTTATTGCATTCTAATTAGTGGCCATATTAGGTATATATTATTGAATAATCACTAAAGTATTATAGCACATATATGTTGTGGAATATTTTCCTTATCTTTTTTAGCATACAAGTGCAGGAGCAGAAGGCTCGGGCCAAGCCTTAGCCTCTCCTGGTTCCTGTTTGGAAGAATTTCGTTCAGCTCCCTTCATCGAGTGTCATGGGCGGGGGACGTGCAACTATTATGCCAATTCATATAGCTTTTGGCTGGCCACAGTTGATATGTCAGACATGTTCAGGTGAGTTGCTTATGGCTTTAGTTCAGGCCTAGAGCCTTCTTCATTGATACTAGGGAAGAGAGAACCTATTCGTGGTGGGATATCCCTTGTAAACTTTAGGAATGTGTTCGACTTATTTCTTTAGTCTTAGCTTGTTCTGCATATCTACCTAACTTGTAATATAGAAACAAACCTTGCTAATGACAGGTAAGTGTGATTACAGGTATCTCAGTTTTACCTTTTCAATAACAAAGAAAGGTCAGGAGTTGGTTTACTAAAATGAGACCATTTCAAGGATTGAAACTATAATTTGTATTGTCTATCCCAACCTCACAATTCTCTTTCTAAGAATGTTTTCAGGGATTTCATCCCAAGTCTTTGAAGGAATAAAATAACACATAATATTTGTATTTCTGACTACCTCAATCTTTTGAAGTTTGTCTTTATTTTTATGTGCTGCTTCCTTCTTGATATTTATCATGTATTGATCATCGATTGTCTGAACTTCTCTCATCCTATGAATATTAGGAAAGGTATCACAAAAAACAACAGCAGAGAAACAAATATATGAAGATAAAATAGTGGGGAAAGCAGTCCCAGAAATACATGTGAAGATACAGAGAATGAAGTGTAGATGTATAGTGGAGTTTTATTCTGCCATGGAAAATTAAATTATGTATGAAACCAAGAACCCTGATTTCAAAATAAAATAAATTCAGACAATTACCCATATTTTCTGTCTCATTTCTGAATCCTGGATTTTAAACACACACACACACACACACACACACACACACACACACACACACACACACATCAGATAGATAAAGATAGATAGATAGATAGATAGATAGATAGATAGATAGATAGATAGATAGATAGATAGATGAATAGATAGATAGTTTTAAAAATAAAATAAATCATTAGGTCTCTGGGAAAGCTGCTTACCAGAAAGAGAATGTCTTAGATGTTAATTCATGCCTGTAATAGAATTGAAATAGCAGAAGTGTATGGAATTGAAATCAGAAGAGTAAAGCTGATTGTTTCATTTTTTATTTCCTAGTAAACCTCAGTCAGAGACACTGAAAGCAGGAGACTTAAGGACACGTATTAGCCGATGTCAAGTATGCATGAAGAGGACATAACATGCTGAAGAATTTTTGAGTTTTTTAATGTGATTTTATATATATATATATAATTATTATATGTGATTCCCAGAATGCAATGTCTCCCTTACTCTCCCCAACTTCACCACTGCTGCCACCAATGGTGCTACTACACTCTATGACAAAGAGAGCATGCTGACTAGTAACCACGGAGATTCAGATGTACCTCAGCAATGTGCCAGAGCAAGGTCTTACTTCTTATGAAAGAAATGGGGAAGGAACTATACTTTTGGGGTCCAGAATAACATTCTTCAAGGATTATAAGATGAAGAAGCCTATATATTTTGCCCAGTTACTAAAATGGCACATTAAAAAATCAATGAAGGGAAGAATCATACTGAGTCAAATTAAAGACTGCTCTTTGAGGAAGAATTCTTTTTCATGGTGCTACTAATCCTACTGTACCCCAGGTTTTTGATAGAAAGGTGTTAATCTTATTTTGCTCTGTAAGTAAAGAATGTGTATATTCTGTAAACAACTTCTTAGTTCAAAATGTTGAGTCATTTAAATGTAATCTGATATAAACCCTTCCTTACCGAAAATGTATGAAAGCTTACACTGTAGACAGCAAGATTTTACATGGGGGAGAATTTATCCTTTCATTGACTTACTACTGAAAGCAAATTAATTGGGACTTTTATCCCCCAAGTTATTAACTGACTTTTAAAAAATACATCATTTAAGTGACTTTGATCAGAGTTTTAATGGTTTAATGTTGCATATCAAGTTATCATATCCAATGGAGCAATCCTTTTTTCTATATTTTCCAAGACACTCATGATCAGATGTCCCATCTTCAAATATTTATATCTTGTTTTTGCTTGTTCCCAACAATTTTGAGAAACAAAATTTACCCATAATAACTAAGGTTTCTTATTATCCTGGTGCTTCTCATGTAAGAATTATTCTCCTTCGGGCTCACTTGAGTAAGAAGACAATATTTGGTTAGTCTTCTCTCTTCAATTACAGAAAGCTAATGGGTTTTTAGAAACTTTATTTTAAACATTTTATTACGAATAGTCATAGGATATCTTATTTCTTTAACTGTCATCTTCTCACTGGGTGTTTTTTAATTCACCAATATCAACTTAATTAAAGTTATATGTTGTAATTATGGCTCATTGTCTCTCTATTCAGCATAAGTGTAAAAACATTCTCATTTATATTGCTACATCAAATGCTCCTTTCCCAGGCAATTTGTTTCTGTGTCTCTGATCATTCTGATTGCTGGCAGAAAATATACAGCAATGAAAACTTTTTCCCATGGGCAAAAATAAACTACTGGAAGATGCTCTACTGATAGCAAATTTCTTGACAGTGTTGTATTGATGGATAGTAAAGAACAAGTTTCTCTTTATGGAATAATTCATTAATAATGTTTAAAATAGATTAGTGAGTTAATATTTCTAATAATTAAGAATGAGCTACATCTAGCTCTCTAAAACAACCAAGGACCTGTTAAAAATAAAAGGACTTTTAAAGCCTTTATAATAAAGTTTGTGTGACAGCTGAAAATATAGCAACCAAAACAATTTCTTAAAATTTTAAATCCCAATATGAACCTATGGGCAATCTGAAGCTTAGAAAGTATGGTGACAAATTGTAGAATCTAAACAATAATAACTATTTTAGGTTTTATTTTCATGTAGACCAATGTAAAACACTGATGTGTAATTTTAGCTGAACTCCTATGTCCATTCCACAGATCATTTTTAACATGGCATACATCTGAATGTTGCTCCTTGAGTGGCAAGAGCAAATGTGAATTTTCAAGTCCTCACTCACATATGCCTGACTGAAATTTCACTTCAAACAAGAGCCTTTAACTTGTAGATTGTTGCATGTGCAGATAATATTTGTATTTCTTAAAGCCTCTACCTCTCTCCAGCCCTGTTGTATTGTTTGAGTACACAAACCCAACCCAGTAAAGCACTTTGATATTGTTGACCCTCCCTTGACACGGATTGTTCAAAAACTGTTATGAATCTAGCTATTCTAGGAATTACCTTTGAGGAGTATTACAGCCATCCAGAATGCATGGTTTTACCACTTGGGCCAACAGTGAATCAGTTGTTTTGCTAAATTAGCTCATTTTACTACCAAACATGTTTGTGTGCCAAATGTTTTTTTTAACCAGTTAATAAATTTATTTCATTATTAACCTGTTACATAAGAAACAACTCCAAACATTCTACTGCTAGATGGAAGACTTGTTCCATGGATACCTCTAACTTTTGGAAGACTAGATAGATGACAGAGACAGACAGACAGAGATTATAAGTGTGTCTGCCTTTCTTAGGTTGGCTTGATCTGCCATGTTGATGTAGTACTCATTGCTTCCAACAGAGTCTTTATTGGACAGTTTGTATTGGACAGTTGGTGCTTCCATAGTGTTTTTCCCTTCCAATGAAATTTGAAAACGACTTTCCAATTCTTATGGTACCAATGAGGTTCTTTGCATCAATTAGCGTGGCTAATTAAAAACTCACTGGCCAGTCCACACCATTACCAGGTTATACAGAAGTTAACACAAGATGGCACTGTTGCCTATAAAAATGTACCAGCATGTGTAAAGACTTGTTGAGCCCATTGTTGAAGATGGCAATGAGTTTGTATAAGCTCTTAGCCCATGTTTTAAGCTTCATGTGTTTCTTCATTGTCATAAAAATTGAAACCAGTAGAAAATAATTATAAGGGATGGGACAGTTTCTCAGTATGTGCATCCAAATTCAAAAGACATCTTCAATGTCAAAGGTTTCATTCTTAGCTTAATTAGAAGTTGGCTCTAACAGCACTTCCTTAGCCTCTCAACACACAAGTAAAGAAACCACTTTTGTTTGGCCAAGACTTCAGTTGGCTTTAGTAAGCAGAGAATCTCTTTTCTCAAGCTGGGCTATTTGGCCATGTTCACCCCTACGTAGCTTCAAAATAAACTGAATAGTATTTAAAAATTGAGTACCATTGTTGCTTTAAGTATAATATTTTGGGGGGTTTATTTGTTTTTAGAATTATGCATGGTTCTTTAAAGGTTGCTGTGGTGGAAATAACTCACATGTTGATACAGTGAAGGACTTGAACCCAGATAACCCTCCTCTAAAGTGTATGCTAACAAGCAGTCATTGGATGCTTATTGACCCTACCATACCACAACAAATAGTAATCCAGTATACACCCAACCAGAAGACATGTGGTTATCACGATGTGTGATAGGCAGAACAGACATGCTATTATGTCTTGGATTACAACTCCTCCTGACTGTAGTACAAATCTTGGGTATTTACCAACAGTAGATATCCATTCGGAAGAAGCTTGTTTGTCAACCTCTTCCTCGATACCTGAACAGACCCAAATCCCATTTCGGTAATCTTAGTTCTCTATTTCCCTGAGAAGACAGCTTGCCAAACACCTGAACCTACAGAAAAGCAAATAGGTGGTAGCATATCTTTTGTGCCCATTGTCATTATTCACCACTTCAGATTCACATCACATTCTTCACCCTGCTGTTTGCACATAGAGGATTCCCAAGCCCTCTGGCTTCTGGGCTCAATCAGCAGGATACTCAGGCAGGATAGTGAGGGGGCAGGGGAGTGACACTAGTGAGATTAGGGTATTTATTTTCATAGCTCCCTCTCTGTAGGGTCACTTCAGGTTGTTTTGTGTCCCTCAATAGAATGTCCTTATTTCTCTTGGAGAAACTTGTTCTTCTTATCTTCCTGTCTCATTCAAGTCATCCCCTTCTAATAATCCTTTGTGGTCTAGGTGTGGCTACAAGTTGGCTCTTGCTATTCTGATAGACATAGATTCATTAATTACTGTATTTTGCTAATTAAACTCTTGTCTAATTATTGTAAATGTGTTATCTCAGTACTATTGATAATGCGACTAATACAGCTCTGGTTCTAGTTTCCAAAATGTAGGGATGGTGCCTATTGATGGTAAATTGGGATTAATTTATAAAGCAAATATGTGTATGCATGATTAAGGATCTTTCAGTAGAATGGAAAGACAGTCTACCACCTAATTTAAAACCTGGCTTAGTACATTGTATTGGGAGCTTTGTTCCACATTTCATAGGGTGAAATGGGACAAAAATGTGTTCATTTTGGTGCAAAATTCTTTACTTTTCCCAAACATAGGATCTTTGAGCTATGCACTTGGTCTTCTTCCTTTGGCCATTTGGCTTGGATGGTCCTACTACAAATGCAAAACAAGCTCACTTGTCCCATGAGCAGACTAGTTTCTGAATACCAACATCTGATCTTTGAGAGCTCCACAGAGTCAATTCATGGTAATGCTACTTCCAAGAGAAAATCTGTCAAATTAGGTCTGCATGCCTGCAAGCCAATGAAATGGCCCAAATGTTACTAGCTGAGAAATGGGAAGTTTACTCATTCTAGCTTCAAGAACACCTGTCCTTCAGATCTGCTGCCCTCTAGGGTGCCACAGAAAATGCTTCCAGTAGAAAATGCAGAACTCCAACCTGAAATTGGAGGCCATGGGTTGTCTGAGACTACCCCTAATTTCAACCAGTGCCACACAGAACCTACCAAAAAATTAACATTCTTCATTTTCAAGTGAATTTTTTTTCCTTTCATTTTATCAGGGTCAATAAGGCATTTGCTATTGCCAGTTCTGCTTCATGGTCAACAAAATATTTGCTAATGCTACTTCTGCCATGAGACACAGTTGGAAGCCCAGATTTCAA
Organism: Peromyscus leucopus; assembly: GCF_004664715.2. Lineage (NCBI taxonomy): Eukaryota > Metazoa > Chordata > Mammalia > Rodentia > Cricetidae > Peromyscus > Peromyscus leucopus. Next base: position 94,928,861 of record NC_051083.1, read on the forward strand.
ATCTTCATGTCTTCCTTTGACACATTATTATGACCCTTGATCAGGCTCTCAGGAAAACTACCAATAATACTTCAATAGCCAACAGTGAGAGTAATGATTAATGTTAATCAGGTGTCATTAAAGTTTCATTCTTCCCATATCTCAATTGAGTCTTAGTAACTCTGGTGTATTCAAGTGATGCTAGCATGGTCTCCAACTTACAGATGTGTAAGATGAGCATTGGAGTGGTCAATTAAATTTCCCCAAATCTGAGACAAATTGCTAATTCATTTTCACTCAAAATTTCATTACCACCTTTATGCACTAAATTGTCCTATTTTACAAAATTCAGAATCCAGGGATGAAGATATTATTCAATCAGTATTCTTTTGCCTATCACATGCTAGACTTCAACATCATTGCATCGTTTGCCAATATCACACACAAACACACAACACATACACTAAATAAATAAATAAATAAATAAATAAATAAATAAATCACCAGAATGCTGAGTGTGATAGAAATTAATAAAAGTCTACTACAGGGATTTCTGCCCTGTGGAAAATGTGTGTTTGGGGAGTCTTGGTTCCCAAGTAAGAATGAATGTGTTTCCTGTCATCAATGCAGCACGGGAGACCCTTTCAAGTTATCCCTTGGAAACAGAGAGCTTGTAATGAGTCCACTCTGCCGTAGAGAAATCATGTTCATCCACTCTGTTTCCACAGATAAAGAAAACTTTGTGGCTCTGGCTTGATTCCCAGCTTGTGAACTTCCTTGAGGCTCTTGAATACCGATAAGCTCCCGGAGTTTGAATGTTCTGATTTGCAAACGCTCTATTGTTACTAGTGACCACATTAAGGACCACTTGTGTAATTCTGAAAACAGTTCTACTGACAAAGCAGAAACTATTCTTTAATTCCAACTGGAAAAGAAGTTTATTACATTTTATTGACACAGCGTACCCACAGAGAACCAACTTTATTTCCTTACCTGTAACTTAACTTAACCCTAACTTGTCTTCCTTGTTTGGTTCTGTTCAGCAGAAAATGAGACCAGGGATCAGATCAATGGAACAAGCCAAGTGAACCAGACAGTACGTAGTAGTCTATGAGATTAAAGAAGCCAAAAGGGTTCAAGAAAAACTGAGAATCTATGTCGAAGTAAAACTGTGGTTAGCTAATGATAATTAGGAAATAAATAAAACAGCATGGCTTTGAGGTTGCTGTCTGTAAAAATGTCCATATGTTGACAGTACTTTCCAAGGGGGCAGGTAGTGCATGCTTTCCCTTGTACCAGCAGCAATATAAAAAAGTCTCCCCGATGTAGCAGAAAGTGCTCTCAGTCCATATCCATTTTCACCAGTACTTCCTTCCCCAAAACCTACTTTCTTTTATCGTTTATAAGCAAGCAGAATATGTGGAGACATTTCTCTTTGCAGGTTTATCTAGTTTTGCTTTGTCTACTTGGAAAATCTTTTACTAGGTACATAAGTATGTTTTATTATTCTGTCCTCTTGATGAAATGATCTCTTTTCCAGTATGATGTTGGTAATGTGCCAAACAAAAATAAATATTTTGCAATAAAGTCTGCATGAAAACAATGTAGTCTCCCAGCTTTCTTTGTGTTAATATGAACCTGAGACACCTTTTCCCATTACTTTACTTTACACTCATTTCTGTATACTTAAAGTACACATACTAAGGGTGTGTATAGCTGGACAAAGTTATTTGTAGAACTAGACAATATTGTTATGGAGCTTCCATCTTTGTTGCTCAGACTGGCCTTTAACTAACAATCTTGCTGCCTCAGTTTCCCAAATACTAGCATTGCAGGTTTGTACCACAATGCCTGGCTTAATGAACTTTGCTATTGATCCAATTCGTATTTTGTTCACTTTTAATGCCTTGTTTTGTATTAAATATGTTTTCTGATTCCATTTTATCACTTTCATTACATATTAATTATCTTTCTTTCTTTAATCTCATGACTGTTCTGCAGTTTATAATATACATCTTTAACTTCTAACAGTTTATGTTCATATCATATAATAGCATCTCACGAATGTAAGAGCATTATGGGAACATACTTTCAATTTTCTGATCTTAAGCTTTACGTGGTTTTCATATACTATACTTTCTATATATTTCTTTTTTTTTTTTTTTTTTTTGGTTTTTCGAGACAGGGTTTCTCTGTGTAGCTTTGCGCCTTTCCTGGAACTCACTTGGTAGCCCAGGCTGGCCTTGAACTCACAGAGATCCGCCTGCCTCTGCCTCCCGAGTGCTGGGATTAAAGGCGTGCGCCACCACCGCCCGGCTCTATATATTTCTTATGCATTATAAGCCCACAGAGCATTGTCATATTGTTTTGCTTAAGTAGTATATCCTCTTGTCATATAGAACTCAAATTATATAGATATTATTTTAATTATTTAATAGTTTTACCATATTCTTAAGCTTCAATTATCATTACAATCTAATTCCAGAACATTTTGAACACCTGCCCAAAAATCTTCATGCCTATTAGCTATTATTGTTTCCCCAGCCCATTCTCCTTCAACTCTATGAACCCACTAATGTACATCTGTCTTTACAGATCTGTCTATCCCAGACATTTTATAGAGATACAATCATACACTATATGATCGTTTGACTTCCATAATTTACTGTCATGTGCTCAAAACTGCATCAGTGTTGTACCATGCAATAATAGTTCAATTCTTTGATCTTTACAATAAGTATTTTAAGAGAAATAATTTAAGCAGTGTTTACTACATTCACAAAGTTTCCCAATCACCATCTCTATCTACTTCCAAAACATTTTCCTAACCCCCCAAAATAACCACATATCCCTTAAGCAGTCGTAAGTCTTCTCTAAAGATCCCGATAGCCACTAATCTCCTTTCTGTTCCTATGGATTTACTAATTCTGGATGTTGCATATGAAGAGAGTCATACAATACTCGATCTTTCTCACCTGGTTTCTTGCATTTAGCATATGTTTTCATGCTTCATTCGCATTAGAGCATGTGCCAGCGCTTCATTCCTTTTTTGTGCTGCATAAGAATACATTGTGTGAGACAAGGGTCTAACTTCTTTTACATAAACTACCCAGTCATCCCAACTGCATTTGTTGAAAAGAACTTCTTCATCAAATTGTGTCCATGTCTATATAAAAATTTTACAGATTTTTCATTGCTACTGTTTAAGAATACAAGTCTCTTCTCTCTCTCTCATGTATTAACAATGTTTTTGAAACTTTAGTCAATACATTATTAGCTCTGGTAATATTTTCCTGAATTCCTTAAGGTCTTCTTTATGTAAGGTAGTATTATATGCAAACAGACCTAGTTTTATTTCTTCCTTTACAAATTTCATTCTTTTTATATATTTCCTTGATTGAATATTTATTACATCTATGTAGTTTCCATTTACTTGTGTCAATTTTGGCAGTTTATTTCCTCTGATTTAGCTTATTTTATCTAATGCATTTAATTGATTTGCATGCAATCTTTCATAGTGTTCTTCTGCAGCCATTGCTATTTCTTTAAGGTTAACATTTCCTTCATTGCTAATTTTAACAGGGGTGTATCAATTTTGTTGATTTTTCTCAAGAATCAACTTCCAGTTTTATTATTTCTCCCTGTTATCTACTGTCCACACCATTGGGTTCTTCTCTACATTTTACTATTTTCTTCTGCTTATTTTCAGTTTAGATTGTTTTTCGTTACTAATTCTTGGGTAAAGCTTAGGTTACTGATTGGAACTCTTTCTGCCTTTTCATCATTTCTTAAAGATTGATTTTTATTTATTTTATTTATTTGTTTTTGTATGTGTATGTATGGAAATATATACCACTTGTGTGCATGCCCACAGAGACCAAGGTAGGGTGTCAGATCTCCTGAAACTGTAGTTACAGGGGCTACAGCAATTGTGAGCCACCAGACCTGGGTGCTGGGAACTGAACTTAGGTCCTCTGAAGAGCAGCAAATGTTTTTAAGTATTAATGCATCTCTCTGTCCCATCTTTTTTTTTTTTTTCCTTAAGAATATGATCACCCGGACCACACTAGTGGAAACACGAGAACTGTGGACTGGTGGCTGTGGAGCCCCCATGGGTCTGGACTAGGCCCTCTGGACACCGAAGATGGTTATTTGGCTCGAACTGCTGGGGCGGGGTGCACCCAGGCAGGGGATCTGGATCTGTCCCTGGTGCATGGGCAGGCTTCTGGGAATCTGGTGCCTGTGGTATGATGCCTTGCACAGCCTTAGTGCAGTGGGAAGGGCTTGGACCTACCTAGACTCAGTGACTTGGGCTCTGCTAACTCCCCATGGGACACCTCGATTTGGGGGATGTGGAGATGTGGGGTGGCTTGGGAAAGAGTGCTGGGGATGGGAAGAGGGAGGAGGGAGGGTCTGTGGATAGCATGAAGAGTGAGTAGAAAATTTCTTAATAAAGAAAAATAAAATTTAAAAAAATAAAATAAATATTTGGAAAGTGGGAAAGCAAGAATATGATCACTCTGATACACACATGCAGATAGAGGACAATTTAAAGAATTCTGATCTCTCTACCATGTGGGCTGCAGGGGATGGAGTTCAAATCCTCAGGCTTGGCAGCAAGTGCTATTATCAGCTGAGCCATTATCTCATCTGCTCTTTCTGATTTTGAATATAAACATTTTTGCGAATAAAATTCCCTCTAAATGCTGTCTATCTATGCCCTGTAAGTATTGGTAGATTTCTATTTACTTTAAAGTGGCATCTTATTCTATTTTTTTCTCTCATTTTTTAAAAACATTCTTTGAGAATTTAGTCCAATATATTTTGATATATTCAGCCCCTTCCCCCAACTCATCCCAGATCCAATTTCCCTTCTCTAGCCCACCCAATTTTGCATCTTCTTTTTAAAAAACAAGTCTAATTTGTATTAACTATAGGTACTCCTGAATGTATGGTATTCCAATGGCAGAATAAGAGATGGTAGAGTGTTCACACTTAACCAGACATTTATATCCCAACCCTAGAACTCCAAACTTTCAGGGATCATTGCAGCAATATTGTAAGAGTGAGGTGGTGGATACTGAAATGCAGCTATTTCCAAGATACAGCTGGACAGTTACAACAACATGCACAAGACCCGTGCAAGCTCAAGTCAGACCAAATCCCAGCATGGAAAAGGGGCACAGAGTCCCACTTCTAAGAGAGGAGTTATTGAAAAAGCTGTTGAGAGATGGAGAGTCAGCTTTCTTTAAGGGTATGGCTCCTAGTAAGGCAATTTATTTTTTTATCCATTGGTTATTGCAGGAGGTGTTAGACACTTTCCACACTTTTGTGAATTTTCCATTATTCCATTCCAATACAGTTAGAGGATATACATTTTTTGATATTGAAGATTGAAAATGTTTGTGACTTGTTTTTATTAAGTAACATATGATGTCATTCAGAATATGTCCCAGGTACTCTTTGGAAAAATACGTCTTCTGTTGCTACTAAGAAAAGTATTCTATGAAAGTCTTTTAGGCAACAGATCAGTGGATTTTGTTTCTTGATCCATTCAATAATACATATACACACACATATATATGTGTGTGTATGTAATATATGTGTGTATGTAACAATGGCTAATGGGGGAAAAAGGTCATGAATTTGAAAAAGAGCAAGGATGGTTATATGAGAGGGCTTAGAGGTAGGAAAGTAAAGGGAAATAATGTTACATATAACAGCAAAAAATAAGTTTGTTTTTTTTTTTTTTACAAATCTGTTGAACCTAGTTTGAACACATTGTTGTTCAAATCCTCTGCTGTCTTTTTTTAAAGATTTTTTTTTTAAAATTTTATGTGAATGAGTGTTTTACCTGCATGTATCTGTGTATATCCCCCATGTCCCTGGTACCCTTGGGTGTCAGAAGGCGGCAATGGAACCCCTGGAAGTGGAGTTACAGGTGGTTATTAGCTGCCATGTGTGTGTTGGGAATTGAACCAGGGTCCTCTATATGTGCATTCAGTGCTCTTAACCACTGAGTACTCTCCAGCTTCTCTTCTATTTTCTTGTTGATCTCTTCCCAGTTGTTTTTCATCCATTACTGAAAGAGGAGCATTATGTTCTGCAATGCCTATTGTTGAATTGTATATTCATCACTTCAGTTCTAACATTTTATTTCATACATTTTGGGAATTTATACTTGCCTCTCTATATATAATTGTTACATTTTCTTATGGTTCAAAATATCTTTCAGTTTTTATAGTAGTAACTTTATCTCCAAAGTCTGGTGTAAGACAAATTTTAAAAGATCTTATTAATTAAAAACCCAGAGCCAGATTATTGGGGTGAAAACTGAGAGATCAGAGAAGCAGAAAAAAGCCAGCCACGTTCTTACTGCTAGGAAGTTCTCAGCCAAGAGAGAGCTACTTCCTGTATACTCACACCTATAAATCTTTCTGTGCCCTGCCATCTTACTTCCTCTTTCCACCCAGCTCTATCACTTCCTGTCTGTCTGTACAGACCTCCAGACCTCTTTGGTTAACTAGCACTGGAATTAAAGACATGTGTCACCATGCCTGGCTCTGTTCCCAGTGTGACCTTGAACTCATAGAGATCCAGATGAATCTCTGCCTCCCAAATGCCAGGATTAAAGGTGTATGCTACCAGTGCCTGGCCTCTATGTTTAATATAGTGGCTGGATTTTTCCTCTTATCTACATGCAAGCTTTATTTGTTAGAGCACAAATAAAATATCACCACAGTCTGGGCTATTTTATTAGTTTGTTTGTTTTTGTTTGTTTTGTTTCGTTTTTAGATTAACATACCACTTAGATCTCTTGGTGGCTTGAGTTCATGATTTACTTTCTACTGTAACTTAACTATTTCTGTGTGTGGTTGCCTGCAACTTCAAAGTCTCTCTGTTAGGCAACATACATTCAAATTATGTTTTTAATATACATTCTACCTTTAGAGTGAATTGTTCAAAACTCTCCAATGCAATGCAATTTTGGAAAAGGTAAAATTGGTAGCTGACCTTCTGCTTCCTCAATTCAGGAAATTTTCTTCAGTTCTCCCAGCCTGTCAAATGCAATGAGCCAGGATAGGCCCAGGGCTCTTCAAGTTTCTCATCTTTCTGAGATCCTAATCTTTTACTGTTCAAGCCCAACATTTTTTGCAAAGCATTGTTCCATGTTTTGTCTGCTTGTTGAGGTGCAAGGATAATTATTCTCTATCTTGGCCAGAGGTTGAAGTCTTTCTAAATCTTTTTCCCTCTCATGACTTAGAATGACTTTGTGCCAGCAAACAATGCATATTCCTTCCAACATTAGGTCAAAATCATTCCAGAGGACATCATTACTGTGTAACAACTTTAGCTTTTAGTGTCTTGTACTATAGATATTTGTGTTAATCTTTTATCTCAGTTACAACTTAACTTTTTCAATTGGAGTTTCAATTAAGACATTTTTTCTCATTAACTATATGTAACACAATGTATAGTTTCACTTTATTATCCATGTGGAAAGTAGAAATTTTTCTTTTAGATTTTTTTAAAAAATCATTTTTAAACTAGTATATAAAGTAATAGGTTTCATTATGACATTTCAAACATAAATGTTATTATACTTTGCTCTTATTCGTTTTTCTCCTCCACTGTACTCCCTCATCCCTCTGAATCTCCTCTTGTTAAACCTCTTTCTCTTGTTTGAAATTCTTTGAATTTGCAAACAAGAATATTTTGAGTAACCGATACAGTAAAGACATTTTTGGTGAGAGTTCAGAGTGTTCAAAGGGGGAAAAAAGAAAACCATAATGTTTGTTCCTATATATGCTACTATACGGTAGCAGTAGTAAGGTGGTGCTGGAACAGAAGGATGATTACATTACAGCCAACCTGGACTACGCAGTTATTTCAAAGCCAGCCTTGGCTGTATAACAAGACCCTTTCTCAAAAAGAAAGAGAAAATCTATATATCACTCTCATTTCCCACGGACTTTCATGAATCATGAGCTCCTGACTAGGAAAACCTCTCCCCAGTCAATTCATCCTATTTCCCATCAGACCTTTTATCAACTTTATTTTCTAGAAAACATGATTAAGATAACTAGAAAACATGGTTAAAATGACTACTCCAAGGAAGAAAAATGAGTGAAGACGTTGTTGAGAGTGTGGTCTATAGCACATCTAAAAATCCTTATGTATCTCCACCCAATTCCAGCATATAAAAGGGTCAACTACTAGTTTGAAGTTTAAATGTTGACCTAATGCTGTTGTCACATTCCCACCAAAATATCTGGCTGTCTTTTGAAACGAGATATTTTCAGGGTACATGAGCTATATGCACTGTAACTGATATGCTTACCTGTGACTCTAATAAATAAATGCAGCCTCCAATACTTTTCTTCTTCCTAAAATGAGCATGAATTACATAAGAGGGAAAGAAACAGTACAAAAGCAAGCTCATCCACAAGTTTCCTAATTTACTGATGAAGAGGTGAAAACAATACAGAAGTCGAAAGTAAAACACATTTTCAAGGCCCTGCACACATATGGTCCCTGAAAATGAAATACAAAAAGCCAAATGTTGAAAATTTTCTTGGGAGTTGCAAGTTTGGAAATTCAGAAGAAATTATAAACCTCACTTTTTTTTTCTGGTGATACCTAAGACTCTGCTTTCCATTTTAACATTTCTTTGGTCTCTTTGTAGTTGAAATGCCAATCCAGAATGCTGCCAGTGACATAGAAGACCCTATAATGGACATTCTGAGATTGAAAACTCAAGGAGCTGATTGCTTCTAGTTCAGTTGTATGAACTCAAATGCTTACTATTAGGTAAAATCCGCGGCTTCTTCCTAAATTCTCAAGACTTTGTGTAAGTTTACCCCATTTACATAGCACAGCACTGTCTGTTGCTGACAAATTCCAATGTAGCATGCAACAGTGGTTTCTAATTGCTTTAGCATTTATCATGCACAAGAGACGGGAGGAAAGTTGTCTCATTTTGTACAGCTCAGTTGCATTCCTTATCTCTGAAGTACACTTAAGCAGCAAACTGGTACTTAAGGTAGCTGCGTGAAAGCCAGCATCTATTAACATGCATATCTTGGAGGGAAAATGAATTGGATTTTCTAAAACGGAATACAGCCCAACCTCATTCCGTGCATTAATTTTGCATAATTTCAGTTTTGCACATTTTATAAATGAGAGGCCATGCTCTGAGTTACCCACATAAATTCTCATGCTCATATTTTCCAGGTTATGCCTTATGTCAGCTTTGTGTGCAAAACATTTCTTAAAAGCATTTTGGTGCGTTTCCAAGATGTCTTTTGAGGTCAATTAGCACCTATTAATGTTTTTCTAAACAATCACTGGATGTGCTTACCCAGTGTGTACTTAGGCATCTTTTATCTGACAAGTGTTCTGAAAGGTTTTATGTTTTAAAGAAACAGTACTCATTTTCCTGAAAATGACATATTTTGTTATGCTTTATAGCTAAATAAAATTCCATTGTGTGAACATATCCCGTGTTCTTTATTCATTTCTCTGTTAATTGACACCTAGGTTGATTCCATAACTTAGCACCGAGAATAGGATGTGAAAGTAGAGGCAAAACTATCTGGAGGGATGAATGGAAATAAAAGGAGGGTAGAGAAAATGGAGCGTGCATTGAAGGTCAAAATACATGATATATTTGCATGGAAATCATTTTATAAAACCCATCACTGTATAAAATAAATATCTGCCCCCAATTTTTATAGTAAAAAATGAAAGAACTCCTTGACATCTTGTAAAGACTATTTGGTTACCATTAATGAGACAAGAAGAGTGAGGAAGCTGAAGTTTTGTGTACTCTTATATATAGGTGCTTCCTGCTGCTGAGTTGTGTTGATTGTCAGCAGTCTGTCCCTACTATTCTGGGAATTCAAGTTGTTACGAATTAACGCCTAAATGAGCATACAAAGATAACATACGCTGAAAAGCACCAATGTGTGCATTTATCTTTGAAAATTCATTGGAAATGAATAATATGTATATATATATGTATGTATATATAATTGTACATACATAGTTCCATAATATGTATGTGTTATATGTATACTTATGAGTATATATATGTATACATACTCACTGTAAGTGAGTTAGTATTTATAAATTTTTATATACATGCATGAAATTAGAATAACTGAAGTTCTTGTTGTAGTGTCTCTTTTTTCTTTTTATTTATTCTTTGTTTCTTTCACACCATACATTCACTTCTTGTCCCTTCATATGCACCCTCTGCCCTTGCAACCTCCCCCACAAAATAAAATAAAATAAAATAAAATAAAATTTAAGAGAAAATCAGTCTCATCATGGAAGCTGTATGGTGACACAGTGAGTCATGCAGTAAATGCTTTTATCCACACATCTTTACTTGCAAGTGTTCATTGCAAAGAGTCATTGGTCTGGTCCAAAGCCTCTGGTTTCTGCTACATTATCAACGCTAGACTGTCACTGAGACTCCTCTTGGATATCCTACTATTACCCTGTGTCATGGAGATCCTGCAGCTTTGGGTCTGCAGGAGGACCCCTTCACGTGCTCCAGCAGATCACAGATGGGGTGGATGTTGGAGTGGGCCAACACATAACCTTGGTTCTGAGCCTGGGTAGTTGCAGGGTTGGTCAGCTGACCATTTCTCCCTTGTGAGCTCTCCCGTCATTGCCTTATCTAGTTCACCCCTTGCAGCAGTGAGCAGGGGCTCCAATTTTCTGCTTTCATGCCCCCGGAGTCAGATATCCCACACCTACACCTTCACGGCCCGCTCTACTCTGTTGCATAGGAGCCACTCTCCCAAGTGTGGCGGCTGGTAGGGGACAGGGCCAGCTCTCCTGCTCTTATGACCTCAGGGCCAGCTCTGCCACCAGCCTCAGGTGTTGATGGGCAGTGGGAGGAGGGCATTTCTCTCCCATCCATGCCGCCCACGTGACAGATGGGTAATAGGGACAGCTCTCCCCTGCTCACAACTTCGAGGTTGTTTCACCCACAACTCTCCCAGTGGAGTTGGCTCTCTTGTGCTTCCCATTCGAGGTGCAGGGCTTGCTCTCACAAGGGTTGTAGCTGGTAGGGGACTGGGCAACTTCCCCACCCTTATGATCGCAGGGCCAGCTCTTCCCCACCCATGCCAACATATGATAGATAGGTAATAGGGACAGTTCGCCTATGCTCACAACTTTGCGGCTGCCTTACCCACAGCTCTGCCAATGGAGCTGGCTCTATTGTGCTGCTCATGCGAAGTGCAGGGCCTGCTCTCCTGAGTGTTGTAGCTGGTGGCAGGCAGCAGCTCTCTTGCACTTATGACCTCAGGGCCAGCTCTCCCACCTGCCTCAGGCATTGATGTGGGAGGACAGGGAGTGGGAAGGGCATCTCTCTCCTGCCCATACCATACGGTAGCATCTCTAATGATAAAGGTACTTTAATTATATTTTTCCATTGTAATATTCTATTACATACATCCTCTGAAATGTACCCAGAAATCACAAGCTGCACAATCAGCATAATGGTTTGCATAAAGACAGCTTGTCTACACATGATTTGAGACCTGCCTTTTTCACCCTGTAGCCCATCTGACCTGTGTGCACCCACTGGTTCCCAGATTTGCTCTCATTTTTCTATATGGCAAGGATGACCTGGGAAAGGCCGAATAGGTAATGGGATAACCATATCTTTCAGTGTTTCTTAAAGCCTGTGGATTCCAAAAAGACTGACAATGAATTCATGATATTCAATCTACTCTTCGTTCTGTAGTCCATCGGTGTGAAAATGCTGTCTAATGGTGTATTTTTCATGTACTAATATTTTCTTTTTCCGTGATTAAAAATAAGGCAATGAAAAGGGAAGCCTTCAAAGGATAATGTTAAGTGGCATGGAGATAAAGTCCAATTATAAACAATTACCTCACTCTCCCAGGGTAGTTGATTCAATATAGTAGTCATTATATGGAACTATTGTCATGGTCCACATGTAAACTCAGGGCAGTCATTTTGTAATGTTTTATACTAGTATCACTTCTACATTTGTAGACTCAAAAGTGAGTTGATTCTATTAACTGTATCAAAAAGTTTCATGTTTGTAGGGAAAATGACAGACATGTTTTAATTACCACAACTGCTTCATTCTGAGAAATGGCTGACAGTCAATTCTGCAAAAATTGACTTGTAATGAAGTCAATATACTTGTAATGAAGCCGAGACAACTGGATAAAGCAAAAAATGAAACTTCACTCATATAAGTTACATGAACACATTTATTGCAAGTAGCTCTATGGAAAAGCAAGTCAGATATATATATAAACACTATACAGAGTTGCCAGGTTGTCTCCCAAAACTGCAAACGAGATGCTTACAAACAAGAAAGTTTAAGGGTATTTACAAAGGAAGACAAACACAAAGCAACTCAAAGCAGGTCTGTGAAGCAGAAATAGCAAATGTAATGAACCGTTGGAACTGTAAAGCTTTCGTTTTTACTGACCACGTAACTATGTATGACACCAAACTAATGTAGCAGTCACACACAAATCGTTCCATCATTGCTTTTTCTCAGCAGCTTAAACATCACTGGAAGGTAAGTGGTGTGTCGGTACACATATTCCATAGATTCTTCCATCACAATACTGAATAAATTAATTCATTTGATCTGTAAACTAAGAAGTTATGTCAGAGAGATTGCATATCTGTTATGCTGTACCTGTGACTATTTGTACCTGTGACTAATTGTATGGACTGTTGTGTATGAGGTTTCCATTCATTTATTCAGCAAATGTGCTACCTCTGTGTTCTACCTTCTGTACCCTGTCTATTGGCAGCCCCTAAACCGAATATGTGAGTAAAGGAATACAGCAGTTTCCCCCAAATAATCTTTTCTTGCTACAATTCTGAACGATTATGACAACTCACTTGAATCTAAAATGGTAACAGAAGGCCTGAAGAAAGGCTGCCTAAAGCGTACACTGTTACGATGAACAAAAGCCACACTGCACTACTGAATTAGGTAGGAACAAGAGAGGAGCCTGAAGGGACTGGTGAAAGTGATGCCCTAGCAATGACCAGAAACTGGGTCAGTGACTGGCATTGAAGCTACATCCTCTCAGCACAATTCACACAAGGAAAAAGGAGCACCCCCCCATCCCTTTGCTTGGTAGGCAGGGAGAAACAGTGGAAGTCTACTCGGTTCTTTAGAAAGTTAGTTCAGCAACATGTACTAGAAGCCTGCTCAAAGATAGAAGCACACGTTCAAAGATGTAGGAACCGAGTGGCAAAGAACTTGAGGTAAATATTACACTACTTCAAAGTTGCACATTAAATGCGAAGCAATTTTTTTTAAACAGAGTTACACACAACAGGTACGTCTATAATCACATGTTCACAGGTACACAAGGGTGTTCATACACACAAATGTGTGCATACACACACTAGCACTCACACACTTTTGAGACACTTGCTCAAACACTCACACCCATCTGTGAGATGATGAGGTTTGCCAGTGATGGACCACAGCCAAGAGCTGTATGCCAACACATAACAAAGCTCTAAGCAAGCTTCAAGACCTTTGTTTCTGTCCTGTGTGGTCACCACCTGCTGTTATCATGTTCTCAAAGGTCCAGGTTCCTAAAATCTTAATTCAGTTTCCATCAGAGGCAAGCAAAAATAGGAATGGGGGAGCTTGCTCTGAATTTTTTCTTTTAAATTTTGTACATCTTATATTGGCTCAATTGTCCAGAAGGAGACAAGGCCATATAAGAGGTTCCTTTTGGCTTAAATTTTAGGCAGATGATCAATTGAGAGGTAAACACTAATTTCTGAATATGGGAAACTAAGTTCTTTATAGGTGTCCTGGGCATGGGAGGGACAATGGTTACAGGGGGAAAGGACAGAAAGAGGGGGAGGCAGTTTGAAGAGTAGGAGAGAGGAGCCCCCAGAGAGGCTTGGCTCTTTTCAGGGATAAATGTAGGTTTCAAAATAAAATCAAAACAATAGGTTTGGAAATGTTCAATCCACTAGCAGAGCATGGCAGGTTCTACATGAACAAGTAGACAACCTGCTCCTTGGCTCTGCCTTTAAAATACTCTGTCAAGACATCATGTTAGTTGATTGTAAGTGTCGATAGAATGTTGTAGTGTTGTTAATGAGCAAACTCAGAGATAATTTGCCCTTTAGTCATGTCTTTAAATATTGAAAATGCCTCGTCAAGATAGAAGTTCAGTTCACATTAATTCTTTGATCAAGAAATGTCTTAAGTATGCATTAATCAGAAAAATATTCCAGATCATACCTACCTTCTCATTCATATATATGGTTATCTGCCATTGTTTAAAGATGTTCACATTGAAATTTCATCTAAGTATTATATGTCATTAAAATTGATGCTGGCTATATTTACACAGACTGAATATATTTTAAGAGAGGAAAAGGGAAGTGTTATGAGATACTAACTTACAGCATCTCATTCCTTTCAAAGAGAGAGATCAGGGAAACTAAGAAATAAAGCCAATGTACAGTGTGCACATCTTTAAGTCAATCAATGGATCCAGGGGGCAGTAGTGAGAATGAACTCCATGAGCAGGCTCATTCAGTTGCCACAATCCAGTTGAGTGGTAGAAACTGAGGCTAGTTTCTGTTCAGAAGCCTCAGAATTTTCTTTCTTTTAGGCAGATCTGGAGTAGACGAAGTTGAAATTCTGTGTCACTTTTCTTGTAAAATGTGTTTGGTTTGGGTGGCAATGTAATCACTCTATAAAAAAAAAATGACAAAAATTATTTTCAAAATTGGTGTAAAGACTTGTCACCCCCCACACATTTTTAAACAAAAGGAAACAAAACCTAAAGAGGTTCCTGAGAGACGCATTGAGGATACTGCCTTGGCCTAGACATGGTTAAGCAAAACAGTGGGCCTCCTGTGCAGAGAAAACACAAGCTGGGCAAAACACTAGGATAATTACTCCTGTACCCAGGATGTCAACCTGGTACTTCTTGTGGGCAGTTTGCTTGGAATGTGTGAGCACTGTTCAACTTCATCCCAGTGGGCCCCGGAAGGGAGCCTTAAACAGAAAATGCTCTTCCTTCTCCTACATGCTTAAGTCTGTCTTTACCTTATGTGACACAAGTCAAAGTATTTAAGGACAATCTTGATAAAGGTCTTCTGACCTCATCATGGAATTTCTCCTAAAAGAATTAGTTATAACTGCAAAGATTTTATGGAAATTTCCATTTCTTTACCAAAGTGGTAGGGCTCTCTTAGCTATCGGCTTTAATGTGAGGGTACACATCAGGGAGGATGGTGTGTAGAGCAGTGGGAAGTAAGTATGTGGAGGAAGTTGCTGGAATGAAAAAGGGAAAGAAAATGCCCAGCATGCGGATTATGGAGTACCAAGATTACTTTAAGCTCTGCTTACGTCAAAGTATTTAGTGTCACCTGAAACAAGCTAAAAGAATCCATGGAAAGCTTTCTCCAGAGTAGGCTTCAAATGAAAGCTCTTTATTTAAACTCTAAGTATTTCTTTTGATGGCTATTTTAATGAATGCGCTAAGACTGAGCATCAAAGTCTCCGTCCTTCCCCTACCTATTGTGGTTATTAGTCACATCCATTGTTCTTTCCTTCGTATTAAAAGGCTTAAAAAGAAGTACCCTAAACTAGGAAGTATTAAGTCTTCCTGTGAGTACTACATTTGTGAAATTTTAGGTTCTATTAGGATAAAAGGTATGTGTGGTCACCACAGATTGATTAAGTGTGGATGTGATGTGCATATTAGCAACTCTCATGGAATTTTATCAGATAGCATCTACATGTTTTTAACAGAAATGTGATGTTTCGAAAGTATCTCACCAATTTAGCTTATATTTTTAATATAAATATCATCATAAGTTCATATATATAGTATATTGCAATTACTTCAAATGGGGACTTCTGAGTAGCATATATTATACACTTCATTTCATACATTTTTGCAGAAATATATAAATTAAGTTCCTAGGCTACCTAAGTGACCATGCTTGGCATTAAGACAATTTGTTGATATTGGAGTCATTTTCCTTTATTCTTTCCTTTAAAAAAATAATAACAGCAGCTGTAACGAAGAGTTGTTGTGTATTTCCATGCTTTCCTATAACACTTGTGTCAACATTGGGTAAAGAGTGAATAACCTACCAAAACCCAGAAAATGGTCATGTAATTTCAAGTTTACAAAATATGTTTGTCAATTCCTGTTTAACTATGTTAGTAGACAGGAATAATGCTTTCCAAAACAGAATATTCCCAAAATAATATAACTTGCTTTTTAAATGCATCATGGAAACTGGAGCCACAGATTTGTATTTATAATTCTGTTTTCCTTAAACCCATATTAAAATAAGTTTACATTTCCCTGAGCACATTCCAAGGAACAGCCAAAGGGAGCAATTCAGAAGCTTGCTGAGTAGTGGAAGAAAGCAATTCAGGATTAAACCTCAATCTGAAAGTCTACAAAAGGAATATTAAAGAGCTGACAGTCACACCATGTGTTCATTTCCCATTCACCATCAGAACAATGAATGGTGATGCTTTTGGTAGTGTTATCTGCTCTGGACCTATTTTTCCATTTGATAAGGACCACTTTTAAAGATTTATTGTGTTTCTCATTTTTCAATTAGTCAAAGTTCTTTTTAATATCAAGCTAATTCAACCCTTTTAATAACTGGTATATTCTTAAAGTAGGGTTTTTCTTTGTAAGAGAGAAAACTTCAATAGCCTTTGATAGGTCAAAAGATGCTTCTTCCAAAGTCTGTCAGGTATCATTTTCTTCTTAAAAATTAATAAAGATAATTTTTCAATTTCAATGTGTATAATGCTATAAACCCAAGCATTAATCTTTAATATACTAATGAAGCACACACGACTTTAATATCCCTGGAAATGTATAGGTTAGACCAAAAAGGCAGTTCCTCCTAGTTATCCCAGATTTCTTTATAAGAATCATAAACGTGCCTCTATTAGGGTTTGAAGTCTGAAACAGTAGACCAGAGAAAGGTGTAATTCCAACAATATGTACCATTTTTCTCTCACTCTCTTTTTATTCTCCCAACCTTATTGTCTTGGTTATCTTTTCAACTCTAATTTCCTCTCAAAGTCATATTGAAAATACTGTTCATTAGACAGCATGCTATCTTTGCAGTCTGCGGATGATCACATTATCAGAGGTAATCAAGTAAATCAGCCAAAGCAAAGAGGCCAAAGTGAACGGAGAGAAATGGAAGGCTGGGCCCCAAAGATTAATATATAAAATACATAAAAATTCAACCATGCTACTTAGCTTAATAGTCACTGGATTATATGCAGGTTTCATCTCTTCAGTAAGAACTGTCTCCACACCTTTCTGTGCTTGACGACTATACAGGATGATGATCTCGTATAAGTTGATAAATAGGAAGTACTGTCCCTAAATCATGAAAATTAGCAAGCACTGCTGCTGGTCTTTACAGTGCCAGTCATAGTATTATTTCTGTGATCAAATGATAAAATATGCTTTTCTCCACGGTGGCTCTGATTTCCTAAGAGAATTGTCAAAAGAATCTGGAATGAAAATGGATGCCACTTGTAACGCTCTGTGTTTTTAAAGGGCAGCCTAGTTGTCTCGCATTTGCCCATCACAATCAGGCTCTGGGCCACATAGATTGGTTCATCCCAGTCCTGATTATCTAGAAGTAGACTGTTGGGGATCAGTCACTTCATTTATCATCCTAGGTTAGTTTCCTCACTACTTCCCAACACACGCTTGGGCTCTTTCACTCTGCTGCCTAGTTACTGCTGATGTGAAGAATGCAAGTTACTAGAATTTTAATATGTTCTGTCTTCAATTTACCAAAGACATATAGTCCCTCGTTCATTGTTGAGTTGAAACTCAGAATAAATTAACCTCATAGAAACACTGTTATAAAAAACTGTCTACGGATGACTCTATTTGACCTCTTCAGTTTCTGAACCAACAGAGGAACTGTTTCATCCAATCATTTCTCTAAGATGCACTGAAGTTTCAATTTGGGACTCCATTGAAATAGGTCTTTTAGCTGTGATGGATGATAATAATAATAATAATAATAATGTATCCTAAACTCAAAAGATTAAAATCACAATCACTGGTCATTCATTCAAGGGCTGAGTGGAGGAGCATGTGTTCAGTTTACAATATCTATTTGGAGATATTGGCTTGATTGGCACTCTTTCTATATTTCAAGTCTTCAAGTAGGAAATTAGTAATCATATTCAGGCAAATTATATAACTTCTAAAATGTACTTGCCTAAAGCACAAAAAAAAAAATAGAAAGAAACAACAAAAACATAAAAAAAACATACATTTCTACCACACCCTTTTCCCTACGTGTCTTATTTCATTCTGTTTTGCTCAATGTAGTAGTTTAGATTAAAATACTAGATTTATATAGAAATAATAAATTAAACGAAGAGACTCATAATAGCTGACAAATGCCATTAGATTATGAGCAAAGGCTTAGAAATCTAACTTCAGTTAAGAAATGACTATTAATTGGAATTTATTGAATACACCCTCATTTCACTTTCTTTCCTTTCTGATGTTACACACACACACACACACACACACACACACACACACACACACAACTTGTGTTTGGGAAGTCAGAGTAGCTAACTCCTATCTAGATCAGATTTAAAACATTAAGTTCCAGCTGAGGTCAGATCCTTTTTTTTTTCTAAAAGGGCAGTAGCAAACAGTTCAATGTAAGGAAGATCACCTGAGCCCTGACAGATGATCCAGCTATAACACTCTAAGTGAATTACAACGATATTTGCTACCATTGAATTAAAGCGTACTCACGCTTTTGCTCCCAATGCTTTCATATATAATAATTTTCATCAATATAAAAGTGACAAATTAAGCACTTGGTTAAAGGGCAGTGTGATGTGCTAGATGGAGCATTAGATTGGAAAACAGATGTATGAGTTACATTTTCAGCTCTGCCACTTACCTTCATGAATACAGGAAATTTCTTAACTCCAGCTTCACTTCCAGTACTTACCATCAGTAAAATAATGAATGTGAATGTGCTTTGAAAAATATAAGGCAATCAGTCTGTAACTGGAAAGCATTCCCTCAATCAAGAAGTTAACAATTTAACAACAGTCCATTTGAAATCACACACTGTAATCCTTACTTCTTCCTGCAATGGCCAGCCGAATCTGTTCCAACATGAAGGCTGTATTTTTTTTTTTTTTTTTTGAGAAACCCTAGTTTGTTCCCCAAGATAAACGCCTGCCAATGACTTGAAGTATTTTGGTTCATGTTTGGCGATTAGAGACAGGGAAAGAAAGCTGGAGACCCTGGTTGAGTATTTATGAATGTCTAACAGTCTGGTGTGCTTAATTAAAGTCCTGGCCCTGGTTTCAAAGAGATGTTTTGCTTGTAGCTGACATTTTTATCCTGGAAGCATCAGTCTTAAAATAGAATGAATGCAAATGAATAATGATTGCCAACAACTTTAGCTAACTTTAACTGAGTGAGGTCCTCTTTAATTGTTTAGGTCAAATACCTCATTACTCCAAAGAACTATCCAGATTTTGGGGGGTGATGAATGCTACATGAAATAAGTGATCCATCAATTATGGTTGGGAAAACTCTGGTATCTAGAGATTATATTATAGCTATTTACAATAAATACAATCCAATACAGTAAAAATGATTTGCTTTCAGCACCTGCAATTTATAGCAACAGGACTTAGCAGCAGGACAACGGAAAAAGCTTGGGCTTCCTGTGTGGTGAGAATAGGACCTAAATTGTCAAAAGCTAATTACTAGATTTTGGCCTTTTAATACCAAGTACTATCATAATATAACTAATTTGGCTGACCAATTATTTCATGCCATCTACAGCTGCCCACTTCTTACTTTTATGTCTTGAATAAAAATACCAGAGAAATCTACATCCCAGATCACTTTAATCTATCAATTTTATATCAGGTAATGTATTAAAAGAAGGAAAAAGGCACACAAGGGTTTAGGGATGGACTCAATCACATGGGAAACGACACTCTTCTAAATGCTAATGTGTTCAAAGCAGCCTTCATCATCAAGGGATTGCTTTAAAAATATTTCATTCAATATGAAAATACATACTCAGGTTATATTCTCGGTGTTTCTTTCTAATTGGCTTGCAAAGCAACTATAAAATACTTACATGAAGCTTGACTGGAGACAAATAAGGTTAGACATTCATTATTTTTGCATTGCATGATAAACTGGTCTTAATAAATCATAATATCACTTACATTATAAAAAATTCCAATATAACAATACCAACTGTGAATAATCTTATATGTGACACTTTTAATGAAAGTTAAGACTAATGAAAAAGAAACACAGAATTTTAACTTAGCTTTATGTTTCTAAATTAGTAGTTAACGGTCACAACCAAAATACTGATCCCAACTATATAATAATACAAACATAGCACTTCTCTGTTCCAGTTCTAAACACATTCCACAAACTGAGATTAACTTAATGAGCTATGTGACTCCTAATACTGTGTCTTTGTTCCCTGTTGACAACACTATTTGTTTCTTAACATGACGTTTTCATTTTTAAATGCTAGATAAGAAAATAAAGGCAGAACAGAAATAGGTGAAAGTTCTTCTATAACTTTAGAGAAAAACACTTCACAGACAACACTTTATCACTTCACATTAAAATGCTAACTAAAGTCATTTCCTGCAGTAGGTTGTTTCAATATCACACCTCCTCCTGTGCCCTTCCATATGATATATTGTAGAAAATTACATGTCAAATCTACCTTTAGCACCAAGAAATTAGCTAGTTTTCTGAAAAATTAAATCATTAGTTTAAATGCTTGAATTTCACTTCAGTGTTAAACCAACAAAATAAAAATACATTATATTTGTAAATGATTTCATGCTCCAAAACGCTTCCATATTCATTCACTTATTTCAATACTCCTTCTTGTCTATGAGATACAACTTCAGTGGTGTAGTCCCTCAGTAAAGTTAGGAATTTCCTCAATAAACAATACAATTAGAGCATATTAAATCTCCAAAATAGCTGCAAAGCCATTAAGCAGTAATTTATATAAACACAATGGCCACTGGATCTTAATAATCCTCAGAAGTCAGAGTTTATTTGAAGAACAGTATGATTTCACTATTCTTAATTTATGTGTGAACGAAGATCAGAGTATTGGAAAGTGTAGGCATCATTTCAAAGAATCGCAGGGTCACAAGCAGCTACTCTGATGCATCATCTCTTTTGATGTGGTATTTTACATCAAAGTTGTACACAGTACCTTCAACAGTTAGGCTCCAACAAAAGCTTGAGGGTGATTTTGGGGTGTACTTTCTGTTTACTTGTCGCTGAAAGGCTGATTACCTGATTATAAGTTCTTGGAAATGGAATTATGACTTGACTTGTAAATACATCGTTATGATAGTTGTTCTCTCTCTCTCTCTCTCTCTATCTCTCTCTCTCTCTCTCTCTCTGTGTGTGTGTTGTGTGTGTGTGTGTGTGTGTGTGTGTGTTGGAGAGGAGCCTCACAATTTAAAGGACTTTGGGATTGAGTCCTTTGCAAGTCAGAGCATCCTTTTGTTGTTTTAGTGATCACTCTCTTGGTATGTCTGTGCTGCAAATGTGAGTTTTTGTATGGCAAGTTTTCTATAGCAAGGAGAGAAAGAGGAGGTAGGGGGCTACACCTGCACTGAATGGGGAGCTTGTAAGGTAACTGTTGTGATCACTCCCCAACTTGTTATGCCTGATCAAGCACAGTGGGCAAAGATGAAATCACAAAAGCATTCCAGAGCACAAGCAAAGCAAAAATGTTCACTAAACTGACTACTGGAATGAAAACTGCTGGGAACTGTCCCTTCACAGGGAAAGAGGATATTCTTCTAAAGAGAGAAGGCAGGGCATGCTACAGGGGTGTCTGCCATCTGCAAACATTGCTCGAGAATCTCTCAAGACAATAAGAGGAAATTCTGGACAAACTTCACTAGATTTGACTCTTCCACTTCTTCCCTCAGCAACTTAGGACTTGAAACCCTCCACTGCTCAGGGTGGGCTGCCCCTGGAGTCCTGTCTTCTTCCTCCAGCCTTGTTACCTTGCTTTTCCTTGATTTCTCAGAAGACACATCATTTAAATGTCTCAAATGCTTTTTAAACGTTTGAAACAATATTCATATCCATACTCAAGATGCCTCTAGAGAGGTGGGGTGGGGGGTAAACGAAGAAAGGAAGCACAACAAAAGTGACTTGCCTTCCCCTACCAGTGGCAGAGAAAAGGAACACTCACGGTTTCTCACAGTTTATCCTGTGTAAAAACAAAAACAGATCAACACAAAAACACTTTCCACAGCAAACACTGTCTTTTGATCACCTGGGGTTTGGGATTATCTATGCACTCTCTCACCAATCAGCTGACAACCGAGAGTTAACCTTTTGGGCAAATCACTGCAAACTAGGCAAGCAATGACTGTTTTTGAGAAAGTGACTATGTTAATAGTTGGCTTGTTGCTGCTAAACTTCCTGTGCCCTCACTCAGCCCTTGCACTTAGATTGCGCACTTGCAGAAAAGCAGCTTTAGTTGTAGGCTTGAAAGTTAGTTGATGCAATTCACTTTTCCGAAGGACTTAGGGAAGGGGAAAGCAACTTTCATGCTGCTCCTAAGAAATAAATCCAATGTTTAACAATTGGCTCTGTCAGATAAATTTATGGGTTAGATAAAAGCTGATGTTTTCGCAAAGACCGAAAAGGTACCATGTGAAAAATGAAAACTGAATTCTACTCTCTCTAATAACACTAGTAAACGAACTATGATCTCACTTATCGCTAACATCGTAGCAAGTAACTCATTAGACAAATTCCATTAACTTCAGGAATTTAAATTATAAATTCACCAACCTCTTTTTGGAGAGTGATCACTTCTTGTAGTCACGTCTGGCAAAGTCCATTCTCACGTAAATGTCGTTGTCTTCGTCGTCGTTGTCCTCAGAATCCGCTCTCTCTGGGGGTCTCAGCACCCGTCGCTGGCGAGGTGGCGGTGGTGGAGCGGCAGCGCGGGCCGCCAGGTCCTCACCTCTGGCAGCTTGGTTAAGAGCTCCAGGATTCCAACCTGCGGCAATATCCTGGACCCCTCTTACAGCCTGGGCACCAAGAACATTAGCAACAGGTTGGAACCAGCGAACGGAGGCGGAGTCAAATCCGGCAGTGGCCTGGAAGCCGGCAAAGAAAGCGCCAAAGCCGGGGGCCGCGGCTAGCGCAGAGACCACAGCTAATGCCCGGCTCACTGCCAAGAGGGGCGCCCCAGCTGGAACAGCAACCCGGGCAGAAGCGGCGGGAAAGTCTCTGTCCAAGCTGTCAGTCGGGAAAGCAGAGACAGCGGCTCGGATGTTGGCAAATAAACTTTGGGAACGGCTTTGCTGGCGTCTTCTCTCCTGCACTTCCTCCTGCAGCAGCCTAGCTACAGGTGGCCGTTCAGAGAATGGACCAGGAGAGAGAGAAACGTTCATACAGCACTCAGAAAATGGGTCGACTACACAGATTTGACCAGTTTGAGCATCATAGCGAATGGTAGTGTCAGCAAAAGGCACGACTGGTCTAATGGTTGGGTTGAAAATTACTTCAATGTATTCACCCTCTTCCATAATACTACCTGTAGCATTGCCTGGGAAAAGACGAAAGGGCCACCTAGCACCGGCCAGATAGATGGTGTTGGCACCTGGTAGAACTCTTAAAAGATCTGAAAGGCGGATTGTTGGATTTGAAAAGGGCACCCCGATTTCAATATTCAGGTAGCTAGAAAAAGCTGTGAGTCTGGAGTCAGCAATTAAGCCCCATGGATCTGGCAGTCCTTGAGCAGGGGGAGCTGGCACTTGGCGCTCTCTCTTAATGAAGTCAATGTTGATATAGTCACGAGAGCTGTCAGCTCCTCTCTGCTCCTGTGTGGGCTCTACTGGATTGGGATTGATTTTATTTCCTTTTGCAATAAAAGAAAGTCTGTTAGGTCTCTTAGCCTTGTTCTCTGGGGGCTCATCATCTGAAGGCTTTGCAGGTAACCCCCTATCTCCAGGTTTTGAGAATGACCCCTCAGTGGAAGGCTTTGAAGCCACATCTTTGGCGCCCTGGCTGAAGGAGGCTTCTTTGTCTAGACCCCTCCCCAGGAATTTCCCAGGCAACATCGGAACATACTCACTATGGTCGCTCTGTCCCAAGGGTGAACTCTGAAAAGGACTTGGCAGAGAGAAGTAAGAGCTCCAACTTTTGGAGGAAGATCCTCCCTGAGGATTGGGGGGATTTTTAGGAATTGCACCTGCTCCAGGAGCCATAAACATGTAGTCACTGTCACTGTCATTGTCCTTAGAGTCATCCTCTTTATTAGTATCTGGTGCTTTTGGAGGACTTGGTGCAGGTGGTGGTGGGCTCACTCTGGGAAACATCATCATGTACCCTCTGGAGTCTTCAAAGGGTGACCTAGAGTGGCGCTTTTTTGAAGCAGAGGAATTTTGAGGAGCCATTGGCATATAGTCACTGGAACATGCAAGAGGAGCGGCCACCCCTGGCCTCATTGGCACATATGGGTCATCCTCATCTTCATCGAAAGCTCTGGCTCTGTGTGGTCCCCGGGTTGCACCTTCTGAGCTCTCCATATCTCTCATCTCTTTGGCCTCTTTGCGTTCTTTTGTGGCTCCCCTGTCAGCACAGAAATAAAGTCGGAATCTTCCTCCAGACTTCCCTTTTCCACCAGCTGCTCCAGCTGTTGGTGGTGGAGGTGGCGGTGGAGGCAGCATTTGCTGTTGCTTATTTTGAGTGAATTTACTAAAGTATGATCTCTTCTTCAGAGATTTTCCACGGTCACCATCGTTGGAGTTCTTTCCACTTCCTGAGTCCTTGCCTCCTCCTGAGTTCTTGCCACCACCTGAGCCATGACCATCGCCAGGTCCCTGGCCACCACTTGAACCATGACCACCTCCAGGCCTCTGGCCTCCACCTGAGCCATGGCCATTTCCTGAGCACTGGTTTCCTCCAGCACCCTGACCTCCTGAACCCTGGCCTCCTGAGCCCTGGCCGCCTCCAGATCCCTGTCTGCCACCTGAGCACTGGTTTCCTCCTGAGCTCTGGCTACTGGTGCCTTGGCCACTTGAGCCCTGTCCACCTCCTGAGCCCCGGCCATTTCCTGAGCCCCAGTTGTTCATGGGCATGTAATCACCTCCGTTCCCTTCCTCGCTTTCCTTGTCTTTTTCTTCAGAGTTGCCAGAGCTGGAGCCCGAGGCTTCACAAGCTCTGTTGTTGAAGACTTCATCAGGGTGTGAGACATGTTCACGGGGGCTAGGAGCCACCGGGCGGAAAAAGCTGGGTGGTACTGAAACCGCTCTCCTGGACCTGCGGGCTCTGGGCAGGTGCCCCCTTCCTCTCCTGGAGGGAGGTAGAGGCTCGTTGGGTATGAGGCGCCTGGAAAAGAGCATCTCTTCCCTATCACCGATAGCCCTGAGGCGGCAAAATTGCTCAAAGCGGGGTCTTCGGAGCCAGCCGCCGGGCTCCAGCGGGAGCAAGCCTAGGTGCCTCCTAGTGGACAGCAGGGTTAACAGGTGGGCGCCAACACTGATGCTGTAGCTGCGGCATCGGGCTCTGTATTCGTCTGCGCACAAGGCTCTCATTTTCTCCAAAAACAACTCATGCATATTTTGGGCCACCACACTATCATCTACCTGCATCCACAGCTCCCCTGGACCGATGACGGTGGACCTGCCGACTTCCAAGAAGAAGTACTGCTCTGAGTGCCCACAGCGACGAATGCTCAGGAGCTGGACGACCACACTGGCCACTTCAGTATTGAGCCTTACAAACACGACCTCTTCGTCGGTAAGACACAGCCGGAACACGCCGCTCAGCTCTTTTCTGTGCCCCAGCCCCCTGGGTTTCACTACTACCTGCCACACATCTTTGTAGAAGCGTGGCTCCGCCGCCGCTGCTGCCGCCAGGGCCCCCGGCTCTCCGTCCGGCTGCGCGCCTAGCGTGCCGCAGCGGCGGCGCTTGCTCTCGAGGATGAGGCGGCTGAGGAGCAAGTACCAGCTTTCTTGTTCCGACTCGTTCTCGGCTACCATCGCGAAGTACTCGTCCTGGGTGAAAAGGGCAATGAGGTGTCGGTACCGGGCATCAGCTCGTTGGCTCACGGAGAAGCACTGGTAGAGGATGATCACGCGCCTTGGTGGGATGAGCGCGGGGACCGCAGCACCGGAGGCGGCTGCCTCTGCCGCAGCCGCCGCGGCGCGGACACTGTGGCGGAACTTCCTGGCATTTTCGTAGTATTCGAGCCGAGCCGGTGCGTCTTCGGTCTCGAGTTTGAGCACGAAGTAACGCCTGTGCCCATGCTTCTGCTTCCTCAGGTAGCCGCGTTTGCAGACTTCATCCCCGACGGGGAGGTCCTCCTCTTCGGACTCGGAGTCTGACCGGGAGCCAGTGGCCGTGGGAAGCCACATGGCTCCCGGACAGGACGACCCGGTCCCAATGAGTGCGGTCGGGGTTCCGGAGGAAAGAAGCGGGGTGGTCGCCACTGCTGCTAGAGCTGCGGAGGCTGCTGCTGCTGCAGCTCTCAGTCTCCTTAGTGCTCGGTCGCCAGCGAAGGAGCAACTCGCCATGGTGATGCACGGTGGTTTTAAGGTGAGCGGAGGGAAGGGGGGGCTCGAGAAGGGAGGGCTGGGGGAGGAGGCGGTCCCCCCCCCCCGTCTGCCCGCCCCGACCCCTCCCGCCCGCGTCCCCGCCCACTTTACTGGGCTCACAGCGGCGGGCAAAACAACACGTGACTGTCGCCTCACGCGGAGGCCCGCTCCAGATCCAGCTGCCCAAGCAGTGGAGGGGCGCAAGCGGCCACCATTAGAGGTGTGCAAGGGAGGGGACCCGGGGGCCATGGAGGCAGAGCCATCTTCAAATCGGCAGAGATTCTTTGGATGAATCTCAGAGCCTTTGGTCCAAGGCAGAACCGACAGGAGGGGGCGGGGCTCTCTAGCCACACCAAACCTAGTCCAGAGTCCCAGAAGGTGGGATAGGGGGTGCACGTGAGGGGTGGAGGACAGGGTGGTCCCCCACTGGACCAGGATGGGGCGCCACAGCCCACATTCAATAGGCTGCGGGGGGCTAGAAGTGATGGGAGGAGATGGGGCTGGCAAAGCGAGGGATGGTTTGTTTGTTTATTTAGGAAGCGGGGACCAGGTGAAACCTTTACAAGGTTCTGATTGGTTAGGATACGAGCCAATGGGAGGGTCCAGCAAGGGGGTGGCCCTGAATTCATTAGTTTAGTGGAGGGGGCTGCGCTGAGGGATGAGGGGGCGTGGCTGGGGTCCCAGAGTAGGCTTCTCAATCCGGTTGTCTCTGGATCAGGCGATAAACAACCCTCGGAAAATAGCTGTTAATGGTGGTGATAAATTCCTGCGAATCCCAGAGCCACGGTGACCCTTCTGCCGGGAGACCTCTCTCTTTTCTTTCTATAGCTCACATACATTTTCCGCTCTGATCGCAGTCTACCCTAGTCCCTCCCGCTTCTCACTATGAGCTGTGCTTCTTAGCAGAAAGTGTCAATAATCTCTGGAAACGTATTAAAGACCTGCTGCACACCAAGCTGCACATGCTTCCTCGCCCGCTCCACCCCTGACAAAAGCCAGCGACTCTTAAGATTCAGGAATAACAGCTGTGCCTTCAAAATTAACGCAATCTGCACACACAGTGTATTTCTAGGCCACGAAACACAGGTTCGCTAGAGGTGATGTTTCTATTTGATTGATGACGACTATGAAAGTACAAATTTGGGGGCCTGTGAAATATACAGCCATGTTGGAAAAAGCCGGACTTGATTCCTACCGAAAAACAGTGTTGAGCTGTCTTGATATCTTCTCGAGGGCGGTGCTTTGAACGGTGCCTTTTAAGGAATTAACAAATACTAACTTTCTTTTCCCTTGAAGGAGACTGGAAAACTTTACGAAAAGAAAAGCTCCTGTCTAGAACAAAGGACTGTGCTGAATATATGCCCTCGAATAGATTTTACAACCTTCACTTCAAGAAGGTCTTTGCTTCATTTCAGTTTACAAATTGACTTCACACACAAAAAAGAACCCACTGCCTCCCTTCTTGTTGGAGAATGTGCCGGAGTGTAAGGTGTAAGTGCAATCTCCTGAAAACTGTCTTTTCGCTCTTCTCTTTCCTCTCCTCCTCTCCTCTCCTCTGCTCTGCTCTCCTCTCCTCTCTGCTTCTTTCCTCTCCTCACCTCTCCTCTCCTCTGCTGTCTTCTCCTCTCCTCTGCTCTCTTTTCCTCTCCTCTCCTCTCCTCCTCTCCCCTCCCCTCTTCTCCTCTTTGGGGTGTCTCTGTCTCTCTCATTTCAGATTCGTAAGGATGGAGACAGGTTGAGATGTTGTTAAAGTATCAAGAAGTGACTGCATGTGAAAAGAGGAATGGTGGAACAAATAGTATTTTTCTTTCACAGAATGTAATGTCAGTTCACCCTCGTCCTGAAGTAGATATTGCAAAGGGTAATATTTATAAATCCAACAGCAAATTAGGCAGAGATACATCATAAAAAATAGACTCCATCTCCTTTTAAGAATTCTCTTTGTTAGCAACAAGAGAGATATATTAAAATAGATGGCACCTTCGTGATGTTCAGGTTGGGGAGGGGCAAAGACTAGGAACAATCATTAACATGTCTTTTGCTTCCAGCAGTTTATAAATCGAGAGAATTCACAGGTGCTAGAAAAAACTGTGGGTTTGGGAACGGGCTGGAGGCAGGATGAATAGGGGCTGGAAACAGGATAAATCTGAATGAACTGATGTTGCTACCCACAGGTTTCAGCTGCTTAGTCACATATGTACAAAATTCAGTACATTTAGAATCAAAACAATCACAGATACATTAATTTGAACTTCTTAGGATATTTTATAACTTCCTAAATGCACGGGTTTTGCTCCTAATAGAATTGTAAAAAAGGCAATGTATATGAAAATATTGTAACATAAAATTTTAAAATATATCAGATACATTATAGTGCTTGTTAAATAAAATTTGGAAAATTTTGAACAGATTCAAGAATCCTTGTGACTCTACCACCTATGTATATAGAGTTTCTATATAGACTTATATGCATATTATATATATATATATATATATATAATTTGCTATCTTGTTCTTTTCATTCAGCATTATATAGTAATGCTTTCCCATATTTCTATGAATCAGACTAAACATCATTTAAAAAGTAGTATAATATCCCACACAATTGTGATAAAACAATATATTCTCAGTTCTAATGTATATTGTTGTAATTAATCATTTTTCAGTATCATAAATAATACTGCCGTGAATATCTTCAATCTCTGGCTTTAAATGTTTAAAACATTACCTTTACAAACTGAAGACTAGAATTACTGAGGTAAAATATGAATATTTCATACATTATTTTTTAAATATTACATCACTTTACCCTGCCACCACATCATTTGTGGTCATTAGATAGTCTTAGTTAAAAAAAAAAAAAAAAAAGAAAGAAACAAAAAAAAACTTAAAAAGAAAATGCTATCCCACTGTTATAATTTTAGTTTTTGTTTGACAGTAAAGTAAAATGTCTATATGTATGTCTACCCACTATGTATTTTCTTCTATAAATTGTATTTTAAATCCTTTGCTTTATCTGTCGGATTCTTATTTTATGTATGGATTTGTTTACATAATAAAGATTTTTAAATTTTGTCATATTTGTTACGTCTTTTTCTCAGCTGATGACTTTTAAAATCACATTAAACTTGATTCTCTTCTATTCTAAGGAGAGGTGTGAATTTTTGTCAGCATGTTTTGTAGTGCAGGCTATCAGAGAGCTCAGGATCATTTGTAATCATCTCTTTAGGAGATCGTATATCTGACCGTGGATGCTTTTTGAAAGGAAAAGCCAACTTGGTTTCCATGTTAACTATTAGAGAGAATCTACACTAGATCAATTTTATATAACATTCTGAAACAATATGATGGCATTCTCTAGTGTGAGGGGAAACCAATGTATTTTTTTTTAAAGGAAGAGTAGAAATAATTTTTGAACAACCACAGTGAAAAGTTAACTGTGCTGATCACTTTGTGCTCGAGGTATATAATTTGACTACAGCAGAGTGGAATTAGAGCTATAGTGAGATGTTTCATGTAGGGATTTTCCTTTGTATGTTTTTTTTTTTTTTTTTTTTTTTTTTTTTTTTTTTTTTTTTTTTTTTTTTTTTTTTTTACAATAGAAACGGATCGGATCTGGAAGCATGAGCCCTGGTGAGCAGAGAGAATATTTGACTAGAAAAGCATCATTTTCTGCCGACAGGCCAAGCAAAGCTCTGCTATCCTAGAGTTCTTCCAGCACAGAAGCTTTTGGGAGAGCCCACCATTACTGAAATGCAGCAGATGCTGCAGCTTGCCTGGCATATATTTAAACTTTCATCGTCCTGGACAACTTAATGATATAGAATAGTTGTTTAGTTTAGGTCAGGTTTCCATAGCCAATATAAAGCAGAGGGTTGGCACAGATATCTCAATGGTTCAGACAAAAGGTGGAGACTTTGTGTTTAGCCTGAACTTGCCTCAATGCTCTCCTTTCCTTTGCCTGTATGTTGTGTCTTAGGGCTTTTGTGTGTGTGTAAGGGGGGCGGGGTTTGCTAGTTTTGTTTTTGTTTTTTTTTGTTTGTTTTTGTTTTTGTTTGGGTTTTTTTTGGACTTGTTGCTCAAGAAAGCAAAAGTTGCTTTACATATCCAGTCATTAATGCTTTGAAATGTGGAGTCTGAACTGAGCCTGATACACATCATTTTAAAGTAATAGATAAGAAATAATAGCATCTGCAATAGTTCATATTTTGTTCACTAGTTTAGTTTAGGAAAAGCCTGCAAGCATTGCAGCTGCTATTTTACATCTAGAAAGCAAAGAAAATGGACAAACCATTGTGGTATCTTTATTCTTCCTGTAAAAAGTATGCATTTAATGGGGTTTGCTTTCAAAAGGATTTTCTAGGCATCCTGTTATAAAAAAAAAATCATTTGACTGACTAGTCCCCATAAGTAAAAGTTCACGCTTCCCTTATCCACATGATTATCAGCATTCAAATTCTAAGTTGTACTGAAATAAATGTAGCTAATTAAAATGTGAATTTACTTAGCAGAAAAATTAAACTGTTACGTCAAATATGAACAGTTTCAAGAGACATTATTCAAGAGAATAAAGCATAAGAAATTACCAACATAATAGAGCTATTATTCTTGCCCAATGTACAAATTATCCTATAATTATTAACTCTTATCTTTGTGAGCTAATGTCCAATTATGTAGATCAAAATGTGGTAGGACTCCTGATGCTCAAAAATGATGCTAGTGGTAATGATTGATTTCTCTGTGTTTGAACATAAATAAAGCCACGCGTGATGAACATGCCTTCTCCACTAAGCAGAGATAAAGGCTGTTGCCTCCATTTGCAGATGATGGCTTTGCCTCTAAGCTTTTTTTTTTTTTTTCTCATCAAACCCTCCGCTGAAAACAACGGTGAAAAAGCCTGCCTGCTACACCCAGACCAGGCCTGTTAGCTGCTTTTGTTTCCCAGCAGTCTGTGGCTAAAGTAATTAGAGCAAATATGTGGTTTAATTAGGCTCCTAAAGCTGCCCTGTTATCTTAAGAGTCAACTGAAAATCAACTTTGTTAACAATTAAGCATTCCTTTCCATCTCCAAAAGAGTAAAAGTTATTTGCAAATTACTTTTAGTAAGTTTGTTAAACATCAGAACAATGAAATAGGATGGATTTTACATAATTTTAAATCATTTCACACCATATATTTTGTGTATCTGGATTAAAAACAAGGAGCAATAGAAAGTGTTATACTGTTACTTGTTGCTATCATGTGTCAGAAAACATGAATTCATACTTCCCCACTTGTCTTCAAAAGTTATAATATTTCTTCAGCAAATAGGATAGTGCCATGGCTAATGTATTTTTAAAAGATTCATGATTTACTGTATGGTTTCTAAGTTTTATTTTTATTTTGAGAAACGTCTTCTTTGTTGCCCAGGCTGTTGTTAAAAATCTAATCTCACGTGAACCTCCTATTTCAGCTTTCTGAGTAGCTGAGACTACAGTGAACCCAGTGTGACCAGTTTAAATTTACTAAGCAAACATTGTAGACCTGAACTTTCTTTTAAATATTAAGGAAAATATATGAAGATAATATGCATTAGGTTTAATGTGAATTGCCCTTTTTCACATGGTGCTGCAACTATCGGCTAGGTTTTACCCTTTCTTCTGCTCTTCAATTGGCTACTCTCTTGTCCAGTCTTCTTATAGAATGATAATTTATCATAGTACTCTCTGCTCCTGTATGTGTAGAAGATTCTTCCACATTTCTCTACTATATCAGTCAGATTTTTAAGTCTAGTATGTACATTCTTCTCTTCCTATTGGAACCCCAGTCAGCCCCCTTGTCCTCTTTGTATATAACCCATTCTCTATAAAGCTAGAAGCCATTAAAACTTGCTCCTTATTCTATTAAGACATCGTCTTACTGTCCATATCCTCTGGTAGATTGGCTTCCTTGAAACATATTGTATATAATTTATGCCTTTCCATCTACATGTGGACTATTTCTCATGTGTATAATGCCATCCCCCTCTTCATCAACTTACACAATTTTGTTAAGACTTAAATCAATACTCAAGAGAGTTTCTCTCACTTAATCTGACTACAACCATCTCCTAATCTTCTTAAGCATTGGATATAGATGGAGTTAAGGACTTAGTTGATATCCGTAGATATAGTCTGATCATTATTAATGACAGTCATTGTTAAATTACAGAAATACTTTTCTGCCACTCAGTATCTGTTCTCTCAAAATGCTCCACTTCTTTTTCCCATCTAATGATCCTGGGTACCCCAGTCCTTTCCCAAGGTGTCCATCTCTCCATTACTCAGTATCTGTAAGGCTGACTATTAGCACTATTACTGCTGAAAAGGCCCCCCAAACTTAAACCTTGACAGCATGAATTGTAATAGGTTGACGAATGTTTGGCAGGTTATCTGATGCTTAAAATTACCTTACCTGGTTGTACACTAGTCCTTGAAATTGAAACATTGGTGTGGACCATAAACTTTTTGAAGACCAAAACTATGTCATAGTCATATATTGCTATGTATCTCTACTGCCTAAAAGAGTGGTTGGAAATCACCAGTACATGTCTGCTTTAGCGATGGTAAGAAACAAAGGAGTATGGGAGGTGTGGAGCAAAGGGAAAGGAAAAGGAAAGAAAAGAAGAACAGAAGGGAGAAAGGGAAAAGGAAAAAAGAAATTAATGCCTCAGATAGATTTAGATGGCCAAGGCAGGCCACCTCATTTTCCAAGTCATTTCTAGAACTTCTCAGGCTTTCCACGACTTAAACCTTACTTTCCAAACTCTTCCTTCACAAAGCAATCATTCCTATTTTCTTCTCTCATCTATCATGGGGAAGCAAATATTTTTCACATTTGTATTCCTTTCCTATATTGCAATTGTTGTCAGAAACCTCAGAGAATATTTGTACTCCTATATTTTCTTTCCCGTCTAAAGGTCCACTAGGGAACAAAGCAAAATTCCAAACTGAGCATTGCAATTGATAAATATAAAATTAATACTGGTTATAAACCTCCATTAAGAAAAATCACTTATACATTCTCAACATCATTATTTTTCCTTTCCCATTCTTATACTGAAATATGAACTTCTTTTTCCCTATATTCTCCATGTTGTGCTCCTTATATATTCCCAATGCTAATAGCCATCCAAGCACACAGATGAGATCCTCAATAAATACTTGTTGAGTGAGTAAATGAAAGTGAAAATGATGTATATTGAAGTTCAAATAGAGAAGCCTTGAGGACTGAAAGTGTTCTTGGAAGTGATCCATAGCAAAAGCTCAACAGAAATATCCATCTATGTGCTTTAATTAACTATGTACTTGCTAAGCAAGACCATTCAAAATATTTCCATATGTACATTCTAAACCCATTTCATAATCATTTTTATTTTCCCTTTTTGTCTGCTTTCTTCCTACTACATTTTCATAGCAAATATGTAGACAAAGTTTCCACATATGACTTACGAGTTTCTTTTTGCAAATCTGTATATTCAATCAACAATTATTTCTAATGTTTCTGATGGTTAAATGTGTTCAACCTTCCAAATAATCATCTTAAGGGTGGCTTTTGGGGGTCTGCAAGTGATGGTATTATTCTTCTAGAGGACCCAAATTCAGTTTCCAGTACCCCTGTACCTCCAAGCTTCGGATAGATTTGAAGCCTCTAGCTTCTGTGGAAACTTGCACTCATATATACATGATCAAAACTAATAAAAATATATCTCATCCATTTCTCTGTCATTAGGTGATCCCTGTGTCTTTCTTAGGGTCCTCTTTTCTAGGTAGCCTCACTGGTGATGTGAGTAGCAGTCTAGTCATCCTTTGTTTTACATCTAGTATCCTCCTATGAGTGAGTACATACCATGTTTGTCTTTCTGAGTCTGGGTTACCTCACTCAGGATGATTTTTTCTAGATCCATCCATTTGCCTGCAAACCTCATGATATCATTGTTTTTCTCTGCTGAGTAGTACTCCATTGTGTATTTACCCATAGCCAAGGAGCCCCCAACTGGATCAGGTCCTCTGGATAAGTGAGAGAGTTGATTAACTTGAACCGTTTGGGAGGCCCCCAGGCAACGGGACCAGGACCTGTCCTTAGTGCATGAATGAGCTGGCTGTTTGGAACCTGAAGCCTATGCAGGGACATTTTGCTCAGCCTGGGCAAAGGGAGGAGGGGACTGGATCTGCCTCGATTGAAACTACCAGGCTGAGCTGAATCCCCAGTCTTTGCCCTGAAGGAGATGGGAATGGGGGTTGTGTGTGCTGGGGGTGGGGGTGGGGTGGAGGAGGGAGGACAGGGGAATCCGTGGCTGATATGTAAAATTAAATTAAATTATAAAATAAAATAAAAAGGCCGGGCGTTGGTGGCGCACGCCTTTAATCCCAGCACTCGGGAGCAGAGCAGGCGGATCTCTGTGAGTTCAAGCCACCTGGCTACCAAGTGAGTTCCAGGAAAGCTACACAGAAACCCTGTCTCAAAAAAAAAAAAAAAATAAAAAATAAAAAAAAATAAAAAAATAAAATAAAAAAACTAATAAAAATAAATCTTTAAAAAAAAGAGATCTGTTCTCAGAATACAACCATGTTAAGTTTCTCTGTGGAGCCTTCTGTCCTGGAGGATTGATTATGGACTCTAAACACTTTTCAATTGCCTCTGAGTGTATGCTTTATCTTCCTAACATTTGATAAGCTTCCCCTCCTCTGAGGGCAGAAAATATATTTCTTAGCCCCTCCACAGTGCAAAGAATTTGGTGATTAAAGTTGAATGAAGAATTTTACCTAAATACAAAATGCTACCTAAGGTGATGAAACTACAAGACAATGTATAATTTTGTATAAAAGATGAAATACCAGTTTATTCAGTACGCTCCTTGCTATTTAGGGCCATTGTAGTTGACAGTCATTGTTAGAGATCACATTTTGTTTAGGCTTGCTAATCATTCTTCCTTGTCAAAAATTTCCATGTGAGGTATATTAAAAGAGCAACAATACAGGACAATAAATCATGATTATAAATGTATCACAGGGTACGTTTGAAATACTTAATTTCTTCCCTTAATGATATCTTCCTTCTTTCCTTTAAATACACCATCAGAGAAGATCATGAACTGTTCTCTAAAGAATGTAATTTGAGTTTAGGAGTTAGAAAGTAAAATATCTGTGGTTATGTATTTCAGGTCCTTTTTGAAATTTGAGATTAACAAGTGAAAAAAGAAACAAGTAAAAAATCATTTCATTTTTGATCTAGGAACAAGGTAAGTGTTTCCTCTGTCCCACTGTGCTGGTCCCTTCATTTGTTATGATATATAAAAAATAATCATGATTGAATTGGTTTAACTGTTGATAGTTGTTACATGGATATTCTGTTTGTAGTTATTTAAACTATACATTTTTTTCATATATATGATCTACTTTACAACCAAAAGAGATTTTAGGAAAAAATAGCATCCAAAGAAGGAAGCTTGAATACCTCACTTAAAATCAGTCAGGTTTTTGGTTAAGTAACATTCTGGAAGGACTAAGGTTAACATTTGAGTATAGTGTCTAAGAAATAAATTTTGTTTCTGATATAAAGTGCCCCTTAGGACACAAAATGAATATTTACTAAAGACAAAAATAATTTTGCTTACTTAAAAATATTTCTTGAAAAATTGTTTTAAGACCCACCTGGAGATTTTTGTTACATGGTTCAACACTCTCCTGGAGTCTTCAAGCACCCAAGGATGCTCCAAAAGTGAGTTGAGTAAAATGGGAAAACTAGATGGTATAGTACCTCGTTGTTCAAACTGATATTTAAACAAGGAAGACCTCATTTTTCTTATAGAAAAATCCTTTTCTATCATTTTGTACTCTGTGTCTATATATGTGCATAATACAGTGGTGGGTTTAGTGTAATTTTTCTTATCAATAACACAGTAAATTGCTTGAGGATAGAGACAATCTCTTGTTCCTCTTCTATGCACCTTTCATGGCTTAGTTCTGTAGTCACATGATACTTGTGTTTTCTTTGCAAATGCATATATGTCATATTTGGATAGCTTGTGACTACTCTGTCTTATCCCTTTTATAACCAGAGGAACGTGCTAGAGGATATAAGCACATAAAAATGCATTGTCTTATGATGTAGATATTCTAAAGACATTTATAACCATTAATTTTATGTTTTAGGACACTTGCACAGTAACAGTTATTAAAATGTAAATATTAAAGCGTGATGTTATTTAAGAAACCTTTTGAAAAATTTATGTTACAAATCAATTTTGAACGTTTTCAGACATCTGGATTGAATACTTGCTCAGAGGATCACTCTGTAGGCTCTTGCCAAAAGTAAAAGCAAGGCATGATGGCCTATTGTTGAGAAATGTCCTTAGTTTTATATTATTTGTAATACAAATTATTTTATTACGTACAGTCTTTATGTGGGCAGCTGGATTGCAATGTATCTCTTAACTTTTCCATGTCCTCCTTCAGCTATGGCTAAGTGCTACCATTTCATGAGGATTGTATAAGTATGATTTATCTTTGTTTTATAGTTTTGAGTACTCACTCACAAGCTCTTAACCATTATACACAAGGATCAGTGCTTCTCTCTACCTTCATCAGAGAAGCTTCTTCTTGCAGTAGGTGGTAATTAATACGGAGACTCACACCTGGTCAACATGCAGAGAAGAAGAGATTGTGGAAAGCTCAACTGCAAACAGTATATCTGAGTTCCACAAAATCAAGCTAACCAAAAGCTCATCATGAATGGGGGAGGGGCGCATAAAGTTCCACCCCTAGCTGAGAAGCTCTTGAGAACTGATGGCCTCTAGGAGAAAGACGCGGTTTTCTTCAGGCAGACCGCCCCAGAGAAACTATCCATGCTTAAGCAGATGGCCCCACCCCCATGCACAGACAGGCAGCAGTAAGTGGGCTGGAGTAGGAGCTATAAAAAAACAAAACACAAGAACAACAACAAAACAAAAACGCACATAAGAAAGTTGTGAGTTGTGGGGGAGAGATAAGGGAGAAAGCAGAGGAGGGAGAATGTGTGATGTGATCAAAACACAAGTGAATATATAAATACTCAAAACAAAAACAATGAAAGGGTAGTCACATGCCTTCAAGTGTTTCTGATGTAGATTGAAAGAACTGGTATATACTTTTCAGTTTCTGTGTATTCAAATTGTTCCATATTTTGCACCACCAGCACCAAGAAAGCTTTATTATGACATTTAAGCCAAAATCTTAACATTTTTCCTATTTGTTATTATTTTTTGAAAGTATACTATAATTGCATCATTTCCCTCCTTCCTTTCCCTACCTCCAAGCGCTCCCCTGTACCCTTCTTGTTGTCTCTCAAATTTATGGCTGCTTTTACTTTCATTGTTGTTGCACATAGATGTATATGTGTGTAAATATATGTATATATGTGTATTTATGCGTGTATGTATGTGTGTATATGTGTGTGTGTGTGTGTACATATATATTCCTCAATATATAAATGCAACCTGTTTAGTCTGTATAATGTTACTCATATGTGTATTTTCAGGGCTGACCATTTGGGATTGGATAACCAGTTGGTGTGCTCTTCTCTGGGAAAGACTTTTTTTCTCCCACTCTCAGCATTCTTCAGTTGCCTGTAGTTCTTTGTCTAGGGTTGAGGCCTCATGAGCTTTCCTCTTTCCATGTCAGCACATCTATTGGTTTCCTGCTTGTTCAGCTCATGTTTAGGCAGCCAGGTTGGTGACTTCATGGGTGTAACTTCTGATGTTTCTAGTAGACACAATTTCACAGCAACCAAATGAAGATCATAATACTTGGAGACCTGATCCTAAGAGAGAATCTCCAGTACATCAGGCAAAGTGTAAGGAAGTGGAAGGAAATGAAGGTGAAGAAACTATAGCTAGAACACAAAGGGCTCTGCAGGCTTAAGAAGAACCCACTGGAGGAGATAATAGAATCAATTTTGTTTTTTACAAAAGGTCACTTTCTAAACTTCCCTTTTCAGTAATTATAAGCGGCTAAGTTCTACAGGGGTACTTGAAAGCATCTC
Organism: Peromyscus leucopus; assembly: GCF_004664715.2. Lineage (NCBI taxonomy): Eukaryota > Metazoa > Chordata > Mammalia > Rodentia > Cricetidae > Peromyscus > Peromyscus leucopus. The sequence continues at coordinate 94,967,556 of NC_051083.1, forward strand.
AGTCCTGTCCACATACATTATTTTTCCACATCCTGTTATATATACCATTTCTCCATTAGGTAAAAAGAAAAGTTCACAAAATGTTGAATTTACTGAGGTCATTCAGTCAAGAGGTACAAGCAGAACTTTCGCTGGTTTGACCCAACTCCAAATCATACACTCTCCATTCCTCCCCTTTGTGTACCAGTCATTTCACTGATGTTCAGCTGTACACTTGATGTTCTAATCAGCTTTTGAAACTTTCATCTCAAGAAGAAAGGACAAAAGAACTCTCTAGGATGCACTTAATTTTTTCTTGGCAGGAAAAAGAAGAGAGTCCCATGGATCTAGATAAAAAAAGTTGAGTGTTCCACTTAGAGGAAATCAGATTCACAGTGGATTTTTTTGTACAAGATGAGCTGCACTCAGTGTAGCTAATGCTGTTTTCCAGAACTTTGATTATGGGACATGAAAAATATAATACAACAAAGTAGAAAAAGGTTAAGGTAGATGTACACCAAATAGGGTACAATAGTTAATACAAGTAAACACTACAAAATGGAAAGCTCTTTCCAGTAAGTCAAATGTAACCAATTACTAGAGAAAGTTTTCCATAGAAATGGTTTTAATAATAACTATAGCTAAACAAAAAGACATGCCTTCAAAAGCATACACAAAAACACGGGACATGATTTGGGAACATACATCAAGTATTATTTCCCAGCACTGATGCCTCTATCTGTAAGTACACAATAAAAGAACTGAAGCATAACCAAATCCATTTGCTTTGTGGTCCTCATGATGTGGAAAATCAAATGACTGAAGGAAGCCTAGCAATCAGCATACATCTTGACAGTAACCAAAATGAACCAAGTGACCCTACCTAACTCAGAAAGTAAACAAGAGCTCCTGTGGTACTGCCTAGATGCTCCAAAATATTTTAAATGCTGGGGTGGGGAGACTACAGAAAGTTGGTATACATAACCCATGCCATACAATCTTGTGGTCACAAGTTCCAAATACATTACAAAAACTTTATAAATACAAGTATAGCATACACTGCTCTCATACCTTCAATATGGATTCAGAGACTGGTATGAACCACAGGAAGCAAAATTAACTTGGCTGTAAAATAGGTAAATTGTTGAAGAGAAAGGGGGGATATCTATAGCACATGTTTTCTATGGAGTTACCAAAACAAAACAACATGCCTTTTTTCAAATGGCAACAGCACTTAAGTCTTATTTTTGAAATCATTAGATCCACAACTCTTAGCCGAGTGCTGTCAGCAGAAAGAACGCTAGCTCCAGGTGTGCATCATAATTGTCTGAAGTCAATCAGGACATTCTATCCTCCTGGCATTAGTGACTGACTGAAGAGTGGGCATGTAACCCAAGCCTAAGCCAATTACTACATCTTACTCCTCGGGGCTCAGTAATTAATTTGAAGTAGATAAAGGATTTGGTCGGAGTTAACTACTGCACACTCTCTAAAAATGCATACATTGATGTATTCTAGTTGGTAGTTTAGTATGAGAAGTCAAAACTGTATAATCATTAACTAAATCAAGTTTGTGGTGGAAGGAGCCTGGATCAATCCTATGTGGTCCTTGGGGACTAGTATGGACACCACTGGGACTAGAGTTGAGATTCAGAGTGAAGCTGTATCCTTTCTAACATCACTAAACCACTAGACCAATCCTTGCCTAAAGCTATTATCTGACATTTTTCAGTTCAATAAGCTAATAAATTTTGTTTATTGTTGGAGACAGCTTAAGGTTATTTTTTTTCAGTGCTTATAGCAGAGAATCTTATCTGACGCATGAACACTCCAAGAGCTTGTAATAATATAAAGGTAAGAAATGAGAGCAGGTTTTGACCAAACATTCACTAGACTAAAGCAAAAGATTCATGTTGATGAACACTGGACAATCATATCAGATAACCAAGAGAGCTCAGATTGCAGAGAAACTTGAGTAATACAGCCTGGATTTGTTGGGCAATTTGGAATAATGACTTGTTCTTGAAGAAAAGTTAATGACATGAATGAAGTGGTGACCTAGCATTATTGATCAGACTGAGGTATGCATTGATTATAGAAGAAAGAACAAGAGCACAAGGAAACCCTCAAGGAGAAGGTTAAGAACTAGGCCTATGAGAGTAATGATGGAAAAGGAAAAAGAAAGATGAGAGGCCATGGAAGACAAAGTACTATTAGTAACATGGACTCTAAAGGGAGATTGCCTGAGCTTGCAACTGCCTCCTGCTATTGCTAGTTGTTCTCTCCAATACCATGTTTTAGTTACTAATAGTACCACTTCTATTCAACTATTCATATCATCTTCTCATTCAGTTTTGAAACTTCAATCTTCTCACATTCAACTTTTCATGTGTAAAACGGGGCATAAAATAGGACCTATTCCTTGAGTCATCCTTGTGCTTAAATGTGAAAATGCTCAAAATGTTCAGAAGAGTGTAGCACACAGCAGTATTACTAAATGCTAGCTGTTATGCAAATACTTTGCCATGACAGACTCAAGAGTGCCTAATGACTGACTTGAATAACAACAACAACAAAAATGGAAGAGAGGTAGATTCAGAATATATATGTTCTAGCTACAGCGTTGCTTCACTAGCTGTAGTGAAGTCGAGCAACTTCTTGCCCTTTTAAGGAGACTGTGATTAGTCATCCGTGAAAATCTATATTTGGATTAGATAATCTGCATGGCTGTCTTTAGACCTAATATTTTACGAGTTCATAAAATCTCAGTAAAGTTCTAGAGAAAAAGAATGTTAAGCAGCGTGGCCATGTTAATCTTCTTTCTCAACAGTTGTGAAGTAGACTGAGTATCAAACTGTTTAAATGCCTTTGTCAAGATGTATAATTAAAAGTAGCACTGGAAGGCAGCTTCAAACTCTGAACACCACACTATTTATTATGACCTGTTATCTTCAAGCTAAACAGTTCAGCCATAGCTTTTGGATACCCTAGAAACAGTCTGGTTATTGTCAATAAAAACAGAAATTGCAGACACAATACAGTATCAATGTAATGTGTTGTACATTACTGAGAACTTTTCCCATCTTCATGAGGGCAGTAATTGTAGTGTTGAGGAGAAACAGATCCCTTAAAATGATTGTCTAAAATAGGAAAAGATTCTTTGATGAGATCAAAGCATTGGTATGATACCACAGGGTCCGATAGAGGATGAATATATCACTGAGATATATTAGTGAGAAATTATATTGGCAAATTAGATATTAACAGATATGACTGTCCAGTGCAGAAAACCATGTATATGATAATAATGAAATAAATATAGCACAATAAAGAAATGCATATAGCACAATAAGGCTACATAATGAACATTTTCTATCTGCTGGGTCAGCCTCAAGTAATAACAGTTCATTTAGATATGAAAACATAAGAAAATACAGTTGAAGAGGTCCAGTGTAATGCTCCACATAGAAACTGAAGGCCTAAATTTGCAGGTTAATATTTTATAGCATATTATTTATTTCATACAAAGAAAAAAGTGGACAATCCAAATTCTTCAGAACCACCCCCCCCCAAAAAAAAAACTTTTACAATTGAAGGTGACATAGAAAGGCTAGGCCTTTCTTGAACAAAATGTCACCAGAAATCTTCTATTTATTTTAAAAAAATAGAAAATCAATAAAGCAATCTAGGAGAAAAGGCAGGCTGGTATAGATCCCACTAGAGTAAAAGAAGCTAAAGAAAAGCATGGAAAATGGGTCAGGGCCATGACAGAAGTACAAAGAAAATTGGGGGCAATCTAGGATGACAATTTTTTAAATGAACAATTGACATATATAGAGAGCTAAAAATAAGTAAGAACACAATATAAATACACATAATTTTGTGATTTTTCTGGAAGTTTTAAAGGAATAATAGCTGAATCAAAATGTAGGCCAGCATGTAGGGAGGGATATATAACAAGCTCTTAAGCAGTCTAGTAGGAAAAAAAACTAGCCACTTAAAATGCCAGGTTCCGTACACACTCTACAAGGTCCGGCCTAGATGCTTGAAGAAATAATAGTCTCTGTGTATCTGGGATACCATGATCTGTGACAAGTCCCTTACAGGAAATGTTATATTATCTGTATATTACTCATGTACATTATGCTGTATTTTTTAAATGATCTCTAGATTATCTATAATACCTCATACAATACAAATTTGCTGTAAATCATCACTATGTTGTAATCTGGGGATACTGATCATAAAAAAAAAACTCTACATGTTCACTAAATGTCATCATCTTAAGACTTTCAATCTGAATTTGGTTGAATCCAACAATGTGGCAGATTCAGAGGGGTGGTTTTATTTTTTTACTTGTATATGGTTATATATATACAAAAAACATAAAATTAGACAAGAAAGGGGAAACAGAAATTCTGAGTGGAAAGGAATAACATTTTGTTAATGTGAGATATACAAATAAAGTTAGTAGCTTATCATTATTATAGAAGACTTCACAAGCATAAAAAATAATTTTTCACAGTATATCATCCAGGCAGTGTTGATATTTTGAAAAACTTCAGCTACTTACAAATACACAAGTCAAGTGTTTTATCTGGGAGAAAAATTACAATTGAGGTTTGCATAAAGCAAACAGCGCTTTCTGTATAATGAGATTTGTAGTACTCAAAACAAAGAATATAGTATTGAGAGGTGAGAAATAGCTACAGAAGATACCACAGAAGAGGAATTTACTTTTTCTAACTACTGTAAGCAAGAAAACCAGAAATACCTATAATTTCATTATTCTATTTTAGGACAGTGGTGATAAAATGTTGCTGTTGCTAATTTCTTTTCAACATACTTCAGCAAAGTCCAGCCCCACAAGAGCACTTTATAAAGCCACTTCAAAAAGACCAAGATTATATACAGTATATACAAATGATTTAACAAACAAAACCTGACCTCTCCGTGGCTATGTAAGAAAACAAAAGAGGCTTGATAAAGTGGTGGAACATGTTTTCAAAAGTGAAAAAAAAAAAAACCCTTAAATACATAGACAAGTAAAATGTAATCTATTTCAAGGATCAGTCTAACTTGTATTTCCTTTTAAAAAAATTATCTGAGACATGAGGATTATCAAGACTTTGAGGCCATCCTGGGCTACATGGTGAGTTTGAGATCAGTCTGGGCTATAAATGAAAGCCTATATGAAAAAAAAATGTCAAAAACAGAAAGTGACAAAAAGAATCACTGGAGCCACATTATAATCGTGTCATGCAAAAGATGTATCAGGTGTGAGTGTGTGGCAGTGTAAAGACCCAGTAAGGCATGGGTAATTTCTTCACTGAGGAAGCTACTAAAGAGAATAATACCACATTATCAACATCCAAATGCAAGCAGTTAAGGCAGCAAGTTCTAAATGGTATCAGGTGTCATTTACTCAAATATCTTGAAGAAACTAAAAAGTTAAAGTATAGTAACTTTGGTTACTTGCAGCCATGAACATCTGCCAAAAACAGGACTGAAAAATTTTAAACATAACTGATACCCACCAATTTAACAAAACCCACTAAGAAATTCCTTTAAGGATTTACTTCCGTAATTTGCCACCTAACAACATGAACAGCACTATGGTGTGTGAGTCCTGGAATATATGTTGAAGAGCAAGGAATAACCTGGCAGAAATCAGCTCTGTCTCCTTTCTCTTCTCAAAGTCTTCTACCACTTTCTTAAATGCATGGGTGTCTCTATAAAAACATGTTCATCTAAGCAAACTGATATTTTCTGACAAATTCCCAGACATAAAATATTCTAAAAACTTTGGCCTTTTCAGTATTTGTTTATGACAGGCATTTCCTAAAGATTAAAGAACTCTGTATCTGCAGAAATGTTTCTCATTGGGTAGGGGAATCATTACCCACACTAGTGTAATCATGTCAATATACTGAAATCCTGGTAACCTACTCCCTTCTGCTACTTTGTTCCCATATTATTTCATTACATAAGTAGAGCACCGAATATCAGTAAAATCATGTAATATAACTTCAAGAAGTAAATTCAAAGCTACTTCCAAAGCAGATAAGAGCATGCTGCTTTCATCGATGTTCACATTTTGTTTTATCCTTGAATATAGTTGACTTTTGTAGTCACTTTCCTTAAAACTCCCTTTCATCATTTTGCTGCCATGTTGGCTAACAAAAATGTCAGCCGCTTTTTAGATGAAATTCTTTTGATGAGTCAAAAGTCATTTCTCATACACTTAAGTCTTAACCGCTTATGTACTGATGCAATGCTTTTAATAAGTGAACTTTTATTATAACCCACACCCATGTGCTTATGGATAGCACTAACTGGACGTAGTGGAGAAAGATGCACAGCAGAGATGGAATGGGAGAGATGGAAAGAGGGAGTGAGGGATGGGTATGATCAAGACGAAGTTTTTGAAGAATACATTTAAATTTAAAATATAGAACTACCTACAAACTTTACCCAGTTTCCTTCAATAGTGTGTCATCAAGCAAAACATAGTATTAAAAACAGGTAATTATACAATCTTCCCATATTGTTTAGATTTTACTGCTTTTACCCCTGTCATTATACAAGTCATGAATGTTGCCCTTTTGTAACCACACCCATTTCTCTTGTTAACAGCTACTAACTGCTTTTTGTCTTCTGTGTTTATACTTTTGTCCTTTCAATCATGTTATACAACTATAACTATATAATGAAGAACAGTTTGAGATTGGTCTTTTTATCAAGCATAATTTCCTGAATATGCATGAGTTTTTGTTTTGAATTATTTTTTGATGTTTTGTCTTTTTTTTCACTTATTTTGAAATTAGCATACAAAGTAATACGTTAATAATACTTTTGGTTGATGTTCTTCCCGTTACCCACCCCATCTCTCTGTCTCAAGCTCTGCTCATGCCCTTCTATTTTCATACTATGTGGTTCTGCTACTTTCTCCCTAACGTTTAAAGCTTCTTACCCTCTCCTAGTTTCATTGAATCACTGTCAAAGAGTTTGAGGTTTCTCACTAATTATAAAGACAAGAGAATTTCCAAAGTGGTAATAGAAAAACAGAAACATACACAGCTGATGACTCCTGAGAAAAGGATAATTGTCTTCCTCCAGGGGTGACCTCCTTTATTGGCTCTCTAATGTAGAGTGGTCAGCCTTGAATCCATTTACACACAAACAACAAAACCAAAAACTGGTTCAGAAGATTTTATTTTTATAATTATAAATATATAATATACAATATACATAATAATAATTATCAAATAAAAACGCTGTCAACTTGAGAGCCAGGGAGACAGGAGAGGTGCAAGGCAGGGTAGCTGGGAGGGGCTCAGAGGAGGAAACAGAGGGATGAAAGTGTTACAATTCCATTACAGTTTTTTAAAGTGAGAATACAAACAAATAACAACAAAATAGAAGAGTTCACTCACAATAAACTTTGACACTTTGAAATATTGAGCCCTACAATCCATAGCAACTATCATACTGCTTTATAATAGCTCTCCTAATTTGCTTCAGCCACACAGAAAGATAACATTATAAGTTTCAATAACATTTTAAGTATACTAGTAAACAGACCTGTACTTAAGGTTTTTTCTCATAAAATATGAAGCAATTAATAATATCAAAAATTTCAAAGTTGTCTTTTATAATCTGATCTTCAACAAGAAAGGAAATGAATTTGATAATAGATTTTTGGAAAAACTGATTCATTTTTCACTAATGATATATTGTCTCTAGCCACTTTAGTCACTCAGGATAAATTTTATTATTAGCCATGGCTGCTCCAAAATTAAAATGCGGCTTTAAAGAAAAATATAAAACAGTAGAACATTTTTCATGCAAACAAAATATAGGAAAACACAAGCCCCTCTATTTACGAGCCTTTTGAAATTATGTGAGGTTTTTTTTTTTAACAACTATAATACTGTATACTGAAACATTTTTAAATATCTCAGTGCCTTTTTTGATTTAACCAGAGTGAGGATTTGTTAGGCCAGTGCTGAAGTTTTAAGAAGTTGGTAACATAGATTTAGGTGAAGTATTGAAACTTTCAAGCTGGCAATACTTGCCAAACTAGATGAAATTAAACATTTGTTTTTGGAGGATGGACATAGAACAGGAAGCCAAGCTTTAGAGGTCCTCAATGTGGAGTTAGTTAGAATCCTCATACATAAATCTGGAGCTTCAAATGTTTGAGCATGACTTAAGAGAAGTCTAAAAATAAATCTGTCTCCTCAACACACCAAAATGGAAATTGATTGTCTTGAGCGTAAGTGTTGAATGCGATTTAAAAACATATTGTCCCTATAATTCATGATGAGAAGAAATCTTCAACATGGGCAGCTTTTAGTGAAAACGTGTACTGGACATCTTCTATCAAAGAGATCCAAGACTTCAAACAAATAATTAAGTTATTTCAGCCTACTAGTATTCTCCAACATCTTAAACATGGAAGCAAAACATTTTCTGTGATCACCTGCTTACCACTCAATAAATGTTTACTGATTAAAATTTAAAACAAGAAATTGATAATTGAGACTCAGTATACTCAGATTGTTTTTTTTTTTTTTTTTAAAAAAGCATTGTAACTAAGAGCAGAAACAAGATTCAGCAGAACCAAAGTAAGCTATACTAAAGCTCAAATCTTGGAAATGTAAATTGCAAGTCTATAAAATCTACAACAAGATATAGTAGAAAATCTATATGATCATTAGTTTGATGATAACTACTTAGGTATAACACCAAAACAGAATATTAAAAAGAAAAATGATAATTGTGCTTCATTAAAATGAAAACCTTCTGTTATGCAGCTGACATTGCAGCTGACTATGCAGCTATCCACAGTGAGCTGGAGGCTAGTAGACTCAGTAGTTAAGAGCTCATACTTCTCTTGCAAAGGACCCGAGGTCAGTTTCCAGCACCCACATCAGGAGACTCACAACCACCTGTTACTCTAACTCAAAGGGGATCTGATATCCTTTTGCTGGCTTCCATGGACACCTGCACTCACATGTACAATCGCCTGCCATCCCATACAACTTTTTAAAAAACAACATCCACAGTCTAGGAAAAATTATTTACAAAACATATATCAAAGGACTAGTAGCCAAAAATGTACAAAGAAATTTTAAAGTCCAACAATAAGAAAACAAACCAAGGAAGGATTATAGGACCCAGTGGTATCAAGGACACCACAGGAAGGCTCACACAATCAATTAGCTGAGGTTCATAAGGACTTGCAGACACTGAACCGACAACCAGGGAGCCTGCATGGCATTGACCTAGGCAATCTGCATATGTGTTAACAGTTGTGTAGCTTGGTCTTCTTGTGGGACCCCTAACAATGGGAACAGGGGCTGTCTCTGACTCTTTTACTGGCTTTTGGGACCTTACTCCTCATACTGGGTCACCTTGTCCAACCTTAATACATGGGGAGGTGCTTAGTCTTACTACAACTTGATATGCCATGTTTGGTTAATACTCAAGGGAGACCTGCCCTTTCCTAAACAAAAAATGGGGAAGGGTTGGATTGGGGGTGGGAACAGAAGCGGGGGGGGGGAGGACTGGTAGGAGAGGACAGAGAGGAAACTGTGGCCAGGATAATAAGTAAGTAAGTAAGTAAGTAAGTAAGTAAATGTATTATTTTAAAAAGCTCAGAACTGTTGAGGTTGAGTACTCAGTCCTGAATGGGACATATATCTAAGCTCACCAGCAGCAGCCTGCCCACTAAAGGTCAAGGAATACCTGGAAGAGAGAGGAAAAAAAAACTAAGAGGAGGAGTATGAGGAGGAGTCCCGTGAAATGCTGTCTTTTGGGCATTATATATATATATATATATATATATATATATATATATATATATATATATATATATTTGATGAGTTGGTGAATAATCAAATATAATCTAAAATTAAATACGTAAATAAGAAATGGCATAAGCCACCAGACCATACAAAATGAATAAATAAAGTATCAGCTTCAATTGTACACTTAATTTTTTAAAATTTGTATGCTGTGGGTTGGAGAAATGGCTCCATGGTTAAGAGCACTTTTGATATTGCAGAAGATCCAGGTTCAGCTCCCAGCACCCACATGGTGGTTCACAACCATCTGTAACTCCAGTTCCAGGGAATCTGACTCCCACTTCTAATTTTTGTAGGCGTCATGCACACGTGTGGTGCACATACATACATGCAGGTAAAACATTCATATAGATAAAAATATGATAAAATAAACCTCAAAATTGTATTTAGCTATGTAACACTATCATGTTAAGTTTACAAACACTTTTAACATTCTGTAAGATTTTATATTTCCCTATCTACAAGTATCTCAAATGACATATTTGTAAGTAGCCTTCTTGAGAAATAATTCACATCCCTCACAATTAACACATTTGAAATCTTTTAATATCTTTTTAAAAGTTTTAGCATCATTGCTAAAAATTGTGGAACATTTTCACCACCCAGAAAAAAAAGAAAACCTTTCCCATTAGCAGGTACTTCCATTATCTCTAAATGTCTACTAATCTGCTTCCCGTTTCTATTAATTTGCCTGTTCTGGTAGTTTTATGTAAACAGAATCACACAAAATCCAGTGTTTTGAATTTGGTTTCTTTGATTTACAATAAACAAGACCTAGTCACATTACAGAATGTGCTAGTATTTCATTATTTATTATGACTGAATACTGTTCCCTCGGGTAAACATACTACTTTGGAATAGATATATGAGGGTTCGGTTTTTCGTGTCTCCACTAGAACATTCTATTTTCTTTTATCCCTCCCCCCTTATTTTGGTTATAGTCATCATAGTGATTGGAAAGTAGTAGCTCTTTGTGATATTGATTTTAGCTTCTCTGGGGGCTAAAATTCTTTTGATTTTTTTAAAGCTTGAAAAAAATTTTATTAGAGTTTTAAAGAAAAGCTTCGGGGTGGCATCTGCCCAGAGGAGGAAGATGGAGAAGAGAAAGCGAAAAAAAAGCAGGCAATCTGAGTTGAGGCAGCGTGGAGGTCAGCCACATGGTGGACAGGCAGTCAAATGGCAGGGAAGGGAGGGAGCTTTAGAGAAAGACTGGAGGTCCAAATATTAGGGAGGGAGTACCTCGGGAAGAGACGGGGGAAAGGAAACACTAGGTACACAGTTCTGCATGGGCTGACTTACAAAGCTTCCGGGCTGCGGCTCTGTGACTGTTAGGGGCAGGAATTCTGAGAAAGAAAATGGCACGATCTTATTAAAAGAATGATTAGTCCTATCTCTTAAGGTGAGTTTGGCTCCCTAGGGATGGCCCCTCCTTCCTAGGGTTAGTCCTGACTTCCTGGGGGGGTCTGTTAGCCAGATGACTGACTTGCATAACTGGATTCATCCGCTTGTGTCTGGATAACTTGGAATGCTAAGTAGACCTCCACCCAAACCAATTGTTTTCCCTAATAGGCCTCCACCTAGCCCTGATCAAGACAACTTAACACACAACCCCCACCCTCTAAAGAGACAACCACCAACCACAAGACCATTTAGGATTTTTAGTTTGTTTGTTTGGTCTTGTTTTGAGGCAAGGTCTCTCTGAATAGCCCTGGCCGTTTTAGAACTCACAATGTACACCAGGCTGGCCTCTAACTCACAGAGGACCACCTACCTCTGCTTCCTGAGTGCTGGGATCAAAGTCATGTGCCACCACACCCAGATCTTTTAGGAACCAGACCAAGGTTCTGGTTCCCTAATACTTCTGGAATTTCTGGCCACCAGCCAAGACAGGATCAAAGGCTTTTTTTTTTTCTTATAACAGGACAAGAACCAAAGGATTAATGCCCTGTCCCTAAACTGCCTGTTTCTTTTCCTGTCCTCATCATTCCAGGATCTGAAGAGATAACCCTAACTGTCATTTAGAAAACTGATAGATGACCAAATCTGAATTCTTACTGCTGTTTGGGTTACAGGGTATAGCAGTTGGTGTACTCCTCTAGCAAGCCTAGCTCAGAAACCCTGAAATTGACTAAATAGCCATTTGAACAACAGCCAGGTGTAGGGAGGAAAAGAAGTCCTTGACTAGTGCCTGAATAAAGACAAGAAAGAGGAGTAAAGGCAAGAGAGAAGTCAGGAAGAAGTGAAATTCAAGCGCCTTGAGTGAAAGAACCATTTCCTTCAGCTTCCTCTAGGAACAGGCCTGAATAATGCAAAGGTTAGCATTGCAAGCCCTAGGCAGAGAACCAGGAGAAGCCAGGACAAAGAGCACTTTTAAAAGCCTGAATTAAAAAGCCATTATATAGCCGGGCAGTAGTGGCACACAGGAGTAATCCCAGCACTCGGGAGGCAGAGCCAGGCAGATCTCTGTGAGTTCGAGGTCAGCCTGGGCTACCAAGTGAGTTCCAGGAAAGGCGCAAAGCTACACTGAGAAGCCCTGTCTCGAAACCCCCCCCCCAAATAAAAAGCCATTATATTCTTTTTTTTTTTTTTTTGCAAAGTAGCAAGAACACTTTACGCATAAAAACATGAAGTACAGATTAAAATGTAACATACTGAGAAGACTGACAATTAGCCATAAAAGTAAAGATACTTAACTGTTTGGGGTTTCCTCTTACAGGATTCCTTTTATTAGTTGATAAAGGGTAAGTTTGAGTGGTTGTTTAGATAAATATATTAAATTAAATAACCATTTTCTCTACTGAGTATAACCCTTCACACAATGTTTCTCACTTTTTATTAATTTTTTTGTTTATTACTGACCAGTTTCCCCTCCCTTCTCTCCCTCCACCTCCCCCTTCCCCCTTCATTCATCCCCCCTCCATCTCATCTCTGTTCAGGAAGGGGCAGGCAAATTCACATGCCCCCCCCTCTGTTTTTCTAGGCAGGGTTTCTCTGTGTAGCTTTGGAGCCTGTCCTGGAACTTGCTTTGTAGACCAGGTCGGCCTTGAACTCACAGAGAATCCATTTGGCTCTGCCTCTCGAGGTCTGAGATTAAAGGTGTGCGCCACCATTGCCTACCTTTACATGAGCATCAATTTGGGCTCTTTCTTGGGGTTTTCTTTGGTCTTCAAGGCAGGATTCAAGAGTGATGAACACAGGATTCATTTTGAGGCACTTTGATAGTTGTTAGGGTGGCTAAAATCAGAGTGTGAGATCTCTCTTCAATGGCTCCCAGAAAGGGAGAGAGAAAAGAGATTTAACCATCATTTGATTTTGAGGTTATAACAATGGTGGGCATGTGTCTTTTGCTGTAAGGCCTGTATAGGCACTGCAGTGTTTAACTGAGCCAAAGCCATGATGTTCTATATCTGGATGATCTTTTCCTTACCAAGGAGAAAATTATTAGTGAGAAATGGTTGTCTAAATATCATCTCCTGTGGATTTAAGTGAGGGATAAAATTCCTATGTATGTTTTCATGTACTTATGAGCCATTTGTATATCTGTTCTGTAGAAATGTGAATTCAAACATGTTGCCTGTAGATTGTTGAATTGTTTTTCCCCTTCCTTTATTCCTCCTCTTCTTTCTCCTTCTCCAATTTAGAGAAATAATCTCACTGGAGCTCAGGCTGCCATGGAACTCTCATTGTAGCCCCAGGTTGGCCTCAAACTAGTACTAATTCTTCTGCCTTAGCTTACCAGGTACTCTGAAATAATAAATCTGGCCCTATTACATTTTTCTTTTGATAGATTATTGTTTGATGTACTGTACCAACTTCACAAAAGAATTGTTTATACATTTTGCATATAACTTATTTACCAGATATAGGAAATATGGCTGTTTACTTTCACTTTGTTACTTTTTAATATTATAGTATCCTTTCCCATGTTTTGATGGCTTTAATAATGATATTTTGAACATGACTTTTTAATGCCAAAAAAGTCATTTGTTATTTTAAAATTCTTTCTGGGTTGCATTTTAGAAATACTTATCTAGGGCCCATGAGATGCTCAGTGGGTAAAAGCACTTGCCACACAAGCCTGATCCCAGGGTTCAGTCTCTAGAACCCATGTTAAAAAAGAAGCCAACACCAAGGTTCACATCTGTAATCCTACTAGTTCTATGGGGAGAGAGGAAGTATAGACAAGAGATTCAGCTGGATGCTCATGGGCTAACTAGCTTGGAGTATGTGGCATGCCAGAAACAAGAGACATTGCCCTAAAAGTCAGGTGAAAGAGTAGATACAACTCACAAAAGTTGTCCTCTGATCTACAAACATTCCATGAGGCATAGGTACACATACATGATTCTCATGCAGTCACATAAACAATTATAATAAATCATTAAATATGTCTACCCAATGGCCTTATTATAGCTATTACATTATGTTTCCTACTAGAGCGTTCTATTATTTCTGGATTTTATTCTCTTTCAGTGATCTTTGTCCTTCTAACAAATGACATCTCAATTACTATAGCTTTGAGGGCTTGTAATATGGTCACATATATTCTCAAGATTTTTTTTTTGATTGAACCAGATACTTTTCAGTTTTATATGAGTTTTATAGTTAACTTATCACTTTCTATATACGTTTTTATTAGAAGTTAGGTTTAGATGACAACAAGTTTCTAGTTCATTTTGATGAGAATTGATTTCTTAACAATGTCTTCTCATTTGTGAATATTACATAATGCTCACTTCATATCTATCTTCAGAATGCCTTATAGTTTTCATCATAAAATATACATCACTTATTAAATTTAGTTCTACTTGAAATTTTGTTTTCTATGATTAATGGCATTTTAATATTTACAGTATCTTGTTTCTGTACTATATGAATATAATTATTCTTATGGACAGATTTTTGTGTCTATCTCCATTGCTAAACTCTTGTGATTTTTCTGTGCTGATTGTGTATATTTTGGGTATATTGTATTACCTGAGAAAAATTATAGCTTTTCTTCTTTCTGTTCTTTCCCATTTCTTCTGTTCTTTATGCATCTACTGTATTTTATTTCAATTTCACATTGTATTTTATTGTTCTAGCTAAGTTCTTCATTACAGTAAAGCATGGAAGTTGTAATAATGGACATTTGCCTTCTACATGATCTTTAAAAATATTTTCCTTTTTAAATAACTACCTGCACTCTTCTACAGAATGTTCAGATTCTTTTATATCAGATAAGAAGTTTACTTATACTTTTAATTTTCTATTATTTCTCCCTTTCCACTTAAAGCATAGAAGTTATAATTTTTCTTCTATTGACTTATGTCTACCTAGCTCATGGGTTTTCTGTATGATATTTTTATAGTTCATTACTATTTTCTAATTTAGTTTTGATTTCTTCTTCGACTGCCAGTCATTTGGCAGTGTATGTCTTAATTTCCTATACTTGGGAATTTTCAAGTAATCATTTCCTGTGGATAATTTTTAGTTTGCTTGCAGTCTGGTCAAATAAAATCATATGATACAAGTCACTTGGTGTCTTATTGAGTCATATAATACAACTGAATAGGTAATAATAATTTTCTTGTTTTACATATGTGTCTTCAAAAATTGGCTTTAGAGTTCTATTTATACATGTACATTTTATCAAACTTTGATTTATTTCACTGAACACTTGCATTTCTTTATGGAAGTATCTTCTTGATTTATTGTTGTGCTGAGAACAACCCCAATACCTTAGGCATGTTAAAGAAGCACTCTACATCAAGCTACACTGCATCCCCTTGATCTATTAATTATTGATAGAAATGTGCTAAATCTTTTCATTATGATACATTTGTTCTTAGGGTCTTGCATTTCTATAACATTGTGCTTTGTATGTTTGAAAACATGTAATTGGGGACAAGTTTTACAATTTTTGTATTTTCTTTGTGCATTGAAATGATATGTGACATTATTTAATAAACGTTTTTAATTTTAACATTTTGGTTGTTATTACAATTCATCATTATTTTCAATATTTTACTTTTAAATTTACCTTATATTTTTGATATTTTTCTTTTAACATATAGCTGAAAATTTCTTTAACTGTGATAACTTTAATGTTCAGGTTTTTAACGCACTGAACTTTTCACTCAGAAGTAATTTTAGATTACATATAAGTTGCAGAAATATGGATTTCATTGAGAATGACCAGTATCATTTTTCAGCATAATATATGCATACCTATCTATCTATAGATATCAAATGTAGATAACAAATATGTTGAAAACACAATAGCTCTTTCCTAAGTAGATCAGTGCAATTTCACTTGGGTTTCACTATTTTGTTTTTGAGACATGGTCTTACTATATAGTCCAGGCTGACATCAGACTCACAATGCTCTTGTCTCAGGTTTCTGAGTGCTGGAATTGTAGATGTATACCACCAGACCCAGCTTGATGTTTCTTAAAATGATTTTTTAATACATAATTGATGTTTTTTTTAATTTTTGTTGCTGTGACCAAATACCTGAGAAGAAACAATGTCAGGGAGGATGGAGTTATCTTGGCTCATAGATTGAGGGTTCGACCTATCATAGCCAGGAAGTTGGGGCAGAAGGATTATCTATAAACTGTGGCAATGGGAACTTGCTCACATCTGGATTCATCAGTAAGCAGAGAAAACAGAATTAAGTTATTCAGATGCTCCCTGCTTGCCTCAGCTCATGGGATAGTGCTGCCCATATCCTACACTGAATTAATCTTTTCTGGAAAAGTCCTCATAGACATACCTAATAATGTGCCTTACCAATGCCCTGAGTGTTTCATAATCCATCTGCGTTGACAATTATAACACCCTTGCAATCATAAAAATCAGGATGCATTGGCCTACTGCTAACTTTTTAAGCTATGAACTCCATTCACACCTTTACTAATTATCTTAGGAATATTTATAGAAAATATTTACTTTCTAATTTAGGGTCCACTTCAGGATTGTATAACACAATTATTCACTATGTTCCTCAGTTTCTTTTAATATAGAACAGTTCATCTTTCTTAGTGTTTGATGACTTTGGAAATTTTGAAAATTTTATTTATGCTTCTCTCTAGAATACATTTAATTGTGTTTTTGTTTTTTTTTTTTTTTTTTGGTTTTTCCAGACAGGGTTTCTCTGTGTAGCTTTGCGCCTTTCCTGGAACTCACTTGGTAGCCCAGGCTGGCCTCAAACTCACAGAGATCCGCCTGCCTCTGCCTCCCAAGTGCTGGGATTAAAGGCGTGCGCCACCAACGCCCGGCTTAATTGTGTTTTTAAAATGTTTTTCCACAAATAGATCTCAGGTACACATTTTAGTATCTTTAGCTAATTAGGTTCACATACACATTTTGTAAGAGTACCAGAAACACCATTGTGCTCTGTTAACTTGGTTAAGGCAGAATCTTCAAGGTTTCTTCATTATGCATTACCATTTTTCAACTTTTTAAATAGTAAATTGAACAATAATTTGAGGCTATGTTAGTCTTAAAATTTCTGCAACTTGTGTTAGTCTACATTATTATTTCTAAAGCCGAGTAAGAAGCTGGCTTTAGCTCAGGAGTTGCTAGCCAGTTTGGAAGACATAGGCAGAGACTCTTTTTCAAAAGCAGTTAAGATTCCTTTCAGTTTGCAGGGGTCATGAAAATTAGAAGCTGCAAACATTCACATAAAAGTTTTTTGTGGATGTAAGGTTCTGTTCTTGTGACTAGATACCTTAGGAAATGGAGTAGTGCTTTGCATAGTAAGGGTATGTAACATCCCAAGAGTGTGCAAGCTGCATCCAAAGTGCAGGTACATTTGTACTTCACTAGCAATGCCTGAGTTCTCATTGATTCACAGCTTTCACCAACATCTTGTTTGCAATAGATTTTATTATTTTTCTTTCCTGAAAGGAAAATTTATACATTATACTTTAAATTTTTATGGTACTAATAGCTGAGATGCTTCTTAGATCCCATTTGTGTACTTTTGGTGAAAATCCCTTAAGCTGTTCTTTATTTGGACTGTTTCACATTTTGAAAATTCTTTATGTACTTTGGGTATAAATATTTGATCAGATATATGTCTTATAAGTAGATTGTTTCAGTCAGCTTTGCTTTTGTATTCTCTCTCTCTCTCTCTCTCTCTCTCTCTCTCTCTCGCTCTGTGTGTGTGTGTGTGTGTGTGTGTGTGTGTGTGTGTGTGTGTGTGTTGAGACAGGGTTTCCCTGTGCAGCCCTGGCTATCCTGGAACTCACTTTGCTGACCAGGCTGGCCTCAACCTCAGAGATTTGCCTGCTGCCTGCCTCTGCTTCCCAGGTGATAGGATTAAAGGTGTACACCACAATACCTGCAGCCTTTTTATTCTCTTAATAGTATCTTTACAAAGCAATAGATTTTATTTTGATGAAGTTACATACATCGGGTTCTCTTTTGCCTTAATTATTTTTTTAATTTTGAGATCATCATATAATTACATCATCCTCCCTTTCCCCTTTCTTCCTACACCTTCTCCCATATACCCCCTTGCTCTCTTTCAAATCCATGCACTAATTGTTGATGTATACATGTATTTATTCCTAAATACAAGTTCTTAGTCCATATAGTGTTACTTGTATGTATGTTGTGTAGCAAGAGTTTTCCTGCCTTGCCCACAGTCAGGACAAATCTTTGTCACCCGCCAGTCCCACAGCCACTCAGACCCAACCAAGTAAACACAGAGACTTATATTGCTTACAAACTGTATGGCCGTGGCAGGCTTCTTGCTAACTGTTCTTATATCTTAAATTAACCCACTTTTATAAATCTATACCTTGCCACGTGGCTGGTGGCTTACTGGCATCTTTACATGCTGCTTGTCCTGGCCTGCAGTGTCTCTCCTCCTTCTTCCTGTTTCCCCAATTCTCCTCTCTCCTTGTCCCGCCTATACTTCCTGCCTGGTCACTGGCCATCAGTGTTTTATTTATATAGAGTGATATCCACAGCACTTCCCCTTTTTTTCTTTTTTAAAAAGGAAGGTTTTAACTTTAACATAGTAAAATTACATATAACAAAACAATTATCAAGCAAGAATTACAGTTACAATATTAAAGAAGATGTCTAACTTATCTTTTATCATAATTGAGGAAATTACAACTATCTAGTCTTCAAACCATATCAAAGACCTGAGAAGGAACATAATGGTACCTGAGAAATGGTAGATGGATGCAAGCAACTTTCGGGAATCTTGCAAGAGTAGACTAAGACAGCTGGCAGCCTGGACAGTCACCTAATGTTTCTCAGCATTGTTGGTGCATTCAAAGTGGCTACAGGCCAGCCTAGAGTATATGACAGACCATTTTTAGAAGCAGGAATTCTGAAAGACCATCTTACCCTGTCTTGGCAGAGTACAGTGGTCACTTTCCTTGTGTTCTGCTTGTCCAAAAAGGACAGCATTGTATTCGTACTGTCAGCCATCAAGGCAAGGGCAGTTCTTTGCCCAGTAGGCCATTTTGTGCCAAAAGGACAAACTTCCAAATGGAAATGTCTTAGAAGCCCAACATTCTCTCGGGATCAATTGGTGTAGCCAGGAGCAATTGTGTCTCACGTCAACAGACTTCTAAGTTATTTAAATGCCATATTCTCTAGGTCTATGAAGTGTTTGAAGATTACCTATCTATCTGAAATATATCTATGTATACCTAGAAGACTTAACTAACATGGCTACAAATATGATTATCATAGATGACTAATTATTAATCTATTTCTTAATTATCTATTACAATTTAAATGAGTTACATAAACATAATACCTCAAACAAGAATAGAAATATATATATATATATATATATATATATATATATTATAACAAAATTAACTTCAAGTTTGTATCAATAAACTAAAATTTATACCAATGTAAAACATTTTAAACATAAACTAAAATCTATAGCAATGTAAAACATTTTAAACAAGTTGTTCTTTAAAAGTAGGTTCATTAATCTACCCTTTTATCTTATCATCTCTTTATCCTCCTATATAGCTATATCATATCCCCTTTTCTTTTTTAGAAAGAGATCATATTTATTTTATTTTTTTTATTTTATTTTATTTATTTATTTATTTTTTGGTTTTTCAAGACAGGGTTTCTCTGTGTAGCTTTGCGCCTTTCCTGGGACTCACTTGGTAGTCCAGGCTGGCCTCGAACTCACAGAGATCCACCTGGCTCTGCCTCCCGAGTGCTGGGATTAAAGGCGTGCGCCACCACCGCCCGGCAAGAGATCATATTTATAATCAACCTGTTCTAAATAAAAATATTGGTTTTTCTCTGTCCCACACCAGAGGGCTCTTCTGATTTGGGACACAAGAATCTCTTAACCATTTTTTTAAGCAATATGTCTGGGTTTAGAGGGGGAGTGAGCCAATTCCACCTCTAAAGCCAGCTTGGTATATTTGGGAATTTGGGCGTAGCATCTCTTAGTACTTCCTGCTGGAGGGGGGTGCTGTATCTTATGGGGACGCAAAGAAAATTTTAGGCCTATGGGGTAGTCCGTGAGGCTGTATTGTGTGAACCAGTTGCCTTGAAACCGCTCTGGATGTTGGATCATCTGGGCCATGGTGTCATCGGTGACCTTTCAGGGGGTCTTGGCTGGTGAAACCTGATGTATCTTAATCTGGAACAAATCCACAGCCTCTGGTTTTCTGTGGAAACAAAAGCAGAACCTCTTTTCCAAAGTAACATATCCTTATATCCAAAATTTGAAGTCAAGGTACCTTTAAAATTTACATTTTGGCATAACTGAACAGCTTTTACAATCAAATGTTTTTGTTTTTGTTTTTTTTTAGTTGGGAATATCAAAGACAACAAAATCCAGATTCTCTGTGTGGTAGCCATCTTTACGTGGCTTATTTTTTATATTACCTTGGGCCTATTGTTTTAAACTGTACCATTCTAAGACTGAAACTGCGCTGTGGCTGGTGGCTCCGCCCACTTCAGCTTCCCAACATGGCGTTTTCTGCCAGTTCTGTGAGTGATCAAGTCTCAGAAATAGTGGGTCTAAGCTTTTATCAAAGCAGCGTGTAGCCCAGAAACCTTTTTTTATTAATACTAGTAAAGACTAAATCTATCACACAGCATAATGTGCCACTGGCAGACACCTCATTACCGCCATACTGTTGGTCAAATGCACACGCCAGGAACCCGCCAGTGTTCAAACCTGCATTTTGCGGCATCTAGCTGCCGTATGAGAAAAGAAGCAGGAACCTGGTTTTGGCTCTGTTTAGAATTGGTTATTAAATATTCTCAGGTTTAAGGTGGAAACTCGAGCCGTTGGGCGCCATTTGTTGCTGGAGGGCTTCTCTCCAGGTTACATCAAACCCCGCAGTCCCACAATCCACATATAAAATAATCATTCAGATGCTTATAATACTTATAAACTGTATGACCGTGGCAGGCTTCTTGCTAACTGTTCTTTTATCTTAAATTAACCCACTTTTATAAATCTATACCTTGTCACGTGGCTGGTGGCTTACCGGAGTCTTTACATGCTGCTTATCCTGGCCTGCAGTGTCTCTCCTCCTTCTTCCTGTTTCCCCAATTCTCCTCTCTCCTTGTCCTGCCTATACTTCCTGCCTGGTCACTGGCCACCAGTGTTTTATTTATATAGAGTGATATCCACAGCAATGTTGTCAGGGCTCACAATATGATCTTGGATAAGCAAATGGTGTGCTCTTCCATAGGGAAAACTATTTCTCCCTCCTTAGGGTTGATGCCTCTTTCCCCATTCACTTTGGCATATCTATTGGTGTACCTGTTGGGCTCATGTTTAGGTAGTTATATTGGTGAGAATTTATTGGGTGTAGCTTCTGACATTCTTAGGAGACAATATCTCATAGTAAACTCCCTGTTCAGCTTCTTTCTTTATGGATCATGTGTACAATGTCATATCTAAGAAATTTTTGCCTAACTAATAACTGTTTTTTTTAATGTTTTCACCCAGAAGTTTTAGTTTTAGGTTTGAATTAAAACCTATGGCCACATTTGACTTTAGATTTCATGAGGATATAAGGTAAGGATAAAAGACCAAGGAGTTTTTGTTTTATTTTTTTTCAATTTGGATGACTAGTCATTTCCAAAACTTGGATCTAAAAGGTTTTCTGTTTCTCCAGAGTTCACACCTTTTTTATATACTGTTTTGTTTCAACAGTCCATGTCTGTTCTTTCACAAATACTACATTAATCTGATTACTATCACATTGGGATGAAGTTTTCATTCAGAACATGCTAGTTATGTCTGATATGAGTCATGTTACATTCTTTTAAATACTCTTAAACATATTTCATTCTTTATTACAGATTAGAAGTCAGAAGTCCAGAGCAGCTAAATGACCCAACCAAAGTTATACATCAGGACTGCTAAGACTAAGTAAGTGGAGTTAGAACCTAGATATTTTGACTATAAATCAGTGCTCTTTTCACTATCCATCACACTTTCAAAAGCAACATGATGGAAGAGAGAAGGTATTCATTTGTTATGAATAACCTTCATCAAGTTTCACATCCCTTGAAGACCAGGGCAAATTGTAAGAGATACTAAGCAAAGGATGTTAGGTGCGCGCTGTGAGTTTAGGCAATCCTTTCTGAGCATTCTCTAAAGCTTCCATATTGAAAATATAAAGCACAGAAGCCGGAGGGACAACAAACACACTTAGAAACATGGAGAGCATGTCTTTTTCACTGTTCCTTTCTCAACATGTCAACTTACTCTTGGGACATTGAACCTGCTACACTATTCTGAGACTCAGTTTAACCGATTTAGAGACTTTCTTACTCCAAAAGGAGAATGTTTCTATGTTTCTAACAACAGAAAAAGTAGCAGCAGTATTCAATTCTAGTCTTTTGTATTTCTGGGTTGCTACCCGGGCTGTAGAGAGAGTGTGGAAATTTCAAGTTAACCAAGGAAATGAATTTAGGAATCTGTCTTCAACCTACACGAACTTCTCAACAGCCTACTGCAATTTTTTCCTCCTGACTAGCAAGCTGAGATCTGATTGATTAGATTAGCTTATCAGCAAGTTTCAGAGATCCTCCTGTCTCCTTGATCTCTCCCTCCCCAACACTAGGATTCCTGGCATGTGCCACCATGCCTTAATTTTTACATAGCTTCACATGCTTGTACAGTAAACACTCTACCAACTGAGTTATTCCCCAGCCTCTTTTCAATGTATTAATATGTTATATTAGAGTTAGTGACTTCTATATGTTGAACCAACCTTGTTCCTGAGATGAAACTTAGTCATGTTGTACTTATAGTCTCCTTGAATTCAATTTGGAAGGGTTTTATTTCCAACTTGTTATAATGTAATAATAATCTTCTGGATTTGTTTTCCATATCCTGCATTTGATCTGGCTTCTTGCATTTCTGGAACTTTAAAACGTATATTAGGCTTTTGCTTTAGAACGTTGGTTATTTGTGTGAGCACTGATAAGTATATACTTCCCTTTTAAGATGACCTTTTTCTGTACTCTAGTGGTTCTAGTAACCTGTATATCAATTTTAATTTGATTCTTGTAATTGTTTTTAACTTTCTCTTTGATTTCTTCAATGACATACAGTTCATTCAAAAGTATGTCATTCGGTAGAAAAGACCACAGTGACTGTGGTAGCCCAGACCCAGAGAGACAAACATCACATGTTCTCTCTCATCATAGACTCCTACCTCCAAATCTTCAGATGCCCTTGAGTAACTGCCAAAACCAGAAAAGTAAAAAGGGAACGTTGTCTGGGTGAGGGTGGGTAGGGGGTGGGTGGGGGAACAACAGAGCGGGGAATACCAGGATACGTGTGAGATGATTAGAAATATGTGAAAAAATGAGGGGGGCTCTCTATTTAGGTAGAGGTGAGGGACAGAAATATGAAAGAAGGAGAATTAAGGGTAAAATAACAGTAAGTACCAGTAATGTCTGAAAAAGTCATGAGGAATCATACTACTATCTACCTAGAAGAAACCTATAATGCACATAAATCTCTCTATAAATATACACATATAGTTTAAATGAGATTTTCTCATCTGGGTTGACAATGCTCCCTCCAAGAGCCAAACAAAATATAACCAAAACCCCAACACCATGCCTAAGAAGCCCTCTTTTGAATTGTTCAGATAAGGGTTGTCCAAGAGACTCCCATTATAGGCTACTGCTATTGCCCCTGGTTG
Organism: Peromyscus leucopus; assembly: GCF_004664715.2. Taxonomy (NCBI): domain Eukaryota; kingdom Metazoa; phylum Chordata; class Mammalia; order Rodentia; family Cricetidae; genus Peromyscus; species Peromyscus leucopus. The sequence goes on from NC_051083.1 coordinate 94,991,575, forward strand.
TCTCCAAGAGGAAATTAAGTCTCTATTGCTGAAGACACCGTGCACTTCATACACAGGGCCCAGAGACCTCTGAGCTAGAACTGATCTGAAAGTCTCCTCCCTGAGGACTAGCTTTCATGTCACCAGAGAGTGCCATGCAATCTTCCATAGGAGGAAGCAACCAACAGTTATACCCAGCTATGGCACCTATAAACTACAACAGTGACCAGCATGGCATGATAACCTAAGGGTGCAGCAGTGGCATGTATATCTTGGTGATAACCAACCGCTCTCTAATTGGACTTAAGACCTGCTCAACAAGAGGGAAATCATGCCTGGTACTGGAAATGTAGCCAGCTACCCAGGGCTAGTGAAATCATATTCTCGGAAGAAAACCTAAAGCTGCTGACTTAAGAAACCAGTATCATTTCTAACTTCATTCTGAATATTTATCTTTATTCCCACCGGTAATTATAGTCCTCACCCCTCATCAAGGAAACTTCTCTTTGCAACAGATATAGGTCATTACAGCAAATCACAAGCAATCAAAATGAAGAGTTTTGGAACCCAGTCCCAAACAATTCATCTACAAAGTATATCCTGTACTGAAGGCTTGGGGAATATTGTGGAAGGGGGAAATGGAAGGATTGTAAGAGGCAGAGGATCAGGAAGTTTGCTGTAATATTGTGTCTCCTAGTAATATCAGAAGCTACACCCGTGAATCCTCATCAACATGACTTTGTCAACATGAGCTGCACAAGGACAACAATGGACACGCCAAAGTGGACAGAGGGAAGTCGACTGCTGTAACAGCTATGACTGTTTGACCGTGTTCACTTCAGGCTAAGATACTGTGTCCCTAACTTGTATAACATTTGACACAGAATTACTAATGTCTCGGTCAGAGGAACTTAGTAAATTCCAGTATTAAAGTTAAGAAGGAAATGAGGTAAGGGTAAGAGAGCGTAAAGTAATAATCTTGAAGAAATTATATGAGTTCAATGTATGAAAATGAGGGCTGGAGAGATGGCTCAGTTGTTAAAGGCTAAGTTCACAACCAAACTAAGTAGCTAAAATGTTATACATTAGAGTTGGAGAAAAGACAGACAAACTTAAGAGCTTTTTTTTTTTTTAACTAGCTAAAGGTACTGAACCCTTAAAAAAACAAAACTATACTACTAAGAGAAAAAATGATAATTTTAAAAATAAAGCATAAGTATACGAAATAGAAATTGATATAAAATTTGAAATTATATAAACCCAGATGAGCAATAAACTAAAACAGAACACATAACATTCCTGATCAATGCTTCTTGCCATTGGGGAGGGGGGCGTGGAATCAAACCTGTGTGTTTAACTTAGTTCCATCTGTCAGGGTACCACATCAAGTTCAATCTCAAACTTTCGGGGAAGTGTATAACTGCTTGTTGCTGTGATAACAGTGGGTAGTGTTGGAAATCTATGACTTCAGGCTCTGTTACCATGCTTCTGGGGCTGTCTCCATGGTGTCTTGTTTCTATCCAGATGCAACAAGCACCATGTTCCACATTCCACCCAATCCTTCCCAAGGTTCTAAATGATCTCTTGCTCTCTTTGCAGTTTGGGGCAGGGGAGAGGGAGATTTCACCAACAATTTGGTTTTCTAGCAGCACAAACTTTCTGGGACTTTGATCATGGTGACTTAAGTCCACCACAGAACTTTCCTCTGGTCATATGTTGGGGTTGGAGGCTGCTTACAATGTTGTGGACATGGGCACCATGCCTTACGTGGCATGACTTCTTCTAGCTTTGTTGTCTTTTCCTTCTCTAATTCTGCTGGACCCTGTCCCACAAAAGAAGAGGCCAGATGCAGCTCATGTGTAGCTATCATTCCCTCTGCTGCTACCACTGCCAAAGAAAAGTTTGACAGCTTCCCCACCTTTTATAATCAGCTTCTGAGTCCTCTGTCCACTGCAGGGGATTCCAGGGCAGTAGCACATTGTTCTTTGTTTTTGTTTTTTGTTGTTGGTTTTTTTTATTTGTTTCATGATAGTTTAAATTGTCTTTTCACTTCTTTCATTGATTTCTGAATTGCCTGTCTTTCTCTTTTTGGGACAAAGTCTAGTTTTTCTTATTTTCAACCTTTCTACCAAATCACACAAAGGCAATCTCTGAATTTTCATCATACCAAGAATTTTTTCTTTGGCAAAAGAAAATTCTATACCCTGAAAAACTTATAGCTTTTATTCTCATTACTTTCTGGCCCATTTTATGAGAAAGTAAGCATATAGAAAGATGATTTTCCCCCTTGGGCCATCTTTTAAATGCTTTCCTTGTGTTTTATGTAATGTTCTAAATATTTTTCCTGACCCTTTCTATCTTACCTGAATAGCTGATACCAGGAAATCACCTAAAAGAAAGAATTTTCTTTACTTGTACTTTTGCTTAAGGTGAAAATTTTCTCTCTTACTAAAACTCTCTTATGGATTATCACCACTGCCAATTTTATTACTAGTTGGAAATTACGTGGTTTGTATAAACCTTGCAAGCTCTGTAAGTTATAGAAGCTTCAGTAAAATTATGTTATAAAGCATAAGCAGAGCATTCCTTCTTTTAGCTATCTCTGGAAAGCAGCCTCACATGATAAAACTACTCAGCATCTAAAAGAAGAACAAAATAAAACACATCACTATTATAAGTTGTGTGTGTGGTATATGTGTGCATGCTCATTTACATGAGGTATGTGTTTGTGTGTGTGTGTGTGTGTGTGTGTGTGTGTGTGTGTGTGTATTTTATTGTGGTTACTGCTAGGGGTGTGGGTGAGAGTTTACTTAAAGGAATATGGATGACTGAAAGGTAGTTACATCACCCAAGCATGGGTAGTGATTCACAAAAGCTCTCTGCAAGGCTTGTGTGCATGTCTATAGGATATAGTTTCCCATCCTCAGCAGTCCTTACAGCTTATATAATATTGAGGCAAGAGACAACTTGTGAATCTGGTAAGCTTCAGGGACTTCATGAGATTTTTTTAGTTGTTTACTTCTTGGGTCTTAAGGAACCTCCTTTTAAAACCCCCATGGGTTTTCTCTCTAGGATGTAAAGTTTCAATTTGGAGGGAACTTCTACATGACAGTATCTGGGTGTATACACATGTGAGTTCACATACACATGTGTGAGGTAACCCAAAGTTGACATCAGATTTCCATTTTATTTATTGAGGCATGTTATCTCAATTGAACCAAAATTGCACCAATTACAACTAGTCTAGCGAGCCGGCTCACCCTAAGAATCCTGTGTCCCTGAATCCTATGTGCTGGAATCACAGGTGGCCTGCCATGCTCAACTGGCCTTTTTGTGGGTGCTGGGTATCCAAAATCAGTTCTCATGCTTGTATGGCAAGCACTTTATCTACCGAGCCACCTCCCAAGCCCAACATTATTAATTTTTCCTCTAACACTACAGGTTTGGCCATCAGCATAGGATTTGACTTATAAAATAGCCCAGGTGACTGTTCTACATTTAATAGTTTTGCCAGATTTATGGCATGAAAAATCAATCCTTGCCACCTGCTGCCTAACCATTTACACTTTTCCACATATTAGAAGGCAATGGCTATTCTCTGTCACATGCAGAGAGAATAATTATAACTACAATCAATAACTTTAGTGACATTAGATTAAGATATTCGAACTGTAAAATAATAGCATAGTGGTACTTGAAAGGAGAAATTTAGAGAACAGAAAAAAATCTTTTGGAAAATAAAAAAAATGAAAGCATAAGTGGACTATTTAATAAGAACAACGAACAAAAATATGGAAAGTGTGACAGCAAGTGAGTTCAATTTCTTTTCTTTCTGAAGCAGAACATATTTAGAAGATAGATGAAGAATGTATTGTATGCTTAGTGCCAACACTATAGCACAATTCAACAACAAGTTGTAAAGTTGCTCAGTTGAGAAACAGTGCAAAGGCAAAGAGTGATTAAAGAAGAGTCTCAGTGTCAGCCTCGGGAGTCCACATATACACACGAAATGTTTATGCACACACCCCCACATGTGCACTCACACACAAGTGTGAGCACACACACCACATACAGACACATGCAAATATTTCTTTAAAAGGCTAAAACTAGAATTTCTTTTGGTAGAGAAGGGGTAGAGGAAGAAGATTACTCTTTTCACAGTAGTTTTGTAGAGCTATTTCTAAAAAAAATTTTCAGTCCTGGGCATTGAACCCAGTGCTGTGTGCATGGGAAGCAATTGTTCTGCCACTGGGCTAAATTTCCAGACTGATAGACTGCCTTTATAAAGTCATGTATCCACCTCCAATGATAACAAGAGAAACGCAGCCCTACCACTAGGTTACACATAAGTGGAGTTTGAGATTAGACAAAAGCACTAAAACTTGTCACAGCATGTTTCCCAATTATCAATCATAGATGACTAGGAAGAGCCTGATAGTCTTTGAAGCTTTTTCATTAGTGTCGTCCTTGATCACCACCACCACCACCACCACCACCACCACCACCACGGCCCCAACTCCAAATGGCAAGATAGAATCTTGGCAAGTTAAATGAAAAGGATGGATGAAAGAGTCAGTATAGTGATCTTCAGAGAGAAAATAATAAGCAAGGAGAAGAGAAGAAACATTCAAGGGCATCCTAAATATAAAAGCCTCAAACAATGTGGCTTTCTATGCTCCACTGAGAAACAACAGCAGCAGAGGCACATCAATTTGAATCCTGTAGATGCCAGAGATTGAGTGACTATTCCCGGAGTTTCTACAATAACGTCAGAATAGTTCCAGAAAAAAAAATTATCATAAAGCCATAAAGCATCTCCAAATGTATTCTAGTTTTGTTCAAGAGAGTCCTATACCCTCAGCACAAACGAAGTTAGCTAAGGTGACTACAGCCGTCAGTCAATTCATAGCATGAATGCTGGTATTTGTCACAAAGTAGTTTGATGTTCTATTGGCAACAAATGCCCAAAGTTTCTCAGTTACTTTCAGATACTCCATTTACCTTACCTCCTGATTTGTAAGTTTGAGGCCAGCCTGGGCTACAGAGTGAGTTCCAGGAAAGGCACAAAGCTACACAGAGAAACCCACTACAAAACCCTGTCTTGAGAAACCAAAAAAAAAAAAAAAGATTTTTTAAGACTGGAATGATAAGAAAACAAAGACTAGGGAAATTATGAGAATGAGAAAGCTTTTATTTGAGAGAGAGAAGGAGGGAGGGAAGGAGAGGGAGAGAGCAGGATTGCAGAAAGCAGCTAACATGAAATTACTCTTTGGCATGAGCTTTATTAGGAGAGGGGTCTTCACAATCTCTGGCAGACACAATCAGGTCTTGAAGTGTGGGAATGTTAGGAGAGATACAGAATACACATAAATAGATGAAATAAAAATTGAAAAGTATTGTCTAAATAATTATGACACAATATTTTCCTATTAGGCTGGTGTAGATCAAAATGCTTGTAATATTTCATTTGGACACAGTGAAAGGAATGCATTATTGCTGTAAGATTAGATTGCCCACACTCTATGGAGAACATTTTAAAAACAATCCCTCCAAACTAAAATGGGACAAACTAATAAAAAAGATTTGGAAATTTCATGTCTACATGTTTGTAATACTCCTAGTATTCAGGAAGCTGAGTGTGCTAGTTGTCTCGTCAACTTGACACAAGCTAGAGTCATCTGGGAAGAGGGAATCACAATTGAGAAAAATGTCTCCATCAAATTTCCTATAGGCAAGTCTGTAGGATGTTTTCTTTATTAAGTATTGATGTTGGAAGACCCAGCACACTAGATATAAGGAGCAAGACATAAAGTAGCATGCTTCTATGGTTTCTGCTTCAGTTCCTGCCTCCTAACTTGAATTCTTGTTCTGACTTCTGAGAAATCAACTGTGAACTGTCATGGAAACCAAATAAACCCTTTCCTTCCTAAATTACTTCTGGTTGTGGGTGCTTATCATAGCAACAGAAAGCAAAGGAAGACACCAAGGCAGATGAGTTATCAGTTTGAGGCCTGTCTGGTATAGATAGCAAGCCCCATGTTAAAAACCTAAGAGCTGGGGTCTCTCTGCTCCTCCCCATTCCAGAGACAGTCACATCATTTCATGCAGTACTAACCTTGACCCTGAGGCACAACGATGAAGGTCAGAGTCAAAGGATCTGGCCATATTTGGTGGCTGAAGACCAAGGCTGCTTTCAACTCTAGCAAAATGAATGTTGTTGCCATCAATGACCCATTCATTCATCTCATCTACATACTCCAATATGATTCTACTCACAAGTTCCACAACAGAATAAAGGATGAGAATGGGGAATTTGTTGTTAATGGGAAGGCTATCTCTATCTTTCAGGAGCGAGTTTCCACAAACATCAATAAGGTAATGCTGATACAGAGTATGTGGTAGAGTTTACTGGTGTCTACATCATCATATGAAAACCTGACCCACATGTAGGGTAGAGTCAAAGGGTCATCATCTCATCCCCTTGTGCTGATGTCCTTATTTTGTGATATGTATGAACCACAAGAAGTATGACAGCTGTTTTAATTAGGATTACTATTGCTATGATGAAACACCATGACCAAAAGCAAGTTGTAGAGGAAAGGGTTTATTTGACTTATATGTCCACATTGTAGTCCATCAGTGAAAAAAGTCAGGACAAGAACTCAAACAGGGCAGGAACCTGGAGGCAGGAGCTGATGCAGATGCCATGAAGGAGTGTTGTCTACTGGTTTACTCCTCATGGTTTGCTCAGCATGACTTCTTTTGGACTCAGGAACCACCCAAAATGAGTTGGACCCTTCCCCATCAATTACTAATTAAGAAAATGTCCTACAGATGTGCCTATAACTCCATCTTACAGGGTATTTTCTCAATTGAGGCTCCCTCCTCTCAGATGACTCTAGCTTGTGTCAAGTTGACATAAAACTGACCAACACAACAACTCACTCGAGATTTTAGTGAATATCAATAAATAGTCATAGAAATAAGAACTGGCTTTAGAAGGTTTCAAGCAAAATGCCCTTCTTGTTCAGAAGTAAGAAGAAATAATACAATTTTCTTTTATTGAATTCTCAGCAGTGGCAAGTTTAGCTCATTCTCCAACATTTAGACTTGGAAAATTATTCAACACTGGAATGTTAGCTATAAAATGGTCCATTTTAAAAATTATTTTTCCAATAAAGTGTACTTCAAAAAGTAAGAATTGCTTCAATTAAGTCAAATAAATACATCTCAGTTCCATGCCTTCAAATTATTTCCTTAGATGAACACACACTTGGAAAAGAGTGCAATCATTCCCTCAATTACATTATAGGGCTCAGTTCTGTTGACAATGGGTTGGAAGGCATAGTGACCTTGATATGCTTAATATTCTGTCCCCCCCCACCCTGCACCCCCCACCCCCGAGCAATCCATTGCTAGTAGACTGAGAAAAAAAGTCCCACCTCCACAAGCCTGGCTCTGAAAGTCTTTTTTATTTTTGTATGTCAGAATTCCTCTCATTGGCAGGGAACAATTGGGAAGATGGGTCATACTGCAAAGAGAAATTTCATCCATGCCTGAGCCCACAAGAGACTTTTCTTCTCCAAGGAAGTCAGTAATTGGATAAATGCATTAACGGAGTAGAGATGACAAAGGATATAATCATTGAACTTGAAGATAAGTTGTTAAACATTATCTACTCTAAACTACAGAGATATTAGATGAAATAAAATCTAAAAGGAGTTTTCCCACCCTGTAGAACAATTATAAAAGACCTAATGTTTGTATCAGCAGAGTCTCAGAAAAAGAATCAGAATGGAGTTGAGTTAAAAAGGATGCAAAAAAATGATGGCTGACAACTTTCCAAACTTGGCAAAAGACATAGACTTTTAGATTCAAGAAGATGAATGAATCCCAAACAAAAATAAATTGAAAGTGGTCCATGTCAAGACACTTCACAGTTAAATTTCTGAAAATTAAAATGATAATAATAAACCAAGTTATTGTGAGGATTAATCAACGTGTCATGAAAATTTCCTGAGCCTTAGAAAGTGTTTAAATAATATGACAAATCACTATGAACTTCTCTCTTTATAACCTTGATAGATATTCAGAGATGGTCTTTAATATTTAAGAACAGTGGGAATATCAGTAAGTTCAATAAATATCAGTAAGTTCAATAGTATAAACTTCTTTGTACATTTCATGCAGGTTTTGTAACTGTTTGGGATTGGAATGTGCATTTCCTGTGTGTGAAAAGGGCATAGGCATAGTAAGAGACCAGGTCCAGTCAGGATCCTAGTAGGAAAGATGTGGTACACCTAGATGAGGTCAATGAGGAAACTTTACTAAAGTTACACATTAGCAAAATGGGTGTGAGATTAAATTCAATAAAGACTTGAGAAAAGAAATACTGGCACAAATGGGAAAAAAAGACTGCACAACCACTAGAATTCAAAACAAGCTGTATGAGAGGTCTATCTGACAGATCACACAGACTTTGATAGCCTTAGCTAACTCATGACAATTCGATAGAGCAGAAATTCAGGAAATGAATACCCTGGTCTCATTGTGCTACCCTTTTATCATCTGCTAGAACCAAATTGGCCAAAGATAATGTGATTATCAGGACAAGTGGTCCAGTTTATGCAGCCCATCCAATCATTTCCCAGGCCACTGAACTAGATGGAGTAGAGTAGAAACAAATCTAGGAAAACTAATAAAAATAGCTTACATGGGAAGTTTGAGTTTATCCGTTATTCATGCCATAATGTGAATTATTTTATGTAGTGGCTAGAATTATTTCTCTAAGGAAGGACAAAACATTAAAGAGATGGGGGAGTAAGAAGACAAACTATTTTTAGTATAAATGTTTTTAAAAGTAATTTTTACATTGACTTATTATGATAAGGCATATGTCACTATGCATGTGTGGAGGTCAGAGGACAACCTGTATGAACTGGTTCTCTCCTTCTAAATTGTGGTTCTAGGGGTGAAACTCAGGTCAGCAAGTTTGGCAGCAAGTACCTTTATCTGAGCTATCTCACTGGCATCCTGCATTGCTTTGAATTTACAAAGTTACCACAAGGCTTTCTTTTGTGAACAGAGAGGCTACCTGGAACTGAGAAGGAAGATCAGTAAAAGAAATGAGAAGTATGCCAGTTCTGGGAGAGTGGGTAGAGGCAGGCAGATCTCTGCACTTGAGGCCAACCTGGTCTACATAGTTAAGTTCCAGGACAGCCAGAGCTACAGAGAGTAATTCTGTGTCAAAAAAACCAGAGAGAGAGAGAGAGAGAGAGAGAGAGAGAGAGAGAGAGAGAGAGAGAGAGAGAGAGAGAGAGAGAGAGAGAGAGAGAAAGAAGAAAGAGACAGAGTGAGAGAAATGAGAAGTGTCAAAACCAAGTGAAGATACTCTTAATTTTACCTGTAGTCCTAGGTTATGAAAACCTCCCTGATTTCCTCTGCAATATCTTAACTGATGCACTGTATAAAATGGATAAAGACAGCCATCTGAGTCTAGGTTCAAAGCTTTCAAAACCTAACAGTATCTTAAGAATGATTAGTGTCTAGGCTTTTAGAATTTTTAAAACAGCCGTCTACAATTGCCAAATATGTAACCAAGTGTTTTAAAGCAGGAATTCCATCTATACAAATATTCTCGAAGCTCAACATACCTAACATATTCAGTTGAACTCTGATAGTTATCGTAATAGTCAAGGAATTAGAACTTTATTACTGCTGCAGGGGTTTCTCGCACGGGCAGTACTCCTGCTAGGGGATTCTGAAGTCAAACTTGTAACTATCACTAACCAAAAGAGCTATGTGATTGACTGCTGTGTGTCCTCTTTTAGTCGATATTCTAATACAGACACTACAAGTGTGTGAAAGAGCTCCCTGCAATTGTAGGCTGCTTTTGAGTCCTTGAGTGCCTTTCTTGTAATGGCTTATCAAGAATGCACTTCTGTAGCCATTGATAGAAAAACGGCCTCTTAAATTTTTTACTTTTTCTCAAGTCTCAGGTCTCTTATTCTAGAAACAACTGTCTTTGGTGTTGCATGGCTGTGGGTGTGAAAGGGATGACAACGCCACTATGTGTGTGTCCTGGTTCTAATTGGCCCACTAATAATTTACTGAAAATCATAGATTAGACTGTGTTGCTAGGTTAGTGCTTTTAAATAGGAAATCACTGTCTGTTTCCTGAGTTTTAGAAGGAAAAGGAAGTGTTTTCTTTCATCTTTGCTTTGTGTTTTGTGGTAGATGGCAGACAAAAGAACCATTAAAAGTTTATGGATTTGGTTACAACAGCATAAACTTAGCATACATGAACTCATGTCTTCTAACGACTATTAAATACAAATAACATTTCTATAATGAATTAAAGCTGAAAAGTGTAGCAATTACACGTGTTTTAAAAATAGTTTCTCGGAATTGCATTTCAGATGAGAAGCAGAAGAGCTGAGCATAGTGCAGCATGCCCTCATTCTCAGCACTCAAGAGTTTGAAGCAGGAGGATGCTGAGTTTGAGTCTAGCCTGGGTTACAGAAGGAGAAGGAGATACTTCATCAAAAAAATGAGAAGAAGGGAGGGAGAGGGAAAGAAAGATGGGAAGGGGGAGAGAGGTAAAGATAATTTATTTTAAACGCTCTCCAATGGAAATAGACGTTCTTATTTAAGCTATTATCTTTATCACTGATCTATCCCATGGAAAAGCCACTCTTTCAGCCACTATAGGAAAGAGTGGCCAAACTTCCTTGTAGCTCACAATCTCTCCATAGTGAAAGCAATTCAAATACTCATTCACTTCGAGTAGATGGACAAACTCTGTTCCTTATGTGTATACCATGGAATACAACTTACCAATAAAAAGAAGGAAACTTTTTTTTTTTTTTTTTTAGTTTTTCAAGACAGGGTTTGTCTGTGTAGCTTTGTGCCTTTCCTGGAACTCACTTGGTAGCCCAGGCTGGCCTTGAACTCACAGAGATCCACGTGGCTCTGCCTCCCTAGTGCTGGGATTAAAAGCATGCGTCACCAACCGCCCGGCGAAAACTATTTTTTTTAAATGGTTTTATGAGACAGAGTTTCTCTGTGTAGCCCTGGTTGTCTTGGAACTCGCTCTGTAGACCAGGCTGGTCTCGAACTCACAGAGATCCACTTGCCTCTGCCTTCTGAGTGATGGAATTAAAAGCCTGTGTCACTACAGCCCAGCTAAAAGGAGGAAACTTTAAAAAACTGTAATAACATAGATGAATCTTAAGTACGTATTGTTAAACAAACCAGATTCAAAAGGCTACATATTGTCTGATTCTATTTATATGACATTCTTTGAAATGAAGTTCTATAAGGACATAAATCAAACCAATTATTGACAGTAGATGGGGGGAGAATTGTTCGTTACAAAGGGGAAGATAACTTTTTGGACTACAGTTGTAGTTACACAATTTGCTAGCTAGACACTAAAGGAATGAATTTTAGTATATTTAAATACATTTAGCACCTACATAAATACCACTTTTAAAAACACACCATATGATATTATTTAACTATTATAGTAACAATTATTCAGAGCAGATTAACCACCAGCGAAATTTGGGAGCTCTTTTTTTCCTCCTTTTGCTGATATTTTGGTTGGTTTCTGGCATGTTCACATTCCAGCTGAAATACGAGAGATAAAATTCAAGTGGGGCAAATTTTAAATCAGCTGATACTTATCTTGGGAAGTGTAGAGGTGAATATTGGAAAGCAAAGACCTAAAATTTGGTTTGAGGAAAGGGTAAGAATTAGAATAATCTTCAAAGGTTCTGAAACTCTAAAATGTTTCCTTAAAATCTACCAGATATGTTTATGAATATCGTATATATTAAAAATTACAACCAAGATGTGTTAAACATATTCATTTATTCAGTTTATGTTAACATGACAAATGTTTAGTATAAAATTAAAAGTTAAAAAAATAAAAGACAACAATGAGAAGAGTGACATCACTTTATATCTTTGCAAGTCTCTTAGATGAATGGTTTAATAGAAGACAGATGGCTTCTCACATCAATTTCTGCATTTGTCTTCTGATATCTCATTGTACTGTAAATTTGTAAAGGACATGTGAGAAATGAAAGTAATACTTTAGTATTATTATAAAGTAAGTTTGATCCTATGGATCCTTTGAGGAGGTATTAGAGACCTGTAAGAGTCCTCAGATAGGGACTGGAGAGAGAATTTAGCAGTTAAGAGTACTGGCTGCTCCTTTAGAGGACCCAGGTTCAATTCCCAACACCCTACAGGGCAGTTCATAACTGTCTGTAACACCAGTTCCAGGGGAACCATCCCACCAGGCATGAATGTGATACACATATCTATATAGGCAAAATACCCATACATATAAGATAAATAAATTTCAAAAAGGGTCCTCAGACTTCACTTCTAGAACAACAAGGAAGAAGGACACCCATTGTGAGCCAGACACTGCACATTATGTTTTGTATGCATACTTATCTCTCTCACCTCATAGACAAGGAAGCAGAGTTTGGAGACCAAATAAGATATTCAAATCAACCAGTAGTAAACAACAGAGTTAAGACCTTTCCACCCATAAACTAGTATTTTCTTCACTGTACTCTGATTCCGTCTTCACTGATCATTAAAATGTGACCACAGAGACTGTTTCTACCCAGTAGTTGAAAAAAGATGAACTTATTAAGAAAGAAAGCAAAAATTTACATGATTACTGTTTATTTCAAGTGTTGGGAATATATTGCAGATAAAATTGAAAGGGACTAATGATTCCAAGATAAGGCATGAATTAATATTAGAAGCAAATTCTAAATTCCCATTTCAAAATTATGCCTTTTGCTGTTTTTCGAAATCTAGAGCACAATCGTTTTCCAACTGCCTTTTTATCCCCCAGTATCTCTTGGAGGAAGGGATCGATAAAACTAATTCTCACTTAGGTGTTAGGGATTTAATGATACTAGTCTGAGCAGTATTTTTACTACCTGAGGGTGGGGAATGGCTCTTATTCATCTTTGTAACCCCAGCAACCTGCACACTGTCTGGAACTGTCAGTGTTCAATAAATATTGGTTGCCTTCATAAATAATGGGAAGTAAAAAGAGCCAAAAAGGGAGCTTTAGAAACCAAAGAAAGAGTGGAATTGTAGTTATCAACAGGGTAAATTCATGTATTGAACTAAAATAATCATAAACCATTTAAAATTACATATCAAGTGTACAGAGTAAGAGAAACCTTTGCTTTAGTGTAAGTGCCCTTTAAAAATCAGTTGGATTAGGTTATTTCAGAAACTCTGGGAGGTAGATATTCTTGATTTGACAATGATTAGTTTTTGGGATATTAAAATTAGCTATTAATTACCAGCATTTACAAGTAACATTTCTTTGCCTGCATTATTTTCAGGCTGGTGGTTTTCCTCACGGGTGTTGGAGCGAAGGAGAGTGTAACTCCCTTTCAACTGACAACAATACTGTTAATTACTTCTCCCATCAGTGCTTCATAGCTTGTGCAGCGATCAAATTAAAGCTCCTAGTCATCTTTTACATTTGTCCCATCTGGTAGCTTGACCTCATCTAAGAGGAAAGGAGCCTAGTAATTGTAGGGAGAAACAAAATTGGGGCATGGCACGTAATAGGTATCTTCTAATAACCAAGTCTCTTCTAATATCACTATTTCTTTTGTCTCTAGCCAAATTATGTTTATACTGCATGCAGATTTTTTTAAGCATCAGAAGAATAATGCAAATGATAATTGTGTTTGGCTATTAACAAAACGTGTGTTTTCAATTTTGAATTTGGAAATAACCATGTTGAAAGTAATAGCTTCCAGCCAGAATTCATCCTAAAATGCTCATGGAGATTGGCTCATAATTCATGCAGTATTATTAAATCTTTGTCATGTTGCTTGCTGCCTAACATCCTCTACCATAACTCTAAGACCAATGCTGGATTTGTCCACCTATAAAGAATGATCGATAGACAAGGATATTAGGTTTTGTCTTGTTGGTGTAGCTGACTTATTGAGTAATGAAAAAACATTAATTTCCTATCAGCTGGCAGGAGAGATAGCTGTTATTATAAAATCTAAAGGACAAGTTACCTTATTCATGTGTTTGTGACTGAAAGATGAGATTTAGGGAAATTTAGTTTTTAGTTAAGTAAGTTCCGAAGTATTTGGATTCTATTATGAATCACAGCCAGTTTCTATGTATGTCTAGGCCTTGAAACTGTATGAGGCTGAGCAAAAGCCATCATTATTTATGTCATGATTATCCTAGGTAAAGCTGTCCATATATGGTAGAGAAGATTTAAATGCGATTAATTTCTTTTTTCATCATTGCATACATAACTGAATATTGTACTGAGCTAATTGGAATTAGATGCATTGACTTAAGTAATAACACACCATTAATCTTTGAAAATACTTCTCAGTAAATAGAAATGGCTAATGTGGCCATTTATTTTTTCTCCCTTAAAAGCCTATTTTGGAGTGGGGTGCTTCTTCACTCCTAGAGGTTACTGCTATGTGAAAGGATTATCATCCATGTAGTTCTATCTCCAGTTGTTCTCTCTTCAGACTTCACTATTCTCTCTGAACAGAGGTAGAGTGACATGGTGAAGTGAATTAGTTTGAAAATAAAAGCTGTATTTGATCATCCTTCTCCTTTGTTCTTAGAAATGCTTTACATCCAATCTTGCTCTTCTTTTGCTTTGGTAAAGGAACGACTTCCCCATGCATCCAGTGGGGAGAAACTTGCTCCCATACAGCAATGTCTGTGACTAGGATATCATTATTCAGTCGGGGATTTATTGTCAGGGCATCCTTGGTCAGCAATTAAAGCTCACTCTTTTGTCTTGTTTCATAACTGGTTCAGAATTTAGGCAGGGAGATGTAAACTTTCTAAGATGCCAACACCAGTCTCGATCTTAGCCACTGAGCCATTCTTTTCTGTGCAGCCCACTCCCTCATTTCCCTGTCTAATCAGAAGTTTCATTTTCTTTTGACCTGTCCACCGCATCGTCAGAAGGAACTGCAGGTATCACTATCATTGCTAGTAAATGCCATAACCTTGCATGTTACTTAGAAATAACTCAACATCTTAGAAATGAAACAAAAAAATCAATAGTAAATTTCAGGCCATGTTTTTCCTAAGGCACTGTAGATTCAGAAATGACCTGCTCTCCTTACCTAAGGGGAGACATCATGATAGAGAAGTCCCTCCCTTTGTGAGAACAAAATTATTTGAGATATTTATACAACTACCTTAGAAAATCTCCAATTATCTACAATAAAATATGAGCGGGATATCCTTTACTTCCATCACATTCTCTTTATTTTCCTCATTCAGAGGTATATTAAATGTATATATGTATTTTATTTTGTTGTGAGGGTTTGATTTTCTTCTTGATTTTCTCTCTTATAAGACTCTGATTTCATGCCACCCAAAGGAATTTCCTGATAGGAAACTGTTTGTAGGTAAATTACCCATATCAATTGATATAACCTGGCCAAAGAATGGCATCATGTTGCTGTCCTTATCTATGACAATTTGACAATCTGTTAAATGAAAATTCAAGCACAAGAAGTATTCATTCTGCTCCTGACATATGCATGGCTTTATTACATTCGGGATGGGATATAAAAATTGTGCCTATTTCCATACAGCGTGTTTAGTCACACGGCCCTGAAATTGTCATAAGACTATCCCAAAGTTCAGGATTTATGCCTGAGTTTCCAAATCATCAACCATTCTCAACATATGCATAAATCTCTCAGAGCCTAGGATTCAACTTCTTGGTCATGTAGAATGAGGCATTCCCTATCTGGGTTGTATTTTCAACATAAACATTTATGATTGTAAAATGCCTAGAAAATACCTACAGTAGTCTTTGGCCTCTGGCCCAATAAAGGAATTTCTGCTACTTTATCCATTATGATTGGTCATATGGTCTAAGACCTCGTGATGGAAGTCATGTACTTCAACAAGCCAGCATTTATAAAATTGTTTTATTGTAAAGTTTGTATACTATTTATTTGTAAATTCAATATTTGTCTTTGAAAACATTTTTCCTTCTATATTTGTACTAAGCAGAAGTAGATATTACCTTAGCAATAGAAAAAGTGTAATGTTAAGGTTGTTAAACACATCTTTTGCCAACAGTATCTATGAAAGTGAGAATCCACAATGAAGTCTAACCTCAAATATGAGGAAAGCATCCTAAGAGACTTCTCTAGTATGTTGTGTTAAACATACTTTTTTTGTTAAAGCTGAATTGGTGATATGCCCATCTCACTGCCATTCTTTTTGTTGTTGATGTTGAGTGGTGTTGCTGCTGATTGTGGAACCTGGGGGCATTGCACATGCTAAGAAAGTCTTCTACCACTGAGACATATCACTCAGCTCTTAGTTGCCATTCTTCTACAAAACATATTGCTGAATTTTACATTCTTGTGGAAGATGCAACTCCTCCAGAAAAATTGAAGTATACACAAAAACAAATAGCAATGTATAGCTGGAGTTTTCTCCAGTCCTGCCTGGCTCACCGTCAGGACAAATCTCTCTCACCTGCCAGTCCTGCAACCACTCAGACCCAACCGTGTAAAGACACAGAGACTTACATTATTTAGACTGTTTGGCCTAATGGCTCAGGCTTCTTGTTATCTAGTTCTTGCATCTTAAATTAACCCATTTCTATAAATTTATACCATGTCACATGACTCGTGACTTACCAGTATGTTACATGTTGGTACTCATGGTGGCGACTGGCAGCATCTCCCTGACTCAGTCTTCCACTTCCCAACATTCTCCTCTCTGCTTGTCCTGCCTATACTTCCTGCCTGGCTACTGGCCAATCAGAGCAATATCCACAACAGCAGTGTTAGAATCTAATAATGTAGGAAGAATTTGAAACTGAGTAAGACCACCAGGAACTATGGATTTATATTTCTACCAGTAACTGAATTTTAGGTAAATTTGTCACAGCTTACTGAAACAAAATAAATAGAAATTTATTTTGTCTTATTAAGATAAAATAAAACAGACTTGGAATCATTAAAAAATATAAGATATGTGCTTGGTTTAAAACATCCTATATACAGGACTATACTTGACATTTGGAAGAAGTAGCAGAATCCTAGGGTCAATGAAACAAAGATGGCATGGCCACAGTTACTAATGATAGTTATGGGAAGAGTAAGAGAAGGTCACTATCCTATTGTAAGTGTAAAGTACAGATATATTTGAAAGAGATAACAGTACACAATAACCCAAACCATGAATAGTGAACCAAATCTTCCTGAAAAGAATAACTCACATGGGAGATCACCAAGTACTTCTGGACACAAGAGAATATGATGCAGACCCTCAGGAGAGTAATATCTTGATCCTTAAGATCCCCATCAGAATACAAACCCGGTTGGGGGAAAGTGAAATGTGACCCACCTAGAATATGCCACCTTCCAAGAGAACTTATCTAATATGTTCTATAAGGCCTGAGAAGATTTACAAAAGTTGTTGATTATTTCCATTCTTGCTGATTCTTAGGACATGACAGAATATCAGGAAGATATCTTCAAAGGGTATGAAATTTGAGAGAGTAAATTTGAAGCTGGAAACAGTTATTTCTTTTGTTTGTATTTCTATGTTCTTTTTTATTTTGTTTTGTTTTTTAAATAGTAATTTTATAATTTATTTATTTATTTTAAGATTTTTTTTAATTTTATGTTGATTGTGTCTCACCTGTCTGTGTGTCTGCAACTGGTGCTACAAACAGTTGTGAACTGCTGCCATGTGGGCACTGGGAATTGAACCCAGGTCCTCTGAAAGAGCAGCCAATGCTCTTAACTGCTGAGCCATCTCTCAAGGCATCTATGTTCTTTTCTGATGGAGATACAGCGCCAGAAATAGGATTAGACAAGAAACAAACATGGAGTGCACCGTTTAAGGAGGCACTCACTCTCAGAGTCATGCAAATGTGGGCAGAAATTGCATGTTGCAAGAACTAAATGACTTGTTAAATTTTGTGCCTTAGAACTCACTTTTGCTTTAGATTATTGCTGGACCTCCTAAGATTTGGACACTAAAGAGTGGGATTTGTTGGGAGTGTTTTCAAGCAACTGTGTCATTAACTTCCTTGAGGCCAGAATATGCACCCCCTCAACCCAGTTTTCTCAGGGATGGGTGAGTTGCAAGTATCTTTTATTTCCAAGAATAGGAGAAGCTCCATCTTGTTTGTTGGCTTCTCTGATGCTAGTGCTGACAGGACATGGAGTTCACGGTATTCTGCAAACACTCTCAGTACGGAGGAACTGTTCTCTTGGGGAACATTCAACTTTAAGAAGACATGTTTACAGCTTTCCTCTAACACAGGTATGTGCACATTTGTCTCTGTCACCAGAGATGCTCCTAATATAGGGTTTCACGGTTTTCATCTCCTCATCTATCTCTCATTTTCCTTTCTTCTTTACCCTTTCACATTAACCCACAGCCCAAGATGTAATGCTGAATTCCTGAGCCCCATTGTCCAGAGATAGAGAACCCAGGTTCTGAAAGATTCGTGTCCAGAGTTCTTGTACCAAGGCTCAAAGAAACTAGGTAGCTAGGTGCGTGATCTTCTAAGTAAAGAGGATCCTGAGAATCAAAGAAATTGGAGGTGTATGTTGGAGAATGTGTCACCCCACACAGCTCAGGTACTTGATATGTGGAAGCTTGCTTCATCTTGAGAACCAAATCTTGGGGGTTACTGGATTGCCCTGTTTAGAATACTGTTCACTTCCCTATTTTTACCTTTGTCCATGTAGAAGATGTGCAACAATTCTGAAAATAGTGAAGTGTCTGAGTTGGTATCCAGACAAGGAAATGTTCATCTCATAGCCTCATGTCCCTATGCTCTATATATGCCATTGTTGTCATTGTGTGCTCAGCACTGCAAGACCCTTGGGGGTCATTGAAGAAGATTTGAGGACCAAGATTAGAAAGGACAGAAAAATTTTCTTTATTTTACACTCTCAATGGAAGGGAATCGCCGTAACTATAGTGTCTAGAGTGAGGAAGGTTTTCCCAAAAGGTAGATGCAAAATGAAGACTGTCTTCACTGGTTCATTTTGGGGAGGAGGCCTTCTGCACTTAAGACTTGGAATGATTAAGTAGACAAAATGTAGAGATGGGGAAGCATGCAGGTGAGGGAGGGATGGGGCAGGAATAAGAAGTTCCAGTGTGTGCTGTTGTATAGCCCTACACATCAACAATGAAAGTTGAGGCTATTGCTTAATGGTACCTACTATGTACAAGGCCCTGGGTTTCATCACCAGCACTGCAAAAAGATTTAGCTCTTAAGAATACTAATGGATCGTGTATTTCAAAATTTGGATGTTTTAGTCTTCTGAAATGTTAGTTATTTGAAGAGACAGCTACATTAAGCCTGATTCAAACATTACCACATTATCACGTGTGTATACAAGAAAATGTAATGTTGTCTCCATTCATGTCTTTAATTTTTGTTTTCTTATGTATCAATTACAATTTTATTTAATTATCAGATATGGTGGTACCCTCATATAATCCCAGTACTAGGGATGCTGAGGCAGGAGTGTTATAACTTCAAAGTCAATGTGACCTATACAACAAATATAAGGCTACTGTGGACTACAGACTAAGAAAGACTCTTCCTCAAAACAAATAATTTAATTTTAAAGACTGTTGTTTAACCTTGCACCTGACAGCTTGCTCTGAGTCTGCAGCTGAGGGGACATTGAACTGCTAAGCAGTTTACCCTTAGGGAGTCTCAGGAAAAGTTGCAAATGTTAGTGAAGTTACTAGCCCAGGAGCAGAAAGAATATTTCAACCTGTTGTCTTTCTCAGCTGCCTCAAAAGTGACCCCAAGTGTATGCGCATTCTAGAGCGGCTCCACAGTTGGGTCCTGACACACCCACAAGCTTCCTATAGAGAAGCCTTCTTTGCTGTGAGGCCAGGATGGGGGTGGAGTATCATCTGGCTGCTTCAGAGGATTTGGTGGTTGGAAAGAATTTGGTGGGGAGTTAAAGGGAGATTGTGGGAGAAAAACAAAGAGAAAACAAAGCCACTCAGTGAAGTAGAATTGAAAAAACCAAGGCAATGTTAGGAAAATAAAAATGGACGAAATATGGTCAAACGCAGCACTGCTACTTTGGAATGATTTTAATTCTGCTTAAACAAGCAAAAAATGATTTTAGAAACGCAAGAAAAGGGGTATCAGTTTTTTGGGGCTGTATTTATATACATAATTAGTCTTGAACTAAATAGTAAGGTAAATACCATTTATCTGTTCATACTTTAATTAAACGTGTTTAAAATCTCTGTGTGTGTCTCTGTCTGTCTGTCTCTCAGTCTCTTTCTCTGTATCTCTGTCTGTCTCTGTCTCTCTGCCCGTCTCTCTCTCTGGTCCTTCTCCCCCTGCTCCTCACTTTCACCCTCTTCTCTTCTGTGTACTCCGCTTCTTTGCACCCTCTCCCCAACTCTCTCCCCATTCCACTTAATCCCCATCCTGTTTTTCTTCTTTCTGACCCATCTGCTCAGACCTCCCAGAGTTCTCCCCTCTGGGGCCCCAGTGTTGACTTTTTGCTCTCTCCTTCACTTCCTTCCAGTACAAGGCAGAAAAGGAGAAAACGCTTTAAATCTTTACATACACCGACAACTGCCCTCATTTACTCTAATTGCAGAGTGGAGCTTGGGGGTGAGTACAAAGGAACAGTAAAAATCCGTCTAAATTAAGGAAAACTCGAAGTAATAGAACATTTTGAAAGAAATGTGATCTTATTACTTTCAAGTAAATTCAGTAATACCGTTAACTGGAACAGAATTTAGGAGACTTCAAAGTGCTTTAACAAAGAGATAATAGTCATTAATAATTAGAATTATTTGAACATAAATGCAGCTGCTTAAGGCCTATACTCTTAAATACAAATGGGCTTCTATCTCCTTATGTGCACACTAAATCTGCCAGCAGGTCCCTTTTCATAGCTGCAGGTAAAATAATCTTGTTATAAGGATTCTTTGTAACAGCGATTCCATGTCACTGCACGTGGTCCCTTATAACAGCACTTCTGTTGATCTGGTTACCAGAATTAGTGACAACAAAGATGTACAACATGGGGAACAAATGCTTTTTCTAGTCCTTGTCTGTTTAGTCACTAGTCTTTGTAAAGATCAGGAGCTCTTTCCCATTGCAGATGGTAAATGGGAGAAGGGCAGTGGAGGTGTGCTCTTCTGGAAACTGGTTGAGAGATGTGTTTGTGCACAGATCTGTATCTGTGAACACTGACTAAAGGGAGGGGAAGAGTCAGAGGGAAATGATTGGATGGCAGATTTGAGGGAGTATGGCTGTGTCTGTCTGTGGAAGGAAATGATATATGCCTCCATATGTATTTAGGCTTGGCAAAAATGTATTTGTGTGTTTGTACTTGAGAAAGAGAGACAGAGAGACAGAGTGAGACAGACAGACAGACAGACACACACACACACACACACAGAGAGAGAGAGAGAGAGAGAGAGAGAGAGAGAGAGAGAGAGAGAGAGATTGGAACTTTTCTATAGATCTGTATCTTTACACAGACAAGCCATGAAACCACTTGTATAAACATTGTGGGAAGGGTGGAGTTTGTGAGAATTGGAGGTTAACTGTGAGTGTAGCTATGTATGATCTATATGTGTGAGAGGGCCTAATGTGCTGTGTTTCTCCTAATAAACATCCAATCAGCTCTCCCCGCCCTTCTGTTCCCAATACATTCTGGTTCAAGGTAAAACTAGTCAATTTTCAGTTTTTATCTTTTGAAATTTTATTATTATTATTATTATTATTATTATTATTATTATTATTATTATTGTGCTTGGGTGGATGCAAGCACACACATGCCATTGTACACACAAAGAAGTTGGAGACAGTTTTTGGGTGCCAGTTGTCTCCTTCTGTAATAGGATTTGGAAATTGAACTCAGGTCATCAGGGTAGTCAGGCTTACATAAAAAAATGTTTTTTTAACGCTGAGTCATCCCATTTGACCCTATTTCTAATTTTGTCTTTTTCTCTTAACCCATAATCTCAGTTTTTCTCTCCAGGAACATACATTCAGGTTTGATTCTAAAGTCTGAAGCATTTTTAGTACCCTAGCAGGTAGAAGTAGAACAGGCAAGTGAAAACTGTTGGGAAAGCCTTGAAAAGCTGACTTTAAGGAAGGAGAATAGCATCTTTTGTTGAATCCAGCAACTGTAGGATACAGGTGATACAGGCTGTGCGTTAATGCTAACAGTCCAGGGATATGTTACCTATGCTTTTCCTTATGATTTCCTTAGCCTGCTTTGGGAGGTTATATCATGAAGCTTTGTTATCATTCCTCTAATCACATGATTTCTCCCAGTTTCTGAGTTTGACCTTTTATTATTACTTGTTCATCCATTTAGTAAATATTCAGTGACAGTTATTAATGTGTCAGGTAGTCTTCCTGGCATTTAAAAGGGACAAAAATTTGATTCCTGACCATCAGCTCATATTCTAATATAGAGACAGAAAACTAGCAAAGAACAGAAAATTATATACCATGTGAGGTAAGTGTTGTGGACTAGGGTAGACTAAAATAGTAGAGATTGGGAGTTTAAGTGTAGAGGTAGGTGTTTAAGCTGAATTGTCTGATTTGCTTTCACATTGGAGACATTCGAGCAGAAACTTGAAGGGGCTGAGAGAGATTATGCAGAGGCTGGGTAGGGGATTCTGCAGTAGAAGAAATTGCTATTGCAAAAGCCCAGTGGTAAGAACACGCCTGAAATTTTTCAAGACAGTGGAAAAAGCATGTGACAAAGTGAACCAGCAGCAGGAAATGTGCTTTATCAAGTAAATGGTAAAGGATATTGGAAGATTAGCCAGGGTATTTTGTTTGTTTGTTTCCTCTTATGTAAACTGGTTAATGAATAACATTATAGGGACTTGAAGGAAAAAGAACATATGAAAGGAGCTTGGAATGTTGCAGACCTTTTTATGAAATGCTCATTACTGTAACTTCTTCTCAGTCTCCTTACCTAGTACATGATGAACCTTCTAACCAAGTGCAGAGGCACACACGGAGAATGCCCACACTTTCAAATCTGAAAATCTTTAGCTTACTTCTCCCTTGCCTTAGTCTATCTCTAAGAAGTAGCTGTGGGTTGGGGGATGCACCTCCACTGATAGAGTGCTTACCTAGCATGCAAGAAGCCCTGGAATTGAAACTCAGTACCTTGCAAAGTAAGGCAGGGGGCACACAGCAGTAATTTCAGCACTCAGGAACAAAGTCATTCTTGACTATGTATTGAGTTCCAGGCCACTTGGGGTACATGAGACCCTGTTTCAGAAGAAAAGAAGAAGAAGGACAAGGAGAACTGGGGCTTGAAAGATGGCTTGACAGTTAAGAGTGTTTGCTGCTTTAGCTGAGGGCCAGAGTTCTGTTCTTAGCACTCACACTGGATAGCTCACAAACTTGAGCTCCAGTAGAATCTGACACCTCTAGCCTCACATGCTCATACACATACTCAGAGACAGACACACAATTACAATAAAAACTAATCTTTTTATAAGCTTAAAAAGAATGGTTTCTTTCCTATTCATTGTAAGGCTAACCCTTCATGTTCTATCCATTTCTTCCTGCATTTTACAATGCTGCATTTCAATAGGCTCCATACCTTCTGAAAAGACGTACACATAGGCCTCCCTTACTGTAATATACTTTCTTTTAACTATACTACCTACTCAAGATGTGGTTTCACCTCTCCTCTCCGTGGAAGCTTCAGTTTTCATTTATGTAGAAGCACACATAGAAACTAAAGTCTCTGTGATACACTCTGCCCTCTTCCTCACCGAATGCAAAGTTTATTTGTAGTCCTTACTCATTCTTGATTTGTTTGTACTGTTCTTCAATAAAAACACAGCCATTTGATCAAAAGTGATATAGATTCAGATTAAAATTCAGTTTCTGTCACTTTTTTTTTCTTTTTCAGTCCTGGGGGTACATTCCATAGCCTTGCACATAACAGGCAAGTACTCTCCCACTGAAGTACAGCCTCAGCTCTCTGTCTTTCGAAAAATATTCTCAATATATAGCCCAAGCTGACCTGAAGTTCACTATGTAGCCAAGGCTGATCTCCAATGTGTGATTCTCTTGAGTGCTAGCATTACAGGTGTGTGTCACACGTAGCTTATGTGGCTATTTTGATTACATTACCAAATGGATAATAATGTACACTTTTGCACTGTTGTAAGGACCACAGAAAATTACACTTGAAACACCTAATATATAGTAGGTATTGAGTAAGTGATTTTCAATCTAAAGTAGGCATAATTAATAAATTAATTAAGTGGTTTTGTTTTTATCTACTTTCTGTAGTTGTGTTTGACAAGTGCTTTTGCTGGTCTTTCTCTTCCTGTCTCCTTTCAAGGATTTTTTTTACCTCAAGATTTTGCCGTTTGATTTCTTTTCTCTTGTCATACTGCACTCCCTAGCACCTTATCTACTTCTGCCTCTAAAACAAGTGCTGTGGGATGTTCAGTATGCTGTAAAAATATGTTGCTATGATTGATTGATAAATAAAACATTGATTGGCAAGTAGCCAGGCAGGAAGTATAGGCAGGACTAGGAGAGAGGAGAATTGGGGGAACAGGAAGAGGAGAGGAGGAGACTCCAGCCTGCCATCCAGAGAGCAACAGGTAAAACCATGGAACACGTGGCAACATATAGATTACCAGAAATGGGCTGAGTTAAGTGTCAGTGGTAGGCC
This sequence comes from Peromyscus leucopus, assembly GCF_004664715.2. NCBI lineage: Eukaryota > Metazoa > Chordata > Mammalia > Rodentia > Cricetidae > Peromyscus > Peromyscus leucopus. The sequence continues at coordinate 95,016,312 of NC_051083.1, forward strand.
TGAGCTAATGGCCCAGCAGTTTAATTAATATAAGTTTCTGAGTGATTATTTTATAAGTGGTTGCGGGGGTCCGTGGTGCTGGGAAGAACTGGAGAAAACTCCAGCTACATACAAGTATCTGCACAATTTTGACATCTAACTCCTAGAACCTTTTCTAAAAGCCTGATGTAATTTCCAAATAAAGATCCATGCATTACAGGAGTCCTCCCTAATCCAAGGTTTTGATTTCTGCTATTTCAATTATCCATAGTCAACCATGGTTTGAAGATATTAATTTCAGAAGTCAGCAACTCATATATTTAGAATTGCATGCCATTCTAAGTAATATGTTAACATATTGTACTGTCCCACATCAGCCTATCATACCTGGAACATGATTACTTCCTTTGTCCAGAATACCCATCTTGCGTAAGCTAACAGCCTATCAGTCATTTAGCATCTACTCCTCTCTCACAGTAGTACCACTATTTTTCCAGTAACACTATTTTACTTAATGATTGCCATCCAACAAAGGAATAGTAATGGCAGCAATTCAGATAAGCCAAAGAAGTTGTACAGTGATTCACTTAAGTGAAAGGGTGAAATAAGGGGAAAGGTCATATGCTGAGATTGCTAAGATCTACAAGAATGAATTTCCTACCCAGAAAATGGTGAAGACAGAAATAAAATGTACTCCCTTTGCCGTCACATTTCAGGCTGTGAAAGGTATAACCACAGGTGGGCCAAGTACTTTGTTAACAGGGAACAGGTATTAAATTAGTGGGTGGAAGACATGTACAGAAAACATGCTCTAACAGATTACAACATGTGCCAGAAAGCCTTGAGCCTATAGGAAGAGATTCTCTGAAATATGACTGTCACAAGTCACTGTGGGGAATGGGTGGTTACACAGGTTAATGCATAGGTTTAGAATGAAAATAAAGCAAGTATATAATATATAAGGTTTTATTTTATGCATGGGTCCCAGGCATCTACTTGGACTTTTAGAAATGTATCCCTCATAAATAAGGAGGGACTGCATGGCATACTTTCTATGATTCTGCTCTGAGGATAAGTGAGAAAAGAGTTGGTAAGGTCAAAAACATAGGGATAGCTGGGGGAAGGTACAAAATTCTAGGCAAAAGCCTTTGGCTTGATAATGTGAGGAGTTCAGACAAGTAGAGTAACAGAATTTAAATTTAGCATCTTTATGAGGGATTACCAGGTCAAAGAGAAGCTGGGGCAAGGGAGCCATTTAATTAGATACTGTGATAACCAGATATTACTTTCTATGATGTTAGAAGGAAAAAATGTCAAAACCCAAGGAGCCTTACAGAGAAAGGATATGAAAAATTTGGTAGCATATTGGATATGGTATAAAGATTTCAAAGGAATCAAAAACATTTCACCGCTGTAAGAATGAGACACTGGAAAACTAATGGCGATTTTGGGAGGAATTTTTGTGTTGAAAAGGATCAGGGAAGTGAGAAAGGAAAGTGATTAAGAGTTTTGACATATTAAATTTTAGGAGACAATAAGAAACTCGGGGGAAAATACCTTGTGGGTAATGGAACTAGAAAACAGAAAAGGAAGTCCAAAGTTTGTTAGTCGGTACTGTATTAGACTCATTTGTATACCAGGAATATCCAAATGAGGAAAATAGATGAAATCCCCTGAAGGAGTGCAAACAAAGGGAAATAAATGGACAGGGGATGAAGAACTGATCTTTCAGAGATGGCCAGAGGGAAGAGGTGGGAGGAAAAAGGAAAGCTTGGAAGAAGCAGACAAAGGAATAAAAACCACAAAAGGAGACACGGTGTAACAGAAGCCTACTGACTTTTGCACTAATTCATCAGGCCCTGGCTGACTCTTCTGTTATACTCCTGCTCTCTTTCACTCCCCCACCTGGGTCCTAAGCTTTTCTTCCCATCCATTGTCTGGCTGGGCCTCCTGGGCCTCAGAGTGTAATTATTATTCCTACTGTCTAAATCACTCTGAATACATGCTTCCCTGCATCCATCATCTATTAACCCTTCCTTCATAGGTAGTTAGTATGATCAAGCATACTTATTTGCACAAAACATCATGCTATAGTTACTAATGTGATAAGTGATGATGAACTGGGATAGAAGAGAGGAGTGTCTTTCCTTTCCAATAAGATGAACTGCAAGAACAAAGTGTAGCTGTTCTAATCTGCATGTATTTGCTCAGAAACAGCATGAATGAAGAAGTGCCACACAGATACATTCTTATTAAGACACTACTGTGTGCACAGCTGCCCCCAATTAGTGAAAATTCTGTGAGTAAATCAATATGTAACATGAGCAACAGCAGAAATAACATCTTCAACATTTATGTGTATCGTTTTCTCTTTTTAAAAATATTTTCTTTGCTATGCATCTTGCCTCTATTTCTTTTTATCTGTGACTCTTTGTTTTCAAATACTCACATTTTATGTATACCCGTATATGCTATCAGACTCTGAAAGATTTTGTATGCTAACTTTCATGTGAAACTTTTTATTTATATACTTTATGCTTTTCTCTGTGTTGAATATTCAACAATCAGAATAGAATTAATAAATTTCATAGCAATTCAACATATGAATTAAATAATTTGTTTTCCATATTTGTGTATCTGATAACATTTTATTAACAGAAAGTACAACATGGGGATCTAAAAACTGTCTTTTACTGCAAAGTGGATATTTTCTCCTGCACTTCCACTTTACTTTATTGAGGCTCCACAAAATAAAAGCCATGGCTTCATCTTTTCTTCTCATTACCCCCAGGAAGAATTCTTGAAGAAAAAGTGCTGGAAAACTCAGATTTGGTGATGAAAAATAGTAACTTACAGAACAATGAAAATAACTCAACTCAGAGTAGAAGAAATACAAATAAATTCATACATAGTTACATCTTGGTCAACCTGCTGAATATTAAAGACAAGAAGAAAATTTGAAACTGATGAGAGTAATGGGACCTCACACATGGAATGTCTTACTCTTTGCTGTTAAATGAAAATATTGCAAAGTTGATAACTTATACAGAACAAAATATTACTTTTGTTCTCTATATTACTATACATTATAATAATATATCAAGATATAGAGTCAAAGAAGTTGAAGATTAAGGTGGCAATGGATTCAATGTAAGATTCTTCCTTGAATGCTATCTATTTACATTGAAGGAAATTAGAAGGTCAAAAGGGCCAAACACTGTAAAGCCTTTGTGGTAAGGGCCTTAATCCTATTCATGCTGCATGGTCCTCTGTGATACAATCACATTTAGATGGTTTCATCTTTTAATACTGTGACATTGGAACTCAAGATTCAACATGGATTTGAGGGGGCACAATATACAAACTGTAGAATTCTGTCCTTATACCCAGATTAGTATCATTCTCATGAATAAAAAAATGTATTATATCACAGTAGCCTCAAAACAATTAATTCAGACCAACATCAACTTTGGCATCTCAAGTCTAATTTTAAAAATGTTTAAATCAAGTATGAGTGAAGTTCAAAATCAAATTAATCCTCAGGCAAATTTCTCTGCAGCAAGAAATGTACAAGATGGGGCTGGAGAGATGGCTTAGCAGTTGAGAGCACTGGCTGCTCTTCTAGAGGACCCTGGTTCAATTCCCAGCAACCACAGGATAGCTCACAGTTGTAACTCCAGTTCCAGAGTTTCTGACACCCTCATGCAAGCAAAACACCAGTGCACATAAAGTAGAAATAAATAATATATAAAAAAGAAATGCAGAAGATTAAAATACTTATGAGTTTGTATGGTACAATGGTGAGACATAAAATAGGTATTTCTGTTACAAACATAGGCACAAGAAAGAAAATTGAGCCGGGCAGTGGTGGTGCACGCCTTTAATCCCAGCACTCGGGAGGCAGAGCCAGGCGGATTTCTGTGAGTTCGTGGCCAGCCTGGGCTACCAAGTGAGTCCCAGGAAAGGCGCAAAGCTACACAGAGAAACCCTGTCTCGAAAAACCAAAAAAAAAAAAAAAAAAGAAAGAAAGAAAGAAAAGAAAATTGAGATGATTGGTTTCCCATAAGTCTCTAAGTAAAAAGGTATAAATATCATTAAATCATAAGGCTTGAAAATATTCACATTTGTTTACATTTTAACCACCCAGAAGGATTAGGCTAGAAAAAACCCTAAAATATATTCAATTGGAGAAAGAAGAAATAAGGCTATCTTTATTTGTAGATAACAAGATTATATATATTGAACACATTGAAGATTGAACAACATAATAAAAATGTGTTGGAAAAAAATAAGCAAATTTAGTAAAGTTGCAGCATACAAAACCAACATAAAAACATCAGCAGTGTGTCTATAAATTAACAAGAAATTGTCAGAAAAAAGATTAGGAAAACAGTTCAATTGATAGTAAAATCAATAACAAGAAGATGGTACTAAAATTCATATGGGACTACAAAACACTCTGAATGGCTAACTCACCTCTGAGAAAATAGAAAACTAAAGATATGTGTTCCTTAATATGAAATTAGAGTACAAAATCCTAAGAATTAAAAATGTCCTGGCTGAGAACTCATAGATTTATTAGTGAAATATAATAGAAAATTCTGTAATTAATCCAAACATGTATGACTAGTCAAATTTGATAAGAGGACCATTAAGGTATTTTTAGAAGATACTCTTTTAAATAACTAACACATGGAAAACTGGATTTCCACATACATAAGAATGAAATTTGACCTTTATGTTTTTACTGCATTAAAAAAAAACTCAAAGTAAATAAAAGACCTAAACTTAAGACCTAAATCTATAAATTTCAAGAATAAACAGGAGAAAACCTCTTTAACATCTGTCTTGACAATTTTGCTTTTGTTGGTTTTTTGTGGCAGCCATTTATGCAGATACTTACGGCTGTTTGAGATGCTTAGAAAAAGTGACATAAACAAGACATTTATAACCACCCCATCTATGGCTCAGAGGACACTATGTATGAGAACTGAAAGAATATAAAAGCCAGGAAAAAGGGAGAAGAGATGTAAAATGGTATCTTCACGGCATCACACTGACATTGCAAAAATGACCGCATAAAGCTATGGTTACCTACAGTGAGCCCACACAAGACTGAGGCTATCAATAACCATTTATGGATTAGAGAAGCACTAATGGGTCCCTATCCTTCCCTGCTAAACTACTGACAACTGATGGGTTGGATTTGGGGAACAGGGGACAGTCATTGTCTTCAGTAGCCTTTCCAACCCAATGGTTGAACCTGTCAGTCTCCATTGGATAGTTCAAAACCATGGCCAATGATCATCATTAAAACCAGAGGGTCAAAAATTAAAATGAAAAGGCATAAATATGGGGAAAGAACCTGTAGGGAGGAAGTGGGGGAGAATAACAAGAGTTCAAGGAAGATAAGAAAAGGTGGAGGAATGAATGTAAACAGAATGTGCTGTATGTAGAATTGTTAAAGAACATATTTAATAAAAATGCTATATATGTTTTTTCTAAAATTTAGCAAAAAAAGAAAACCTTATTGTCACTATTTTTGCTATCATTATTGTGATGCTTGAGTGTATGTGCTGACTTGACTGGTCTAAACAATTCCAAGATTACTGGTAAGAGTATTATTTCTGGGTTTGTATGTAAGATTATTTCCAAAAGAAATGAAAATCTTGAGTGGATGGACTGAATAAATAATCTGTATCTTCACTGATGTGGACCTGATAGAGAAAGGATGCATTCTTTCTGTCACTCTTTATCTTCTTGAACAAGGAAATCCATTTATCCTGCCCTCAAAGATCAGATCTCATAGTTGTTGGATCTTTGCACTCTGGGGTTACACTATTTGCATCTACTCAGTTCTTTGATATTGGTCTGAGAATAACATTATTGGGTCCCAGGTCTATAAATATACTATTTATATTTACTTATCTCATAGAGACATATATAGTACAGATATCACATAAATTTTGTTTTTATGAAGCTCTCTCACTAATACAAGTATCAAGTTAATGACTATGGTGATTCAGGAATTGAGTTAGTTAAATCAAGTACACAAATCAGCTATCATGTGTGGTTTCTATCCCTACCCACAATACAAAGGTTATTCATTCAAACACTATTTTCTGCTTCTATTTATACAATATGATTATTAAGGGCTAATATAAATTACCCAGCATGCCAAGTCATGCTTACAAATCTACCTTCAATCTACATTTGGGTGTGAAAATTTCAATGACATGTTTTTGTAAAAGGAAAGATTTCCGATAGCTGAGTCTGAATATGGAGAGATAACTTTCAAACAACCTATACTTCTGGTGTCTACATCTAGAATGAGAATGAGAAAGTAATGCTGTCCTAAACAGCAAACAGTAACACCTTTCAAGTAGTTGAGGAACCTCAGAACAGAGTGATGCCGGGTGACACCAAATAAAGCAAAATAAGACAAGAACTCCATAGAAATACCATTGAGCTTGATATGCTAGGGCAGTGATGGCAAAAGTTCATGAGAACAACCAATCTTATCTGATTTGACTTAAGGTCCACCCCACAAGATGGAATCCAGACCTGTCGTTGCTTGCGTGCTGGAAAAGAAATGGTAGCATGTGACTGAAGTAGGTGAGCTATACATCAGAATGAAGACAAGCACTTCCAATTGGCTATCTCTTTCCAACAGGGTAGATGGGTCTCTAATCATTATCATAACTGTACCTTAGCCAAATTACACAGAGATATTTAAAATCGCTAAGGTATGTGAATTAGTGTGGTATAAGGAATATAATATTAACAATCCATTTTTTAGAGCACATAAGTTTATTAGGTAGTTTTTCATAATTAATTCCCAGAATATGTCATACATAAAGAAAAACATATCACAAGCAAGCTGGGTGATGGTGCTGCACACCTTTAATCTCATCTCTTGAGACATCTGTTGGGAGACAGAGGCAGATGGATCTCCAAGTTTGAGGCCAGCCTGGTGAGTTCCAGGACAGCAGGGTTACAAAGAGAAACCCTGACTAATACGCACGAAATACCCTCTCTGCCAAGTCAGTGTCCACACTCAAATTCCTCTACAACAAATCCTCCAAAGTATTTGATATATTTCATACTGTATTGTTTCTCTCCACCTCCCAGGGCACAAGGTTCTGCATCAAAACTGAACGTCTGGCTTTATCAATGAAACCCATGAGACACCGGCATACTTCCTCCCCTTCTGTTCAGAACCACGCAGCTCCTTAGATCCCAAATGTAATGAACAATCCATCTTTAAAAAAAAAAAAAAAAAAAACTTTTATTGAAAATTTTCACACACTGTATTTCAAACATGTTTTTCTGTTCCAATTTCCTCCCAGATCCTCCCCACCTCCCTACTCACCCAGTTTGATGTTCTTTTGCTCTCCCTCTCTTTAAAGAAACAACCAACCAACTAAACCAAACAAAACAAAACAAGCACACAAAAATCCCTCAAAAACAAAAATCAAAAGAAACAAACAAAAGGCATATAAGACAAAAAAAATGTCCAAATAAAGCAAAATAAGACAAGAACTCTATAGAAATACCATTGAGTTTGATATGCTAGGGCAGTGTTGGCAAAAGTTCATGAGAGCTATTATCACCAATCTTATCTGATGTGACTTAAGGGCCACACCACAAGATGGAATTCAGACCTGTCGTTGCTTGAGTAACCTAGAACCTGAGATTAGATAGGCCAGGGACTTAGGGCAAAATCAAATACTACTGTTTTAGACAAAACAGAATGAAGAGGAAACAGAAGTAAAATGACTACTAGTGACATTCTGCTATACTCATAGATCAATGCCTTGCTCAGTCATCATCAGAGACGCATCCTCCTGCATCATATGGGGACAAATATAGTGACTATATTTTCATTTACAAGTAGTTATCAGCCGGAGATTGCTTCTGCATACCTATCTGCTGCATACATATGCAGACCTAGTGTATGTGACTTCAGTCTCTGCAAGTTCATATGTGCTGTGATCATGTTCATTTAGAGGGTCTTGTTTTCTTGATCTCTTCCATTTGCTCTGGCTCTTACACTCTTTCTACCTTGTCTTTTAGAGGGGTTCCCTGAGACCTGAGAAAAGGGATTTGGTGAAGACTTCCTCTTTAGAGGTGAGTGTCCCAAGGTCTCTCATTCTGCATAATGTCTAGCTGTGGATCACTATATTAGGTTAGGAAAATTCTTTTAAGATTTTGTTGAAAATATTTTCTCTGCCTTTGACCTGGGTTTCTTGTCTTTCCTCTATTCTTACGATTTGTAGATTAAATCTTTTCACAGTGCCCCAGATTTCCTGGACGTATTTGCCAGGATTTTTTAAGGTTTAACGTTTTCTTTGACCAAAGAATACATTTCCTCTGTCATGTCTTTATTGCCTGAGATTCTCTCTTGCATCTCTTGCTTTCTGTTGGTGAGGCTTGCCTCAGAGGTTCCTGTTCGAGTTCCTAAATTTTTCACTTTCAGATTTCCTTCAGTTTGTGCTTTTTTTCTGATTCTATTTCAACTTTCAGGATTTGAACTGTTTATTCATTTCCTTCCACTGTTTATTTGAATTTTCATAGATTTCTTTAAGGGGTTTATTCATTTCCTCTTTAAGGACCTCTGTCAAATTCATTAAGCCTATTTTAAGGTCTTTGTCTTGTGCTTCAGTTGTGTTGCAGTTCTCAGAGCCTACTGTAGTAGCATTGCTGGTCTCTGATGGAGATATATTGTCTTGGATGCTACTGATCATGTATTCATGTTGACATGTAAGCATCTGGGTTTGGGGAGATTGTATTTCCAGGTGCTGAAATCTGATTTTGTCTCTGTTGGGTGGGTGTTTTGTTCCTTGGTTTCTGTTGCCCTCTATGTTTCTTAGGAGAGTGTGGTGGCTTTGTGTTGCCTGGTAGGAAATTTTTCTGGCATGGTGGTAGGTGTGATCACTGAAGGTTCTGGGTAAAATGTGTTTCTAGTATTGGGAGGTGACACTCAGGAACGGGGATGAGCTAAAAGGGGGACTGAGGGGATCTCCAGGAGGATCAAAATCAGGATCTTCCACCAGGATCTGCTTAGCCTCCTGGGAATAAGGGCAGAGAGTGTGGAAGGACCACAGCAGGCAGTTTGTTACAGATCTGAGGATGAGACTGGGGGCTTGGATATGGAAGAGTGGAGGGAGAGTGAAGATCTAAAGCTCACCTGCCTGCTTCCTGGGCCTACTTGCTTCTCTGTCAGGCATGTCTGATGGGTCCCCAGAGACTGTGGGAGAAAAGCTTTGTAATCCACTGGAGACGTAATTTTACTTCATTCTAGTATTTATTTCAAAGCAAAAGCTCATAGGCACTGGCATGTACATATTTATTAGGACAAGATTTGCAATAGCCAAGTTATGGGGAAAGGGCAGATTCCCATGAAGAAATGAATGGATGAAGAAAGTGGGGTAAATAGACACAATGGAGAAGTATTCAGTGAAAGGAATCATGTTGTTTGCCAGAAAATGGTTAGGACTGGAGAACTTAGACTTTTGACAATATGAGTCAGAATCAGAAAAATAACTATCACACATTTTCTTTGGGAAAAAATAAGAGATGATTGGGAAATAGGAGTTGGACTGTTTGAGAAGAGGAAAAAATGAAGTGGAGGGTGAAGGCTAGGGTAAATGAGGATGGTAAGGAACACAGATGTCACCAAGGTATATTTGTGTACATGTATATATATAATATATGCTATATATATGAATAAGCCACAAGATCCAATATTCTCTGTACTTAGCATGTGGTACTAATAAAAAGGATTGGGCAGAGTTCCTATAGAGGCATATCTTCAAAGAAAGTGTACAAAAGGATAACAGTTTCATTTTGTTTTCTTTTGTCATTTTTTGTAGTGTTGATCTTTTGCCTGTTTGTTTTGATTTTTGTTATGTTTTTATGGGATTTCTTAGTTTCTTGCTTGCTGTTGTTTTGTTTTAATTTTGTTTATTGTTTATTTTTTAAGAAAGACAGAGGGAGAGTGATGAGGGAAAGAGGGAGAGAGAAAAAACAGATAGTTCTGTGCTTAGGGAAGTGGATAGGATCTGGGAGGGGTTGAGAGAGGGGAAAACATGATCAAAATATATTTAGAGAAAAATTGATTAAGAAACATGTTCAACATCAGTAATTAATAGTGAAGTGTTACTTAAAGTTACAGCAATTTTGCCTTTACCAAATGATGAGTGACATATGCTAGCAAGGGTGTGGACTAGAGCATCCCTGTACACTATTATTACAAATGTAGATTAGAATACCCATTATGTTAATCAACTGTCTCACTTATCCAGAGGGCCTGATCCAGTTGGGGGCTCTTCAGCTATTGGTTCATAGTTCATGTGTTTCCACTAGTTTGGCTATTTGTCCCTGTGCCTTTTCCAATCATGGTTTCAACAATTCTCGCTCATACAACCCCTCCTCTTTCTAGCCAATTGGACTCCCGGAGCTCCACCCGGGGCCTGGCCGTGAATCTACCAGGCTGAGCTGAATCCCCAGGGGAGTCTTTGCCCTGGAGGAGATGGGAATGGGGGGGGTGAGCTGGGGAGAGGGGGGGCTGGAGGAGGGAGGACAGAGGAATCCATGGCTTTTAAGTAAAATTAAATTAAATTATAAAATAAATTTTTTAAAAAAAGAATATCCACTATGGTAAACAGTATGGATCTTCTGGAAAAAAATGTTTAAAGAGATGAGTTACCCAGCAATACCACTACTGTGTATATGTTGAAAGAAATGTCAGTACATTGAAGATAGATCTATACTCCCAAGTTCATTGCAGCATTTTTCATGCAGCCGAAATAGGAAATCAAGCTAAGTTTCTGTTGGCAGGTGAATGTATACAAAAGAACATTATGAATTTTTTTTGTATTTTATAATTTAATTTTACATATCAGCCACGGATTCCCTTGTTCTCCCCCCCCCATTCTCATCTCCTCCAGGGCAAAGACTCCCCTGAGGATTGAGTTCAACCTGGTAGATTCAGTCCAGGCAGGTCTAGTCCCCTTCTCCCAGGCTGAGCCAAGTGTCCCTGTATAAGCCCCAGGTTCCAAACAGCCAGCACATGAGTACAGGACCCGTTCCCACTGCCTGGATGCCTCCAAACAGATCAAGCTAATCAACTGTCTCACTTACCCAGAGGGCCTGATTCAGTTGGGGGGCTCCTCAGCTATTGGTTCATAGTTCATGTGTTTCCATTCGTTTAGTTATTTGTCCCTGTGCTTTATCTGACCTTGGTCTCAACAATTCTCACTGATACAAACCCTCCTCTTTCTCGCCAACTAGACTCCTCCAGTTCCACCTGGGTCCTGGCCATGGATCTCTGCATCCGGTTCCCTCAGTCATTGAATGAGCTTTCTAGCACGACAATTAGGGTGTCTGGCCATCCTGTCACCAGAGTAGGTCAGTTCGGGCTGTCTCTCGACCATTGCCAGTAGTCTACTGTGGGGGTATCTTTGTGGATTTCTGTGGGCCTCTCTAGCACTTTGCTTCTTCCTAGCCCTGTCTCATGGATGAACTCAGATGTCATAAAGGCAAATGAAATAAACTAGACACAGAAAGACACATGTGTGATCTGAACTTGTATGTAGGATCTAGAAAAGTTGAATCAATAGAGGCCGAGAAGAATGATAGTTCTCAGGGCATGGGGTTGATGAGGATATGTTGATCAAAGCATATAAAATTCCAGATAGATGAGAGCAATAAATTCAAAATATCCATTGAATAACAAAGTGACTCTAAATAATACCAATTTTTGTTTTCTTGGAAACTACTAAAAATGTTGATTTTAAGTTCATACCACAAAACAATATGTATGAGAGGTAATGAATATTTTATAATAGTCAGCTTAATTTGGCCATTATACAATATACATATATTTCAAAATACATACAATTATTTTTGTCAATTAAAAGAAGGAAGAACAAAAGAAGGGAGGAAGGAAGGAAAGGCAGAGCTGCCCTATATCCTCAACTCACCGCCTGAGGTGCTGTATCATAGTTCATCTTCTAGTCGATTCTGTTGAACTCTTGGAGCTTCTAAGCCCTCTTGTTTCAATATCATCTGTACCTAATAGTTTTGTTGAAGAGCATAATGATTCATCAGAGAATTCTTAAACAAAACTGGATTTAGAATGAAAGCAAAGATAACCTGCAAATGATCTTTAATTGAATCTCTGTTTTCTTTGGTTTGCAAAAGAGACTTGTCCTCCTTCAATAAAAATGAGTCTAATACAAAAAAAAAAAAAAAAAAACCAAACCCAAGAATGGAATGGGTGATGGTTTAAGGGCCTCTTCAAATGACTCCATATTTCTACACCTGTCCTTGCCTGGAACTCTTAATGCAGATCATCCTCTCCTTTTTGAAATGTTATTCTCTTGGTTTCCATGACATTGTACCTTGTCCTGATCTTATCCTACCTCTGTCTCCACTACTTTCTTTCTCTTTCTACCTTTGTTGTTTTGTACTCATTCATAATCCAAATGTGTATACTTCAGTTTAACATTTGGCCCTCTGCTTTTCTGTATGTATACAGACTCTCACATCATTTCAAATGCTATCAAAATGTCCATGACACACCATTTTTTCCTCCTAGTCCAAATATGTTCCTACATTCTGCTCATTTTTAACTTTCTGCTGAATATTTATAATTGATTCTTTCCCCTCAACTCAATGACTCTTGAAATACCTTTACTATTACTACATTGTTACTCTTCCTGCAAAAGTGAATATTATTGTGCTTTAACTATGTCCATTAAAAGATTATTTTCCCAGTTGTGAAACCTCGACTGTCAGTTTTTTTTATCTTCTCAATCACAAAGTTCTACCTAGTCTTCCTTCCCAATTATTCTAATATTATTGCTACCTTTTGTTTCCCACAGCTTCCCTTGCAGCTATGATTCTTACTATTTCACACCTAGGTTACAGTACTGTGCTGTTTTATACCTAATGCACAGTAATCATCTCCCCTGTCTCCTCTATTTCTTTACTGTAAGCAACTTTGGTCTAGCCTCATATAATTACTATGTATTTCACACTATGTCACTAAATAAATCTATTGGTTCCTGTTTAACATTCAAATGCATTATCTTTTACTTGTAATCTTCCCAATAGTAGAGCCCTAATGCTCTTGCCCAAACTTTTCTTCCACAATTTCCTATAAAATTTCAACTTCTTCACCTCAAAATTTCTGTACTCTTGTTGCTGTGCTACAAGTATTATTGTTGTATCAGAGTCAATGTTCATTTAGATTTAATCATGTCTTTATTCATTTCTTCACTCTTTGTCTCTTCTTTTTTCCTAATCTGAATCCTTTATAAATAACTTCAGTTATAGTTGAGATCTGCTAATGGAAATGTTAGTTTTTGTTTGATTGAAAAAAAATCTTTATTTTATCTTTGTCTTTAATTAATGTTTTTGATAAATGCTAACTTCTAGTCTGGTGGTTGTCATTAAGTTAAGTGAAGTTATTCTATTGTTTTGTGATTTCTTTTGTTGCTTTGGAAACATCAACCTTGAATCTCAATTGCTCCTTTGAGGATAATTTGTTTCTCTCTCTCTCTTTTTTTTTTTTATTCAAGGCACTTTTCTTTCAAGGTTGTCTCTTTCTCTTTGAGAGGCCTTTTATATTTCTAAGACTTCTAGAATTTATGAATTAAATTTTTATCATTACTTTAAGAAAATAATTTCAAACATTGTATCTTGAAATTTTGCGTCTGTTCCAGGTTCTTCTCTCTCCTTTTGTATTTTTATCTTGTCTATTCAGTAAAAAATTTCATACACTCGAGTATTTTGATATAATTATTGTGATGTAAGGTTTGAAATCAGATATATCATCCACATTTTCTTTTCAAAATTATTTTCTTGGGATGGGACCATCACTCATGTGTAAAGCACTTGCCCAGCATGCATAAGACTCTGAGTTTGCTCCACAGTAGCTCTGGTTTTTGTTTTTGTTTTTTTTTAAAATTTCTTCCAAGTTCTTTGCTTTCCATATGCCAAAGTCTGAATGTTTCTGTCTCCTCAATATTCAAATTTTGAAACTGGTAACATTGCCTAATCCAATTTTGTAATCCTGTCTTAAATAATTTCATCCTTCTTGAGGGATGTTGAAACTGCTTTCCACAATAGTTGGATTTTTTTACATTTTACATTTCCTGAAACATCATTTGATTCCAGCGCTTCCACTAGCATCTTAGGCCATGCTGCTACTACCTGCTCCTCTTGCTCCTCCTACTTCTTCCTGTCATCTTATTGGGGGTGAGGGAGTAGCTCACTGTGTTTTTTGATTTGTTTTTCCCAAAGAATTGATGTTGCTGAGGATCTTTTTTGTGTTTGTTGGCAATTTGTAATCTTCTTTGGAGAAATCTCTATTTATGACCTTTGGCCATTTTAAAATTGAATTGTCTTTCTATGGTTGTTATACATATTCTTTATGCCACCCAGATACTAGAACCTTAGCAGACAGTCTGTAAAGCTTCTCTACCATTCTGCGAGTTGTCGTTTCCCTTTGTCGATTGTGCCCTTTGGCTCATAAGTGTTTTGTAATTCAATTAAATTTAAATGTATCTGCTTTTTTCCCTTTTGTTGTTTATGTCCTTACTATCACATCAAAGAAAACAATGCCAAATCGAAAGCTATGAAGATTTATTCCTATGGTTTCTTCTAAGAATTTTGTTTTACCTCTTACATTTCCATCTTTTAATACATGTAGAGTTAATTTTTCTAATGTTGAGTTATATTCTATATAGTATAAGCTCTAAATTTAATTCTTTTGTATATGGTTGCCCATTTGTCCTAGCACCATTTATTGAAGATAGTCCTGTCCCTCATTGAATAGTCTTAGTATCTTTATTAGGAATCAGTTGATCATAAAATTTTAAAATTTACTTATTCTATCATATGTACATGTATGATACTATATGTGGATGCATTCTATTATGTGATTCTGGTAATATACTTTAGTTAGTACTGTTGTATTTATTTATTGTATATCTGTGGCAGTGCATTGGGGGAATGCAATGTGTATAGTTGTGTGTGGATGCCAAGAAACAAACAGAAGTAGTCAGACTTGGTGCCAAGTGCCTTTATCCACTGAACTATCTCATCAGTCCAGTAATATAGTTTTTGATTACTCTGCCTTCATAATTGGTTTTAGAATTGGTAAATGTTAGTCTTCCATCTTTGTTTTTTTCACTGTTGTTTACTTACTTGTGTGCCTGTCAATGTCATTATAAATGCTATTATAAACATGTACATTACCATTTCTGTTCTCCTACCAAAAAGAGATATTAAGATATTGTTAGGTAGTGCATTAAATCTCTGGGTTCCTTTGTCAAGCATTTCTATCTTAAATGTATTAGCCCTTCCAATCCATGAAGGATTTTCTACTTAACTAAGTGATCTTTGATTTCAACAATATTTTATAATTTCTAATATTCAATCTTGTATCCACCTTTGCTAGATTTATTTCTATGTATTTTATTATTTTGATACTATCATAAATTGAGTTTTCATTGATTTTCTTCTTAAGATATTCATTTCTAGTGTATTAAATATAGCTAAATTTTATGTTTTACTTTTATAGTCCACAACCTTGATGAATTTCATTTTATTCATTTTTCTATTTTCTAATTATTTGTTGACAGCATTTTACTTGCCAAGGCTTTCTATTTGTTTTAAGAGTATAATTGCTTTTTCAGTGATGTAAACATTGTACTGTATGCTTGTGAACTGAGTACATAATATCCCAGTGGCAGAGTTATAAAATTTTGGTGCAAAATGTATTGTCCTAGCACATATGATTGTCATAGCTGACTGGCAGCTACACTGTAGCTCCTCACTGGGGTGCTCATGACCATATTTGCTTGAGAGAAAAAGGAGAACCACTAGATGGTCATGAACTGACCCTCTAAAACTGTAAGCCAGTACCCAGTTATTTTTTTTTATGAGTTGCCTTGGTCATGGTGTCTCTTCACAGCAACAGAACATCAACTAAGACAGGCTCACCTGAGCCATCATCTTGGACATCACTACTGAATGAATTGTCATGTGCCACCTGGGAACTCCCATTCAGTCCAGTCCATACCTGGCCAAGAGGACAATGTGATGACATCTAAAATAGCACTTTCTCTTCATCCCTACCTAAAGTTGACTTTCAGTTTCTTCATCTGAGTTCTTCCTTTTCTTGTACCTTTAGGTCACCCTGGTGCTTGCTCATCTTCAAAGGAGCTAGATAACTACCAGATTTTGTCTCATAGCTGCTTCAGCCTCTCCATAAGCAACTCCTCCCTCTCCCAGGCTTGGCTTGGCAGGTGATTCAGCTTCATTTTCTCACCACTACTTGCTACTCCTGGAGTGGGCTTGAGTAACAGGGGTAGCTGAAGTAGCCACAGAGATAGTGGGATCCTGGTCTGAGTGGCCCAGGGACCCACTCCCTCTGTAGAATCATCTTCCTTTGTGAAGCCAGTCCTCCACTGACCCCTTCCACCTGTGAGCCCCACTCCCATATCTTCCCCATAAGCTCAGAATTGTCCTTGATGCAGTTTTTCTGATGACTGTTTTAAGTCTTTTGAAATGTGCTTCCTAATTCAACTTTCTGCTCAGTTGTTCTCCTCCAAGTCTGTTCCTATGGTTCCAGGAAAGAGTAGAAGTTGTTTCCCCTTTAGCCTCCATTGGTACCTAAGTGGTTTATCATTCATTCTTTACTACTGCATGAAGGCAAAAGTTCCTGCTTTCCACTGAGACTGCAGGAATAGTTCCTTGGATAAAAGGATTATATAATTGTCACTGACCTTCTCCACTGGACCTCCATTGATAGAGTCAAATGTGAATCTAAAACATACCTGATAATACAACAAAAAGCCTCAAGATTTTTTTTCAGCCCATCTAATACCAATGATGAAAGAAGTGATGTTACTTCCAGATAGTGGTAGAAATCCTCATACTGGCATTTAAGTGACAGGAGTTCATGGGGACTCATTAATGCCTAGTAAAAATGAAATTCAAGTTTTGTACTTGACTTTCTATGCCACCACCAATAAGTATATTTAAGTTATCTTACTGCAGCTTGAATAGAATAGCCTTGCTGTTGTAGGAGGCTACCTTGTCATGGAAGAGTCCTTTATCACTAGCTTGCTTCACATTAAATGTTAGTGTGCAATGGTTCAAGCACTCACCACTTGGCCTAGATGAACCCTTACTTCAATCTTACTCATGCAAAATCAACTCAGCTTGGCTTCTAAAACCACAAACTATAGACATAATTTTATTCTGGAATCTAAAAGTGTAAGGTCAGTGTATTCCCTTAATAGATTCTCATGAAGGCCCACATCCTGGCTTGCAAATGGCCTCCTGTCACTGAGTACTCACATGACCCATCTTGGTGTTCATACATAGGACAGGAGAGAGGACATAATCCAGACACATTCACAGAGAATCTTTTTCTTTTCTTATAAAATCAGCAGTTCTATCAAATTATAGTCTCATCCTTGAGAATATATTTGACCTTAATCACCTACTAAAAGTGCTATCTATAGTGATGATGACATCAGGGGATTGGTCTTTAACATTTAAACTTTAAGGGACACAATCAGTCCAAAGCACTCTCCTTATACTTTCTCAAGTTCCTTTTATACAACAGGAGCAATTTACTAGGCTACAAGTTAAGAGCATGTTAGCTGACATTATCCAATTTCTCTTCAGAGTACTCAACTGATTTGGCATAATACTTTTCACATTGGAGACTGTCACTGTTATGGTTTGGAACTTAAATGTTCCCCAAAGGCTCAAGTATTGAAGGCTTGGACCCCAGCTCATGGCTCTATTGGAGATGTGTAGGAAAACTTTGGGAGAGTGGGCCCTTGCTGAAAGAATTGAAGCTGTTAGGGGCATGCTCTTGAAGGATGGATTGGAATGCCAGCCCTTTGCTCTCTACTTCTTTGTCTCCCAGCTACCACAGGGTGGGCAGTTTTGTTCCACAGTGTGCTTCCCATCATGATGTTCTGCTTCACAACAAGTCCCTAATGGCAAGGCCAAGTGACACTAGACAGAAACCAGGAGCAAAAACTATCCTCAATAAGTCTCATATCTCAGATACTTTTTCAATATGATAGAAAGTTGGCATACTCACTAAACCAGTTGAAGAGAGAAGAAGGAAAAGGAAGGAACTGACTGTACTGGTGGAAAGGACTGTACTACTAGAACTGAGATATTTCGCTCTAACGGAGAAACATCATGTTCTCTTCAAAGATTCACTACTCAGTCTAATCCCCTGAGTCCTTAGCATGGATTTCATAGTCCACAGTTTTTAATCTATATTTCCCACTTCACCCCACCCCACCTTACCCCACTATTTTTATCCCTGTCACCTATAACCCAGCCACAGAAAAAACGCTCTCTCTCTCTTCCAGCTAAACCTAGTGTCTTAAAAACTTTAGGCAAGCACTGTACCACAGGTCTATACCCTTAGCTATACAATAAGTCATTTCATAATTCCAAACTTCAACTTTTGTACAAGTCCCATTATTTGAAATGGCCTTCCTTTTATTTTGTTTATTTTTACTTTATTATTTTTTACATCCTAACCATAGTCCTCCCTCCCTCCTCTCCTCCCAGCCCCTCCCCACCACCTCTCCTCTGTGTGCCCCCATCTACTACTCCTCTGTTTCTATTCAGAAAAGGGCAGATCTCCCAAGGATAGCAACAAAGCATGGCACTCCTCCCCTTCATATTAAGGCTGGTCGAGGCAAACCAGTATGCAGAATAGGGTCCTAAAAGTGGACAAAAGAGTCAGAGACAGCCCCTGATCCCACTGTTAGGAGTCCCACAAGAAGATCAAGCTACACAACTGTCACATATATGCAGAGGGCCTAGGTCAGTCCCATGCAGTCTCCCTGGTTGTTGGTTCAGTCTCTGTGAGCCCCTGTGAGCCCAGATTCTTGTGGTGTCCTTGACCCTTCTGGTTCCCACAGTCCTTCCTCCCTCTCTTCTGCAGGATTCCCCGAGTTCTGCCTAATGTTGGCTGTGGGTCTCTGCACCTGTTTCCATCAGTTGCTGCCTTAAGCCCCAGGATGACAACTGGGCTAGACAACAGAATATTGTTAGTCATCATTACATTGGCATTTTTTGCCAGTCATGTTTGGTTCTATCCTAGGTCTCTGGGCCATCCAGCCTCTGGGTCCTGGTGCTCCAGGAAGTGTCAGGAATGGGCTCCCACTAGTGGCATGGGTCTCAGGCTGGACAAGTCATTGATTGGTCACTCCCACAATCTCTGTGCCACCCTTACCCCAGTACATCCCTTAAGCAGGACAGACTGTAGGTCAAAGGTTATGTGGCTGGGTTGGTGTCCCAGTCCCTTCACTCGTAGTCTTGCCTGGTCACAGGAGAATGCCAGTTCAGACTATGTATCCCCTATTACTAGGAATCTTAGCTGGGGTCATTCTTGTAGATTCCTGGGAGTTTCCCTTGCACTAGATTTCTACCTCACCCTGAAATGCTCCCCTTTTCCATTAGTCTCTTTCAGTACTCTCCCCCTGCAGACCCTCACCTGATCCTTCATGTTCCCATCCACACCCGCCCCTAGTCCATCTATGAAATCTACTCTATTTCCCAGGGAGATCCAAGCACTGCCCCCTCCCCTTGAGCCCTCAGTGTTATTTAGCCTTTCTCAATCTATAGATTGTAGCATGGTTATCCTTTATTGCTAACATCCACTTATAAGTGAGTACATACCATGTTTGTCCTTCTGGGTTTGGCGAACCTCACTCAGGGTGATTTTTTTTTTCATTCCATCCCTTTGCCTGCAAATTTCATGTCATTGTTTTTGTTTGATTGTTTCAAATTTAACTTTTTATTGATTCTTTGTGGATTTTACATCATGCATCTTGATACCACTCATCTCCCTGTCTCTTCCCATCCCCCCTTTAGTTAGTCATCCTCTCCCAGGATAAAATAGGATAAAATTTAAAAGAAAATAGAAAAAAGAAGAAAAAAAAATCTTGTTGTGGAATCGATGTGACACAGTGATTCACAAAATTCTTTAGTCAATATATTGTTCTTTGCAAGTGTTCATTGCATTGAGTCATTGGTCTGGTTTGAGGTCTCTGGGTTTTTGCTACATTATTAATACTGGACTCCTCTTGGATATCCTGTTATTGTCCCATGTTATGGAGATCCTGTAACTTTGGGTCTGCGGGACCAGCCCCTTCACATGCTCCAGCAGATCATATATGGGGTGGATGGTGAGATGGTTCATAGCTCTGGCTCTGGGTTTTGGTGGTTACTGGGTTGGTCAGCCTGCCAGCTCTCTCTCCTTCATCCTCAACACCAGGGTGAGCTCTCTAGTACTCTAGCTTACCTTTATGTAGTAATCAAAGAGAAGTGGGGGTGATTTCCCTGCTCTCATTTTTTTGGGGGGGGTCAGCTTGCCCACACCTATACCACCAGAGTCAGCTCTACTGTGTTACCCAGGCAAGGTGTAAGGACCACTCTCCCTAGTTCTGCATCTGTTGAGGGACAGGGTCAGTTCTCATCTGCTGCAGGTGGCAAGGGGCGAGCAGGGGGGAGGTAGCGTATCTTTCCCTCTCCCCCATAGCACATGGCAGACAAGAGATGCAGGGCCAGCACTCCCATTCTCACAACCTCAGGACAGGCTCACCTGTGCCCCCACCAATAGGATCAGCACTACTATGGTGCCCAGGTGAGGTGCAGGGCCTGCTCTCCTGAGTGTTGTAGGCAGCAAGAAGTGAGGGGCAAGGTGGCATCTCTCCCTTGCCCACACTATATGACAGATCAGAATTGGGACTTGATCTCCCACACTTATGTCCTCGGGGTTGGCTCACCTGCACCATCACCAGAAGGGTCAGCTCTACTGAGTTGCCCAGGTGAAGTGCAGGACCTGCTTTGCCAAATGCTGCAGTGAGATGCTGGGCCAGCTCACCAGTTCTCCTGACCTCAAAGCCAACTCTCCCACCTGCCAGGGGTGAGGGAGGGGAGGGCATCTCCCCCTTGTTCACACAATCATATAGCAGATGAGAAGCAGGGTCAGATCTCCCACACTCACATTCTTGGGGCCAGCTCACTCCCATTCCTGCCAACAGGGTCAGCTCCACTGTGCTGCCTAGGTGAGGTGCAGGCCTCCTGCCTGCCATAGGTGGTGATGTCATTGTTTATAACAGCTGAGTAATACTCCATTGTATAAATGTATCACAATTTCTTTATCTATTCTTTGGTTGAGGGGAATCTAGGTTGTTTCCAGGTTCTGGCTATAATAAATAATGTTGTTATAAACATAGTTGATCAGGTGTCCTTGTGGTATGATTGAGCATCCTTTGAGTATATGCCCAATAATGGTATACCTGGATCTTGGAGTAGATTGATTCCCAATTTTCTGAGAAATGGAAAATGGCCCTTCTTTTCTTTGTGAACAAGTAACTCCTTCAAAGCCCAATGAAGATGTTACAATATTTGTGAAGAATTTTGTGGCTCTTACAGGAAAAAAAGTGAATCATTCCTTTGTGAATCCTTGGCATTTTCTTCATGGTTCTATGATAACCCTTTCAACATACCTTGTAGTTACTTATTTACATCTTTCTCTCACTAGGCTGACTAAAATGTTTGAGTACAGGAGCTGTTGTCTTCTTGTACTTTGTATACTTAGCATCTAGTGGATAATACACTGTTAGTGTATAGTTGGAAATGTATATACTTTCAAGCAACACAATCTAATATTATTCTGGATACTCTTCTTACTTAGAAATGAAGTTTGTTTTTTTATAATGTCAGTATAATATAAGATAAATAGAATTTGGCATGTAATAGATATATGTCTATCTTGAGATACATAAACATATGTATTGATGCTTTACAAGAAATCTTGTGACATACAGACATGGTGTGTTTCTGAGCAGCGAATAAATTTGATATCTCAAAATTTAAATAGCCCTGAGGAATAGTGTGTGCATGCATACACAAGCATTGATACTTGTAATTTGCTTTTTCTGATTCACCATGATTTCAATTTTGGCATGTAGCTCTGCAAATCAACATAATTAATGTGGATTCTACAGAAAAGTAAATAATTCAACTTTCTACTACACATATCAAATCTACGTTTTTTCTATATAGACTCTAGGTAAGTCAATGTGACAAAAATCTGAGTTTCCCTTTCAGGTGAGCTGTGGTACTTGATAAATTTAATAATGGGAGATTTATTTATTCATTCCTCTTTTGAAGCAAGGTCATACTATGTAGCCCTGGTTGGCCTGGGTCTCTCTCTCTCTCTCTCTCTCTCTCTCTCTCTCTCTCTCTCTCTCTCTCTCTCTCATATATATATATATATATATATATAATTTTCAATTTGCAGAGACCCACCTGTTTCTGCCTTCTAAGTCCTGGGGATAAAGGTAAGCATCACCATGTCCAGAAGGATGTTTTTTATTAAATTTTAAATTTATAATGCTGGCACAATAATGGAGACTTAATGACTTGAAATATTAAGGAAGCAGAGATTAATAGGACTTGACTTGGTTTTAAAAGCACAAGGAAACAGATTCAAAGAAAAGTGGAAAGTAATCACTAGATATCTATCTATAATATAGACTTGTTCATAATGGCACAAGTGAAGAACCAGAGCAGTAAGTATTTCCACCAGTAGAGGCAGAAATATATGAGTTTTCCTTGCCAGTCTATAGTCTCAAAATCAATGCATCTCAGTGTAGTTACTCTGCCAAATGCAGCAACATCATCTAACAGCTTGTTAGAAATTCAAATTCTGACTTCCCATCCAAGACCTTCTGAATAAGAAATGTCAGGGTACAGCTCAGCAGTCTGTGACAACAAACTGGGCAGGAGGGTCCCAGATTCACTCCTCTGACTTTGTACACTTTATGAATTCCATAGATAATTATGTGTCATCTTCCCTCATTTTTCCTGCACAAGGTTGATTATACATTGTTTTCAAGGGTTTGATATTCTTATAAGGGTAATCTCAGCTCTTTTTGATTCTGAGCATTGTGATGCTTGGGTTCAGAGTCCTGAAGACCTAGTTTAGTTCTCTGTCCTTAGATTCTCTTCAGAAGATAAGCTTCATCTTGTCAAATCTTGATAACCAGAAAAATGCTCTCAAATAATATAAATCATGTATATTGCCTTTGGGATATGCAGAATGTATGTGGGAATAAGCTTTGTCTAAAATCCCATTATAAGATTTCTGGATATTTTTAAGGATATAACAAAATAATGTGGAGATAAATGTATTTCTTTTTAACCTTATTGGTAATTCTGAAGAACTGGGCATCTTGGATGTTCACCAATAAGGGATATTTTTTTACACATATATTATTGAATATTAGATCTCTGTTAAAGGATTTAGTAGTTCAACACATTGTTTAGGAGGATATCAAAAATATATATTCTAAAATGAAAAGGCAAGTTCAAGCTACACAATGGTATTATTGTTCATTTTAACTTATAGGAGGTGATGGGCATTTGACTTTTTCATTATAGATATGCTCTATAATGATAAGAGAGAAATGAGGTCTATATTTATTGGCACCAAATGATAATACAATATTATTTCAATGGAAAAAACGACAAAGCAGCATACTGTTCTTCTGAAGTAGTTTCTATATTGACAAAGTTTTAGGTTGCATCGGTCATGTGTTTGTTAAAAGCTGTTTAGTTGTTAGCATGAAAACATGTGTGTTATGCTGAATATAATTTTTATAAGTTAAAAGTCATAAATAAACATTGGATTCTAGTTAAAGACAGACATACAGAAGTAAAGTGTAATGATTTCTACATTTTAGTTTGAAAGGCCTCAAAAATTAAGATGGGTTGCTCTGTGATAAAAGAAGTGGAATGGTTATAAATTGTAGAATCAAGGTAGTGAACACACAGGAATTCACTGCACTTTTCTTTCAGTTTCTCTGGATATTTGAAAATTTTCATAACAAACTTCATTGTTCTGTCTTTGAAACTCTCCTGATTCTTCATGATTTTGAATTATGCATATGCTCTGTATGTTAAAACAAAATTAATAAAAAGTTAGAGCAATATTTATTATTGACATTAAAACATATCCTGTCTTTTAACTGAACAAATAAGCTTATAGAAAATTGTATATAGTATATCTCATTATTATAAAACAATGTGTTTATACAGACAAATTAAATGTCTAGAAGGACATATATGGAATTGTTAACACTGAAAGACCCCAAAAGATACAATAATAGCTATGTGTATTCAAAAACACAATGGACATTTCCATTTAAAAATTGAATTAATTGGTTTTAATGATGACAGATGGTATAATTTAGGGGGAAATGGAAGCTATTTGAACCTCTGCTTGAATACCTCTGGGGATCAGGAACCTACCTATTTCTAAAGACAGTCTGTTCTATTGTTGGAATAAGCCCCAATTTTAAGGATTTTTTTTTTTTGTAACAAGCTGAAATCTGCCTGCCTTCATTTTCTTATTGGAATAATATCAAAGAAGATGATATTCTACTATATAGTGATCTCATAGTAAAAACATAACTGAGGCAACTGACCAACAAAAGGGCTGGGCTTTAGACATTGAAAAGAGGGACCAATTGTTTTTAAAAGGAAGGCATGGTGAATGCAAAGAGCTTTAACTCAAACACTGTTACCTAGTGTGAGTGCTGACCAATTCATTTGTGCTAGCCTTCTGGGGTCTCTGGTTGTTCTCAGTAGGTCTGGCTGTGTTATCTTGTAAAGGAACACTGTCACTCTGGCAATTCTTCCTAGCAGGAGTATGGCTAGGTGTTTCAAACCAGGACTGAAATAAATAGCTGTGCCACCAGAAATCCTCAGCAATCAGAAAACAGTGAAGTTGTAATCAAACCATCAAGATGACGATTATATTGAAGGATGTAGTTTTGTCTGTGATATGTGTTTGAGAAACAACTTGTCAGGCTTGCAGATGATGGTAAATTACACAAGGAATGCTAAATAGTCTCCAAGACACAGTTCAATAAGGAAAGACTTTGACCAATTAAGGAAAATATCCCTACGGTAACAGGATGGAATTTAAAAGGAAAACCCACAAACGGTTACTTTCAGTGTGTACCTTTGGTTAAGCACTTATTTAAAAGGAAAAAAATGGGCAGAATGGAAGTGATCAGCATTTAGCAAAACCTAAACCTTGAAAATGTTGTGAGGCAACACACCCAAGCAAATCTCAGAATAATATATTTAAAAAAACATGGAAATCATATACTATATTATAAATGTGCCAGATTTCTCTCTCTTTGTCTCCATCCTCCTAATACTTTCTAGTCCTTACTGATATATTTATACATTTCCAGTTTTAAAGATGTGTTTTATTTTATTTGTGAATTATAATGTGTGCTCACAAATCTGTCTGCAGACATCCACAGAGACAGAAGTAAGCATTGGATTCTTTGGATCTGGAGTCATAAGTGTTTTGGATCTACCTGATATGGTGTTGGGAGCCTAACTCTGGCCTTCTGATAGAGCCGTAAAGACTCTTAACATCTGAGCCACCTGTCCATCTCCAATATACTCTTCCTTTTCTAGATAGCATATTATAAAAACACAACATAAACTATAATGCAAGTTAAAAGTAAATGGAAGCCTGATATCATATACATACAGATAGTGTTAAACAGACTGAGTAAGCAAGTTGTATATATGTATTTAGGAACACACACACACACACACACACACACACACACACACACACACATATTTGTAAAAACAGTTTAAAAAAAAAAAAGAGGCCATGAAGTTGAGAGCGAACAAAAGGGTTCATTGAGAGGGATTGGAGGGAGGAAAGGGAAGGGAGAAATGATATAATAATATTATTATTTCAAAAAGATATTTTAAGATAGTGTTTTAAAAGAAAAATGGCAAAGAAGATAAACAAGCATGGGCAAGTAAAAGGATTAGAAATGTGATTTATGCCAGGAAACTTTCTATGGCTGATAAACACTTAACACACAAAAATCAGTAGCTTTCCTATATACAAATGATAAATGAACTGAGAAAGAAATCAAGGAAACAGCACCTTTCACAATAGTCTCTAATAATATAAAATATCTTGGGATACCTCTAACTGAGCAAGTGAAAGACTTGTATAATAAAAACTTTAAGTCATTTTATTTATTTATTTATTTATTTATTTATTTATTTATTTATTTACTTGCTTATTTACTTACTTATTTTTTTCTTTATTTTACATACCAGTCACAGATCCCCCTCTTCCTTCCTCCTGGCCCCAACCCACCCCCTCATTCCCTCCTACAAGAAGGTAAGGCCTCCCATGTGGAGTAAGTAGAGCCTGGTACATTCAGTTGAGGCAGGGCCAAGCCCCTCCCCCCGCATCAAGGCTGTGTGAAGGGGCCCCGCCAGCTCTCATTGGACCAAGAGTTGAGTGATTCCTCCCACCCAGAGAGTCCCACCTCGAGTCCTTTTTAAAATGTATGTATTTATTTTACATCCTGACCACGGCCTCCGCTCCATCCTTTCCTCCCACTCACTCCTCGCTCATCCCCTCCAACCTCCCTTAAGCCACTCCTCCCTCCCCTGTCATTCAGCCAAGCATGGTCTATCAAGCTGCCATTATTAAGACCAAGCACCTCCCCCCATATTCAGGCTGGGCAAGGCAATCCAAGATGAGGATTAGGTTCCCGAGAGCCAGCCAAAGCACCAGGGACAGGCCCTGCTACCATTGCCAGGAGTCCTACAAATAGACCAAACTACACAACTGTCAAATATATGCAGAGGGCCTAGGTTGGTTTCATGAAGACTCCTTTGTTGTTGGTTCAGACTCTGTGAGTTCCCAGGAGCCAGGCTAGCCTTTTCTGTGGGGTCCCCCCCCCCGGCCCCGCAATGTCTTTGACTCCCTTGATTCCTACAACCCCTCCTCCATCTCCTCAGCAGGACTCCCTGAGTTCAACTCAATGTTTGATCTCTGAATCTGCCTCTATCCGTCATTGGATGAAGACTCTCATCTGATCACAGGAGATAGCCAGTTCAGGCTATGCATCCACTGCTGCCAGGAGCTGGGGACATCCTTGTAGACTTATGGGAGTTCTTGTATCAGGCTTCTACCCAACCCCATAAAGCCCCCCTTTCCAGTCAGCTCTCTCAGTACTTTCCCCCTCTGCCAACCCCCAACCCAACCCCTCAAGTTCCCATGCCCACCCACCCCTAGTCCACTCAAGAGATCTCTATTTCCCCTTCCTAGGAAGATCCATGCATCCCCTTGTGCTCTTCCTTGTTACTTAGTCTCTCTGGGTCTGTGGATTGCAGCATGGTTATCCTTTACTTTACAGTTAATATACACTTATGAGTGAATACATACCATGTTTGCCTTTCTGGGTCTCAGTTACCTCACCCAGGATGATTTTTTCTAGTTCCATCCATTTGCTTTCAAACTTCCTGATGTCATTTTTTTAACAGCTGAGTAATACTCCATTGTGTAAATGCACCACATTTTCTTAATCCATTCTTTGGTTGAGGGGCATCTAGGTTGTTTCCACATTCTGGTTATTACCAATAAAGCTGCTATAAACATAGTTGAGCATGTGTCCTTGTGGTATGATTGAGCATTCCTTTGGGTATATGCCCAGGAGTGGTATAGCTGGGTCTTGAGATAGATTGATTCCCAATTTTCTGGGAAACCACCATATTGATTTCCAAATGGCTGTACAAGTTTGCACTCCCACCAGCAATGAAGGAATGTTCTCTTTGCTCTACATCCTCTCCAACATGAGCTGTTGCTTGTGTTTTTTATCTTAACCATTCTGACAGTTGTAAAATGGAATGTCAGAGTCAAAAACCTTCAAGTATTTGAAGAAAGAAATTGAAGAGGATATCAGAAGATGGAAAGATCTCCCATACTCATGGATCAATAGGATTAATATAATAAAAATAGCCATCCTCCCAAAAGCAGTCTACAGATGCAATGCAATCCCCATCAAAATTTCAACATAATTCTTTACAAACCTTAAAAGAACAATACTCAACTTCATACAAAAAACAAAAAAGACAGGATAGCTAAAACAATCCTATACAATAAAAGAACTTCCAGAGGTATCATCATCCCTGATTTTAAACTTTACTACAGAACTATGATAATAAAAACCTCATGGTATTGGCATAAAAATATACAAGTTGATCAATGGAATCAAATTGAAGTCCTAAACAAAGGTCCACACACCTACAAACACTTGATATTTTTTTTTTTTTTTTGCAAAGAAGCCAGAAGTATACACTGGGGGGAAAAGACAGCATCTTCAATAAATGGTTCTGGTGAAACTGGTTGTATGCTTGTAGAAAAATGCAAATAGATCCTTATTTATTATCCTGCACAAAACTCAACTACAAATGGATCAAAGACTTCAACCTGAAGTAGAAAGTGGAGAATAAGCTTAAATTAATTGACACAAGACTTTGTTAAGGGGACACAGTTAATAAGTGGGACCCCATGAAACTGAAAAGCTTCTTTCTGTATGGCTAAGGACACCATCATTTGGGCAAAGTGACAGGCTATGGAATGGGAAAACTCTTTATGAACTACACACCCAATAGAGGGCTAATATCTAAAATAAATAAAGAACCAAAAAAAAAAAAGAAGCTAGAAAACCAAAGGGAAAAAAACACCACACATAACTCAATTAAAAAGTGGGACAGTACTAAGCAGAGAGTTCTTATAAATGAGAGTAAAAATTGTTCTTGTTTGTTACTTGGGAATATAATTTAATAATGTCTGTTAAAATGAGACTTGTAACGCCTGTAACTCATCAAATTTGCTCCTTGTTATTAGAGGCATCAGTGTTATTCAGCTCTACTTTCCTTGGTGCACAGTAAGGTTACATATTGGTTGGTTCTCTTATTGTTAATTGAGACTGGATGCCTCATTCTGTATAATGAGTTATTACTTCTTTGATAAGTGGGCAACTGTGAATAGTTTCCTTTTCTCCCACCATGGAAAATAACACCGTTTAATATACTGCAACAATTTTTTGCATTATTATGAAATAAGCTTCTGGATGATTACAATTAGCAGAGCCCTTCCCTGACCCTCCGTGGACACCATGTAGCTTTAGAAAGAAACTATCTTTTTATTGACCAATATTAAGACAATTCTACTGATTGTTACATACTAAACATATAGGAAATGATATACACAGTGCAGTAAATTTTGCACAAGATTAATTGAAACATAGGATAATATAATATGTCTTTTATAACTGTCCGTATGTGTTTCCAATATATGCACATGAGTAAAATAAATGCATATTATAACATACATTCAAAATAGTGTTTAAGGACAAGATTTATTAGGCTTGATTTGGAATTAATGTTAAATAGGATTGCTACTCTCATAGATTTAAACATTTAAAGGAAGAATATGTTAATTTTAAAGCAAATTATAACTTCAAAAATAAAATATAGATGGGAACATGAGGGATCAGGAAGGTTGAGTTGGGGGAAGGACAGAAAGGGAGAGCAACAAGGGAGATATCTTTTTTTGTTTGTTTGTTTTTCGAGACAGGGTTTCTTTGTGTAGCTTTGCGCCTTTCCTGGAACTCACTCTGTAGACCAGGCTGGCCTCGAACTCACAAAGATCAGCCTGCCTCTGCCTCCTGAGTGCTGGGATTAAAGGCGTGCGCCACCACTGCCCAGCGGGAGATATCTTGATAGAGGGGGCCAGTATGGGATTGGGGAGAGGCCTGGTGCCAAGAAAGCTCCTAAAGGTTCATGGGCATGAACCAGCTAGGACTCCTGGCAGTGGTGGAGAGGGTATCTGAACTGACCTTTTGTGGTAAGAGGAGCTTGGTCCTGCCTCAACTTGATATGCCTTGCTTTGTTGACTGCCCATGGGAGGCCTTACCCTTTCTGAGGAGTGGATGGGGTAGAGGTAGGGTAAGAAAGAGATGGGGGGAGAGAACAGAAAGAGGGGAGGGAGTGGAAACTGTGGTCGGTATGTAAAATAAAAACGACACATTCTGAAAAAAATATAATACAGAAGATTTTTACTCTCCACAAAGGAATAAATCCCTCATGTTAGAGTTTTTTTAACCTCCATGGAGCCGCTCGGCAGTAGTAGCACATGCCTTTAATCTCAACACTCTGGAGGCAGAGGCAGGCAGGTTTTCGTGAGTTCCAGGCTAGCCTGGTCTACAGAGTGAGTTCAGGACAGCCAGGGCTACACAGTGAAACCCTATCTCGAAAAATCAAAACCAAACAAAAGAAAAAAAAATCCTCAGTGGTATATGCTCAGTGCAGGATAATTTGCCTGTGAATATCCATATGAAAATACACAAGCTATGTAACTTTGAGTAGGTATTCTAAATACTTCATTAAGAAATTTGTTCAATTAGTTGTTGAGCATTCCATTTGTGGAATGGAATGTTGCCAGAAATTCAAACAACAACAAAAGAAACAGCTCTAGAGTATTGATATGTATACCTGTCTAGAATAAATTATTAAGTGGCACAATGTGGAGAATATTTTAAATAATTACCCTTCGTATAAGGAAACATAATATGTACGTGTGGGGGAGTCCTTTTTCCCAAACTAACAAATACAAAAACAGAATGCCAATTTCAATAGATTGTTAATTTTATGAAAGATAAGAAGACAGCAATGGGTTTCAGTATGTCTATGAGTTGAAAAAGATAGCGTATACAAGCCTTAATAAACCTCAACAGGATTTTTATTTTACACTGGAATATTAGAAGTACAGTGACAATTAAGGATTGTGTCTGCAGAAATTTCTACAGAGGACTTAAAAACTTTGTCTGGGAAACAGAGTAACATGAAAGCAAAGGAAACTGGAATGCCTCCAGCATCACAAATCAAAAAATGGATACAGTTAGCCTGAGAGCAATGCTAAAGTCACATTATGATGTTTCTGTAAGCCTGCATGCTAAAATGGACATTTCTGTCATCCAAAGTTACTATTAGGCAAGCAAACAAATTGGAAAAGTTTCCAAACACCACTGAATTCAAAATGCCAGCAAACTATGTTGAGTATCCATCCATTCACATTAGAGGCTTTTTCCCCTCATTTTATTATGTAGTGATTCTTACTATGCTACCTCTTCCTCATCAGGTACTTGGCCCACAATGAGATTACCTTGCTATCACGATAAGGGAGGTGCTTAACCTGATTTATTCAGTAGCATGATTAAATCCACTGGACACATTTTTATCTTCAGTTGAATTACAAACAGTAGCTTTCCCTTAATGTGCTTCTATGGTTCAAAATAGAAGCACTTACTAAAACAACTAAATTTAAACATGAAATATCAAAATAAACTGTTCATACTGAATACTGTTACATGGATTACCTGTTCTAGAAACTACTGAAAGCTCAGAGCTGGGACACAGCTCCTTTGGTGAGGTGCTTGCCTTAGCATGGAAGGAACCTTAGCTTCAACCCAAACACTGTATAAACCTGGTGTGTTGCTCTCAGGGGGTGAGGAAAGATAATAAGTTTAAGAGCATCCTTGACTACATAGTAAGTTTGAGGACAGCCTGGGCTACATGAACCCCTGCTTCAAAAAATATACAAATCTCAGGATCCTACTCCAGTTATGTTAAATCAGTCTCTATGAGGATTAGATCCAAGAATCTGTCACTTTGATAAACTTTACTAGTTCTTTTGACCACACATATAAGCTGATCAACTGTCAGCATGCATGAGTACTGTGGTAGCAGAGTTAGGAAAGCAAAATAGGGAGAAAAACTTTTTTCCTCGAAGAAGTAATCATTTACAAACTAATCAGATGTGCAGAACACGTGGTTAGATGAGTTGGACATTACCCTAAGTTACCTGTCTTACAAGAAAAATGATCAAATTTCCTATTGATGGTAGGAAAGTTTAAGCTGGAGGAAGCTACCGAGGATAAATGCATGTTGATGCTGATGGTGACAGCGATAGACATCTGCTAGATATCTTTTCAGTAAATTCATTAAAAGTACAACTAAATGTGATTGAATTTTTCTGTCTCTGCAAGTCTTCATATGAATAATTCACACATCAGGAAAAAAAAGAAAGCAATCTTTTGTCAGGCCATGCATGTGTCTTCTGACTTTTGGTGCAGAAAATATGGTTGCCTTAGTTATACAGCATTGAACCCAGGGATTAAGTGCAGCACAGACAAGTAGATTTGTGCGTCATCCACGAAGATGATAATTGAATCCAGGAGATGGAGGGTGTTGACCCTGGCAAAGTAAACCCATCATATTCAGAACTGTGCAAGATGGTGGTTTTTGAATTTCATCAGAAGTCAACGCCATGGGCAATCAGCACTTAGCAGCTAATCTCTCTTGATAGCACTTTTAGCTTGGCTGATTTATTCACTCATTCAAGGAAGAGGTACCTCCATCTCTCTTGTTGACAGCTTTTAGAGTAACTAGCTTTCGTCTTCTCCTAATGAGAAAGTCTATAAGTCCTTTTGATTTGGGGAGCTCTAACAGTTTCTCCAAGAACAGATAGTGTTTCATTTGTATAGCAATAAAAAAGGCCTCGTAAGAATCTTAAGGCCAATGGGAAATGCTTTAATGTAGAAGTGTGGAAATACACTCCATAGAAGCAGCCAAAGATATAAGATTCAAACTAATGAAGACTAATATTCCTGAGGACCAGACCAAGGCATATGTTTAGGATTCCATAACAATTTATGGTATCAACAACAGCAGAGACTGATGTGATATTAACAGTTACCCTTTGATGTGCCTCTGAGTTTTTCAGGGACCCTATCAAATCAATCGAAAGCGTAGAATGACTCAAAGTTTTTTTTTTTTTTTTTTTTTTTTTTTTGGTTTTTCGAGACAGGGTTTCTCTGCATAGCTTTGTGCCTTTCCTGGAGCTCACTTGGTAGCCCAGGTTGGCCTGGAACTCACAGAGATCCGCCTGCCTCTGCCTCCCGAGTGCTGGGATTAAAGGCGTGCGCCACCACCGCCCGGCCAACTCAAAAATTTTTTAACCCACAATATTAACAATTCATTCCAGGAATTTGATGATAACAAAATAGAACAAAAATAAAAATTTGTTGATCCCTACTACATAACTAGCCATTGAATTCTGTGTTATCTGTTTCCCTTTCACAAAGATGTTGAGGGAGCAAAGGCTTAGATCACAGGGATCAGAAGGACCTAACCCTCCCTTGGGACTTCTGGAAGCAGGTAATCATTGTTAAATACTGCAAAGAATATTAACTCTAAGTCTTCATTTAAACTATTTTTTGTTTCTTTTGTGAATGAGCAAAACTGTTGGGTGTTGGCCATCTGGGCCCTTGAATGACAGCTGACAGACTATCTCCTTATGCCTAGCTGCCTAGAACAAGGAGCTGTCAGCCAAATGGGCCCTTCTTTGGCAATGCAATCCTGAGAATGCCTCCTCCCTGATTTGTACACTGTTTGAATAACGTGAGGAAACTGCATTTCAGCTACAGAGACCACTGTAAGCAGAGCTACTGCAAAAGCCATGCCCTCTGTTTCTGAAGGCTTTGCTCCAGTTATTTATCCAGAGTGGATAAATAAAATGTGGTACATATATACAATGGGTGCTACTCAGCAGAGAAAAACAATGACATCATGAAATTTGCAGGCAAATGGATGGAACTAGAAAATATCATCCTGAGTGAGGTAACTCAGACTCAGAAAGACAAACATAGTATGTACTCACTTATAAGTGGATACTAGATGTAAAGCAAATGATAACCAGACTACAACCCACAGCTCCAGAGAAGCTAGCTAACAAGGAATACCCAAAGAGGGATGCATGGATCACCCTGGGAAGGAGAATAGATGAGATCTCCATGAGTAAACTGGGGATGAGGT
This sequence comes from Peromyscus leucopus, assembly GCF_004664715.2. NCBI lineage: Eukaryota > Metazoa > Chordata > Mammalia > Rodentia > Cricetidae > Peromyscus > Peromyscus leucopus. The sequence goes on from NC_051083.1 coordinate 95,050,143, forward strand.
GTTGGCAATTGAGGGTAGGGGATAGGGATGAGACCATAAGGGAATGGGATGGTTGAGCTGGAACAGGGAGGGAGGGGGAAAGCAATGAAAGAGATACCATGATAGAGGGACATATCATGGGGATAGAGAGAAACCCAGTGCTAGGAAACTTGCCACAAATCCCCAAAGATGACCCCAGGTTGGACTACTAGAAATAGTGGAGTGGGTGCCTGAACTGAACAGGCTTATCCCAGTGATCAGACTGGTGAATACCCTAACTGTCATCATTGGAGCTTCTCTCCAATGACTGATGGAGGCAGATGTAGAGATTCATATCCCAATACCAAGCAGAGCTCCAGGAGTCCAGTCAGAGTGAGAGAAGAGGGATTCTATGAACAAGTGCATCAGGATCATGATGGGGAAACCTGCAGAGACAACCAAACCAAACTAGTGGGAACTCATGAAAGTTGGATCAATGGCTGTGGAGCCCGTATGGGACTGAACTAGATCCTCTGCATGGCAAGACAGTTGTGTAGCTTGATCTACTTGGGGGGCCCCCTGGCAGTAAAATCAGAATCCATTGCTGGTGCATGATTGGGCTTTGTGGAGCCCACTACCTATGGTGGGACACCTTGTGCAGCCTTGAGGCAGGGGGAAGAGCTTAGACTTGCCTCTACTGGATGTGCCTCCCCATGGGAGGTCTTGCCTTCTTGTGGAGGGGAATAGGGGTAGGTGGTGAGGGGAAGGCTTGTGGGGGGCAGAAGGAGGGGAGAGGGGGATCTTTGATTGGTGTATAAAATGAATGAAAAAATTTTCTTAGTATAAAATAAATAAAATAAAAAAGAAACACAGCACCACTTGTTGAAGATACTTTCTTTTTCCATTGTACACTTTTGGATTCTTTGTCAAAAATTAGGTATTCATAGGTGTGTAGGTTAATGTCAGGGTCTTTAATTAGATTCCATTGGTCCATATGTCAGTTTTTATGCCAATACCAAGCTGTTTTTTTTTATTATTATTACTGTAGCTCTATAGTAGAGCTTGAGGTCAGGGATCGTGATCGTAATGCCTCCAGAGGTTGTTTTATTGTACAAGATTCTTTTAGCTATCCTGGGTTTTCTGTTTTTTCCATATGAAGTTGAGTATTGTTCTTTCCAGGTCTGTGAAGAATTGTGCTGGGATTTTGATGGGGATTGCATTGAATCTGTAGATTACTTTTGGTAAGATTGCCATTTTTACTATGTTAATCCTACCTATCCATAAGCATGGGAGATCTTTCCATTTTCTGATATTTTATTCAATTTCTTTCTTCAGAGACTTAAAGTTCTTGTTATGCAGGTCCTTCACTTGCTTAGTTAGAGTTACCCCAAGGTATTTTATATTATTTGTGGCTATTGTAAAGGGAGATGTTTCTCTGATTTCTTTCTCAGCCCTTTTATCATTTGTGTATAGGAGGGCTACTGATTTTTTTTTGAGTTCATCTTGTATCCTGCAGCATTACTGAAGGTGTTTATCAGCTATAGGAGTTCCCTGGTAGAATTTTTGGGGTCACTTAGGTTTACTATCATATTATCTGCAAATAGTGAAAGTTTGACTTCTTCCTTTTCAATTTGTATCCCCTTCATCTCCTTTTGTTGTATTATTGCTCTAGCTAGAACTTCTAGTACTATATTGAATAAATATGGGGAGAGTGGACAGCCTTGTCTTGTTCCTGAATTTAGTGGAATCTCTTTGATTTTCTCTCCATTTAATTAAATGTTGGCTATTGGCTTGCTGTAAATTGCCATTATTGTGTTTAAGTATATTACTTGTATTCCTGATCTCTCTAAGACCATTATCATGAAGGGGTGTTGAATTTTGTCAAAGGCCTTTTCAGCATCTAATGAAATGATCATGTGTTTTTTTCTTTCAGTTTGTTTATATGGTATATTACATTGACAGATTTTTGTATGTTGAACCATCCTTGAATCTCTGGGATGAACCTCCTTAATCATAGTGGATAATTTTTTTGATGTGTTCTTGGGGTTGGTTTGCCAATATTTTATAGAGTATTTTTGCATCAATGTTCATGAGGGAGACTGGTCTGTAATTCTCTTCTTGATTACATCTTTGTGTGGCTTGGGAATCAGAGTAACTGTAGCCTCATAAAAGGAGTTGGGTAACATTGCTTCTGTTTCTATTGTGTGGGACAATTTGAAGAGTATTGGTATTAAATCTTCTTTGAAAATCTGATAGAACTCTGCATTGAAACCATCTGGTCCTTCCTAGGCTTTTTTTTTTTTTTTGGTTGGGAGACTTTTAATGTGCTTGTTGTGTCTGTATCTTAGGGGGCCCCTCTGGGTCCAATCTTAGCTCTTGGCCTAACTGGAGCTGGCAGATTCTGTATCTCAGGGAGCTGCTCTTGGTTCAATTCAAGCCAGCTCATTCTGTGACTCAGGGAGCCACTCTTGGTCTTATCAGGGCTCTTGGTCCAGTCAGAGCTGGTGGATTCTGTGTCTTAGAAAGCTTCTCTTGGTCCAATGAGAGCTGGCAGATTCTGTGTCTCAGGAAGCCACTGGTGTTGCAGGGCAATAGGTATTGGAGTAGGGCATGGGTCTTGTAGATTGCAGGGTCTGATGGGGGGGAGGTTGGTGGGGGAGGCTGGCCGCAGGAGTTTTCCCTGCTGGCCAGCAACTGGGGCAGAGTTGGGTGGTGCTTCCCAGGGACTGGCTGTGTCCCAGGGCCTTGGTCCTAGAGACAAGACTCTCTGGGTGTGAGAAGAGTCACTCACCTCTTGGTCCAATGAGAGCTGGCAGATTCGTTATCTCAGGAAGCCACTGGGGTGGCAGGTAGATGGGTATTGGGGTAGAGGGTGGGTCTCGTAGATTGCAGGGTCTGATGGGAGGTTTAGGTGGGGGAGCCTGGCTGTAGGAGTTTTTCCTGCTGGCCATCTACTTGGGGCAGATTTTGGTGGGGGTTCATGGGGACTGACTATGTTCCAGGGCCTGGGTCCTAGAGCTCTCCTTTGTTTCTAATCCTGAGAAGACAACATGGCTTTTCTTGTCTTTTATTGCCACTTTAGAAAAATCATGGGTAGAGTGGGTCAAGCTGATAGTATTAAGAGTGAAAAAACCCTTGGCTTCCAGCCACAGGCAGACTACTAGCAGCTAAGAATCAGCTGTGGAGTAATTCCTTGGGCTATAAGCCCCAGGAACTCCAAAAGCTCTAAGCATTCAGCTCATTCAGTGACTAAGACAGGCGTGAGTAAGAACTCCAGAGAGGACATAGACTGTAAAGTTCTAAGAAGGCAAGAGATGGGGTATTGGTGAAATTATTAAGGCCACTCCATGTAGTTAAAAGGAAGATTTATTTAGTGGGTGACTTACAAATGAAGGAATAGATAGGTTGCAGGAGTCTGGGGAAAGTGTATTGCAGTCCAGCGGTGTTCTCTGGAGCTCTGCTCAGTCAACCTCCACCATCCAGGGTCCAGGAACAGAGCGAGCGCTTGCCCATCCAGGTCTCGGGTCTCCAGATGCCTCCCTTGGCCCTGCCTCGTAAGCGTGACAGTTGCCAGAGTCTCAATGGAATAGCTACCCACTACATCTCCCCCTTTTTGTCTAAATAAGAAGGTTCTAAACTAGTACAAGACTATATACAAAGAAATGGTTATCAAATATTGTCCAGGAATAATGAGGGATAATGACCTAGATAAGATGGAACTACAACCAATGCAAACAATATCAAGCAAGAAACACATACTAAAATCCAGAGAAGTATAGAGCATAGGTAAATGGCATGTTATAAAGATCATTCCAAAAGGTGTCCTATCCTAAAGAACCTGAATCTAATACTTAATATGTTCTATCTAAGATATTATATATACTAAGTTGTAACTATAACTGGTAGTCTTCAATCACTCTATATAAATAAAACACTGATGGCCAGTGACCAGGCAGGAAGTATAGGCAGGACAAAGAGAGAGGAGAATTGGGGAAACAGGAAGAAGGAGGAGAGACACTGCAGTCACCGCCAGGACAAGCAGCATGTAAAGACTCCAGTAAGCCACCAGCCACGTGGCAAGGTATAGATTTATGGAAATGGATTAATTTAAGATATAAGAACAGTTAGCAAGAAGCCTGCCACGGCCATACAGTTTGTAAGCAATATAAGTCTCTGTGTTTACTTGGTTGGGTCTGAGCAGCTGTGGGACTGGCGGGTGAAAAAGATTTGTCCTGACTGTGGGCAAGGCAGGAAAACTCTAGTTACAGTGGGGGACAGTTACGACTCCAAAAGCCAAGAGGATCCAAAGAGCTGAGGCAGTGAGCTGCGGTCATTGGAAGAATTAGTTTCAGAGGCATCAAGAATTAAGAGCAAGGGTTCCAACATCCAGAGCTGAAGTCTCCAACACTAGCTGGGGGAAGTAGGCAGATTTGAAGGTCCAGAGATTTCTCTAGCCTCAGCACCTAAAGCTATATCTCTAGATTTGCACACTTGGGATAAAAAGTCTGTAGGCTTTGTTTGTTTGTTTGTTTTTTGAGACAGGATTTCTCTGTGTAGCTTTGTGCTTTTCCTGGAACTCACTTGGTAGCCCAGGCTGGCCTCAAACTCACAGAGATCCGCCTGGCTCTGCCTCCCGAGTGCTGGGATTAAAGGCGTGTGCCACCACCGCCCAGCAAAAGTCTGTAGTTCTTAAGAGCCTAGAGTTCTAAGCTTCTGTGGCCTCAAGTCTGATCCCTAAGCTATTGACACACAGGTGGTTAGGGCTGCCAACACCGAGGAAGCTGTCAGTCATGGTTCCACCTAAACAGAGCAAACAAGCACCCAGCTTACCATTGTTAATACGGGGAGGCTAATGCTATTTATATTCATTTTGAATGCTTCTTTGAATAAAAGGGAAAAAACAAATTGCAAGTAACAAATTTTGTTATAAATTTAGTTTATCTTTTACCAAAGCTCATGTGCATCCTAGAAATAATCTAGCCACATGATACTTAACAAGATTTTGCTACCTATCAGCTTTTTAATCTTTTAGGTCCATACTTGAATGCAGGAGTTGCATCACAGTTGATATTACATTTATTAAATTACATACTTGTGTGTGTGTGTGTGTGTGTGTGTGTGTGTGTGTGTGTGAATGGAAGTCAGAGGATAACTTGCAAGAGTCAGTATTCTCCTTCCACCATGAAGGTCCCAGAAATTGAACTCAGGTAATCAGCCTGCAGGAGCCTTTAACCAATAAGTCATCTTAAAGGCCAATGATATTTTATTTATAGAACAAAAAATAGCCAATCATCAATATTTGGAGTCCATCTTCATTCAACTGGCTAGTCCTCATGCCCTCATTATAACAACCAATATATAAAATTATTTTTAAGTTGTTTACTCCTAAATTTTATTTATAAATTCATACAAAAAATCTTATATCAATGCATTTTAATTGTCATATTACTCTTCCTGTTCATGCCAATTAGTGTATAAGTCATATAATACTTCATTTTCTTGACTCTAAGCAACCACATGGAACAAATCTTCAAATATTATTTGGCAAGATATCTCAAATACTTTTTGGAAGTTGCAATGATCTTACTTTTGCTCATTTCAGTGGTTACAACTTCTTCACCAAGATTCCCAGCTTTTCAGTTTATATATCTACTCTACCAGAGGAGATGCTCAAAATTGGCAGCATCCATGATCCCATCTTCTATGGTATGGATGCAATTTAAGGTGAACTTCAAAAACCTGCTTCATTTTATGTTCCCCTTCCCCATAAGGTATTTCACAGGCCCCATGGTTGCAGCAGAAGCAGAAAGCTATAAAAGTATTTATGGTACCACTTAATGTGTAATATATGGTAGATGAGCTTCAAATACTGATGTGATCTTGCTAAAACTCAACAAGTGAATTATTTTGGTTGCAAAAAGATAAATGTATCTTACTTTCAAATTATCAGCTGTTCTCAGTGGGAGGTGGAATAGTGATTTGCTACATGGAAAGCTTTATCCTGTAGCTAGAGTTTTTCTGCCTTGCCACAGTCAGGACAAATCTTTGTCACCCACCAGTCCCACAGCCACTCAGACCCAACCAAGTAAACACAGAGACTTATATTGCTTACAAACTGTATGGCCATGGCAGGCTTCTTGCTAACTGTTCTTATAGCTTAAATTAATCCATTTCCATAAATCTATACCTTGCCATGTGGCTCATGGCTTACCGGCATCTTCACATGCTGTTTGTCATGGTGGTGGCTGGCAGTGACTCCTTCTGCCTTCCTGTAATTTCTTTTCTCCTCTCTGTTAGTCCCACCTATACTTCCTGCCTAGCCAATGGCCAATCAGTGTTTTATTTATTGACCAATCAGAGTAATTTGATATACAGACCATCCCACAGCATTATCCCTTGTCATTTTTACTACGAAAGGAACAATTACCAGGTCCCACCCCTGCCACCTTATACCTGGATGAATGTGCAAAGCTTAAACAATTCTTTGTTATTCTTTTGGTTTTTAAATAATATTTTTATTAATTCTTTCAGAATTTCATACAATATAATTTTGGTCATATATATCCTCTTTCCCCAACTCCTCCCAGATCCACCCCTGCTTCCCTACCCACTCAAATTCTTGTTATCTCTTTTTTTTAAGCCATCCAAGTCCAGTCTTTGTTGCGCAAATACTCTTGGGTGTAGAGCTTGCTCAGGAGTATGGCCAATCTTCCAAGCATCCCATCTTTAAAGAAAACTGGCCTTGCTTCTCTCAGCAACTATCAAATACTAATAGTGTCTCCACTACAGGTGGCACTTCATGCCCACCTACTCCTTCCTTGTAGGATTTTGTCTGGATTGAATTAAAAGACAACTTGTATATGCTTTCACAATCAGTATGAGTTTATATGTGCTATTGCCCTATTGAGTCCAGAAAATACTATTTTTGCTTTGTTTTGTTTTGTTTGTTTTGTAATGCACCATCTATTGCTCTTATACTCTTCTTGCCCCCTCTTTGGAAATGATCTCTGAGCCCTGGGGGAAAGGGTGTGTTATAGACATCCCATTTAGGGCTGAGCACTTTGAGGTCTCTTACTCTTTACATTTTTGCCAGTTATAGGGCTCTGTGCCAACTGCCATTTTATACAAGAAGAAGCTTTTCTGATGAGGGCTGAGAGACGCACTAATCTATTGGTGTAACAATAAGTTATTATGAGTCGGTTTGATACTGTGTCCATTCAGCAGAATAATAATAGTAGTAGGCTTTTCCCAAGGGTCTATGACCTGCCTGAGCACATGTCCTTGGCCATGACTCTGCTGTCAGATATGAGCACCATCTCATGGAACAGGCCTTAAGTCCAATAGGAAAGTAATTAGTTACTCCCATAACTTTCATGATACTATTGTACCAGTGGACATATCTTGCTAGAACAATTATTATTGTATTTCATAGGGATTTTAAATACGTTCTTTCATGTAGATTGAATTTAATACAGCTTTAAAACTTTAATATCCTCTATCAGCCCTCCAAAGCCAATCCGAAGAGATGTCTTCTATGAAAAGATGGTAACACCACTTTAAGAGTAGTTCTCTAGACTTTCTTGTCATACAAAATAATGCCCCAATTTTTTTCTATGTAAACCATCTAGACCTAACTCTATGTTTATCAATTCTGATTTCTCTATTTGAAATGATTTCCTACTTACCCAACCTGATCAACTTCTGCCCTCCTTTCAATACCTTTCAACGTTGCTTTCTTTTAGAAGGCTTCTCTAATGATGTATACAAAAACTAATTTTTCATTTTGTGATATTATGTTTTTCATAGCTATAGTATTTCTCAGTTACATTTCAATAATTTATTTACATTAGTGTCTATCTCCTGTATTCTGTTTCTTTAATATCATCTGACATTGATGCTTAGTTATTTGATATATCAATATATCATACTGTAAATTATGAAATCAATAATTGCAAAATCTATTGACAAACCTCCTCCTATAAATTATTTTTATTTCATTTTCACTGTGATAAATATTGTACAGATTGCATTAATAATTAATCAGACATGTGGTATTCATATAACATAGACATAAAACATAAATTTTATTTATATCAATTCAGGAACTGAGGCGATTTAAATGGAAAAGACTCAAGATTAGATATAAATTCCTCTCATCAGTTTTCATAAAATAATTGTAATTGTGTTCAAGTACCTTAAAAATGAAATTATTTTACATAAAATATTTTATATGCCAATCAATAATTATTCTTGTCTATTTCTATTGAAACAAATTCTTTTAAGGATTTCCTTTAGTATACAGGTTTTTTTGTGATTTTCTTCGGTATGTGCTCAAGAATAATGGTACTCTGTGGAGAAGGAACTCAAACATGGAAAAAAGTGTAAAACTGTACTTGACTTCATCGGATGATAATACACCTAGAGAAAATTATGTTCAGGACAAAAGATCTGTTGAAACCCCTTTTGTAAGCCTCAGTATCCTTTCTTTATGTAAACATGGCACATAGGGTAGCTTACCACTTTATATTTTTACATTTTTGTGAATTTCATGCATAAAACTATATTTACATCATGTCCACTACACAATCTCCATACTCCAATGCCTTCAGCATCACTACAAACAACTCGTTCCTAAACGCATGAGCGCTTCCTAATTCTTATGTGTTCATGCTTGATACTATTAACATAGCCAACTATCCATGGCTGGGGAGGCCATGAACCCTAGAGGATGCTGCCATTTTCCTAAACCAGTATAAGTTTTTAACTGCATTCTAAATACCTATCCTTATGCCCAAAGATATGTGTAGCTTTGACCGCTCATCAAAGTCCCAATATGTCTCTTATACATATGCTTTCCCTCTTCCAAGTCTATTTTCAGGAAATTATCTGAAATAACTTTAAAGAATTTTTGTTAGTCCATAGCTCCATATTCAAAATTAAGGGTTTCTTAGCTGTTTTTTTTTTTATTATTTTTTAAGGCAGCATATAAAGTAATGGATTTCATTATGGTATTTTCACACATATGTGTCAATATGCTTTACTGCTAATTCTCAAATTCACTTTTAATGGAGAGAAAATCCTTCAGTAGATAATAAAATTTAAGGCATATTTTTAAAGAGTACCTGCATTAGGGAAACGAACCTTACTTAAAACTAGAAAATACATCATTATGACCTTTATTTACTCTCTACTCAATTGTGACTTTTGCTACACATTTTGATATACAATTTACCTTTTTGTGATAGCACATACATTTCCGTACTTTATGACATTCTTATTCTTAATTAAAAAGTGAATGTGTCCTGCTCACCAGCTAGCTATACACTTCAAGAACCTATCCAGAGACAAAAGAAACCTTTCTTTTTTCCTAATAATGAACATAGAGTGAGCTTCTGGAACTATATTTTCTCATCAATTTTTTTTTAGTATCTTAGTATTTAGCTTCATCCAACTTTAAAATATTTGTATGATTTTTTTCATTATTAAGCAAGAGTTAACTGTACTTTAAATCGGTGATGTATTTTTCCACCAGCCTCCCAGTTTAATCTTACATAAATATGTAAAATGGGTAAACAAGTTGTGAGTCTCTGTGGAAACAAAGAAAAGTATACAGACCCAGAAACAGATTTTTTTTTTTTTAGACAAGGATTCTCTGTGTAGACCTAGCTGTCCTGGAACTCGCTCTGTAGCCCAGGCTGGCCTAGAACTCAGAGATCCACCTGCCTCTGCCTCTCAAATGCTGGGATTAAAGTTGTGTGCCACCACAACCCAGCTGAGAAAGAGATTTTATTATAGTAGACATCAAGACTCATCTTTCTTCTAAGAAAACCAAGTGTAAATTTTCAATCAAATTGTATGTAGAAATATAGTGGCTTCAGGGGATGGAGGAGTTGTGGAAGAATCCAGAATAGAAGATGATATTAATGTTTCCCTCAAATGAGGGTAATGTAATTATTGTCTGTGTTTTAATGTATATTTTGCTTTCTAATATTGGAGATCAAATCACAGGCTTCAAGGATGCTAGGCAAATGCTTTACCAATAACCTGAACCCCAGGTTTCCAGGTCAAATGTGTTCACGTATAGAGCCCATTAGTGTCCCTAGCTACAAAATAGTCAGAGTTTCTGTTTCCTGTCTATCTGAAACTAGGGTTAGATGAGAAATGTAGAGTGTCATTTTTGAAAGGCATTGTTGGTATCTAACAAATATTTGTCATTGTAAAGGCAAGTCAAACAATCAGTTATTTGCAATCTAGGTTGCTGACAGAAAATATATCCAAACCATATAAAGAACACTCACAAATTAATTCTTAGAATATGGAATACCCAACAACAAAAAAAGCAGATAAAGATTTGAACAGGCATCTATCAAAAGAAGACACCTAAAATGTCAATAAATACATTAGAGATGTTTAACTTCATTAGTCACCGATGAAATACAAATTAAAACAACAGCAAGATGTTACTATAAATTGACCCCAACATTGCTAAAAGGAGAAAGAGAGTAAACATCATAAGCAATTTGAGCTGATAGGACTATAAACTAAGACAATTATTCTGGAAGATACTCTCATATTATCTTGCAGAAACTGAACAAGTGCATGCTCTGAGCCTAGCAATTTTGCTCCTAGCTACTCAGGCAAAATAATCCTATATGACCAACAAAAGACATTAGCAAGAATGGACACAGCAAGCATATTCAAAATAGTTGAACCCTGGTCTCAAATGCCTATCAGCACTGTAAGTACATGAATTTTTATAAACCCAAGTGTATACAAAAGAGTACATATAAAGATGATTCCGTTATCTGAAGTACAACTACAAGGACCACTAGTACATAAAGTTATAAATCAGGATATAGTTATGTTTAAAAAGGAATAAATGGAAGGAAATATGAGAGTGGCCTGTAACACAAATCTTAAAAGGTCTTATTAATAAAAAACCCAGAGCCAGATATTGGCGTGAAATCTGAAAGATCAGAGGAGTAGAACAAGCCACAGCCAACCTCACCTTGCCCACTCCTTAGCAAATCCTCTTTCCATGAATCCTCAAACTGAAAGTCTCTGAGTCCTCACCCTTGAGGGTCTCAGTTGAACTGCTGCTAAAAAGCTTCTAGTTCCTGGTCCTCACACCTTTATATACCTTTCTGCTTCCTACTATCACTTCCTGGGATTAAAGCCATGTGTCCTTCCCAAGCAAAGACATGAGATCTCAAGGGATTGAAGGTTTGTGCCACCACTGCCTGGTTCTGTTTCCAGTGTGGCCTTGAATTTACAGAGATCCAGACAGATCTCTGCCTCCTGAGTGATAGGATTAAAGGCATGTGTGCCACCACTGTCTGGCCTTTATGTCAAATCTAATGGCTGGCTCTGTCCTCCGATCCTCAGATAAGTTTATTAGGGTACAGTATTAGGGTAAACAATGTATTGGTGTGCACAATATATCACCACAGTTGCCTTTTAGATTCTAGGTTTATTCTATTTTGTTTTCCTTTGCTTTCTTTCCATTTTACATGGGGATGTTCAATTCATGGAAATTTCTTGAGCTAAAAGTTAAAATTTTCTTCAATACTCTCCATGTGTGTTATGTTTCAATGACATTTTTGAAAAATTAATGTTTTAGGACTCTGAATTCCCTAATTGATCCTAGTATTGGTTGGGTATATGCTAACTGGCAATAACTACATCATTATTTGAATAGCTTATCATCTGAAAATGGATTGGTAATTATCCTATCTTGGGGCAACTTGCATAGCTCAGTGGTAGAGTACCTGCCTAGCATGTAAAATACCTTGAGTTCAAACTTCAAACAGATTTACTCTATCTTATAAGAATCTATATAGTTCAATGAATAAATGAATTCTTGTAAAGTCAGTTAATGAAAGAGCTTATCTAAACAATATATCATTTTTTTTGAACTATTTCAGAGACAGCCCCTTATTATAATTAATAATATTGTATTGTGTACTTAAAATTTGCTTATCAGATCTTAAAGAGTATCATCATAAGAAATACAAGTAGGTATTGGGGATTATAAATGTATTAATTAGTTTGATTGCATTAATCATTCTAAATGTATATATATATATCAAACCAGTACTTGCTGTATTTTTGATAGATATAATTTTTATTTAACAACTATACTTCAAGAAAGGTGGAAGAGAGGGAGGAGGGATTATATGAGCAAGGGGGGCCAAGACCATGATGGGGAAACCCACAGAGACAGATGACCCAAGCATGTGGAAGCTCATAGACTCTAGACCAACTAAGGAGCCTTCATGGGACCAACCCAGGCCTTCTGTATGTGGGTGACAGTTGTGTTGCTTGATCTGCTTGTCCGGCCCCTAAAAGTGGGACCAGGATCGGTCCCTGGCACACGAGTTGGCTTTTTGGAATCTATTCCCTATGGTGGGATGCCTCACTGAGCCTTGATGCAGGGGAAAGGAGTTTGATCCTACCTCAACTTGATATGCCATGCTGTGTTGACTCCCATGGGAGGCCTTACCCTTTCTAAGGAGTGAATGAGGAGGGTAGGAAGTAGATGGGGGAAGGGAAAGGAAGGAAAGGAAGGAGGGGAAACTGGTTGGTATGTAAAATAAATTTTGAAATATAATGAAAAATGTACTGCCACCATGGGAAAAAAAAAAAGAAAGGTGAAAAGAAGTAGAACAGAGAGCTGGAGAGATGGCTCAGTTGTTAGGAGCCCTGGCTACTACTCTTCCAGAGGACCTGGTTTTAGTTCCGAGTACCCACATGATGGCTTATAACCATCTTTAAATGCAGTTCCAGGGGATTTGATGTCTTTTTCTGGCTTCCATGGCTACTAATCATGTACATTGTACACACATACAGGGAAATCACTTACACACAAAAATAAGAAAATTTTTTAAGAAGAGTAATAAAAAAAAGTTCATTTTCCCACGGCTTCTTCATTTCCCATTAAAATTATGAATGTTTTTAGGTTGCTTTTCAACTAATTTTCGTCATTTTCCACATATTTGAATTGATATTTCTTATTATTTTATATCAGTTATGTAAACTGCACAAAAGAAAAACAACTTACATGATTTCTTTTGAATGCCTGGACAACACCATGACAGATTCATGGAAGGTTCTGGAGCAATACAAAATATCATTTTTTAAAAAATTAATAAGCAAGCCTGACTGTACATAGACAAGAAGACCACAACTACCTCCCCAAAATAGAATAAAATAAAATAAAGTGGGTAAATAATAATAGAGAGGGAGCACTAAAATTGAACCAAATAAATGTGCAGTGCTTTTGACCCACTCTCCGATAATAATGATCTTTTATAAAATGCTGTGCCTGCTGATGTCCTTGAAGGAAAATGTACTATAAAGTTCAATAAGGCCTCAGTTTTAAAAGAATTCACTTCCAAAAGCTTTTCAAGAACCCAAACAGCAGCTGCTACAATTGTCCCGTGTTGTTTCCTTGGAGACCTCATATCCCCCCTAAGAGGACAGACTTCACCTCTTATTGGCTGTGACCCTGTGAACACAGATGCCTAGTTGTAGCTAAAACTAACGGGCATCCCAGGAATCTTAATAAAGTAAGGAACAATATGCTACTAACATTACCTAGACATGGTGAATGAGGTAAGAAACTCAGTTTCCTCTTCAGAAATTCAATAAAGATTGTTAGAGACAGGGACTGGTGGGCTCTTTATGCCTTAGTAAAAGAATACATTATACTTGTTTGATTTTGTTGTTATCTTCAAATCTTGTCTAATCTCTCAAGTAGCTATGTATTAATATCCTAGGTGGTGTTTCCTGTCTTTAGATAAATGTGAACTTTATTAGCAATCAAGGCAGCATTTTCAACTTCTCAACTTTTATGTCAATAGAGAATGGCAGCATGGTCTAATTCACTCTTATTTGCCCTTTCTTTAGTATCCATCATTTAGTTTTCATTATTCTTTTAGCTGTTTCTCTATTTATCCTCTGCTTTTCTTCGTTCCATCCTCCATCCCACTCTAACTCTTTTCTTCTCATTCACTTTTCCTTTATTAATTTTGTTTACATGCTTTTTGCTTTTACTTACATGCTTTTTTCTTTTTTCTATGATAGACATTTTGCCTGTCTTGAGGTTTTGCTCACTTATAAATGTTTTCCTAGAACAGTGTACATTAGGAGTCATTGGAGACTGTGATTAGCTATGTATGGTTGTGTGTTTGTAAAGGATTTGTATGGATGAGCAGGAAAATCTCATGATGATACATATTTATGTAGAAATAAAGATATTCGTAGATGCTCCAACTACTCCTATTTTTAAGCCTCTTCTTTTTGTGACCAAAGTGACTTGGAAGTTCTCTTTCATGATTTCCATTATAAATTTTCTGAGCAACACAATTTGATGCCTCAGTTTGATATCAGCATCCACATCCTTTGTCAACAATGTAAGATTTGAATTAGGACAAATAAGGTCAAGGGTCAGCTCGCATGCAATTGACCAGTGTAGTCATTCAGGGTTCCATACTAGAAGTACTTGTGCTTGATTAAAGCTCTGCTATTGCTATCTTGGTATTCTTAGTTTTAGGGGCTTTTTTTGGTTTTGTTTTGTTTTTGCTAGTTATGTTTTGTAAAACAACACATGAACAATGTTTGCACTTGTCTGTGTAGACAAGTGGAATGATGGTCCATGCATGTGAGCAGAGAACATAAATTCAACATGATTGTTTGTCTTCATGCCATTCTGTCTGTGTGCATATAGTGTTTCTTGTGTCCTAACAGTCAGACTTCCTGTAGATTCATTCAGTTTCTAAAGAATGAAGCCTAACATGAATAAGAAAGATGTTGCTGGTGAGAGAGTCCACACTTTACTTATCTATAAGAGCTTGTTTCTAATATAGAAACACAATAACTTAAAAACATGAACTATCAAGGAAACTTACCATGTTCTTCTTTATGTTACTTCCATATAGCACATACTCATTTAATCTGGAAATAATGCATACAAGAAAGGTGAAAGCTAGAACAGATCAAGGCTCCTTTGCATTGGAGTCCTTCCATATTCAACGTAAGCTGAAGAGAGAGAGAGTGTTGGTAGAATTTGAGTTTCATGATAAGTAGAAGGAAAATGAGTAAAGTTACAGTTGTTCAGTGTTTCTACTGTTCCAATAAGACAACATGAGTTTGAGCTATGAAATTGCCATTATTTCATGTGGTACAGATTGTATCATTTAGATAATTTCACAGATAAATTCAAAGGCCATATGTTTATATCTAAAATTGACACTGTACAATATAATGACAGAGCAGCAAAGTCTTATGCTAATAACTGTCATTTCAAATGTCACTAAAGACAACTAGAAACTACTATGGAAGATCAAGAGGGACGAGGCAGCAAACTCCAGAAGGAAAGAAAAAGGGGTAAGAAAAAAAAGGAAAAAAGAAGCTTTTTATTTAGTCCATAACTAGATTCTTAAATAAACAAGCCCCTCGTTTTTTTTGTTTGTTTCTTTGTTTGCAAATTTTATTGCTGTATGCATTCAGATCTAATAGTGTTTCTGCATTTTTTAGGCAAGGAGTGGAAAAGTGGTCATTTTTACTCAACTGACATGGGTTAGTGAATATTTTCACAGATCAAAAAGAACAGAAGAGAAACAGTCTTTCTCCTTTTTATACACCAGGAGTCCTATGGTGTACATGTTGTGCAGGTTTTCTACTAGATTTACAGAGGCTACCCTTTTCCGCAAGGCTACCGTAAGATGGTCTTAAAATTAGATCAAAGTAAAGTTTCCATTCATTCATACATAAATGTTTATTCGCTGTGTACTTACTTACTGCCTCTTATGCAGTAGTACAAATTGAGTTGTGTTGAGTTACTGCTGTGAACAATACAGGAAAAGCTCCTGTCCTCATAATGCTCTAATAACATTTAACATATTACTAATTGGTGAAGTGTATTGACTCTTAGATTCTCCTATCAACAAATAACGTAATTTATGGTTGCACATTTCTCACGAATTCACATACCTCTGTCTACATACCATGATAAAAGGGAGTGTAAGGTGAATTAGATGATGAAACCTCTTGGTTTAGGTATGAAAACTTTCCTTTTCCCTTGGTAGCAGCTTTTTCTTTTTAAAAATATTTTAGGGTACTGCAGAGATGGCTCAGTATTTAAGAACACTGGCTGCTTTTCCAGAGAATCTGGGTTCAAGTCCCAGAATTCACATGGTGACTCATAACTATCTATAACTCCTGTTCAAGCAGATCCAGTGATCTCTTCTGGTTTTCACAGGCACCAAGCACACACATGATGAAAAGACATATATGTAAGTAAAACACTCATACTTAAACAATTTTTAAAAGACCTTATTTTTAAATCTGTGTATGTATCTGTGTATATTTCTGTGAGGATGGAGTATGTAGGTATGTGCGTGAAAGTGTAGGTGCTCATGGAGGAAGATGGTGTCCAGTTCCCTGGATCTGGAGTTGCAGGTGGTTGTGAGTTGCCCAACACGGGCACTGGGTGCCAAACTCAGGTCCTCTGCAAGAACAATATATACTCGGAAGTACAGAGCCATTCCAGACTGAGTAGCAGCTTTTCCCATTCAAATTATGTAAATAGTTTTTTCAGTTCTTTGTCTTGATCTAGGTATTCATCACTATGGTTTTCCTCTTTGAAGCTATTTAATTAGCTTCAACTGTAAGTAAAGCCTCCTTCTTCATCCAGGCTGAAAATCTCACTGACACATTTGGTCTGTTTCCTTGTAGCCCATATCTAAACAATCCTACTCCCAAAGTCTTCTTGAGATCCATTTCTTCATCTCCGTCCCCTCTCCATCACTCTTTATTATGACTCACCTGCACCACTGAAAAAAAAATGACTCCCTTACTCTCAGTATACATTGACTCTCAACAGCTAATCAGGACAGAATGGACCTCATGAGGCCTTCCTCCACCCATGATGAAATGTTGATGAGCCCCATTGTGTGCAAATGTCTACTTATTTACAAAGGAATTCTGATCTCTTCTCAGTCTGATTCTGAACATTTCTGCAATAAGCATCATTGATATTTCCATCTCTTCCGAATACGTTTTTTATATTTAGAAACATTCTTATGTAATAAAGCCCGCTCTTTAAATATAAAAGTCATATCTCAAATTCTTAGCCTCCTTTGCAGCTAGGAAACAAACCTGTAACCTAGGATATACCAAACAAGGACCGTCATGTGAGACATTGGTTTGCAAGTAACAAACTGGCTCTGTGAGGAGGTCTCATATTTCTGTCACAGTGGTGGCAGATCTAAATCATGAGAGCAGTAGCAGCACAGATGTGGCATTGGCACTGGCCACGCTATCAGTTAAAGTCAATTAAAGGTCTTGGCACTTGGTGTTTGCCAGTAGCAGAAAAAGCAGCTTTTTGTTATCTGGACAGTTCCAGGCTGTGGCCTTGGATAATATTCCTGAAAACTTAGGGTTAATGCTTTTCTTGCAACCTTCCGCCAGCAAAGATACTCAGGGCTACCTAACATTTGTTTACAAATATTTTTCTTGCTTTACATAACTGGAATGTGTTTTGTTCTAAGAACCTTAATGGATACATTCCTTGTTTGAGTTTGTTTTAGAACCGATTCCTCTTGCAAGCTGCCATACCAGATTATTTACTTATGTTTCTGAGCTGCCTTCCATATGCTGTTTCCCTATTTTTAGCATGTATCCCATATCCCCAGTTTCTGAAGCCTAGATATATGCTACAACTCTTCAGAATATGGAATGAAAGAGTTTGAGCATATGCCACAAACTCTTCTGCCACGTTTTTTAATTTACTTCAGCACAGTGTTCACAGACTATTTTGCTGTCTCAATATTGGCTGTCTTCCAGGGGAAGTCATCTTCCCTGAGGCAGTCTTTAAAGACATAGCACCTGGCATGTAGAATTTCCCTCATGGTCTCTCCCTTACAACAGCTTGACTTTATTTTTCCAGGAGTCCTTTTCTTTAATTAAACTTAATGACATTATTGCAAAAGTATGTAAATATAGGCCCACGGTAAAAAAAAAAAAATCAAGTAGTACAGAGAAAGGAAATAAATATCAATTAATAACCACTGATCAATCTCAAAGAAAAAAAAGAAAGAAAAAACTCATTTTAAGAAACACTGGGACCAGAAGCTGAAAGTCACTCCTGTGCCCTACCTAAAGCAAAAAAAAATGCTGTACAAACTAAAAACATCAACAACTCCTAGCATATCTATCAAACAGGTCAGGTTACCGCTTCTCTTCAAAACTGGAGGAACCAACAGCCAAATGCAGAAGATAGAAAATTGCTGGAACATTAAAATGTCATGTTCAAAACATATATACACTTTCTTGCACATGACTTTCTCAAGATCTTAAATCATCCTAGAGTTTACTACATATTAGTTTACTACATTAGTAAATAATGAAGATCACTTTCATTTATTTACAGCTACATAACATTCTATGTAAGGAGGTACTATTCTTTACTATACTGAATCAATTTCCCTTATGCAGACATTTATTTTGTTCCCAGTATTTGTAAATAATGAATATCACAACAGAAGTTGCACTGCAGTGATTACTATGGAATTACTTGATCAAAAGTCTATTGGATTCTGAAGTCTGGGGAGATGGTTCAGTCAGTAAAGTGCTAGTCTGTCATGCAAGCCTAATAACTTGATCTTGAATTCCCACCACACATACAAAAAGGCCAGGTGTAGCAGCAATCTCAGCACTGGGGAGGTGAAGACAAGAGCATTATTGGGACTTACTGGCCAAATAATCAAGCCAAACTGGGCAGCTCCAAGTTCAATCTCAAGTAAGAGCAATGTGGGAAAGTAGCTGAAAACAACCTCTAGCTTCCACAAGCTCTCTCTAGCACATGTAGTTTTCTTAAACAATGCAAAAGCATCCACAATGCCATAGGTATTGTACCACTCTGTCTTCAGCCCAGTAATGTGTGATAGAGACATTTACATGTAACCTCTACAAGTGTTTTATTAAACATTGTTGAACTTTTGCCAATTTGATAGCTTGGAAAGACTATATTAGATTTATTTTAGTTTCCACTTCTTTTACTATGAGCCATTTTATATCACTTTAAAATTATTTGTTCATGTCTTTGGTACACACCCCTTTTTTTCTAAATTGGGGTTTGGTCTTTCAATCACTGAATGTATGGGTTACTTTTCTGGTAGAGATATGATATATAATGAAGCCATTTTCTCACAGTTTATTTGTCTTTTCTTATGTTAGTCTATGTGGGATATAACAAATTACATATTGAATTCACCAGTACTTCTTTTATTATACTGGGATTCTGAATTATATGTAAAAAGCTTTTCCCAATAACATAATTGGTACAATTTCCATTTTTACATTGAATCTCTTTTATCCATTGAAGTTTGTTATTTATGATGTGAGCTATGGATCTTTCTTTTTATATATAAAAAGCCAAATGATTATCCAGTTGTCCCAATACTGTTTATCAAAAAGCCATCTTTATTCCAGAGATTTTAAGAGCCACCATTACAATATACCATAAAAACTTTTTTCTTTTTTTATTTTCTTTTTTTTTTTAGAGATGATCTCATGAAGTTTACACTGACTTGAACTTACTATGTGGACAAGGATGTTATTGAACTCCACATATAAAGTTCTGGAAATACAGGTGTGAACCATGAGGCTCAGTTTATGCAGTGTAGGGTAATCTCACCTAGGACCTCGTGCCTGCTAGCATTATCTGAATTATATTTATTCTATTGACCTACTTTAATTAGGTTATTCCTGACACATAAAATAGATGTGTGTGTGTGTGTGTGTGTGTGTGTGAGAGAGAGAGAGAGAGAGAGAGAGAGAGAGAGAGAGAGTTTGTATGTGTGTGTCTGTGTGCCTTCCTGTATCTACCTCCTGTCTGAGCTATTTACAGTATTAATCAGTTTTTTTCTTGAAACTAACTTATGTGGCCCAAGATGCCTTTGAACTCTGTACTCGTCTATTTATAAATGATGCTACAATAAACATTGCATTGATGGATATTTTGTTTGGATGAATGTCTTCAAATATTCTAAATCATGCCAGACAGTGGTGGCACACGCCTTTAATCCCAGCACCCAGGAGGCAGAGGCAGGTGGATCTCTGTGAGTTCAAGGCCAGCCTGGTCTACAGATGGAATTCCAGGACAGCCAGGGATACCCAGAGAAAGCCTGTCTCAAAATAAAACAAAACAAAACTTTTAAGTCATGAAAGATCTAATTACTTTTCTGATTTAAAAAACATGCATGTTCCATGGTTCTTTTTCTTTTGGAGTTTGTTGATGCATACATTTCATTGTTGATGTTTCTAAAATTTATCTACCCTTTATAATGAGATACCAGTCTTTTTGTTCGTAGATCCTGTGTGTCAGCATTTTATTTGTGATTTTTTTCCTATCTACATTCCTAATTTATATTAATCTACAGCTCTTTTTCCTTCTTTGCTTTTTTCCAGGTATATAATATGAGGAAAATAGGGTGCAAAATGCCCTTCTTTTTTTTTTAATGCTCTGAAACAGTTTGATCAGAAAGTTTCTCCTTTCAATGACCATTAATCACTCAAGCATCAAGTGTTTTTGATGGATTACATATTTGACTATTATTTATATTTCTTTTATAAGTATTACTCTGCACATTTCTATTTCTTCTGGGCTGATTTATGTCATCTTGCTTATAGTACATTGCACCTAGTCTTTCAGCTTAGTTACATGAAATTATATGTAGTATCATCTACAATTTTATAATCTGGATTTACAGTTTTCCTCCTCTCTGATTTGTGACATCTCCTTTATTTTTCTTGATCATGCTTGTTAATGTTTAATTAGTTTAACTTAGAATTTTTGTGTTTATGTTTTCATTATGAAAATTTTGAAAGATGCCCATTCATGGAGCTCACAGGGAGGCACAATAGAGTGGAAACAGAAAGCACAGAGTTTAGAATATCCCCCAGCCAGAGACAGAGAGGATCATTAGGGATTATGCAGGAGACAGGCAAAATAGAAACATGGGGGAAGAGGGGACTGAGAGCTTGAAAACAAGGTAAGGTGCCCAGAGTTGTGGAAACTTACCTGGAGGCTTAAGAAGATGAAGACCACACAAAAAGAAAGTTGTATTTCCCATGGAGCAGAAGGGAAAACGGAGGAATGTGAGTTGCATAGCAGACATTGCCAGGTAAGGAAGGGATCAGATAAAAGGAGTGTAGACTGCCTGTGGACATGCTAAGTGACAAATAAATTAAGGTAGAAAAGAATAAAATAAATGATTTGTTCATGTTAGAAGATAACTGAAATATTGCCACTTTGTGAAAAATTACCATTAATGTTTTACACATGTGACTTATTTTATCTGTACAGCAACTCTATAATACAGGTATTACTACCATCATCCTTATAGTTATATAGAATTAGTACACACACACACACACACACACACACACACACACACACACACACACATACACACACGTGAAACTTTGCAAGACTGAACAATTTGCCTGCCCCAAATTAGCCAGCTGGTAGACTCTCAATCTGGGATCTGCTTCAACCTGCAGTCTGCATGTCACACACAGGGCTGACACACTCTGCTCTCTGTCTCTTCCTATGAGCCCTCTAATGTTTCAATAGAAACATTGTAATCATT
The DNA here is from genome assembly GCF_004664715.2 of Peromyscus leucopus. Classification (NCBI taxonomy): domain Eukaryota; kingdom Metazoa; phylum Chordata; class Mammalia; order Rodentia; family Cricetidae; genus Peromyscus; species Peromyscus leucopus. Next base: position 95,071,757 of record NC_051083.1, read on the forward strand.
TTGGTAAATGAAAAACATATGAAACTGGCAGTGAACACTTGACACAGGGACTTCTTTTGATAAATGTTTCTGGCATGCCTGCCTTTGTGATACACAGAAGGAATTCTTAATCTGCTATATTATTTGTTCTGCCACGATCCTGTAAAATCCCAATAAATGGGCAATAAGAATGTTCACCCTTGGGTGGTAAGTGTCTGATTTAAAAATAAATAAATAAAAATGAAGCCATGTAAGTGTATTGTTCTAACCAAGTCCTGATTTCTGATTCTTTACTATAGATTTTTAATCGTTATTGTACTGCGAGTTTTAATTTAGAAATCTTGGAAAAAAATTAAAGTGGGATAAAAATTCTCTCGGAATTAAGCTCATTCAAATAGCTTTTCAGCAGGTCAGGATTCTTGTACAGAAAATTTGTCATTGCATTCTCATTCATCAAAACACAGACTTTCATGTCAAGTAGCTGAGTGCACAGGAAGGAGGCGTGCAGCTGGAGAGTCAGGCCTTTAGTGTTTAACTGAGAGGAAAAGCCCAGAATTATATGCAGGACACGGTATCCATGGCAACTTGCCCAGCAGCTTTTAACTTTTCAACCTATCAAAAGATAATTCTTTGGTTTTCCTTCAATCTTCTTCCTTGGCTTTTTGGTCTATAGTCATAATGATCACAGATTCATCTAGCACTGTTATTTGCTAAACAATAAAATGTTGAATGATCATATTACATTATCGCTAGTGAACACATACATCTTCACTAATCTAGATTCCCGTAATTAACGATCTTTCACCGTTGCAGCAAGACAGGGCTGTGTGAAAACTCATCTATGCTCTAGTTAAATAAAAGAGAGAAAAGCTTTGCCGGGCAGATGTTATTATTGGAGAACTGCATTAGTATACATCTAAACAATTGTTACATTCACTGCAGCACAGCCTTGATTACTTAGACTGTTCAGCGATAGGAGGTCGTAATTGATTCACTTTCCCTGTTCACTGAAAATTAAGTGGAAAACCTTTATAGTTATAACCTGTGTTACCAATTCCTCTGAAAGGTGCTAGTTTACTTTGAAGCTTGAGCTATGGAGTTCACTGAGTAGAACTGATTCTTTCTTCCATGCCAGGGGATCTTGCAGACCCTGAAGCTCATGACTCTGAAAGTCAGGGATCCTAGGAAACACGTATGTAGCGGCAGAGATGAAGAATGTAGAAGAGAGTGTTCAGTGTGTGCTGATGCCAAAACATACTCTGAATTTTGCTTTCATTTTAGAAATAAATTCTTGATAACAATTTTTCTTTAAACCTGAGGCAAATGGTTGTTTGAGGCAGTACAGTACTGGTACAGCACAGCGTCTGGAGACCGCTTATTTGGTTTAGATTTGGGTTGTACGTTCTACTAACTGTTGGTTTTCAGCAAGATAACAAATCTCCCTGCATATCATTTTGCCTATCGCTAAAATAGGAAAACCCATTGAACTGACTTCATAAGGTAACTGTGAAAATTATATGAAGATGCATGTTAACTGCTTATGGCAGCACCTTGTATATAGGAAGTAGCCAGTAACTACAGGCTATTGTTATTTCTCCGAGAGTGCCAAGCGGGAATCTGCTTCATTGAAAAACCCTCCGCTGTGTTCAGGGTAATTGTAATTGTACTAAACAATCCATTCTGAACTCTGCGGAGACAGGTCCTTATGGAGACAAAAAATTTCTTAACATAGTTCGAGTAACTGCCTGCACTTGAAAAGTAATAAAAATGCATGTCTTTAAAAACATTGTGTATTTCAGATTTTCCACTACTTCACCCAAACCCTGCCTCCAATAATGACTCACGATTGTGAAACTATATTGAGCATTTGTTTAGCATCTCTATGTGTGTCTTCAAATGTGTGCCAACACTGAAAATAATTCTAAAGACGAAAAAGGTAGCTTTTTTTTAAACATTCACATCATATTTATGCTTTTTCGTGATGCAGAGATGCTCTCAGATAGCAATTCGTTATTATTTTATTTGGCTTTTTGTCTATCACCTGAGCTTTAAGCTCGTTTCCTTAGAAATACAGTACTAGAGGCTTGAATAAATAAATAAATTGAAGTCTGTCCACACACACTAATACGATCATTTTGTACTTCCACAACTGTGGAATTTGTGTTGGAAAAGTGGATCTACTGGAGGATATCTAAAAGGTGATTAGAATTTATTTTCGTGTCCAGAAACACTAATACTGGGGGAGATTTGTAGCTCAATCATTCCTAATCCCTTAGGTGAAGTTTCTATGGAATCACACTAACTCATTTACCCTCTCTCTTTCACACTTAACTGCTAAGCCAATCTCTCACCACCACCCCTGACTCCCCACCCTGAGCCCACTGCACCCTGCTTAGCACCTAGGCTCTTTCTCCCCTCTGTGCCTAACTAATCTTCTGAGGGTTTGAAATGTGTGTTTTCCTGGATGCGTCCCTTTGTTCCTTTGTTTCTGCCTGAGAGTACACACGTGTCTCTCTAGCGGCCGTGGTCTCTGTTTGCCATTGTGTACGCGTGAGTGGGTGACTGTGTATGCTTCCAATGGAAGAATTGGGGTCTGGGAGTAATCGGTTGTATGTTATCTGCAAATGTCCCTTAAATAGGCATATACAAACATCTTCTATCACCATTGTGGCCTGCCTTCTTAGAACTACCTTAAATTTTCCGGCAGAATTCACATAGCCCAGACCCTGCTTGGAAGGGTCCAGAGGCTTGAGTTTTCCCACTCTTTTCTTTTTCTCATTTTGTATGTTTTGAGAGCAGTGGCCCCTGGTAACTTGCCCTCTAACTCCCCCTTTTCCTACCCATTTCCCTCCTCCTCTTTCTAGGCTGTGCCAAAATCTCCCCAGCAACATCTAGAGAGAAAGGAGGAGGTGCAGGCAAAGGGGGACACAACCAATCATTAGTTTGGGAAAAATATACAAGTTAATGAAATGTTGGCTCAGATATTGTTCCTGGGTCTGTGGCTGAATGTGAGTTTTCTGTGTATGATTAGCACCATCGAGTAATAGAATCCCGATAAGAGACCTTTTTCTTAAAACACAAGAATGCTAACCAACTTAAACTTAAAACATACTTCAAACACTTACGAGGACCAACTTTTGATTATAATGACTTCTCTCCTAAAGCCTTGTTAAAATTGAATGCAACATTTTCTTCTAACAGGCAAGCTTACCTTGCAGTAACCTGACAAGAATTCTGATCACCCTGAACAACCACAGAGGAACCGAGGTCTGGATTCCAGTCCCATTTCCACTATTGACCTACTGGATGACCTAAGACATGTTGCTTGAAGGCTTTATCTCATCTTGCCTGCTTTTGAAGGAAAACTACTTACTCTTCACACATATGATCACCTAAAACTGGAAAATGTGGAAGGGGGCATGTGAATGACATTTAGGGGAGATATTTAGACTTTTATGAGAATAGCATTTAATAAATCTTAAACAGTTAGCTCTGCAAAAAACTGCCCTCCAGTGACTCGATATGCCAAAGCAGGTCTCAAAAACACTTAGGAATTGTAGGAATCGTCTGCAATGAACTTAGTTGTTCTCTCTGCACCTTCTTTGCTACAGTGCCATTTAAAAATGTTGCTAATGGACTCAATATTACTCTTTGAAAATAGATTATTTGGGGTATAATTGGTATACAGTACACTGAATATGTTTAAAGTGCGCGATTTGATGATTGATTTAATATATGTGCATACCCACGAAACTGTAACCACAATCAAAAGATTATGGATGGGTCTATCAGTCAGACAAGCTTCCCTTATTGTAATTCCTCCCTTATGCTCTGCACTTCTCTTCTCCGTCCCCAAGGAAACCAAGGATGTGCTTTATGCTATGACACATTAATTTGCAGCTTCCAGAATTTTCTGTAAGTGAAATAGTATGGTGTGTACTTTTTATTAGCTTGTTTTTTTATTCAGCATAACTTTCAGCATTCATTCAAATTATATGTATTAATAACATTCATTTCCATTTCTGAATACTATTCAACTACCTAATTACAATACAGTCCTTTTATGTGCTCGTCTATTGAAAAAAGGCTGGTTCCAGTTTGGCTATTGGAAACAATGGTGCTCAGGACAGTCATGTATGCATTTGTGTAGACATACACTTCTCTTGTGAAAATACATGAAACGGGACTTATTGAGTCATATGGTAGGAGAAAGTTTGTGTTTATAAGAAGCTATCAAATGTCCTCTAAAATAGTTGTACAATTTATTGGTTCTAACATCAATGCTTACATTTGATACAGTCACTATTTTAAATTTCAGCCATTTTAGTGTTTGGGTAGGGACACTTCATTGTGACTTTACTTTCTAAGTCTCTAATGATGAATTAGATCTTTTCATGGGCTTATTTGCCATTCATATCTCTTCATTAATGAGCTGTTTCATTTAGTTGTTCACTTATTGAGTGTTGAGAGTTTCTTGAATATTCTAGATACAAGTCCTTTTTAAAACAGGTAATTTGAAAGTATTGTTTCCAGGTATGATTTGCCTTTTGACTCTTATTCATTGAAGAATGTATGTTCTTTAGTAAGATGAAGCTCAGTCTTCTTTTGTGAATTATGTTTTGATGTAATAACAAAAAAAGAAATAAAGAAAAACTTTATTAGACATTTAAAAGAGTTCCATAAAGATATATGTGTTACTTGCCTTACCAGATATTCTTAACTTGGAGCCTAGGGACACAGTAGACTGGTTTTAAATATTAAACAGCTATCTCTGCAGAATTAAAAGCCCATTTCCCCCACCCTTTATCAAGCTATCAATGTAATTAAATCTCAAGAACTGCAAGCAGCATGCCAATATATAGTATCTCCATTATACACATACAGTAGATATAAATAACCTTGAGAATATAGACCATAAAATGCAATAAAATAATTAAGAAACTATTTTGCAGTTATCATAACTTTTTTCAACATGATTAGTTTATTTTTATATCCAGTATAGCACAGTGGGAATCAATATCTAGAATCTTTAAAGGACTATAATATTTCAACATCAAAATTGCAAATAATCCAGTCCATAAAAGTGCAAATGAATTGGCAGTCAAAAAAAAAGACAAAATACAAATGACCAATTGTAACATGAATCTTAAATGCTTCACATCTTTAACCATCAGGGAAATGTAGGTTAAAACCACACTGAGATTCCATCTCATCCCAGTCACAATAGCCATCAAGAAAACAAATGACAGCAAATGCTGGCCAGAGTGTGGAGAAAGAGAAGCAACCCGGATTGACTGCAGCTGGGAATATGAACTGGTGCAGCCATGATGGCAGTTAGTATGGAGGTTTCTAAATAACAAAATAAAAATAAAACTATCATATGATCTAGCTATACAACTCCTGAATCTATACACAAAGGAATCTGAGTCAGCACACCACAGAAATACCTGCATGTCCATATTAGTGACTATACTGTTCACAAGAGCTAAGATACAGACCCAGCCTAGATACTTATCGACCACGAAATAGATTTTTTAAATGTGCCATAAAGATACAGTAGACTTTTCTTAAAATTTCCAATAACCAGGTATTATTGTATGGACTGGGGAGGTGATATTTCTGTCTTTAGGAATACATATATACATGAGTACATATATATGTAACTATACATGAGTATGTATATATGTAACAACTAAAGGAAAAGAAGCCATGAATATGGGAAAAGAGCAAGCAGAATGGTTGAGAGGAATTGGAGGGGGAAATGATGTAATTATATTATAAATTAATTTTTAAAATTTATTTATTTGTTTGTTTGATGTCCCAGCCACAGTTTCCCCTCCCTCCTCTCCTCCCCATCCTTCTCCACCCCATCTCTTCCCACGCCTCAATCCACTCCTCCTCTGAAAAACTAAAATTATTGTTAAAAATAATTTGCCTTTGACAGTGGATATAATCAGCTTGCAAACTTCCTGAAAATTCAAGTATTTTCACCATAGGCCTCCCTTTGATTTCTCTCCTGTACTGAATTCAAGTTTAACATCTTATAGAAAGATGTCATGTTCATTTTTTTGTTAATATCAAAGTGAAATCGAGGGTTTATTTTCTCCAAAAATATTTTTAAATTATAGTCAAGTCCACTGTTAGATGATATCAATAAAGAGTGTATGCTATTTGAATATTTTGAACAGTAATCAAATTTATTCTAGACATTTAAAAAAGCTTTTGTAGACTTGCAATATGATGCCTCATATCTATTATCCACTCAGGAGACTGGGGCAGGAAGATGACAGTGAGTTCCAGGCATGCCTGAATTACGTGATGAGTTCTATAGATGGAGCTTCAGAGCAAGACTGTCTCATAACTAACAAGCAAACAAGACAGGCCAGCAAGCTGGCTCAGTGGGCAAAGATGCTTGCTACACAAGCCTCGTGACGTGAGTTTGAGTCCTGAAGCCCACATAAAGTTGGAAGGAGAAAACTGACCCCACAGTTTGTCCTCTGACCTCCACACAGGTTGTGGTACTATGCATGTGTGCATTCAGAGACACATGACATACACATATACTTCACACACGATAATAAAAGTTTTTTAAAATGCAAAAACTAAACCAATCAAATCCAAAATGAAACAAAACAGGCTTTTATGGCTCCTAGAGGAATCTGTGACATAAGGAAAATTGTGTAATTTTATAAGGGCCAAGAAGATGTCTCAGTTGGTAAGGTACTTGCCACATAAACATAATGAATGACCTGAGTTTGATCCCTTGGGATATATGTCAAAAAGAAAGAAGAAAAAAAAAAAAAAAAACAGGTGTGGCGGTGTGTTCCTATAATCCCAGAACTGGAAAGGCAGAGACAGGAGGATGGCTGGGGACAACTAGCCAGCCAGATCTATTTGAATCTGTGAATTCCAGGTTTAATGGGAGACCCTATCTCAAAAAATAAGAAGGAAGGTGATTGAGGGTGAGAACTTGCATCTACCTTAGTCCTCCATATACATTCATATATGTGTGTACGTGCATCCGTGCGCACGCACACACACACACACACACACACACACACACACACACACACACACGCAATTGTTTTTCAGAATGCTAGCAAAAGATACCAGGTAGTGTTGTTGTTTATTAATAGTTTTGGAACAGGTAGGTTGAAATGTCCTTGTTTAGATCACTATCCGAAGTGTTTGCCTCGTTGTTACTTGTTACTTCAATATCCTTTTATGATGTTAGGAAATTTCAAATTCATGTATATTTAAGGGCAAATATCATTTCTGCTATTTATTGAGTGCATAATTTTGAGAAACTTAATTTACTTCTTTGTGTCAGTTTTTGAACTGTGACATGTAGGTAATGAGACCTGTCTCAGAGGGTTATGGTGAGGATGTGCTAGATAGGCACATTGGGTCTAAAAGACAATTACTTCCTTTCATTTCAGTATTTAAAGGGACAGAAAACATCATGCATCATATTATAACTACTGAGATATTTCTGAATGGATCCCTAAATTAGCAGATAAAATGATGTCCTTTTCTGCTTTCAGGAAGCAAGCATTGAAGTCTAGTGGAGTCAGCTGTGCTATATTAGTCTCAGCTCAAGGATGGGTCTGAGGGAGTTTCTAGAGTGAGGAAGTTAATTTCTGGCTCACCAATTTGGCTGTTTTGCCACTTTAATCTGCTCCTGACTCAAGGCCTTTATGGACTGCAGTCAAGATTCTGAGTGTCAAGCATTACCTCATTCAAATACACAGTCGTTTCTTCAACTAAGCCCCAAGGGTAAGACACAGCTTCCAGGACATTGATGTAGTGGCTTTCTGTCTCTTTTCATCTATGGATCCAGGAAAAGTTCTGTAGATCACCTGCGTCTCCAACTCTCATTTGCCACAGGCAAAAAAAAAAAATAAAAAATGAAAAACCCAAACTTCTTCAAACTAATGGGAAGCCTGGCTCTACTTTAAATGAGACACCAATGAGGTGATGTCTAGTTTAAATGTCATAAGCAAATTACTTATTCATGCCAGAAACCAAAGTATAGACCTTGCCATACTACAAATGTTAACACATACAAGAGATCAATCTATGGAACTGTGACCTTTGTAGACCACTAACAGTCCCTTTTGGAGTCTTCATTCTGGGAAGTATTACTCTCCCAAGACTGCTTCATGTTCTTTTGATCATGTAGTAACTCAAATTTAAATTGCCTTTGACTTTTCTTAGACAGCATGAAATAGTGAAAAGAGCACTGAATTCTACATCAGACAGATCCAAATTTGAACCTTTCTATGTTAATAACTAGCTGTGGTTAATTTCAGCAAGTTTTCCCAATCTCCTGGTGCTTCTGCTGTAAAATGGATATCTAGTAAAAGAATGCCCCTGTAGCTAGGATATAACCCATAGAAAGTTCTGTAATTCATTACTTACTTTTCAGACACAAAGCTAAAGAGAAACAAACCAAGAAGAAGCCATTGCTATGCCAAGGTCACATTTATAGCTTTCAGAAGAGTGATTTGGCTAACAATATCTTTAGTTTTTTTTTTTAAGTCACTTTTGTCTGGTGGTGAAGGCACACATCTTTAATCCCAGCTCTCAAGAGGCATCTCTGTGAGTTCGAGACCAGCATGGTCTACAGAGTGAGTTCCAGAACAACCAGGACTGTTACACAGAGAAACGTTCTCTCAAAAAATAAACAAAAAAAAGTCACTTTCATCGCTTCCAACATTCCAAACACCGTCTCTTGATATTTATTTATTTATTTATATTTATTTATTCGTTAGTTAGTTTGTTTGAAGCGAGGGTCTCACATATCTGAAACTGTTTCTATACCTACTCTTTAGCTATGAGGATGACCTTGATCTTCTGCTCCTCTTGCCGCCACTTCTCAAGTTCTGGGATTAGATGAATAAATCACTATGGTTAATTTTTGTGGTACTAGGGAGGGAGCCCAGGGATTCATGTATGCTAGGCAAGCATCCTACCAACCGAGCTACACCCACAGACCTGCAACACTGCCTTGAGAAAGAATTTAAGTATTCACTACTTCTTGTTCTGACATACTTGATTTGCTAAACTCAAATCTTGGGTTATTGTAGTATGAATCTTAAAAGGTCTTATTAATAAAAAAAATGGGAGCGAGATATTGGGGTGAATGCTGAAAGATCAGAGAGACAGAACATGCCACAGCTAACCTCACCTTGTCAACTCCTCAACCGATCTTGTTTCCTCAGACGGGAAGCCCCTGTGTCCTCATCCAAATGGATCTCAGCTGAACTGCTGCTAAAAGCCTAAAAACTTAACAAATCTAAAAAGCCTCTAGTTCCTGGTCCTCACGCCTTATGTACCTTTCTGCTTCCTTCTGTCACTTGCTGGGATTAAAGGCATGTGTCACCATGCCTCGCTGTTTCCAGTGTGGCTTTGGATTCCCAGAGATCCAGATGAATCTCTGCCTCCTGAATGCTAGGATTAAAGGTGCGTGTGCCACCATTTTCTGGACTCTATGTCTGTCTAGTGGCTGTTCTGTTCTCTGACCCCAGATAAGTTTATTAGGGAGCACAATATATTGGGGAAACACAATATCACCACAGGTTATTCCACTTTCTCACTTTTCAATGTCCAAAACCAATAATACTAAACCAACTGGAGGAAATTGGGAAGTTGTGCAAATGAATGTCATGTCAAATTTGTGTTGTCCAATCTCAGCCAACTTTTAGCTCTTTCACCCAGGTTATGGCTCTTCTCCAAATCCCCAAGTAGCAATTCCAAAACTTCTTAGCTCACCATCTCCCTTATCTCTTAAGAAGCTCATCTCAATTGTTAATGAACAAAGAAAATGAAAGTTATTTAGTACATATAGCTTCTCTCAACTTTCCATGATAATAATAATAATAATAATAATAATAATAATAATAAATTGCCTTTATTTAAACTCACTGTCCCTTCTTTCTTCTAGTCTCAGAAGTTTTTCTTTTCCTGCCCAGCTCTAATATCTCTACCTGCCTCTGATATCTACCTCTTAGTATTCTCTCAGGAGCCTCATTCTGTCAACCATACTGTCTCTGGAATCTTCACTATATCTCTCTGTCACATACAAACAAGTACAAGTTTCTCTCATACTGAGAATGTAGTAGCCCACTCTAGATGCTCTATCCTCACTCATGCTAATATCTTCCCATCCCCTTTCTTTTTTCACAAATGTATTAGTAAGGGTTCTCTAGAGGAACAGAACTTAAAGAAGGAATTACATATATACAGGGAATTTATTAGAATGGCTTGCAACTTGTGGTCGTTAGTCTAACAATGGCTGTCTACCAATGGAAGGTTCAAGAATCCATAGTAGTTGTTCTGTCCATAAGAAATCCAATCGCAGCTGGTCTTCAGTGTATTCTAGAATCCTGAAGAAGTAGGCTCTAATGCTAGTAAAAGCATGGACTTGCCAGCAAGAGCAAGATCAGGCAAAGAGAGCAATCTTCTTTTTTCCATGTCCTTTATAAAGGATGCCAGATTAAAGGTAGATCTTCCCACCTCAGAAGATCTGGATTAAAGGTGTATCTTGCCATCCCAAAAGATCTGGACTAAAAGTAGGTCTTCTGGCTTCAAATGATTTAATTAAGAAAAAATCCCTCACAGGTGTGCCCATCCATTTGGGTTTTAGTTCATTCTGGATGTGGCCAAGTTGACAACCAAGAACAACCATCACAGCAGATCTCCTAAAATTGAGCCATACCACTGTCTCCAATTCTCTCCTCACTTCCCATTTTCCTTAAAGACCATGATAATAAACTGCTCTATACCCCCCAAACCTCCAATGAAAGTGTTCTTACAAAAGAAATTGACAAACTCCTAAGGCACGGCCCATGAACTTGTACTTGATTATTTTTTTCATCTTTTTTTGAGATTATAATTATATCATTTCTCCCTTCCCTTTCCTCCCTCCAACTCCTCCCATGTTCATCCCCTTGCTCTCTTTCAGTTTCATGGCCTCTTTGGCTTTAGTGGTGAAGTAAAATAAGAATCCAATACACGTTTATATATTTGATTCTTTTAATGCATCATTTTAGGTAAATATGGCATTATTGAAAATGTCCCTCCTGAGATCCTCTCTCTCTTGTGCTTCTGCAACACTGATTGTACTGGGGTGGAACCCAGGACATGAGGCATGTAAGACAAGTACCCCACGACTGCACTACATCCCCGCCCTTGTCGATTTTTTGAATTGTAGTTTTCCATGAAGCCTCGTTCTTGTCCCTTTATAGTCTCAGTAGCCACAATATCCTGAGCAAATTATGTCATGCTTTTAACTACCACCAGAAAAGTTATTAAATCTCTTTTACAAACCATGCTCCTTACCCATGTTTGGGGTGCTTTTATCATACTCTAAAGGTAAAAAATATTGAAATTAATGTGGAGGCAAGCTATAATTTCTATAGTCCAGTCTGATCTCTTAGCTTGGTGGTCTCACAAGTCTTACCAAGGTGAAACTTATGTTAAGTGAAATGTAAAAGAAGGCCATCCATCCATCTCTTCTTATGCTTTTTCTTTGAGACAGGATCTTATGTAGCCCTGGCTGGCTTCACTTTGTCACCAAGGATTTGCTGTGGATATCACTCTATATAAATAAACACTGATGGCCAGTGACCAGGCAGGAAGTATAGGCGGGACAAAGAGAGAGGAGAATTGGGGAAACAGGAAGAAGGAGGAGAGACACTGCAGCCACCGCCAGGAGAAGAGCATGTAGAGACGCCGGTAAGCCACCAGCCACGTGGCAAGCTATAGATTTATAAAAATGGGTTAATTTAAGATAAAAGAACAGTTAGCAAGAAGCCTGCCACGGCCATACAGTTTATAAGTGATATAAGCGTCTGAGTGATTATTTTATAAGTGGATTGTGGGACTTCGGGGCTTGGGGAACCTGGAGAGAAGCCCTCCAGCAACAAATGGCGCCCAACGGCTCGAGTTTCCACCTTAAACCTGAGAATATTTAATAACCAATTCTAAACAGAGCCAAAACCAGGTTCCTGCTTCTTGTCTCATACGGGCAGCTAGATGTGGCAAAACGCAAGTTTGGACACTGGCGGGTTCCTGGCGGGTGCGTTTGACCGGCAGTATGGCGGAAATGAGGCATCTGCCAGCGGCAAATTAAGCTGTGTGGTAGATTTAGTCTTTACTAGTATTTAAAAAAAAAAAAAAAAGAGGTTTCTGGGCTACACGCTGCTTTGATAAAAGCTTAGACCCACTATTTCTGAGACTTGATGACTCCCAGAGCTGGCAGAAAACGTACCACTGCCATGTTGGGAAGCTGAAGTGGGCGGAGCAGCAGCCACAGCGCCGTTTCAGGCTTACAATGGTACAGTTTAAAGCAATAGGCTCAAGGCTCAAGGTAATATAAAACATAAGCCACATAAAGATGGCTACCACACAGAGAATCTGGATTATGTTCTCTTTGATATTCATAACTAAAGAAAAACATTTGATTACAAAAGCTGTTGAGTTATGCCAAAATGTATATTTTAAAGGTACCTTGACTTCAAAATTTGGATATAAGGATATGTTACTTTGGAAAAGAGGTTCTGCTTTTGTTTCCACAGAAAGCCAGAGGCTGTGGACTTGTTCCAGATTAAGATACATCAGGTTTCACCAGCCAAGACCCCCTGAAAGGACTCCGATGACACCATGGCCCAGATGATCCAACATCCAGATCGGTTTCAAGGCAACTGGTTCACACAATACAGCCTCACAGACTACCCCATAGGTCTAAAATTTTCTTTGCGTCCCCATAAGATACAGCGCCCCCCTCCAGCAGGAAGTAGTAAGAGATGCTACGCCCAAATTCCCAAATATACCAAGCTGGCTTTAGAGGTGGAATTGGCTCACTCCCCCTCTAAACCCAGACATATTGCTTTAAAAAAAAAAATGGTTAAGGGATTCTTGTGTCCCAAATCAGAAGAGCCCTCTGGTGTGGGACAGAGAAAAACCAATATTTTTATTTAAAACAGGTTGATTATAAATGTGATCTCTTTCTAAAAAAGAAAAGGGGATATGATATATAGGAGGATATGGAGATGATAAGATAAAAGGGTAGATTAATGAACCTACTTTTAAAGAATAACTTGTTTAAAATGTTTTACATTGGTATAGATTTTAGTTTATGTTTAAAATGTTTTACATTGGTATAAATTTTGGTTCATTGATACAAACTTGAAGTTAATTTTGTTATACTCTCTCTATATATGTATATATTTCTATTCTTGTTTGAGGTGTTGTGTTTATATAACTCATTTAAAATTGTAATGGATAATTAAAAAATAGATTAATAATTAGTCATCTATGATAATCATATCTGTAGCCATGTTAGTTAAGTCTTCTAGGTATACATAGATATATTTCAGATAGATAGGTAATCTTCAAACACTTCATAGACCTGGAGAATATGGCATTTAAATAACTTAGAATTCTGTTGACGTGAGACACAATTGCTCCTGGCTGCACCAATTTGATCCCGAGAGAATGTTGGGCTTCTAAGACATTTCCATTTGGAAGTTTGTCTTTTTGGCACAAAATGGCCTACTGGGCAAAGAACTGCCCTTGCCTTGATGGCTGACAGTACAAATGCAATGCTGTCCTTTCTGGACTAGCGGGACACAAGAAAAGCGACCACTGTACTCTGCCAAGACAGGGTAAAATGGTCTCTTAAAATTCCTGCTTCTAAAAATGGTCTGTCAGATACTCTAGGCCTGTAGCCAATTTGAATGCACCAACAATGCTGAAAAACATTAGGTGACTGTCCAGGCTGCCAGCTGTCTTGGTCTACTTTTGCAAGATTCCCGAAAGTTGCTTGCATCCATCTACCATTTCTCAGGTACCATTATGTTCCTTCTCAGGTCTTTGATGTGGTTGAAGACTAGATAGTCGTAATTTCCTCAGTTATGATAAAAGATAAGTTAGCTATAAAACCTTAAACTCACAAATATAAGATAGATAGGACATCTTCTTTAATATTGTAACTATAATTCTTGCTCGGTAATTGTTTTGCTATATGTAATTTTACCATGTTAAAGTTAAAACCTTCCTTTTTAAAAAAAGAAGAAAGGGGAAGTGCTGTGGATATCACTCTATATAAATAAACACTGATGGCCAGTGACCAGGCAGGAAGTATAGGCGGGACAAAGAGAGAGGAGAATTGGGGAAACAGGAAGAAGGAGGAGAGACACTGCAGCCACCGCCAGGAGAAGAGCATGTAGAGACGCCGGTAAGCCACCAGCCACGTGGCAAGCTATAGATTTATAAAAATGGGTTAATTTAAGATAAAAGAACAGTTAGCAAGAAGCCTGCCACGGCCATACAGTTTATAAGTGATATAAGCGTCTGAGTGATTATTTTATAAGTGGATTGTGGGACTGCGAGGCTTGGGGAACCTGGAGAGAAGCCCTCCAGCAACAAGGATTACTCTGAATTCTGATCTATGTACCTCCACGTCCGGAGATGACTATGATATGCTACCATACCCACATTTTTATGTGGTGCTGGGTGCCTAAACTAAGGCCTTGTGAGTGCTAAGCAAGCACCCTATCAAGGGTGTTACACTCCAAGCCAACCCTTGCTGTTTTCAGTTAGCGTTGGAAAAGTTTGCTCAGATTCCAACTTCCCAAGTAGACTCTCTGTTTTGGTCTGTGTCTACTTTGTTTCTGTCTGTTGTCCTTTTAGCCTGTTGTGAGAATGTGTCTCCTGGTAACATCAGAACTGACACCCATAAAGTCTTACCACCATGACTGTCAAAACCTGACCTGAACAAGAATGACACTCATGGGCATTCCAAAGTGGATGGGGAAGCCCAGGAGACCTCAGCCCTATACAAAGAACTACAGGCAACTAAGGAAAGCTGGGAGTGTGAGAAGGGGACCTCCCAGGGAAGAGCACACCAATTGATTGTCTTGTGCCAAAAAGTCAGCCCTGGAAACATACATACAATAACATTATAAGAACTGAATAGATTATATTTAGGAATATATAAATATATATGCATATATGCATATAATAACAATTAGTGAATAAAGAGGCCATGGATTTGAAAGAGAGTAGGGAAGGGTATATGGGAGAGTTTGGATGGAGTAAAGAGAAGAGAACAATGTTGTAATTATATGTACTATAATGTCAAAACTAAATATAATTTTTAAAAAAAAAAAGACTTCCTAACATTGCTAACCTGTGTGTAACTTAGCGATTCCCTTCGTCTCCTCAGTTTTCCCATCACAGACATAACTTAGCATGGTTTCTTGTTTACAAGTTGGATCAATGATTTTTATACCTGGTCACTAAGCAGTACAGTTGATGGGTTCTTAAAACCGTTCTTATCCATCTATTCCTCCCAGTGTCACTGCTACCCACTCAGTCCAGGCTTTACTTCAAAACTTTCTTGACCAGCCACTCTCTTTTAATCTGTCCTCTAAGTCAGCCAGATAGGTCAAAACTGTAAATCTAAAACCCGTTCAACAGACACCATAGACTAATGATCCGTATTAGTCGTCTGCTGCTGTGGGATGGTCTGTATGTCAAGTTGCTCTGATTGGTCAATAAATAAAACACTGATTGGCCAGTGGCCAGGCAGGAAGTAGGGGGGACAAGGAGAGAGGAGAATGCTGGGAAGCAGAAGGCTGAAGCAGAGAGACACTGCCAGCTGCCGCCATGACCAGCAGCATGTGAAGACACCGGTAAGCCACCAGCCACATGGCAAGGTATAGATTTATGGAAATGGACTAATTTAAGCTATAAGCACAGTTAGCAAGAAGCCTGCCATGGCCATACAGTTTGTAAGCAATATAAGTCTCTGTGTTTACTTGGTTGGGTCTGAGCGGCTGTGGGACTGGCAGGTGACAAAGATTTGTCCTGACTGTGGGCAAGGCTGGAAAACTCAAGCTACAATCTGCTCTTCACTCTCACATTTTTCTTTCTGTTCATTTATTGCCATACTTATATACTATCTATACTATTATTTAGGCAGCATTTTAAAAAAAAATTACTCACTTAAAAAATTAACTTTATCCAGAAAAATAACATCTGTGAAACAATATTTTTTTTTTTCGAGACAGGGTTTCTCTGTGTAGCTTTGCGCCTTTCCTGGGACTCACTTGGTAGCCCAGGCTGGCCTCGAACTCACAGAGATCCGCCTGGCTCTGCCTCCCGAGTGCTGGGATTAAAGGCGTGCGCCACCACTGCCCGGCATGAAACAATATTTTTGAATGTCTAATTTATTTTTCTTGATTATACTAAAATAACTATAGGCCTATTAAAATTATATATTAACCAAAATTACATTGCATATGTAGAGCACATTTGGGGACACACTACTGAAACTATTTAATGGATTAATAACAGCTTTCTATGATCTGGTCCTTGAACTTGACCTCTCTTTATGTTGCCCCTCATGCCCTGTGTTCTGGCCATGTTCCTTGCCTGTTTCAAATGGATTATTACCTTGTCATGATACCTCCTTGCCATATATAGACACACATTGTTTACCTATTCACACATCTTTTTGTTGTGACTGAATTCTTCTTAGAAATTCACTGTTGACTGGGATCTGTTTTGTGTGTGTGTGTGTGTGTGTGTGTGTGTGTGTGTGTGTATGTATGTATGTATACTACATGCTTGTGTTATTCTGGGATACTAGATGACAGTGATAAGTTTTTTCTGAGCATGTATTCTACCCTTAAAATAACAACAGTATTTTCGAGTGGAAAAGTGTTTGTCCTCAAGACCAATCTGAGTCACTGTTGTGCACTGATATTTTATTCTTTTCCCTTCCAATTTAATTTACATTTTGGTTTTATTTGCGGGTGGGGGTAGGGTAGGGGAGCAGGTATGTGGATGGTAAAATGTGCATGTGGTGATCAGAAAGGCAGGCAGCTTTGGGGAGCTGATTCTCTCCTTCCATCATGCATTATGGGGATTGAACTCAGGTTGCTATCAGGCTTGTGTGACATACACTTTTACTTGTTGAGGCATCTTGCTGGTCGTCTTTCAAGTTTCACTTAACATAAGGACTCATCTTGGTAAAATTTGCAAGATCACCAGACTAAGATATTGGTCTAGAATATAGAAATTATCACTTGCATCCACATTAATTTCAACATTTTTATCTATAGGGGATGATAAAAGTATCCAAAGAGAGGGAAAAGCCTGTGCTTATTTTTTCGTATTTAGCCAATTGAACTGACTTCAGATGTTTTGATTTTCTGTTGAGAGCAAAGCTCCAAGGAAAGAATGAAAAAAGGGTAAAGTTGCAAGTTTTTGAGAAGAATTTTAGACTCCTGGATGGTACCTGAGAGATCACTTTGTCCATCTGCCTCATTTTACAGATAAACAGTGAATGATGCCAAGAGAAAGGGAAATTCCAAGCGAAACAAGGGATATTTATTTATTTACCAGCACAACCCCTCTCACACACAATTGTTTCGATTGCTTGTTTGTGTTGGGCAGGATAAAACAGCATTCAGGCCCAGGATTACTCACAGCCCCCACAGAAGACTGCAGGGTGACCGTTGTCTCCAGGCACATTCACACAGCTAAGATTCAGGGACTATGGATCCATACTTTTCCAGGGAAACTTGCTGGAGCCAGGAGTTTCAATGTACCATAGCAAAATGACGTAACAGAATGATTGTGCAAATCTTTGTACAAAGCAGGCTCTTTGATAATTACTCTTAATAATTATCTT
Organism: Peromyscus leucopus; assembly: GCF_004664715.2. Taxonomy (NCBI): domain Eukaryota; kingdom Metazoa; phylum Chordata; class Mammalia; order Rodentia; family Cricetidae; genus Peromyscus; species Peromyscus leucopus. The sequence continues at coordinate 95,089,443 of NC_051083.1, forward strand.
CAAACTCACCATAGCACAACTTGAAGCTTTACTTCCCAGAAGAGAAATTGAAATTTGGGATAGAAAGATTTCAGAGGAAGGTAAAGCAATATTGTGATTAACTCTGCCTAAATTAGCAGTTCTGTACCCTAGAAGTACATAGCTACTGGTTATATTTCACATTCTAGATACAAATATGTAGTAAAAATTAGTCATTTATTTACTTATTTATACTCCGAATTTTGGGTCTTACTAATAAACTCATGGAAACTTTCAGACTAGTGACTGATTCTCTACCTTATTAGCAGATAATACCACCATTCCTGTTTCCCACTCCTCATTTCTTTGCTCATTAGGGAGAAGAAAGGAAGTGGAACATAAATCTCTGCATTTACCTAATTATCAAGGGCCCTGGTAAAACTTGTGATTAGGAAAGCGGTAGAAATGAGTGGATAAAAATGAATTGTAGGGCTTACCTGTAGAATTATACTTAATCCATACCCTGCCTTTCTCTTATGGCCCGAGTTAATTAAGAAATGACTGTATGCACAGTGTTCTTTTTAGACAGAGGTGGATGTCATAGAGGGTATTGTGTTACCTCTCTATATTTATTAAATAAGAAAGAAAATGGTACAGGGAAGTGAGGCTCTGTATTGTAGCAGAAAACCATCTCATTTTAAAATCATCTTCAGTTTCTGAATTATGAAAACTAAATGGCAGCATATACTTAAGGTGGTATCCATAGAAGCAAGGCTACTACTGTCTATTGTAAAATGAAATTATAATTGTGGGGCTTGGACAAAGCTGGTGTGCTTAGGCTGTCTACAAGTTATCTTTGTAGACAAATGGCTGAACAATGCCATTTTGTCTTTTGGAGACAGAGGAGAGCAGAACAGGCATTCTCGAGGTATTCCATCAGTTAACCTCTTCAAACAGAAACTAGAAGCTGGTGTTGATTTATATGAGTGGGCTCCTTCAGCTCATGGGCCCATTTCCTCGCATCATTGGCATCTTCCTTCAGAAGGACTGGCTTTTTCTAATAAACATCCCATTTGTGCTTTGTTTGCCAAGTCACGCATAGACTTTCAAGTTTATTTCAAGCCTCTTCATTATTTCTCACATCTCATGCTGAAAACAGAAAGCAAGTAGTATTTGTACACTGAATAACATTAAATAAAAGACATTTAGAATAGTGCCATTTAGAAACAAAATCAGGCTATAGAAAAAAATCTGAAAATTAAGGAAGAATTTTGATGTGCTAACTAAAATATCAAAAGTTCTTTCCTCAACAAAGAATCAATGCTATTGGTCAGTGTAAAGTAATTGGGTATAATCAGTAATGCCTTGGTTGCCAGTGGTAGGCCTAAGGCCTTCCTAATGCTTTGACCCTTTAATACAGTTCCTGATGTGGTGACACCCCCCCAACTATAAAATTATTTTTGTTGCTACTTTATAAGTGTAATTTTGATACACTTCTGTTAAGAATTGTAATGTAGGCCAGGCGGTGGTGGTGCACGCCTTTAATCCCAGCACTCGGGAGGCAGAGCCAGGTGGATCTCTGTGAGTTCGAGGCCAGCCTGGGCTACCAAGTGAGTCCCAAGAAAGGTGCAAAGCTACACAGAGAAACCCTGTCTTGAAAACCAAAAAAAAAAAAAGAATTGTAATGTAGATATATAATATGCAGGATATCTGATATGTGACCCCCCCAAAAAAAGTGTCACAACCTACAGATTGAGAACTGCCAACCTAAGGGATTGGTAGCGGCAAAGGAGAAATAGAAACAAAAAAGAAGAACAACAAAAGAAGACAATTAGTCCAGTTGATAACAGTACAAGCCACAAAAGGATGGTTAAAGAGAAATGCATGCAGAGAGAGTGGCCAGTAATATGTGTTTCTGGTATCATTCTATGTAGATAGCAGGACTGTAAATTATTCTTTTTTTAAAAGATTTATTTATTTATTATGTATACAGCATGTTTGACTGCAGGCCAGAAGAGGGCATCAGATCTCATTACAGATGGTTTTGAGCCACCATGTGATTGCTGGGAATTGAACTCAGGACCTCTGGAAGAGCAGTCAGTACTCGAAACCTCTGAACCATCTCTCCAGGCCTGTAAATTATTCTTAAGTTAAGGTTTTAATGTAGGGAAAGGAATAAAGCAAGACATTGTTTATAAAACGTGCATACTTAAAAACAGGATTTTAGACATCCTAGGTGTAAAACCTTGACCCATGAAATTGTCATATGTGTTCTCATTCCTTTCACCCCTATTAGTGGTAGTGGCTGTATAATATAATTAGAGGAAAGTTAGTTACAGAGCAGTTTGATAGCTAGAAAATAGGTTTTAGATGTATTTGTGCATTGTGTGGTTACGTGGTACTCAACACCAACATTTTTATAGTTATAAGGACAAGATTCTTTTTAAAGAAATTTGAGACTTATGTATTGTAGAAATTATTTTAGATAAAATAATAGAATCTTCATACTGTAGTATAAATCCTTTACCTAAAATGGCTGCCGGAAGTTATATCTTAAAGAGTTTGCCAGTTAGCTTGCTTCCCATGATTCATAATAAGATACATTAATTTCTCTGAGGCGCTTAAGAAAAAGAATACAAGGCTTCTTTCTAACCATCAATGAAAGCACAACATATGCCACTCTCCCACTTTGGGTATTTCAAGTTATGGATTCTTGGCTCTTTGAGCTAGAATGAAATCCCATCATGAACTTGTGTGGTTAGCATCAGTAGTTGAGTAACTAAGACAAATAGAATTAGTAGTCTTCTAAAAGCATGATTATATTAGCTGCAGAGTTGTACTATTACACAGACCTTTAATAAATTCTTTAAAAATTTGTTTTGCATGTGTTTCTGTGTGTGGCATATGTACTTATGAAGATCAGTGTTTGCGTGTTTCTAGGCACCATGCAGGCCTGTGTGTGTTTGTGTAGGTCCAATGTTATGTCAAGAATCTTTGTTGAGATCAATCTCCACCTTATTCACTGAGGCAGGGTCTCCCAGTCAATTTCAGAGCTCACTGGTATGGTCAGTTTGGCTAGCCAGCTTGCTCAGGGATCTCCTGTCATCACTTTCTGAGCACTGGAATTACAGGTGGACTCATACATACATGGCATTTACATGGGTGTTAAGAATCCCAGCTCTTGTCCTCTTGCTTGTATGAAAAGTGGTTTACTAGCCTAACTGTTTCCCCAGCTCCATAAATTGTTAACACAGCATATTACAGACTAGAAGGTATATTTTTTCTATAAGAGTTTATTATCAAATTCTTCAAAGTTACTCATTTTTTAAAAACTTTAAATAAGCTTAGCACAGTAATAGGTTAAGTACATAATCAAAAGATCAAGTAGCATAGAGAGGTTTATAGTAAAAAAGAGGAAAAGCAATTCTCCCCTGCCCACACCTCATTACCCTCAATCTTGCTCCTTAGTTGCAATCTTTTTTCCAAACATTTCAATTTTCCTCATATGTTCTTCATATCTCCAAGTAATAGAATAATGTAATGAAATCCTAATTACCTTGAGATATTTTCTATTAATATACTGTGATGCTAGTTATACATTTCTGACCAGTGCTCCTCTCAAAATAGTTCATATCTCTATTCTCAGCTCAACACCTAGTTACCTTTGCAATGTTAACTATATGTAGCTCAACCTGTCTCTAATTCCATGTCTTTTGATATCACTTTGTGACTCATCCTCTTCCTGCTCCCACTCCTTATCAGCTCTTACCTTTTAATCTGTGTAAGCCATACTTTTATTTTTGCATTATTAAGGTTAGCAATATTTGCATCCTGTTAGGCACTCATAGTTAAGTAACATGTGATTGCTTCTATGATTATAACTACCATGTTCATTGTATAGCCAAATTGCACACTGGAATTATTACATAATTGCCCCTCTTATCAATGGAGAATATGCCAGGGATCAAATTCAAACAAATTATACCATTTTTATACTCTAATGGCCTTGATAATGTTCTCAACCTATTAAACATTTAATTACAGTATTAGTGCTAACCTTTCCCATTTCTTATTGCTAGATGCCATTGGCGTATTGAAGGCGAGACATTGGCTACACTCACTCTAACTCCAGAACACTGCAGCAATTCTTTAGAACTTAGACCATCAAAAAAGGTTTTCAGGGATAGGTAATTTATTGTTGACATTTTCTTAGAATTGCTGGCATATGGTGGTAATAAAAGCTAGCCAACTTTTATTTTATTTTCTATTGTTTTGAATTTTGTGTTTAAAATTGAATCCTCGTATTGCCTCCAAGGGTGGCAGATGACTCCCACTGCCCTGGCTAACTGCACACTAATGCTAGTGAGCACTCTCCCAGAGATCTCTCTTATTTTTCCAATATCTGCTGTGATACCCTGACTGATCAAGGACTTCTTGCTATTCCAATTTTTCTTTACCTTTTCCTTGATTCCACTTCATTTTTCTCTGTTTATTATTTCATTTTGCCATAACAATTCTTAAGTGAGTCCAACAAAATAAGCCTGCTTAGTCTTTCCTTGTCGGAAAAATGTCTTCATTGTATAGCCTTACTTAGTTGATACATTTTTCTCGGTCTAAAATCGCGGATGAAAACAAGTGTCCTCAAAACATTGTAGGTATTGTTCTACTGTCTTCTAGAATCTGATTTTGACAAATTCTATACAGATCACATTTTCACTCATTCAGGCCTGATTGTTTTTATAGGAATTCTTAAAATACTCTTTTATATTTTATGTTTTGGAATTTTATCATTGTTCCTCTTAATACAGTTCTTTTCAAAAATCATTATGACAAGTAGCTTTAGAGCCTTTTCATTTATTGAATGTCACTTTCAAGTAGAAAGAAATAATCTTTCTCTACATTGCTCTATCTTTCATTCTAACTGTCTATTTTTCTTATTTTTCATCTCTACTTTGCATACAAGTGAAGGACAGGAAGTTTCCATCTGTTTACCTCTCAACCTTTGCATTTGAATTTTTGTGTCTCTTTTAGAAATCATATTTTTAGCTTCGAGTAGTCCCTTGTCCTCGTCACAGGACGTGGTTTGTGTGTGCTGTTTGCAGTTGTCTTCACTTTCACATTGATAGTCTCATGTTCAAAGTCCATCTTTATTAATTCAATTTCTTTTAAATTACAGGCCTTCCTTGATTGTTTTCTGGTCAGCAGTTTTTTTTATATTTATTTTACTATTTTTTAAAAAGAATCAATGTTTTTTATATCTATATTTGTGAATGAGAAAACAGAAATAACAAGAGCTCTGTGCACAAGAAAAAGGCTATGTATGGTCTGACAGGCTTTCCTCTAACTTGTAAAGGCAATGAATTCGCTGGTGCTCTGGGGAACTCTAGACACCAGAATGAGGAGGGCTTTAGAAGCACTAACTCTAACATTAGCTCTTAGGTTCTCTCCAGGAAGTCTCTGAGTCAGAGCAAATAGTTGCATTGCATTCCTTGTGAAGGAACAGGCAATGTGTGGGTAGATCAGCACTTCATGCATATATCAAAAGAACTGAGTTTCCCATTTTCACCCCACTTCTTACTCCCACTCCAGCTGTGGCAACTCTCCTTTGACTCTTTTCTAGGCTTCTACCAAAATATTTTTACTGTTTAATAGTATTTCATCAGCCTCTTAGGCTTCCAGAAGTTTGTTGAAGACTTTTATCTCCTGATGCTCCAAAATTCATCTCATTCTCATAGCATTCCCCTGTCTCTCAACAAGTAGTAACTGAGCACTTATAGGATTCCGTGCCAGGCACTGCCCTAAGCTAAAAGCATAGCAAAGAAAATAAAAATGTAGGAGTAAATGTTGAGGACACACTAGAGGAAGAAAAGTCAGTCAAGGATTATTTTTTAAAAAGGCAACAGATCAATGAGGTAATTTCAATGAACGTTAAGTTGTATAATGAAAATATGCTAATGTGATAGAAATCAAAATATAAGGAAAGCATTCAGTAATCTGTTGCATAGCATTACATGCCATAGACATTCAAGAGAAAAGATTATTACAATTATTTTCTGTTGTTATATACCTATTTTATACACTTTAAAAATACAATGGCACACTCTATCTGCTGGAATTTCTCATTTATAATAAAACTAATATGCTGTTTAATAATGTATGACATGACATGCTATTTTTCAAAAACAATGGGTATTTGTGATTTTTAAAAACTGAAATAAGCTGGGTATGATGGTATATGCTGGTCATTCTATCACTTCAAACTGTGAGGCGAAGCTGGGCGGTGGTGGCGCACGCCTTTAATCCCAGCACTCGGGAGGCAGAGGCAGGCGGATCTCTGTGAGTTCGAGGCCAGCCTGGTCTACCAAGTGAGTTCCAGGACAGGCTTCAAAGCTATACAGAGAAACCCTGTCTCGGGAAAAAAAAAAAAAAAAAAAAAAAAAAAAAAAAAAAAAAAAAAAAAAGTGAGGCGAAAGAATCATGAGCTCAAAGCCAGCCTGGTCTACATAGTGAGATTCTTTCTAAAAAACAACCGAAGAATGGAGGTAAGTGAGAAATAATAATCTCCATTCAGGTTTGCCTATTCTCCATTCCTCGGGCTCAGGTTCTTTTGACCTACCACTTCTAATAACGTGTGTGTTCTATGCATTACCTTGAAAATTTTAGTTTCAGCCTGGAGAGATGGCTCAGAGGTTAAGAGCACCGACTGCTCTTCCAGAGGTCCTGAGTTCAATTCCCAGCAACCACATGGTGGCTCACAACCATCTGTAATGAGATCTGGAACCCTCTTCTGTATACATAATAAATAAAGAAATCTTTTTAAAAAATTAGTTTCATGTGTTACCTATTTATTCCCAAATATGAAACACTGGGGTTTTATTCTTATTCTCTGTTGCCATTTCAGATTCTCAGACCTCCTTGTGTACTCAGAACATTCTTTTTAGTCAAATTAGTGAACAGTGTTTACATTATTATAGACACTCAAAAATTGCTCACTTGAGAGCAAAGTTAGGCAGCACAGAATGTGCTGAGCAGCTATTTTCCCATATTTAATAGTAAAATTCCCTTTCGCTTTTCAGTGCCTTCCCTAGAATGTCTTCCTGGGTCCCCCCCCTCCCCCCACCCCGCCCCAGAGATCTCCCTTCTATCCTGAGCCTTTGGATCCAGAAGAAATCTTGCTACATCCACAGGCAGACTGCTCCAAACTGCAATTGTTCTCCCTAGGTTATCATGACTGACTGGCCCTTTAGGTTCGATCCATCTCCTGAATACTAATACTGTGACTTATTGTTCTTTATTTCTTCCTTTCTTTTACTAAAGCTCATCTTTATCCAATCTCCTGCAAAAAGGTGCATGGCCGTGGGAGATTTCTTTGGACTGATCCTTTGGCTGCAGGTAGGATTTTTGGTAGAAACACAAAGTTCCCTTCATTTCAAATACCATCATGTCCTAAGTATTCAGAGTTGTAGCAAAAACTGAGTCGTCCAAGTTCTCATTTGTTTGAATTTGTACACTTTTAGGAACTCTTTAATTCCTGGGAAAATTAAATTTTCCAATAGTTTAACTGCAGTTATATGTGTGTATCTGTGTATGCGAATATGTGAGAGGAGACACAGACAGAAACAGAGACAGTGACTTTTCCCTAACTACACTGGGAACATGTTGGAAACTCTCAGTCTGACGATTCGTGTCCTGCAGTTCTTGGACATTCTTAAATAATGTCCCCCTCTCCATTTCTCTGTCCTGCTTTTCCCTCTCCTTTTTTTACTTTCTTTTTTTTTTTTCCTTTTGGAATGCCTGTCCATCTATTGCCAGACTGGATAGATTTATTTAATTTTCCTTCAAAATTGAGCATTTAATTTAACTGATTCTTCTTTCAATATTTTAGTGTTTCAGCCATTTGAAATCTACTGATAATTGTTTTAAGATTTAACATCTGATCTATTTTCATCAGTGTTAATTTTCACTATTTAGTAGTAGTTACATATAGTATTCCATAATGTAAATTAGATAAAATTATTTAAATCTTCCATAATCTTACTAGCATCTTTTTTTCTTGTTCTGACAATTACTATCAGAAGAGAGATAAACATCTGTCACCATGAGGGGCTGGGAGTCAAGCTCAATGCTACACAGCATACCCTTAACATTGTCAAGGCCCTGGGTTCTAGTCCAATAATTAAAAACAAATGAACAACCTCCCCTTGGGTTATCGAGATGGTTCAGGGGGTAAGGATCCTTACTGCCAAGCTGCCCACCTGAATTACATCCCCAGGACCCACAAAGTGGAAGGAAAGAAGCATGAATGTCTACAAGCTATCCACTAACCTCAATCCATATGCTGTAGCACAGTCATCAATGCACATAAATAAATAGATGTAACTTAAAATTAAAGGCAAATTACCTCACCAAGAAACAAACCAAAAAAGCCTATAACTGTGTAAATTTTTCCCAGTGTATTTGTATCAATATTTCCTTGTTTTATCTTTCTGATGAATTGAACCTTTTCCCATTATAATCTAGTCTTATTTATCTGTGAGCCTTGGATAAGACACAGGACACCCCACCCCTACCAATGACAGAATTAGTACTGTATGTTTGGTGATTCTCCCTCTCTCTCTTTCTTTCAAGGTTATATTCTCTGATATTTGTGTTCTAGTAATGGTGACTGCTTTTGTATATTTTTAAAATTATACTGCATTCTGTAATTGTCCATATGTTTAAAGTCTCTCTCTCTCTCTCTCTCTCTCTCTCTCTCTCTCTCTCTCTCTCTCTCTCTCTCTCTCTCTCTCTCTCTCCTTTTCCCCCCAGTTTTAGGTTTTTCAAAACAAGGTTCCTTTATGTATCCCTGGCTGTCCTAGAACTCACTTAGTAGACCAGGCTGGACTTGGACTTAGTGTTCCTCCTTCTTCTGCCTCGGAGACCTGGGATTAAAGGTGTGCACCTCCACCACCCTGCTAAAGTGTGTCTCTTAAATAACATGTTGATAATTACTTAAGTCACACCTGTTCACATCTATCTTTTAATTGACATGCTTAATCTACTTATGTTTAACATTATTAATATAAGTAACTAGTTTATTATTTTGCAACTTCTACTTACAATTTCTCATTGGTATTTATCTCCTTTCCTGTCTTCTTTGTTTTACGAATTTGTTGGTATTGGTTTGAATCTATATATTTTTAAAATCAATTTTAGGGAGGTACAAGAATAAGACAAATTATAATTTTACATTTAGAGGAAAACTAAGACCTTCAGTGTGCCATTCCATGAAAAGCATATGCCTAGTTTCTCATATTCCTATCAAGATAGAGAATATTTCCTCAATTTCTCCATGTTAGCCCTACCACCACTGTGTAAATGTGATCTGATTTTTGTAATCGTAGGCAGTTATTCTGTGAAAAAAATGCACACTAATTCACTCATTCATTATTTTTTATTGCTGAGTACTAGTCTATTTTATGAATACAGAGCTGCTTATTATACTCTTATGACAGACTTCTGACTTGTTCTTACATTTTTTTACTGTTATCAATGAAGACATTATGCCATTCTTAAAGAAGTCTTTGTAAACAAATGTTTTCAAACCTTGGATAACTGTATACAGGTGGAATTATTTGTTGTGGGAGAGATATGTTTAACTACATGAGAAATTTCTGAATAACTTTCCAAAACTGTGGCATTTTATCTTCCTACCAGTAAAGTTATGGGCATTCTTGTTGCTCTATATTGGTGATTCTCCACCTGTGAGTTGTGACCGCTTCAAGGGTCAAATGACCCTTTCACAGGGGTCACCTAAGACCATCCTGCATATCAGATATTTACATTATGATTCCATTTGTAACAGTAGCAAAATTACAGTTATGAATGTAGCAACAACAATAATTTTATTGTTGAGGGTCACCACACCATGATAAACTATTAAAGGGTTGCAACATTAGGAAGGTTGAGAACCACTACTCTTGATACTTTCTAACTTGTCATTATCATTTTTCCTTAGCAATTCTAATGAGTAAGTCAAAATTGTCCCAATATGGTTTTATTTTTCATTTTCCTGATAAAGCAATGACTCATTATCATTTTGTGTTCTTATTGGCTAATCAGCTATCTTTTGAAAATTATATTTTCAAATGTTTTGTTCAGTTTTCCTGGGTAGATCTTTGTTTGCAATCGACACACAAATTCTTTCTATTATATATAAACTACTTGTTATACATTGTAAACATTTTCATTCAATCTTCTGCTTCGTTTTTTTTTTTTTTTTTTTTTTACTTAGTGTTGTCATTTGATGAGCAGAAGTTTTTAATTTTGACTAAGTAAACAGTAACTTTTTTTCCTCTTATGGTGCATGGTTTCTTCATTCTCTGTAAGAAGACTCTGTTTACCCCAAGTCTGAAAAAGGAGTATCATACATATTCTTCTAGTGGTTTTATACAGCTTTGTGACATGTTCAATATTGTTTTTGTTTGCTACATGAAGTAGTATGGTAGTCTGGGATTTTCCTCCACATGGATACTCAATTATTCTAGTGTCATTTGTTGAAGACATTCTGCTTTATTCCAGTAAATTCTTTTGTACTGTGCTTGCATGTGAGTTTATATATGAACACTATCTTTCCCAGTGATATTTTTGTTTTATTTCTGATGTCAGTGTCACACTTTGGTGTTCACTATAAAGTCTTAAAGTCTATAAGGTTTTAACGTCCTTTAACTTTGCTCTTTTTTCCCCCAAGATTGTTCTCACTATTAGGGAGTCTTTTGATTACCTAAATAAATTTTAAAATCTGATTGTAAATTTCTACCATAAATAAATAAATAAATAAATAAATAAATAAATATTATAACAGTGTTTTCAGAATTGCATTGAATCAATGTCCTATAGAATTTTGTATAATGGTCAAAATGTTTTGTATCTATGATATTCAATAGGATAGACATTGGCTACTTGCTTGTGGCTTTTAAGCAATCAAAATTTTATCTATAATGATGGAGGCAGATTTATGTACAAGACGTTGTAACTTTTTATTTTTATTGCTTCCTTCCTCTGATAAGTGGTATGAAATTGACGAATTTTTCTGTAGATTTTATTTGTTTGTTTTTGCTTTTTGACACCTCCCCGCCGCCGCTGCTGCCGCAAGCTTCATCTGGTTCTTTTAAGAGTTATTTTCCCCTCTGTTGAAGTTTTATATCTCTCTACAGAATTTCCCCTTTTTCCTTCTAATTTCTAAAATGTACTTGTGGTAACTGTTTCAAACGTTTTCTTGTCATACCAGATGGTGGTGACACACACTTTTAATCCTAGTATTTGGGAAGCAGAGGCAGGTGGATCTCTGAGATCAGAGGGTATATTCTAGGAGAGCCAGAGCTACATAGAGAAACCCTGAAAAAACCTTTTTTTTTTTTCATTAATTCTAATGGCCTGATAATTTCTATATCTTCCTTATGAATTTTCTAATAATCTTGCTTATGTTCTCCTGGTTCTTCTTATCAATTAATTTATTTTATGCTAGACACTGTAGATGATACTTTCCAGATACTCTTGAGTTCTGTTATCTTCTTTAAAAGAGTAAGTATTGTTCTGGAAAGCAATTAAATTCCTAGAACATCAGCTGAGTGTGTTGTTGTTTGTCTGTATTTCTAGCACTTAGGAGGCTGAGGCAGGAAGATCACAAGTTATTTTGGACTACATAGCAAGAACCTACCTCCAAAATTTTACTGGCTGTGAACCTTACTAAGTATGAGACCAATTTACTAGACAAGATATGCTCATTTGTGAAATAGTAGAACTACTGTTATGGGACTAACCAGCTGTCCCCTGATTGAACTTGAGGCTCATCCACAGGAGGGAATTCATCCCTAGAACTGTAGCCTTAAAACAAACAAAAACATGTCAACTGAGATCAAAGGCCCTAAGGGGGAAACACTATTAAGTTTCTCCTGGATAATGTCTAGGCCTAGTTTTAAGTTTTGTTGGTGATAGAAGGGGCTTCAAATAGCCCCTACTCTTAGATTGTGGCTCTCATTCCTAAATGTAGTCATTTTCAGATCCCAAGCGAATGTCTGGCATGTTCTTCAAGGTCTTTTTCTTCTGAAGGGCCAGCACTCCAGTCTATCTTCAGCACTACATATATTCTGAAATCTCTAACTCTCAAGTCTCTGAACCAATGTTTTCTGTGAGGACCCAGTTGTAGCAGGAATCTTAAAAGTTCTTATTAATAAAATCAAACCCGAGGCGAGTTATTGGGGTCCATGCTGGTAGATCAGAGAGACAGAACAAGCCACAGCTATCTCACCTCACCGGATCCTCAGCTGGTCTTGTCTCCTCAGACTGGATGCTTCTGAGTCCTCATCCCAATGGCTTTCAGCTGAATTACTGCTTAAAAGCCTGAATGCTTAACCAGCCAAAATCATAACCAGCTAAATGCTTCTAGTTTCTCACCCTCACGCCTTATATATCTTCCTGCTTTCTACCACCACTCCCTGGGATTAAAGGCTGGCTTTCTGGGATTAAAGGCGTGTCACCATGCTTGGCTATTTCCAATGTGGCCTTGAACTCACAGAGATCCAGAGGGATTTCTATCTCTGGGATGCTAGGATTAAAGGTGTGAGTGCCACCATTTTCTAGCCTTTGTATCTAGTGGCTGTCTGTTCTCTGACCCCAGATATTTTTATTAGAGTACACAATATTTTTGTGAACACAATACCACCACATCTCCTCTCTTTTTGTCTAAAATTAAAAAAAGCTTATAACTAATACAAGAAAAACTATCTAATAATATACAATATATATAGACAAAAATTACATTAATGATGTCTAGTCCATTAACATTTGACCGATTCAGATAAAAACTCCATTATATAAATTAACAATGTCCAGTCCAGTAACATCTGATAAACTCAGACCAAAAAATTTTCATTACTTATCTTATTTAAAACATGTAGTTCCTTTTTAAAATTAGATTCCATAATCTCCCTTTCTATCTTATCATATCCATATTTTCTCTTTTTTCTTTTCATAATAGATTCAGTAGTCTACCTTTTGTCATTTTTATATCTTCCCCTTTTTCTTCAGTGTAGATTCAGTGATCTACCTATTTATCCTATTATTTCTTTATCTTTTTCCTCAGAGTAGATTCGATGATCTATCTCATATCTATATTCTCTTTTTCTTTTTGCTTTCCTGGGGTGAAGATATCTTTAGGGAATCTTGAAAAGAAAATTTTTGGGTTAATCGTCAAGTCCTGTATCATTTGTCCATTCTCTGCATAAAAGGAAAGTTCAGGGCTTGTTTCAAGTCCTTGTTCGAGTAGTCTGTCAGGCTGTATCATCTCAGCTAGTCCTCTCGAAATTGTCCTGACCAGTTTGTAGTCCAAAGTCGATTTTTCCATGGTGTTAATCGCTTAATGGCTTTATCATAGTCCATGTGGAATCATCATTGTAGGATCTTGTCATCTTTTTGAAGATTTCAAAGTCACTGTTAGACATAGTCATGGTTTCCTTCGGCTTTTTTTTTTTTTTTTTTTTTTTTTTTTTTTGCCTCCTCTGTGGTTTGGAGCAATCACAGTCTGATAAATGTCTGTCTCTAGGAACCATGAACATTCTACCCTAGAACAGAAAATCTTCACAATAATTTCTCCCCACCATTTGTCTTGCCAAACTTTTCCAAACTGACCTTTGCCGATGCTTTCTTGTAACACGATGGTCCTGGCAATTCTTCTCTGAACCAGCAGCAGTAAACCCTTCGTCCCAGGTAGCAGCATCACCGCAGTCACCAACATGATGAGAAGGAGCTGGCAATGTGGAGCAGTAGCCACTGCTTCCATGGTCCCACCACTGTTTGTGGCTCAGTCTGGGCCAAAGCTTCTCCCAAGCCTCCTAGGCTGGCTCAAACTCGGGATCCTCCTGCCTCTGCCTCCTTCAGCAAATCCTACCGGTGCGCGCCACCACAACCGGCTGAGTGTAGCTTGGGCCTGCGCTGGGGCTCACAAGGCCACAGGCAAACAGCTTTTTCATGAATTCGTAACACGAACGTTGGGCGCCAGATGTAGCAGGAATCTTAAAAGTTCTTATTAATAAAATCAAACCCGAGGCGAGTTATTGGGGTCCATGCTGGTAGATCAGAGAGACAGAACAAGCCACAGCTATCTCACCTCACCGGATCCTCAGCTGGTCTTGTCTCCTCAGACTGGATGCTTCTGAGTCCTCATCCCAATGGCTTTCAGCTGAATTACTGCTTAAAAGCCTGAATGCTTAACCAGCCAAAATCATAACCAGCTAAATGCTTCTAGTTTCTCACCCTCACGCCTTATATATCTTCCTGCTTTCTACCACCACTCCCTGGGATTAAAGGCTGGCTTTCTGGGATTAAAGGCGTGTCACCATGCTTGGCTATTTCCAATGTGGCCTTGAACTCACAGAGATCCAGAGGGATTTCTATCTCTGGGATGCTAGGATTAAAGGTGTGAGTGCCACCATTTTCTAGCCTTTGTATCTAGTGGCTGTCTGTTCTCTGACCCCAGATATTTTTATTAGAGTACACAATATTTTTGTGAACACAATACCACCACACCCAGTCCTGAACATGAAGACCTAAAGATTTGGATAAGAAACCCAAGGGCACTGCTACAGTATTAAACCCCAGCTCCAACAAATTTCAATGACAATACCAATGCATAACTCTGATTTCTCTTTGCTTCCTGTAGTGAGGTAGTGAGACTGATGTTTTTTACTTGGGCTGCATCCCCTTGTCCTAGAGTTTGAAAATTGTCCAGGGGCAGAAAGCCAGGAGTAGTGAAACACAAACTGTGTGTTTCTCCAATCTTAAATGTTTCAGATGTGCAGGTCCACTATCATATTCTTGGAAAACTACTGTTACATATACTTTGAGTGGTACAAAGGCTCATTTAAGAGGAACTGAGCTATACCTACAGGAATCAGTTATAGATATTTATAAAATTGGGACATTTAAACTTGAGTAAACTATAAAATAGATTTCCCAACATATTCTCTGAGGACCTTGGGACTTTCAAGAAGGATCTGATGTTTCTCAATGTAGTTCCAGCTGCTGCACCAAATCCCTATGCCTTTTACCCTAGGTGTAAGAAAAGAAAGAAATTGAGCATTTCATCAAATACTTGCTATAGAAGTAAATGTACACTTTGGGAAACTGTATAGTTACAAGAGAACTATTAATTAGGCACTTACATCACAGCCTTAGACCTGCAGCCCGCTTTAAGAAACTCCTTGATATTCTTGCTTGCATGAGAGCCTCAGTAAAAAGAACTTGCCAAAGAATATCAACCAGAAAGATCCTAAATCAATATACCACAGACACTTGCAAATCCGTTTACATGGATTACAGCTGCACTAGTCACAAGATCCAGGAAATGTAACTAGACTAGATATCCAGCAATAGATGCATTCATTGTTAAAGAAAATATAATAAACACACATTTATTTATAGTGGAATTGTATACAGCCTTAAAGAAAAATGAAATCATGACATTTTTCAGGAACATTGGTACAACCTAAAATAATTATGTTAAGCAATGTAAGTCAGACTTTACAAAGGCAACATTGTGTGCTTTCTCTTATATGAGGAACCCAAATTTAAAATTAAATATCTGTGTAAATATCTGAGTATGTTTATATGTTTATGTGTTTGTAGGTCACAACACTAGACATGAGATCTTAAGAGGAGAGAAAAAGATCTTAAGGGAGGTAGGAAGTATAGAAGGTAATGGAATATATATAATAAGAAAGTAAAAGGGGAGCTGAAGAAAGAAAGCAAAAGAGCTAACTGGAGAGGGAGGA
Organism: Peromyscus leucopus; assembly: GCF_004664715.2. Lineage (NCBI taxonomy): Eukaryota > Metazoa > Chordata > Mammalia > Rodentia > Cricetidae > Peromyscus > Peromyscus leucopus. Next base: position 95,105,210 of record NC_051083.1, read on the forward strand.
GAAGAAGAAGGGCAGTGGTTGATGGAGAATGAATGTGGAGAGCAGTGGTTGATGGAGAATAAATATGGAGGGTAGTGGTTGATGGAGAATGAATGTGGAGGGTAGTGGTTGATGGAGAATGAATGTGGAGGGTAGTGGTTGATGGAGAATGAATGTGGAGAGCAGTGGTTGATGGAGAATGAATGTGGAGGGTAGTGGCTGATGGAGAATGAATGTGGAGAGCAGTGGTTTGATGGAGAATGAATGTGGAGAGCAGTGGTTGATGGAGAATGAATGTGGAGGGTAGTGGTTGATGGAGAATGAATGTGGAGGGTAGTGGTTGATGGAGAATGAATGTGGAGGGTAGTGGCTGATGGAGAATGAATGTGAACAAAGAATAATGACACTTACATATAAAAAATGACATGATGAAAGTCAATACTTTGAATGCTCACCTAAATATTAATTTTTAAAAAAGAGATAATACTGTTACAAATATTCATGAGAATATTCTAAGACACTTTCTGAATTAAGAACTTGTCATGGATTTAAATTATCTTCTTTGGGGATTTTCAATCTTTCTTGAAGACTTTGCATCCGATAATTCTGAATCTGATAATATTCCAACAATATCTAAGGTCATTATTTCAAGTCTTGATTTATTAAATCAAACATAAATTCCTAGTTTCTAAGATGACAATTTTAGGCAACTAGAAACCTCAGTCAGTATGCCCTGACAATCATGTATGGGCAAAGGGGATACAAGGAAGTTCCCTTCCTTAAAAGCCTAATAATATATAATTTCTATGGAGCAGCTCAATCTTTACTGCATTTTTCTCACAAAAGCTAAGAATTTCTGAGACCCATTACGGTTTAATGAGCAAAACATTTGTGGTTTGCAGCTTATCAGTACACGGACATTTTCCATACTGGTAAGTTGCTAGTGTATAGACTAGAATGATGAAATGAACATCAACTCTGTCTTTATCCTCTTAGGCTTCAAAAGTCAGAACGTAACATTGCAATTTGCTCACAGTACAACAACATAATCTGTACATAAGACATCTGTGTAAACTGCCAAAGCAGCCCTGTTGGAACAGAAATCAGGAAAATGTACAAGTAGTTCCATAGCTTTACTATTTGTACTATCCTCGAGTCCCTCTGATGATTTCTTTCCAATAGAGTGGGTTGTCTGAATTGCATTGCTAGGTAGACAACACTTTTCTTGCTGCGTTCCTAACAGCATAGCCACTGAGTGGAGCTACACTGCCCTTATAAACTCCAGGTGATGCTGAGTCATTCCAATTTGAAATTTTGATGCTGAAAGATAGTTCAAATTCACCGTTTTAGGTTGATCAAACGCACAATTAACTGCAAAGGGTCTCAGATTAACCTGGGTCTTGAACTGGACCATCAGAGGGTATCCATAATAGTACTGCTAAAGAAATTCAATCCCTCTGAAGCTGTCAAGATGAATTATCTATCCATAAATAATGTCTTGTCTGGAGGAATTGCAGTGCTTTTCAAGAAGGCAGGGATTTTTTGCTGTTGTTGCTATCTTGGTCACACTAAATGTAGCATAGCTGGGGTCTGTTGCATGAAAGCCTCAGATAAAAGCAATCTCTAATGTTCTGGAATTGACTCTGGTATTTGAAAGACTAAGAAAGGATACATACAACCTGTGACAAACTATTTGATGTAACTGCCTAACGGTGTCTACTTTGCCATGTGGATGGAGAGCAGAGAAACAAAGGAATCCAGAAGGCAGGAATCCACGTTGATTTGGAGGGCTATTCGAAGGTACTCATTGAGTGAGACCTCTTGTCACAGTTTCCCAAAGGTATCCCAGGCAGTTGTTTTTCAATGCATGGATTAACAAGTCCTACTGTTTTCAACAATGCAGCCTGCTCATTGAGATTCCCACAATTTAGAAGACAAAAGTAACTGCAGGAAATTTGAAAAGCCTACAGAGGGGTTGGAAAACACACGTACAGTTTCCTGCCTTAATACGCCCTAGAAAACAATTACGATGAATATTTTTGTGTTTTCTACTTTTTGCATGCATTTAAAAGCATTAAGGCTTTTTTTTTAACGTAAATAAAAGCTTTTGTACGTGGCAAAGCACTTCCAAGCTGCTCATACAACTAAACTAAGAAGTAAATTTAACACCCTCATCTTCCCACCCAGCTGTGCCTAAATCCTGTGACTAAAGACACAGGTTGCTGGTTTCTGTTTTTCACATGGTTTCAAATTTAACTAGAAAATACCTCTTTTTCTTGGTGTTGTATTTATTTACTTTTCTACAGTACTGAGGATTGAACCCAGGGCCTTGTGCATGCTGAGAAAGTATTCTAACACTGAGCTATATCCCCAGTCCTTCTTTGTGTTTTAAATTGCATTTATTGACCCTATTCCATTTAAGATAATTTGGTGGTTGATAGCAGAGATTCTGAAGCATGAAGAATGCATGGGTTTAAATTTTGTTCCTGTTACTTCCTGATTTGGTGACTTTTTTGCAAGTTCTTTGATCTCTCTAGGCTTCAGTTTTCTCATGAGTAAAATTGATGATAACAATACTACCTACAGTAAAGTTATCTAAGGGATTACATGAGTTGATATGTGTCAGATAGTATGTGCTCAGTTTATTTTATTACTTTTATTTGAATGGTGAGAATGTAACCTATGCTCAAGGATTCTTATTTTCATTATATTTTCCCGTATTTTTTATATTATTTTATATTTATAAACTTTGATAAATTTATATTTCTTAACTTTAAACTAGTCAGTATCAATTTGAAATGTGAGGTGTGAAAGAGGTTGAAATTAGCATCTTTTCGATTATCTTCACTCCTCTTCTAGTTTTTCCCACTTTCCAACTTGTGTAACTGTATCTTTCCTTTCATGCAGTTATGTAAGTTAATACTCACTTTTCATCATCATTTCATTTGCATTTTGTTTTATTTTGTTAGGTTCTTGGATCCTGTGAGCCCGAGGATTCGTAGAAGTGAAAAAGCAGGTCCTAGCTCACTTGCTGAAGCCTAATCTGCAGTGTAACAGGGTCCTCGGGTAATTTCTATGTTTTCAGGTGTTTAAGAGGAGTATTTCTCCAGTGAACACACCAAAGAGAATTGGGCAAAGCCCAGGAGACCTCAACCCTACACAAAGAACTATAGGCAACTGAGGAAAGCTTGGGAGCAAGAGAAGTAGTTCTCCCCAGGAAAGAACACACCAATTAATGGTCAGCCCTGTAAGCATAAATACAAGTAACATAATATGGACTCAACAGGTTCTATTACGAACATATATGTAATGTGCAAATACGTATATGCATGCAATAACAATTAGTGAAAATAAAAGACCATGAATTTGAAGGAGAGCAGGGAACTGTATATGGGAAAGAATGGAGGGAGGAAAAGGAGGAGAGAGATGTAATTAAATTATAATCTCCAAGGGAAAAAAAGGAATGCTTCTGAGCAGTTATTATCAACAGAACTGCATCCTAGGTGATTCTGATGTACAAGCAGGAATGAGGATCTTTGGCTTGTAGACAACCATTATGACCTCGAAGTTTGCTTGAAACTCCCCTTTGATAACCAGATAGATCCCTAAAATCAACCCCCTTCCCATGCATCCCTTCCAGGGCCTCTCTATTCCAGGCAGTTTCCTGTCTTTAAAATGCAGATGCAGTTTTCAGGGTTAATCTTGACAACAAATCAAGCTGCCAAACACTTTAGGCTGTCAGTGGGAGGGAGGGTTGGAGGAAGGAAAAGGAGCTTGTTGACTATTTCTGAATCTCGAACTTTGCATTGAAAATATATGGCCCATTTATGTTGTATTTCCTGATTCTAAGTGTAATGCTTACATCTCTGGAGTTCTTTTGGAGGAAACCTTACAAACTTAGATTTAGATTTTGTTTTCTTCTCCTCGATTTCCCCCATTTATCAAATTCCATCTGCTTTGTATTATTACAAAGGACCTCAAACTTTCTGTGCTATTGCTGAATACATTTTGCTGTTTTAAAAATATAGGCGGTGCTATTACTGGGTAAAAAGGTCATGAGACACGACAAAACCCAGTATCAGAGCTTTATTGGGGGGTGGGGGGCAAAAGAACCAGGCCTGGGGAAGAAGCACAAGCAGAGAGTGCGGGGTGGGGGGGAGTCTGTGTCCGGCTTTTTAAGGATTTCCATGGACATGCACAGGTGGGCTTACTGAGCAATGACACGCATGCGCTGATTAGGTGACCACCCTGCACACATTTGTGCAATCACACAGCACACGGATGGTGTAAGATGCAAGACCACTTGCTTAGCTCCTGAACCGCAGCTGGAGTGGTGGCAGAATCTTAACATATTTCCTGTTTGCAGGCCCTGCTATGGTTTAATTGTATTTGGAAATGGGTTTCCTTTATTTCAGTGAGACTAGGGAAAAGAAAAGAACTTAAATCTATGTGCGTGGTCCTCCATCTTTTCCCAGAACACCTTCTCAAACTGAATATGAGATGTCTGTGGTAAGAAGCATTTTCAGAACAGTCGCCACCACACCTCAACACTCTTAAGCAATTACTTATGATCAAAAGAATCATTTAGACAACAAATAATGCATTGACGCAAATTATTCAGGAAAGACTTGCCAATAGCTCCTGGAGTTTGCTTGGTTCTTTCAGCATTTCCTTTCAATGTGGTGTGTTAGACGTATTGACTTAATCATGGTATGGCATCTCCAGCCTTTCCCTGGCTATGTCTACGCAGACAGAGTTGAAGATTGGTCTGTTCAAATTCTGGGTGTTGCTTTGATGTCCTCTAGAATAGCATACTGACAGTGAAATGCATTTGGTAAACAACTGCTACATGACAGAAGACTGAAGGCCTGGACTCTACCTGAATGATAGTCATTTATAACACAACACTTAGTCTCTGTTAATTCACTAGACACTGAACCAATGAGGGCTTCTGTTCTTTAATTCAGGAGACATTGTCTGGGTCATATGAGTCTAGAAGCAGATGGGCAGGTGTGGCACTGCTGTAATGATCAATAGTAAAGATTATCACACAGACATTTCTTTAATAGCTAAACTACTGGACTCCTCTCTGACAGAGCCATCTGTTGATGGTTTTTAGCTGCACTTATGGAGGGCATATTAGAACAATAAAATGAAGAAAGCAGTAATGCTTTTCTAGTTCCTAAAAAGCGGCTGAAGTATACTTTCTCTATTACTACAGCAGCTGATCACCACAATGGAATCCCTTTGTTAGTTTAAAGACCTTCTTTTAGATAAGGAAGAATGTGGGTTACGTACACCAGTAGGCACTGTGTTGTGCAATAATTCTGTTCCCTGGACTCTGTTAAATTGTAGGGTGTAGAGATTCATTAGGGTGTCAGTAGAATTATAGTACAGTCTTGCTAGGATTTTTGCTGGGTTTTCCTTTGTGGAATACATCCTGACACAAGAGAAACAATGCCTAGAGTAAAACCTCTTTGCTAGTTCTCTGAGCCCATGGAGCAAATGCCAATATTCTAAAGGAATTCTGCAGTCTGTTGGATAATGCTGCCTTTGCTCAAAACATATGTTGGCCACCTGTGGTCTACATTTATCCCTTGTTGCTACTTAACCATCCGTACTAAGAATGTTTTCTTAAAGGCCTTCCCCCTTCAACTTTTCTCTAGTTTAGTGACTTGGCTAACTTTTCGCCTTTTTTTCCCACTGGGGTTCTTGCCTCACACTCTTCCTCAAATAGGAGGAAACAAGAAACTATTGACAAAGTGTTTTAAAGGGCTAAAGTGAAAAAAAAAAAAAAGAACAATATGTGAAAAAAATGGGCTCCCCAAGCAGCGGAGATATTATTCAAACAGAAAACACTCTGTTTTCTAAGAAGTCTTTTTGCTGGAGTTAGAGCATATGGTCCTTGGTGGTGGTATAACTGTTCATATCCTGGAATTTCTTATAGGAAATAGCTCCACATCAAGTGGAAACTTTGCTAGGGACAGAGCCCTAGAAGAAAAAAAATCAAAGGGATTTGTGAAAACAGAGAGAGCAAGAGCAATCTTGAGACAAGAAAGAGAAGTGCAAAGCAAGCAATGTGATAGAGGCAAGGGAAGGCTGCTTTTCTGCTGCTCCCCGGGAGCAGTGTTGACAACTGTCTTCTTTACTGTCCTGCCATACTAGCTCTGAAGAAGGTAATCAAAGACAAACTTGGAAAGGCAAAGCAGACTGAGTAACCTTACAAAATGTTTTCAATGAGAAACCATTTATATAGGTTTCTAAATCATTAGAAGAGTTACACATTTAGTATATTTTTCTTTAAATCGCAGAAAATCATATTCAATTAAAGCAGTCTGACAGAAACTGCATGAAATTTGTAGTTCTATAATATGTGGTAAATAATTAGCTCTATCCCTCTATGAACTTGGGTGGATTAGTAAATATTTATTAGCCTCAGTTTCTATTTTTAGAGACTAAGCTCCATAACATTTCCATGAAGCATTTCAACATATTTCAAATGTGATCATATTAAAAAGTACATGGCTACACATAAATTGTGATCATTGTCCTCATTTTAAGGCATAAGCTATTAACTTATTAAGACAAAAAACGTATTCTTCTGGTAACTGTCAAGTAGAAATCAATTGTAGAAGGCTTTTTCTTTGGGTAGCCAGCTCATAAAAAAATGACATGGAGACTTATTATTAATTATCAAAGTTTGACCTATAGCTTAGGCTTTGTCCTACTAGCTCTTGTAACTTAAATTAACCCATTTCTATTCATCTTGTGCTGCCATGTGACTCATGGTTTTTGCCTCTCTTCCTTCATATCTAGTTCCCTCTACATCTGCTAGCGACTCTGCCTTTCTCTTTCCCAGAGCTCTCTCTGTCCAGAATTCCCTGCTATACCTCCTGCCTAGCTATTGGTCATTTAGCTTTTTATTAAACCAATCACACTGACATATCTTTACACAGTGTAACTAAATATCTTGTAATAAGAGTTCTAAGAGATTCTCTATGTGGTCTTTATTGTGTTAATCTCAACATTTGCAGTTTCAGTTTTGTAATATTAACCATTTCTGATATTTGAGCACCAAAATATATCTTTCTCCTCTGCTGGTGGGGAAAAAATTGAGAAAGTTAGATTTTCTCCAAAACCAAGATGGCATCCTTTATCCTTAGAATTGCTTAAAATGTACATTTGAGAATGACCAAATTGAAAAGTATCTATCTTTGGTAGCCAGGTGCTTGTAATCAATAAATTCTACTTGTTCAAATATTCTGAATTTTTAAAAATAAGGAAGAAAATGTTAACTAGTTTTTGGTAGGTGAAACTGAGAAGAACATGGCACCAGTTGGACATTTTCTTTTTTACACCTATGTGTTATGATCCTATCACAGATGAGGCAGGTTGGTTAGGTGGTTTTGAGAAGGGTAATGAATTTTAATACCAAATAACAATACTCAGAATTGACAGAACATCTGATATTCAAGTACTTCTCAGACATCATCTCATTAATTTTCAAGCCCATCCTGTGAAGCAGATGTTGTTTTTGGTTTACTAATAGGGAAAACACATCTCTAAAAGGTCAAAAGGCAGGGTAAAACGAGTTAGAAATACAGCTAAGGATTAGAATCCAGGCCTACTGGCTTCCACTTGATTCATTTTATTGCTTTTTTGAAAATGTCAGAGGTGATAACTTAGGTCAGAATTATTCTTTCTACTGCATGAAGTTAAAGAATGCATAGTGATAAGGATGTCTAGACCTTGGGATTTTGCTTGTAGTCTACAGTCTACCATAGATTAAATTCAGAACTATGTTTAAAGGGTTTTAATAATTTTTTTTTATTCCTGAGATCATCAGAATGTACTTAATGTAATTGTCTCCTGGGTGTGCTCCACAAGCCTTTCTCTTGAATTACATACCTCCAAAATAAAAGACAATGCTCATAGGTGAAGAAAGAAAATATTAAACAGCTAGCTAAATCCTTATCTCTGTATTTTTATATGGCCACAAATTAATAGTAGTATTTAAAATATTTGCCTTCCCATGTATCATATCATGTCTTTCATAATTGATTTTTCATTTGGAAAATAAGTTAGTGGCCCTGTCTCTCAGTATAGTTTTAATCAAGTTGTACCCACACTACAAGCCATAATTACTAGGTCGTGTTTTCTAGAGCTCTCAGTAATTAATGGGCTAGTATTCTAAGAAATCTGATATTAAAAAGTCATCTTGGAGTCTTAGATGTTAATTCCACCTCTCATTTACAGAGCAAGCAGAAAATCTGTTGAGATTATGTCAAAAGACTAAAATATTAAGGGGATATTTTTCATAATCACAAAGATTAAAAAATAATACCTCATTTTAAGTCTAAATATTGTTTGATTGGTAGTTATTTAAATAGACAATAGGATCTTTTGTATAGTCCCTCTATTACAGGAAAATCATCAGAGCTGCTCTTAATATCTTCTGTTAGTGATAATAAAAATTAAGAAAAGATGATTTTATGTGAGAGAAGATTTGAGTTTGTTCCAGAAATTTGCTTTCAATAAGTATTTCCCCCTTTGCATGCATTAGCTTAAATAATAAGGGAAAGCAGAATAGTTGATTTGTTTTTGGTGTCATGTCATAATTACCAGATTCATTAAGAAAATGATAGAAATTTTATCAAATTATAGGAAGATGTTTTGAAAACCATCATCTGTGTGAAGTGGCATTTTCCTTTCTATTTCTAAGGATTTCTGATATTTCCCAAAGTACTCATTCTGCTTGAGGAATAACATGTTTTGGGATGGTGGGTATTTTTTGTTTGTTATTTGTTTCTTAAGTTATACTATCTCAGTATTTATATTTCACTCAGAGGTCTTTCTATCTTAATAATATCCAAACTCATGCACTATTATTCTAACAGTATGCAACCATTTAAAGTAAATAAATGACTCTCTAATTCATTCTGATAAAAAAAAAAAACTCTCCAAGTCTGTATCTTACTAATTCTCATGAATATGTTGGTCAGTTCTTAGTACATCACCTCAAAATTTTACCAGAATTTTAAGGGTTGTCTTGATTTTCTTTCCCCTGATGAAAGCAACTTATGGGAGAAAGGGCTTATGAAGCTCACAGTTGGAGGATGTGCTCCTTCATGGCAGGGAAGTCACATTCAAGAGTTCAAGAGCAGTCAAAAGCAAACTGCAGTGGATTGATACATACCAGCTAGTGCTCATCTCATTCGCTCCTTTTCATTCATAGCAGAGCCCACATTTAGGATGAGGCTCTCCATTTCTATCAATATAATCAAGTTCATACTCCAAAGATAGTTTCAGAGGTCCTTCTCCCATGTGATTCTAGATCATGTAAAGCCCACAATTAAAACCATCACAAGAGATCTTCCTTATTTTCAATTCAATAGTCATTGGTTGAACATTAGACTAAACACACTGGTTTTTTATAGGTCAGCAAACATATAGATGTTCACAACTTGATGACAGAAATAGACATGGAAACATTAACTTCTAAACAAATATGGAATGTACAGAGATGCGCAAGTGGTATTAGAAGATCAACATGCTATTCCAGGTTACAAGCTTGGGCAAATGAAGATATCCCTCCATTATCTACCAATGATAATGACTTCTAGTATCCCTAGAGATTTGTTTCCTCAAAGACTGTATTTCTTCTTCCCTGGAATCAACCTTCCTCTATGCATCTTCCTTTTAGATGTTGATGTATTTGGTCCAATAATTGAAATTTCCTTTTTTTTCTACCTGAAGAGTAATTTGGATGTCCAAGCCCTAACTTAATTGTATCATTTATTTAAAAAGTGAGATGGTTCAGTGGGTCAAAGCACATGCTGTGAAATCCTGACCACCTGAGTCCAAATCCACAGACTACTCAGCACATCAGCAGAAATAAGAGAGACCCTGTATCATCAAGGTAGAAAGTAAGAATCATATGTGTATTGTGAACGCGCACACATGTGCACATGCACCTATATATATTATGTATAATTCAAGGTAAATATAAAATGATATAATTCCTTGAGGCTATATCCAACAACCTTGGTGTTATCTGTCCCCCTTTCCTGCTGTATTGACCTCTCTCCCTCCTTTCCAGTTAGAGCCCCCTCCCTGTTATTCCATTTCCCACTTCATATTACCTGTATCCTGCTATTACCATTGTAAGCTCTCCATCCAATGATGTCTTTATACTTTTTTGATTTTTGTGGTTACTCCATGTTGCATACTTACATCTGAAGATTTGGAGCTAGGAAATGCAGATGAGAAATAACATGTAGAGTTTGTCTCTCTGGGTCTAGGTTACCTCATTCAATATAATCTTTTATAAGCCTCACTGCTGAAGACACACACCTCACACTTAGGACACAGGCCTCAGATCATTCAAGCTGCATCTCAACTGAAAGCCTCTTTCTTGTGGTCTAGCTTCCATGGTTCCAGAAAATACCATGCAAGCTACCAAGGAAGGGAAGCAATTAAGCAGTCCTACACAGCTATGAACAAGCATTGAAAGACATGCATAAAGGTCCAATAAGGGGCACTCCTGTGTCATTGGCAACCAACTGTTGTCACCAGGAAGAGAATCAGGCTTGATACTAAAAACCAATCCAGCTTCCTGGAGCCAGTGAGGATATTAGCAACAAACAAACAAACAAACAAACAAACAAACAAAAAACTACTACAACTACTTTGTTAGACCACAGTAATTCTTCATTACATTCTAAATTTTATCCTTCTACTCAAAGATAAGTGTAGCTGCCCCTCCCCCTCATCAAAAAAAAAAAAAAAAAAAAAAACAAAAAAAAAACTTCCCTTTAGAGCAAATGGAGACAATCTCAGAAAACAACTACTGGACCCAATACAGAGATGAACAGATTTTTGGGTGTCCAGTACTGATGAAAAAACATCTATATCATAGCTCCCACATTCTATGGCTCTGAGAACATCACAGAAGATGGGGCAGAAAGACTGTAAGAGCTGGAAACCAGGAAGTTTGCTGGGAAATAGTCTCTCCTAGAAATGGCTGCACAAACAAGATTTGAGCAATGGCAATATCAGTGGATATGTTAACAAGGAAGGGGAAACTTTTGAAGGGTCCCACCTCTATACAAAGAACCACAAGCAACTAATGACTTCTTGGAGAAGGAAAATTAGCCTCTCCCAGGGACAAACTCCTTTTGGTTGTCCAATGCAATGAGGTCAGCTCTGAAATCATATTCACACAGACAACAAAAAATGGAGTCAGAAAGTTTTATATATATATATATATATATATATATATATATATATATATATATATATATATTGTAGATACACATGCAAACATACATGCATGTTTGTATGTAATAATATAATAAAAAAGAGACTACCAACTTGAGAGTATGGGAACATGGGAGGGCTTCAAGGGAGGATATCTGGGTAAGGGGAGGGAGGAAGTCAAGGGGAGGTAGTGACACAATTCTATATCAATTAAAAATGTATCTACAAAGTATAAAAAAGTAAAAATGTGTCTTCCTCGTGTGTGTAGACTCATAACATGAAAAAATACAACTATTAACATAAGAATATTGCTTCATGTACCATGTAAAGTCATCTCAGATCACAAAAGCTATGCATGCAACAGTTGAGAAGCTAATGTGCTGATCTATATCTAATCTATATGATTTATCTAGTTAATTTGTCACAATTGCACATAAAATTGGTAGGTGATCAATCTGGTTAAAACGTGTGCAGATGTGTGTCACCTCGTTTATCTCCTTCAGATGAGATCAAATTTATTTGCACAATGATGAAGACTATGGAAAGGTGCTATGGCTGAGGTCTGAGAGAAAGTGAGAGGTGACAAGTGAACAACAGAGCAGCGGAAAACTGTTGATTAAGAAAATCTCAGGACTGGGAGGGATATGGCTCAGTGGTAAAGACTTGCCGAGCACATAGAAGGACCCACATCTAATTTCCAGCACTACTAAAAACAAGTAGAAGAAAATTGGAAGTACAGACAGACTTAACTGACCATCAGCTCTGAGGAAAAAGCTTGGACCAGAACATTGAGAAAACAGGCAACTAACAAGAGACTTGGAGTTTTGTGCCAGCAACAGTAGCATGTAAATAGGTTGAATTACTGTTTTTCTTGTCACCATTTGTAAAGTAATGTATGCTTCTTTTACTCTCAGGTCATCATGATCCACTTTGGAGAAATATGGTGTGAAATCAGGGACATCAGTGTTTTTGACACCGCAACCATTTCACTCGAGAGACTCCCAGGACCTCAGGTGCTGGCAGTGTGGACCAAAAGTAAGAGGTCAGCTGGCTGGTGGCTGCTTGAAAAGCCACCGGGAATGGTCTGTGTGCGTGAGCAGGCTTGAATTGTTATCATCTCTGTCTCTTTGGGGCAAGGTGATGATTACAAATATTAATGAGGAATGCCTGCTTGAGCTCAACTGTATTCAACTCAAATGTGAGTTTTACTGTTGCTGTTTTCAATTTGTACCATTAACAGAAAACATTTAAGAGGAAACCATAAGATTAAGGATGAAACCAGGAGGCTTGTGGTGAAACCCAATAAGATAGTATCACCATTTTGTGTTAATTGGTTTTAACTAGCAATCAAAAAGGCCAGATGGCTTCCTCTGGGAAAGAGAGCACTAGATTTTAGGGAAATATATGCTTGTCCTTCTTCATGAATATTCGTAATCTTGTTCTTGCCAACATCATCATTTTTTCATTTTATCTCTTCAATAACAACCCAGATTTCATTTGCATGTTTTTAAGACTATGACATCAGTATTGAAATATCAATCTGTGGAAATTTTTACATTAGGATGCGGACCTAAAAGTTGGTGTGCTTTCACAAATTGAGGAAATGACAGTCTTTGGGATGTATTCTGGATGATTTAGAAAGGAACGGCAGAAATTGACAATGAGATAGTTAGGTTTGTTTGTAAGATCTGAAGCAGTCATTTCTGGAGAAGGCCCTGGAGTAATAGCTGATAAATTATATGGCAGTTGTAAGGACAGTCAACATGCTAGGGGTTGGAGGGTTCGGGAAAGCTTGAGAAGTGAAGCAGAAAAATGAAGCAGTTTGTAGCATGCAAGTTACGCCCAGGCTATCAGATTAAGTTGTAATAATCAATATGCAGCTCTGTACTTACCCTCAAAAAAATAAGATCTTTCCATTTTCTAGGGTCTTCCTCTATTTTGTCTGATGTGGTTTGTGTTAAAAGTTCATTTTGGCAGGATGCCACCATCCATTCTACCTGTTACTTCTATTCATTGCAAGTTTGTTTTGTTGTTTTTTTTTTTTTTTTTTTTTTTTTTTTTTTTTTTTTTTTTTTTTTTTTTGGTTTTTCGAGACAGGGTTTCTCTGTGTAGCTTTGAGCCTTTCCTGGAACTCGCTCTGTAGCCCAGGCTGGCCTTAAACTCACAGAGATCTGCCTGCCTCTGCTTCCCCAGTGCTGGGATTAAAGGCATGCTCCACCACAGCCCGGCTTCATTGAAAGGTTTTTTTTTTTTCTCTTGTTACTGTACTATGTTTTATTCCAAACAGTCCAGTAAGAATTACTACTATTTACATGTCTAGATCTTAAAGATCAGACTGAATAGAATATTTGCCAATATTGATTATCAGTCTAAAACATTCATTAACTAACATCTTTTCAAAGGCGTCAATCAAGACTATATATAGGACTACAAAGAAGCCACATTTCCTAGCTCCTGACACTTAGAGTTTTAGTTGGGCGGATAAGAAAAGAATCCATCAAAAAAATCCAGAAGCATTCTAAAATAACTTATGCTTTAGGGTTTTTTTTTTATGAATGCATTAGAACTTCAAGAAATGGTTTCTCACACCTCCCAAGTGGAGTTTATAAATGTTCTGAAGAAGCTACCATTGTTCAAAAGAATCTTTCTAAATCTACTTTTGGCTTTTGACTTCAGAGCCTGGGATCCATTCTCTGGAGCTTCCTCAAAGGCCCAAAATATTTCTATTGTGAAGATGACATTGATCTCAGGTAGCAGGTAAAAACCATTTTGAACTGTTACATAGGAAAGCCAAATGAAATGAGTAATGCTACCTTGGGGTTAAGTGGAGGTGTGCCTACAAAAAATTGGGCTGCTTTTTGTGAGTGGTTTAGAAATTGACTTTGAAAGTAGTTTCCCTATATGAGCTCCCAAGTCCACTTTTTCCTGGTGGAGATGCCCTCGCAAGAGGTATAGAGCCTTCTATTTACCAACAGGTAGTTAACCATCTGGATAGTATGACTTTTAGGGAAGTTGGACTGTTTTCCTGTAGAAACAATGCTATAAGGGCTTGTTTGAGTTCCAGAACAAATCACAAAGTTGTATTTATTCCCATAACACAGCCGAAGAGGGGATTTGTACTTTTTTCACTGTAGCTAGTCAGGTTTTCAAGGTTTATTTCCTCCGTGAGAAGGAAAATGCAGCTGGCATTCAAGTTCTTCCATAATACCCGAGACAGGAGCTGAGTGACAGAATTAAAGAGATGAGCTATTCCAGGTAGAGGAACAGTAGTAATAGATATTCTGGGTATTCTATTAACTTGTTTACTCTATGCTTGTAAAACAGTCACTTCTCGTAAATTTTGATTTGATTCTGTCCCTTTTTAAACCTCGAGTCCTTGCTCTATAATTTAGCCCCTTCTTTTATTGTTTTGGCTTTTATCATAAACTGGCTCTTTCTCTTCCACCTGCAGACTTTGCTCAAGGTAAACAAATACATTTCCATCTACCTTGATTCTCTACACTAGATTTCATTACTTCTTTCTCCTGTCCTTGCTGCACAGTCTTCTCAAGAGAATAGCTTGCTGCATTGTCAACTTCCTATATAACACTTGATTTCTTATAGCCTGAACTGTGTCCCAGGAACCATATGTTGGTAAACTGACAATTCAAAAAGAAAAAAGGCGGGACTTCCGGTGAAGCCCCCCCCCAAATCACCCCGCCCTCGGCTTCATTTTAACCAAAGTGGGGCGGGACTTCCGGTGAAGCCTCAAAAAGAAAAAAAATCCCAAGAAACTGTTTTCATTTGGTAGAGCCAGGAGCCTGACTGCAGGGTAAATAGACTGAGCAGCAAGGCTTTGAAAGCACAAATACCCACCACTTCCTGTGCCATTTGGTGATGAAAAAAGAGAACAAAGTTGTAGCTGAGATGGGAGCTTATGGGAATGGGATGTGAGGAGGAAGATTTAAGCAATGGCTTTGATTTGACAGAAAAGTTCTGCGTATGATTTCAGTCACAAGGAAATATGCCAATGGAGAGGGAAAGATTGGAGATGTTAGAGAAAGTGAGATTAAAGGGAATGTATGGATTTGGAAAACGGTACTAACGAGACATAGATGCATGCATGAATGAGAATGTACACACACACATACACACCACCTATAGTATAAGTCAGCAAGCTGGTGTGCCAGGAGAACAGATAGTATATATTCAACCTGAAGGTTTGTACACTGGAGAACCAAGAAGAGATGATTCTTCAATTTGAGACCAAAGGCCAGAAAAGGCTGACATCATAAAGACAGACAAGCAGGTGCAGAAGATTATACATCTTGTTTTATTCAACTTTAACTGACTGCAGAAGGTCAAACTGCATTGGGGAGGATAATCTGCTCACTTAGATTATCAGCCACATGTTAATCTCAACTGGCTGTGGTGCTATACATCTATAAATCTCAGCACTCAGGAAGCTGAAGAAGGAGGATTATGTGTAGCATGAATCTTAAAAAGTCTTATTGATAAAAACAAACCAGGAGCTTGGGTTAAAGCTGGAAGATCAGAGAAGCAGAACAAGCCACAGCTTCCTCACCTCGCCAATTCCTCAGCTGATCCTGTTTCCTCAGACTCTGTGTCCTCATCCAGATGGATCTCAGCTGAACTGCTGCTCAAAAGCCTAAAATCTTAACCAGCTATAGTTCCTTGTCCTCATGCCTTAAATACCTTTTTGCTTCCTGCCATCACTTCCTGGTATTAAAGGCTCTTGTTACCATGCCTGGCTATTTCCAGTGTGGTTTTGAACTCACAGAGATCCAGATGGATCTCTGCCTCTAGAATGCTAGGATTAAAGGTGTGTGTGCCACCATTTTCTGGCCTCTATATCTAGCGACTGTTCTGTTCTCTGACCCTAGATAAGTTTATTAGGGTGCACAATATTTTGGGGAACACAGTATCACCACAATTATGGGTTCATAGCCAGCCTGGGCTACATAGTGAGACTTTGTCTCAAGAATAAAAGAAACGAGAAAAAAGGCTAACTTCATCTAAAAATACCATCACTGAGGCACACAGCGTAATATTTGACAAAAACGTCTGGGTACCCTATCACCCAGGGAAGTTATAATAAATTATATAAAACCATAAGACAGTGTAATAATATGACAAACAATATTAAGTAAAACTAAGACCCTTTGTACCATCCTGAAGAATCATTCTCTTTGTACCAACTCAGTCACCTTCCCTCACCTAGTTTGGCCACATCTATTTTTCCTGCCTTTTCAAAAGCTTGCTCTTAGAAAAGTTGTCTATGAGATTTTTCTTATCTCTTCATAGTCAAGCTTCCAATTCAACAGGACTTCAGAAATGCCTGGAATATGTAGATGATTGTAGCCAGTGTAACTCATTTTAAGTTCAAATTGAGTAGAAGATGATGTGACTCCTATGATAGATTGACTCTTTCTTGCTGTAATCATTCCTAGAATCTCTAGGATCAAATAGATTTTTTTTCATATCTTCCAACTTGATTTAACCATTAGCTTGCCTTCAGAATGTCATTCTCCATGTCACAAATATTCTTTTGTTAAAAAAACAAAACAAAACAAAAAACTACTTGCTGGAGTCCTATAAACTTCAAGGCTAGATTTGACCACTACTTTCGATACTGACTGTGTTTTTTAGTACCAGCCAATTGTATATGTCATTGAGGTAATTTCAAATTCATTATCTGACTGCACATACCATTCTTTTGTCCAACATTATTTGGATGTATTTCTGCATTTGAAAACTATATTTCATAAAGGTTGGTTTATCAAGTGTAGGATTGTTAGTAATATTAACACATAAGGAAAATAGAAATTATTCTTCAGTTCGGACTGTTACATTATAAAGACCACTTGTCAAGAAAAAACTTGATAAAATACATCATTTATCAATAACTTGTATGGTTTCTAGACAAAGTCTAGCAAGTATTGAAGAGCTACAGGGGCATTATTATAGCCAACACGAGACCATCAAGGACATTCTGCTCATGTTTCCCTTTTAAGTAAATTCCCAACATGGAACACCAACTTTCACCTAAATCTCCATGCTTTACTAAAAAACCCCTCAAGATTAGAGGGCTTAGAATCCATAGATAAGACTTGTGAATTCCTTTTTTATATGTTGATCCAAAAAAGTACTCTTGGTTTATGTATTATAATTTTCAAAGTATTCCAAAGTCTCCATGACATTTATTCAACTAGATGCAGCATATCATGGCCCTTGGCCTCAATATGGGACTTTCGTGCTTACTTAACCACTCATTCAAAGGTTCCCCGTATCAAGAAGTTATAGACTAGTGTAGTATGGACCATCAGGTTATATTCTTTTTAATCCTCTTGGTAAGTAAATTTTGTGCTTAGTACCCATAAAATGCTAACATTTTACGTATCTTTTGAAAAGATATCCAATATGTTTCCAGAAAGCAACCACAATATTTTATCTGAGGTATACACTTCATCAAAGCTTTGTAGAGTAACCTACATCCCATTATTGTCATTTAGATTTGGGTGTAAAGATGCCTAAGTGCTTCTATGTACCATGTCTTCTCTGCTCTCCACAAAAGGTATTCTTTGCAAACATCAAAGGCAGTAGTGATAAATGGCATGCATCTAATGCATAAAATTCCACTCCCACATCTATTTGAAGGTAGCCTGCTTCACTTTCATGAAGCCACACTGTATCAATCTAGACAATTCTGGCTGAAAATAACCACATGTAAAAAATCCATGTAAAAGCAGATGCTTTTTTCCTAAATTACCTAGGTAATGGTAGATGTGTAAAAAGGGTAGTAAGATCATTTTTTGGTGAGAGAGAGACAGATTATCCAACTTTACTGTGATATAGATATGATAGGATGAAAGGGTAAATTATTGAATCTACTTTTAAAGAGCAACTTGTTTAAAATGTTTTACATTGCTATGGATTTTAGTTTATTGATACAAGTTTAAACTTAATTTTGTTATACTGTTTATATACTATTGTCATTTGAGGTATTATATTTATGTAACTCATTTAAATTGTGATGGATAATTAAGAAATACAGATTACTAATTAGTCTTCTATGATAGTCAAACTTATAGTCATGTTTTCTAGGTATACATAGATATAATTCAATTAGGTAGGTAATCTTCAAACACTTCCAAGGCCTACAGAATATGGCATTTAAAATGTTTTAAAAATTTAGACTTTCTGGACAATGAGACATGTCTGCTCCTGGCAGCACCTATTTACTTCAGGGAGGAAGATGGGCATCAAAGACACTCCATATGAAGTTTATCTTCACCTTGACAAAAATAGCCATTTGGGAAAGAAATTGTTCTTGCCTGGACTGTTTGTTCAACTGGATATACAGGACCCATTGAAAGGTGACCACTGAACTTTGCTTGGTGAAATGGTCCTTCAGGTTTCTGCTTCACAGAGGAAACTGTCAGACATTCTACAGGACACGGAGAGAAGTGACTGAGAGACTCTAGGCCTGTGGGCTGAAGACAAATGCCCCAACTTTACAAAGAAACATTAGGTGACTGTCCAGGCTGCCAGCTGTCTATGTCTACTCTCTCAAGACTCCCAAAAGTTGCTTGTGTCCTTCTCCCATTTCTCAGGTAATATTATATCCTTCTGAGGTCTTTGATGTAGTTGAAGACTAGATAGTTATAATTTTCCTTAGTTATGATAAAAGATAAATTAGATATGAAACCTTAGACTCACAAATATAGAATAGATAGGATATCTTCTTTAATTTTGCCAAATACAAATAGACTAGATATTATAAACAGACTAGATAGTGTAACTGTAATTCTTGCTTGATAATTGTTTTGTTATATGTAATTTTACTATGTGAAAGTTAAAACCTTCCTTTTTGAAAAAAAGGAAAAGGGGAAGTGCTGTGGATATCACTCTGTATAAATAAAATGCTGATTGGCCAGTAGCCAGGCAGGAAGTATAGGTGGGACAAGCAGAGAAGAGAATTCTGGGAACAGGAAGGCTGAGGAGGAGACACCACCAGCCACTGCCATGAGTACCAACATGTAAGATACTAGTAAGCCATGAGCCACGTGGCAAGGTATAGATTTATAGAAATGGATTAATTTAAGATAGAAGAACTTGATAACAAGAAGTCTGCCACGGCCATACAGTTTATAAGCAATATGAGTCTCTGTGTGTTTACTTGGTTGAGTCTGAGCAACTGTGGACTGGTGGTTGAGAGAGATTTGTCCTGACTACATTACTGACTTTATTAGTGTCACTAGAAGAAAATGTTTTCTTAATTTTCAAAGAAGATTGAGAGGCCAGCCTTCACATTTCAAATTCCTGAAAAGATAGCTGAACTCTAGAATTCAGAGGAGATGTTGAGATGAGAAAAAGCACAGAAACAGAGTTGTTGCTTCTAGAAACAGAGTGAAAATGGAGTACCTCTCTGATATCATAATTAGACAGATGTAAGTCCATATTTTATTATGTCACACCATATGAAGACAAAAAAAATGTAGCTTAGAGCCAACTCCTTCCAAGCTCATACTTTAAGGGTCAAAGAGTGAACTAAGTGTAATGCACTAAACAAGAATGTAATACTAAACCCATTTGTTTATTATTTTCACATTTTATCTCCAATACATCCAGAACAGTTGTCTAAGTAAAACTTTCTACTCTGATAACCACTACAGATGTTCAAAAATGTGACCTTAGTATTTTGGTTTAAACATAAAAATTCGAAGTATAGATATGCTTGATTTTCTAACATTCTGTTCAGTATCTGCAATATTCAGCCAGGCTGAAAGCTCAATTTGTCCAAGAAGAAATTAGCAAATGGATGCTCTCCCCAACCTCCTCCTACCCACTGGTTTTACTTCCTATTGACTTCAGAAAATCCTGAACTACTTTGTGAGAAGAGAGAATTTTGCTTTATTAAAGTTTGTGCTACCCCAGCCAGATACCATAGATAAAAGCTTCTTCATGTAATGAGTTAGAAGGTAGAAAGAAATATTTTTGAGCTAGAAGAGAAGCATGGAGAGTATTTTTCTTATAACATTGACTTTTGTTTTGTTAGATTTTGATTTCAATTGTTTGAGAATCTAGGCTTGAATGTGTGTGTGTGTGTGTAAGACAGGAGATTTCTAGGAGATAGGTAGTGATTGAGAAATGTGTTAATAATGGTATGATAAGATTTATTGGACTGAGGTTTCCACTTTGTAGTAGATCCAACAAGTACTAAGAGCCTACAGCAGTACAGTACAATGCTTATCTTCTGAAGATGGTGAAAAGAGCATAGGCTCAGAGATTTCTACTGTTGAAACAGACTATGATAGATCCAGGTGTGTGGTGGGGAGTGTCTTTGTGTGTAGAGTAATCCTTGTAGAAAATGTGTATGTGAAAATAAGAAACTAAACAGTATTAAAATAGACCATCTGCCTAGACTTGGAAATGATTCTATTATATTGAACAATCCCCAATAGTAGCATTTTACCTGTAGTAAGTATTACTTAGCAAAATAAAGGATAGCATTACTTTTTGAAAAGGAAAGAGAATCATTCATTCTTTTCTCCCATCACTTACCTATGCATGTTATTTCTTTTCTATTTGAAGATAGACTACTATATAGTACCGACACAAAGTTTAGCCAAAAAGTAAAACTATAAGGGTACAAGATTGACACGTAATCAAAAACAGTAAGAAAACAATATATTCGTATACACTTCTATTTAGTTCAAATTTTTCTGAGGGAACCAGAGTACACTCCTATATGTTGAAATTCCCTGTTGCACAAGAATGTACTAGAAAATTATTCTAGGGACAGGTGTTGACAACTGGATTTATAAGTTAGTCACCAATTATCTCCAAAAGTAAAAGAGCAGCCATATACATAAAAAAGACATTTTAAAATATATTTGAAAGAAGAGAGAGAAGAAACCAGACAAATAAATATATAATGGTTATGCAAAAGATCAGGATAATGGTCACCTAAATAACAGTGGCATCTTAAAGTAACCACAGAGACCAGAAATGTTTGTCCAGAGTGACTTCTCCTTGAGTATGTAACAAAACAAGCTTGCCATTGGATAACAGTGCTATGACTTTTCATGATGCAGAGGTAGAGGTAAGGAAGAGCTAACAAGCACCTTCAACTAACAGCCCTGGAATGATTATGTTACGCTCTGGACCAACCTTTGTGGGAAGAGAAGAAATGGGAGACGATGGTAAAAGTGATGCTATGGTGAATTTCTCAGATAAGGATAATAAGGTGCCACTCTTAATAGCAAGCAATTTGGGACTCAGTGAAGAGGTCTGCAGAGAGGATGCATAAGGTGGCCATGGTAACAAGAATGGAGACTTTTAACAGAAGTTTTTCAGTCATTTCAAAGAGAATATGGTTTGGAAATGAAGTAGAAAAGACACAATAGTGAATGAATGAGGGCAGGGGACCAAATCTGAAGAAAGCTGGAGAAAAGTAACACAACCATTAGAATGTAAATTAATAAAGCATTGAATAACAGTGGTAGTTTGTTTCTTGGAAAGTTCAACAAAATTGACACAACTCTACCAAGAAAAACAAAAAGAAGAGTCAAATTTCTAGAGTCAGAAATTTATAAAAATAAATAGACTATATAAAAGAATATCATGAGCTATTTTATTCCAATAAATTGAATAACTCACAAGAAAAGGAACAATTCCTAGAGTGACATAAACTACTGAACTTAACACAAAAAGGGTAGGCAATCTGAGTACATCTCGAGCAAGAGAAGAGACTGGATCAAAGGGTACCCACAGAGGACAGACAATGGTAGAAACTTGGAATCTGAGCACCAAGAAAGTTGTGACAGTAGGATCTCAAGTTGGAGGGTAGCCTGGGCTATCTAGGAAGGCCATTTGCTCAAAACAACTCTTTCTCTCTCTCTCTCTCTCTCTCTCTCTCTCTCTCTCTCTCTCTCTCTCTCTCTCTCTCACACACACACACACACACACACACACACACACACACACACACACAGAGAAAAAAACAAATAAACAACAAACCTTCCCACAAAGGAAATGACAGAACCCAGTGGACTTCATTAAATTGTACCAAAGACTCAAGAGATCAATGCTGAAATTTTTCCTAAATAATTTTTATGGCTCTTGTAATACCCTGACTCCAAAGTCAGAAAAGGCATCACAAAAACTTTAACACCTAAATCATCATATAAACATGAACATATGAATCCTTGAGAAAATAGCAATCTGAAACTTTCAACGTATTTCGAAAAAATATTCACTGAACTTCAGTGGGTGCCATGGAAGCCTGTGAACAAATCCAAAAGGGACCTGTGAAGAGCTAAGTGTGACGAAGGAGAGGAAGGACCACAACAAGGCATAACTTTTGGAAGTGATGATATGTGATGCACCACTGTGTATATTCATGAGGGTATTGTAACTAGAGTTTTCCTGCCTTGCCCACAGTCAGGACAAATCTCTATCACCCGCCAGTCCCACAGCCGCTCAGACCCAACCAAGTAAACACAGAGACTTATATTGCTTACAAACTGTATGGCCATGGCAGGCTTCTTGCTAACTGTTCTTATATCTTAAATTAATCCATTTCCATAAATCTATACCTTGCCACATGGCTCGTGGCTTACCGGCATCTTCACATGCTTCTTGTCATGGCAGCGACTGGCAGTGACTCCTTCCACCTTCCTGTTCTTTCTTTTCTCCTCTCTGTTAGTCCTGCCTATACTTCCTGCCTAGCCACTGGCCAATCAGTGTTTTATTTATTGACCAATCAGAGTAATTTGACATACAGAACATCCCACAGCACTTGCCCTATTTTTTTTTTCAAAAAGGAAGATTTTAACTTTTACTCATCTCCAAAGTCAGCTTGGTATATTTGGGAATTTGGGCGTAGCTTCTCTTACTACTTCCTGCTGGAGGGGGGGTGCTGTATCTTATGGGGACACAAAGAAAATTTTAAGATTATGGAATAGTTCATGAGGCTGTATTGTCTGAGCCAGTTGCCTTGAATCTGATCTGGATGTTGGATTATCTGGGCCATGGTGTCATCAGAGACCTTTCAGGGGGTGTTGGCTGGTCAAACCTGACGTATCTTAATCTGGAACAAATCCATAGCCCCTTGCTTTCTGTGGAAACAAAAGCAGAGCCTCCTTTCCAAAGCAGCACATCCTTATATCCAAATTTTAAAGTCAAGGAATCTTTAAAATATACATATTGGTTTAACTCAACATCTTTTACGATCAAATGTTTTTCTGTAGTTAAAAATCCCAAAGACAACACAATCCAGATTCTCTGTGTAATATTCATCTTTATGTGGCTTATATTTTATATTACCTTGAGTTATTGCTTTAAACTGCAGCATTCTAAGACTGAAATATGGCTGTTGGCTCCACCCATTTCAGCTTCCCAACATGGCGGTGATACATTTTCCCCAGCTCTGGGAGTCACCAACTGTCAGAAATAGTGGGTCTATGCTTCTATCAAAGCAGCATATAGCCCAGAAACCTCTTTTTTTGTTTTGTACTAGTAAAGGCTAAATCCACCACGCAGCTTAATGTGCCACTTGCAGAGGCCTCATTCCCGTCATACTGCAGGTTCAGCACACATGCTAGGAACCCACCAGTAACTCAAACCAGCAGGCTGCTGCTCTTTTGAGAGGGACAATTAGGAAGCTGTTTTTAGCTTCGTTTTAGAATCTTTTCTCGGGTTTTAGGTGGAAACTTTTGCCAACTCATTGGGCACCATTTGTAGCTAGAGTTTTCCTGCCTTGCTCACAGTCAGGACAAATCTCTATCACCCGCCAGTCCCACAGCCATTCAGACCCGACCAAGTAAACACAGAGACTTATATTGTTTACAAACTGTATGGCCGTGGCAGGCTTCTTGCTAACTGTGCTTATAGCTTAAATTAATCCATTTCCATAAATCTATACCTTGCCATGTGGCTCGTGGCTTACTGGCATCTTCACATGCTTCTTGTCATGGCAGCAGCTAGCAGCGTCTTCTTCTGCCTTCCTGTTCTTTCTTTTCTCCTCTCTGTTAGTCCTGCCTATAGGGTATTTCCAGAAAGGTTTAAGTAAAGAGAGAAGAACCTCCCTAAATGTGGGTGGCATCACCCCACAGGCTGGTTTGCCAGGCTGAGTAAAAAGGACAAAGCTAAGTTAGCATTACCATCCATCACTTTGTGCCTATTGACTGTGGATGTAATATGAGCAGCCACCTCATCGTCCTGCCTCCATGTCTCCTTTGTCATGGTGGACTATACCTTTACACAATAAGCTCTCCCATCCTTAAATTGCTTTTGTCAAGTATTTTGTCACAACACCAAGGAAACTAATTAAAACACATGGGGATGAGCACAAAAAGACCCAAGAGTAATGGCACTGTCTGGACTAGCAGAAACAGAC
The DNA here is from genome assembly GCF_004664715.2 of Peromyscus leucopus. Lineage (NCBI taxonomy): Eukaryota > Metazoa > Chordata > Mammalia > Rodentia > Cricetidae > Peromyscus > Peromyscus leucopus. The sequence continues at coordinate 95,129,850 of NC_051083.1, forward strand.
GTAGGTACACATCAAAAGGATGTAGGAGCAGCAAATGGAAAGGGTCCTAGAGAGAGCATCCAAGCAGAAAGTGGAGTACTTCAGCAAACAGCCAGGCATAATGAGTGTTATGACATTCCCAAAGTCAACCAGGTCAAGTAGAGTTCCAGCTCCTGTTGTGGGGGCAACACTAAAGGAGATGCAGGAGGCCAAGCAGAGGTTTCATCTGATATCTTTGGTGTATTTCTAGAAATATTGTTCTGCATGAGCCCTCCTATCCTGTACCAGGATGGTGATTTTTGAAACTCTGTCACCACATTCTGAATTTTTAATAAAGAATATTGTCTTTTTATCCAATCTTGGTTCCTGGGTAATACTAGAATGTAATCCTTTTTAGCTTGACCTAGAAAGTTCTGCATTTATCCAGAAGTTAAGGTGATTTCTGTATATGTGCCAAGAGGCACACTCTGAGGCTGTCCAGCCACCTTCACCTGAGGGACATGGCTGACCCTAGAGGATAAGGTGCAGACACTGATGGGGATTGCAGCTTTAAGACCATCACCAGACTCTCAGTGAGATGCCCTGCCAAGTCCTTTCCAGCTTGGGACCTATACTGATCCATCTAGATTTCAAGGAAGTCATTGGCAGCTCTGAAGCCTTCAAACTGCCTTTTAGCCATCTGAGTAATGAAACCATATTGTCTGGGTAGCAGAATAGAATTCATGGACAGAATACAGGCTTTGAATTCTTCTGTTTGGCGTTCAGCTTTTACTCTCAGTAAGGCTCTGTGTCTGCCAAAGCAGGCATTGCTAACAGATCATGGAACCTGGGCACAGAGAGTCTCCCAACCCTCACCTAAGGCTCTTAGCATGGAACCTGTTTGACATTCCAGGCATAAGGACATCTCACAATTGGTAGGGCCATGGCAGGGCTCCAGCATAATCATACATAGACACATTACAATGGGAGAGTTGTGGTACCAGTTATGGAGAGCTGAGATGTTTATGAATCTAAATGAACCCATGTGACAGCCAAACTTCATAGGCTGCCTCTGTTGGCACAGACTTGAAAAAAAAATAATGAAAGATAATTCAAGTATAAAATTGGGGCTGTAAACTGTAGAATTTTAAGATCTAGTCATCAAAAAAAAAATTTTAAAAAAGAATGATACACAGTGACCAATGAGACAATATTCCAGGGACACCAGTGTTGGAGAATATTAGTTTAACTATGTAAAGATGTCTTGCATTTGTTTATGTTGTAGCATATTAGCTTAACTGCATAATGATGTTTTGCATTTGTTTATGGAATATTAAACTATGTAAAGATGTGTTGCATTTGTTTAACTATGTAAAGACATATTGCATTTGTTTACCTTGCCTGCCTAAGGCACTTGATTGGTTTAATAGAAAGCTAAATGGCCAATAGCTAGGTAGGAGGTATAGGAGGGACTTCTGGCAGATAAAGTAAATAAGAGGAGGAATCTAGGCTCGACAGAGACAGAGGAAGACAGAGGGAGAGAAGATGATGCCAGGGAGACACCAGAGGCCAGAGAGACAGATACAGAAGAAACAAGAAAGCAGGACATACAGAAGGAAAAAAAAAGGTAAAAAGCCCCAAGGCAAAATGTAGATGAATAGAAACAGGATAAATTAAGTTATAAGAGCTAGTGGGACACACATAAGCTAAGGGCTGAGCTCTCATAATTAATAATAAGTCTGTGTGTCTTTACCTGGGAGCTGATTGGTAGCACAAAGAAAATACCAACTACACATCAGCTTGATTTAACATCCAAAAATCAACTAACAAAATGGATCATATATAGCCAGGTGCAGTGATGCAAGCATGTAATCCAAGAATTCATAAAGAGGAATCAGAGTCAGGGATATATAGTAAATTTGAACCTAGCCTGGCTAGATAGCAAGACTTCTAGGGCACCCTGAACTGCATAAAGACACCTTCCATCTCAAACATAAATAAATAAATAAATAAATAAATAAATAAATAAATAAATGCAAGTTTAAAAACACTTAAATGCATAATATATAGATTAAAAATAACAGCAGTTCAATAGATCAGAAAAAAAAATATTTAAAATCCATACCCTTTTATCATCAAGCAATAGAAGGAAACTTTCTCCAGTCCCCCCACCCCCCACCCCCCACCCCCCACCCCCGCCGCCGCCGCCGCTGCTGCACTACATTGCTACATATTCTTAGATGGACCTTTAAGCACCCTATTCCATCATTTTAGTAATGTCTTAATGGGTGGGAAATTTCTTTACTTGGAAAAGGCCATTTATGAAAACTCCATAGCTAACATCATACTTAATGGTGAGAAAATGGACTCTTTCTCCCTAGTAACTGTATAAGACAAGGAAGGCCACACTTGCCACTTCTATTAAACATCATACTGGAGGTTCTAGCTAGGGTAAGTAAGCAAGAAAAAATAATTAAATAACCTTCAGATCAGGTAGGGGGAAGTAAAGCATGTCTGTTTGCAAATGGCACACTCGTGTGTAGAAATTCCTAAAGAATCTACTAAGAGACTATTAGAACTAATGAATTAGAATGCTTGCAGGAAATTAGGCTAATTCAAAAAATCCCTTGTGTTCCTAATATTTGCAATGAGTGATCCAAACATTAAATTAACAAAGCAAGTTTTATAATAATAGCACATAGAATGAAATATTTTGCAATAAATTTAGTAAGTACAATGCCAAGTTTATACACTCTGAAAATTCCTAAGTTTTGAAATGTTTTTTCTTAGTATCATAGAAGATCCAAATAAATGGAAAAATAGCCCGTGTTCTAAGGATTCAATTCAATGTTCAGGTTAATTATTTATCGAAACTAAGCTGTTACTAAAATATGCTGATGGACCTAGAGCTACTGAAACTTACTGAAGAACAGTAAGTTGGGAGGACTTATATATCCTGATTTTGAAATTAGTATTCAAGTCACCATGGTGTAAGCCTAGAAATATAAGTCAGTGGAAAAATTTTGAGAGTCTAGACACTGAAACATTTATGGCCAACTCATTTTGTGTTTTTGTTTGTTTTGGTAAGGGTGTCAAGACTATTCATTCAAAAATATTCTTTTCAATAAATTTTGCTGGAACAATTGCATTTCTCCATGCAAAAATGATGGATGTGGTTGCCTACAACACACTATATTCAGAACTTAACACACATACTTAAATATGAGAGTAAATACTATAGAAATCCTAGAAGGAAACATAAGATAGCTATCTACGACCTTGAATTTGGCAAAGGAAATGGAGTTTCTCCTTGAGGTAATAAAAATAAATTTTTAATTGACTTTGGTGATGGTGGAAAATATTTGAGATTACATTTCAAAAACTATTGAACTAAATGCTTTAAGAAAAAGGTGTAACTTTTTTACAAACCTTAAAATAATATTCTACAACAAGGTAATGTTATTTTTCCTTCTGGGACTTCCTATGTATAAGTAATCTTAGATTATTAATTTTCTGCCTCACAAAACAAGAAGAAAAATGTGAATAGTATATAGTATAGGCATTATGTCTCAATAATGTTTTATTTTGTAAGAATTTTTTAAATATAGTACTAAAATTATGCAGAAGGGTTTTTCAGATTCCCAAGGGACCCACAGCACAAAATAAGATAAGAACAATTAATGAAAAACTACTTCAGCAAGGCAAACTTAGTCTCCCAAAGAGACTGTTCTGCCCGGTACAGGAATCACTAATCACATGTGGATATTCATGGTTTATTTAAATTATTAAATTAAAATGAAGTCACATTAGAAATTCATTTCCCAAACTAGGCATAATAGCACATACCTATATTCTTAGCCCGTCATCCTACTGTTCAGAAAGCTGAGGCAGGAGGATCTTAAGTTTGCTTAATAGCCACACGATAACTACAGAACTGACCACAGATATAGGGCAATTCCATCAAGATAGACTATGTTAGTCAATACTGACTAGCTACTGTTTCTATACTCACTCTTCAGATTTAACGATCACCAAATTTTCTGTAAATGCCAAAAAAAAAAATCACTTTCCTGAACAAGTAGTTTATTCATGCCTCTTTCTCTCTGTCTCTCTGTCTCTGTCTCTGTCTCTGTCTCGCTGTCTCTCTCTCTGTGTGTGTGTGTGTGTGTGTGTGTGTGTGTGTGTGTGTGTGTGTGTGTGTGTCTGGTGTGGTGTGGTGTGTGAGTGGAGCTCGGAAACAAAACTTTAATTTCTTTGTGTATGTGTCTGGTGTATCTGTGTACAGGTATGTGCATGCAGATGCCAAGGAGGCCAGAGGAGGTTATCAGATCCCCTGGTGTTGGAGTTATAGGCAACTGTGAGCCACTTCATGTTGGTGGTGGGAACTAAACTCAGGCCCTCTGGAAAGGCAAAAAGTACTCTGAACCTCTGAGCCATCTCTCCAGCTCCAAGACAAAACTTCAAAATAGCCTTTTACATTTGTGTGATCCTAAGACTTTGCACATGAAAGAGTTTACTTTGATGTATCATTATTATAATTATTAATTATGGAGATTTTTTTTTTTTTTTTTTTTTTTTTTGCTTTTTCGAGACAGGGTTTCTCTGTGTAGCTTTGCACCTTTCCTGGAACTCGCTTTGGAGACCAGGCTGGCCTCGAACTCACAGAGATCTGCCTGCCTCTGCCTCCCGAGTGCTGGGATTAAAGGCGTGCCCCACCACCGCCCGGCAATTGGAGATGACTCAGCCGTTAAAGGCTAGGCTCACAACCAAAAATTAATAGGTATCATACATTTTAGGTAACTGCTGAATCCATTTGTTTTTCTTGTTTCTTTGTGGTGCTGGGAAATGAACCCAGAACTTTGCACTTTCTAGGTAAGCCCTCTACCCCCGGTCTATACCCCCAGCCCGAGTCATAGGTAATTCTTACAAAGCTGCATCAATATCAGACATCATACTGCTGTGCTATAGTGCTCCTGGAGCTCTGCATGCATTTTCTCATTTAATCCCACAACACTCCATGCTAGAACACGTTCCCATGTAAAAATGAATTTCTTTTGTTTACTGGACTGCCTTCAAATTGCAGGCAAACCTCTCAAGACTTCAGGTAATCAGAGTTCATAAGAAAGGACCTGGAGGCACACTGAAGGTATCCAGCAATCCTAATTTAAAAGTAGCCAGCTATTTCAACACAGGTGAAATTTACTTGATTGGAATACCTGAGGCTGAATGCAAATTAGAAGATGGGCATCAAGTGTCCTTAATAGGAAGCAAAAGATTTTAATCACTCTCATATTGTTCGGTTTGCAATTGTAGATGGAACAACAGCAGTAGCTACAACAACAACAGGACTATGCAATTTAGCTACTATATAATGAAAAGGCTGTCATTGGCTTGTCTGAGTGCTAGCCTGTGATTTCAAACTTGCATGCCAGCTTTCAACAACAAATTCGTTTCCCACCCTGAAGCCATATTGTAGATAGATTTTTTTTTCCATCTCTACTGTTCTTTTCTTCCCTGGAATGTTCTCCTTGACATGCATTGCAATTTATAAGTATCGGAAACAGCAAAATATGAAACTAAAGTTAGGAACAAATTTGACAATGTAACAAAATTGCATCATTACAAGCTTCCCACAAGAAATGTTTATAGTGCATTTATCACTGTCATTTGGCTTACACTGGCCTCTTGGTAGTGACAGATATTTTCCTGGGAAAGAGTAGCATGGGGATTTTTATTTTAGCAGAGCTTTAGTTAATAATACGAATGCCTGTTCAGAGAAGTCATGATGACCTTTAACAGTGATTTAACGCATGACTCAGACATGGACCACCAATAAGACTTAGGCGTTCTAGTAGTGCTAAAGTAGTTTGTAATTTACCATTTTGTTCTTCTTTTAAAAGGGGAATAGGAAATGGCATGCTAATCATGTTTATTTTCTACTTGCAAGACGTCATTATGCATTTCAGGATTTGAAAGAATGGTAATGGTAGACTGATTTATATTAGCTGTTTCTAATAAGGCCTCCTATAAGTACCCTGCAAAAAAAGAAGGTCTATAAAGAAGAAAGACGGCTTTCATCTATAAGAAAGAAAGGGGGCTTGATTCAGAATTCTTTCCTGTATCTGATGTGCATCAAGCATCTAAGAAAGAGTTCTATCTAGTTAACCTTCCTTTATTTATACTTTGAAAAATAGTTTGCAACTGAACATGAATGCACACCTCTACGGCTCTTTCCATATCTTCACAACTACAAAACTACCACTTAGCTCCGGGGTCACCAGACTTTCTACATAAAAGCCAAAGAATAAAATATTATAGGCTTTGCAAGCCATACAGGTCTGTCAGGCTACTCAGCTTTGCTATTGTGCTATGAGAAGCATGACTTTGTCATAATACATATTTATTTAGGAACACTGGATTTTGAATTTTATATACTTTTTAAGTATCATGAAATATCATTATTTTGTTTTCAATCACTTGAAAAAATAAAAATAATACTTAGCACCAAGGCCACAAAAAATGGGTGGTCTGATTTTTCCTCAGGCTACAGTTTTCTGGCCCCTGACTTACAAAAAGATATACTATAGTTATAGCTTCGAGTAGTAACACTTGCCTCTAATCCCAATACCAAGGAGGCTGAGGCAGGAGGGTTGACAGTTTAGACCAATCTGGACGAAATGGTAAAAGCCTGTTTCAAAACCAAACAAAAACATTGTTTTGCAAATTGTTATGCATTCTCAGCACCATTTTTATAATTTGTTTCTTTTTGGCTTTGGAGACAGGATACCACCTTTCAGCCAAGGCTGGTGTTCACTAGGCATCAGAGGCTAACCTAGAACTCATAGATCCTTCCATTTTCCTCAGCTTCCAGAGTGCTGGTTTTACAGGCCTCAGCCACCATGTCTGGCTTATGAAGTCTTCCATGGAAGCTGTGAGCTGACCAGTGTTGGACAGCAGAGGGATGATGGCTCCTTGTTGACAAAATAAGATGCGAAATTCTTTGCTGGGATAGGTGCCACCACCAACTCCACGATTACACAGAAGGGCCTAAAGATGACAATGGCACCGGGTATCCAGACATGCTACAAATGAATCTCAGATAGCCAGGGTATCTGTTTTACATGGAGTATAACACCAAAAGCACCCAGCAGTGCCGGACTACAGAGGGATCTAAAAGTCTCACACTGAAAGTCTAGAAAAACGCTGGCATCGTCCCCATGGCACTTCCCTGTCAACACTTCCTTTCACCTTGGCTCCTATAGTCCTCTAATTGTGACTCACTCACAATTAAATGTTGTAAATAAAATGAGAAAAAAGAACATATGTACAATGGTCAGATTTTTTAATTGCCTCTGAGTAGTTTGCCATGGATAAGAGGTAGTGAAATTTAATTTCCATTTTATAGGAAATAAACATTGGAGGATTCTACAAGAGAATCAAAGAGAATGAGAGAGTGATGTCTGCCTTTACCACTATGGATTTCCTCTTCCTGTCTCAGGTTTCCCCATCACTCTCAGCCTCTGTCACTGTTCTTCTTTTCTGTTTCATCTCTCTCCTTGTCTTTATGAGTATTTTCTTCTCCTTCCACTTCTCTGTCCACAGTTTTCTCAACCTCTTATTATCCATCTTACTTTCTTTGTTTCCCTGTTTCTGTGCCTGTCTCAGTTTCTCACTCTGCTACCTTCACTCAGTCTCCCTTTTGTGTTGCTGGCTGTGAATGTGTGTAGCTGGTTATGTGTGTTTCTTTGTTGCTTTCTGTGTGTCTTTGTGTCTCTATAAGTGAGTTTGTCTGTGTCACTGTTTGTGTCTTTGTGTATGAGTTTCTCTCTGCGAGGGTCCCTGTCTGTCTCTCAACCATATTTATTCACACAAACACATATTCTCAGGCCTGTCTCCTAGACATACAGGAAACAAAGCCAAGTATTCTGGGGCATTGGACCTATTCAGAAAGAAGTAAAATGGAAGCTCTCTAAGTAAGAGTGGGAGCCCCTTTAACGCTCATTCTGCTTGTCCAACTCTATATCAAAGATGTACTCTAAATGCACAGTTCTGATGTTTTTTTTTTCTGAGGAAACTCTTTAAAGAAAATGGAATTTGCTTTAAATATTGGATGGTCAGGGGGATTCCTGTGAATGCGGTCTGAAGATGCCCCCACACAGCACAAGTTGCCATTGTGCTAGCATGCCCTCTTTAGTGATTCATGTTATTAGACACTTAGATCTCAGCTTCCTCAGTCTGGACATGGGGGAAGGCTTGACAAGGGGATGGGCTAGTCCTCAGGCTCCTGGATGGTTACCTATGTTGTGTTTGGAGGAACAGTTTGAAGACATTTGAACAGAATACATTCCGAAAACTAAGTACCAGAATGGGTGATCCCCAAAGTTTCCTCCCCCATTCAGAATACCCTGATCCTAGCTACAAAGCCCTGCGAAGCCTCTGTAACTAGCTCCAAAAAGTCTGTGTGCTGTGGATGCTTCATGGTTTCATTAGCTGTACTTCTATGTGTATTTGACTCTTTTTGGTATATGTTTTTTTTAAAAAAAAGTCCCCTGATCATTTGGCAGGTTTATTCCTGTAGGCTTGAAGCAAGAATATAAAAAGAAAATTCCATATCCCCATCTTCTCACGTTACAGAGTCAAAGCAAATATAGGACCCCCAATGAACACCAACAACACAACAGACTAGGGTGTGGCCTTACTTCAGTTTAAAGCACAGAACAGAGGAGCAAATACTTTTCTGAACAACATTAGTTTGTGCCTATCATATCAAACTAGATTGTAGCACCATTGAAATATGCTAGTGTAGCGTTTGGGAGATAGAAGGGGGCGCTCAAGCATTTTTATCTTCCAAAAGTCCAACTGAGAAGTCACTCTAATATTTCCTAGGACACTTTTCTTTGAAATCTGAAGGCAGCGACTTTTCTCAGATTGCCTTGAGAGTTGTCAAGTATGGACCAATACTCTTTAATTCAGTAGCCAACATCTCATTCAGTGGATCCTGCTAATGAAGAACCCTTGTTGCTCCTTTCCATTCACAGACGGCACAGATCTCAGAATAGTGGCCCCGATGCCCTGTTCCACATGTCTCGCAGCTTTCAAACAAAGCCAGTCCTTTCTGATGTGCTTCTAATTCTAAACAAAAGCTGCTCCTTTGTCTTCCTAGTTTTGACATTCTGAACAATTTCAAGGAACCCTTTGGTGACTCTTGGTGTTAAAGCTAAATAAATCTTATCATTGGAAGTGCTCTCTAGTTTGTGGTCTTTAGGAAAGGCGATTTTACATCAATATCTTCCCGCAATCATTGAATAAAACTGGCTACAAATTTGCACTATGTCCCCACAGCAAGAAATATCTCACTTCCGAGTGACTCCAATACTACAAGTTAAAATGTGCTGGAATGGTCCCTTCTTCCAGTTACATCCCTGTCACTATGTTTGTCAGTGATGGGGTCTGGGATGCATGCGAATTCAGGAATTTTGACACCCCCCCCCACTAATTCAGAAAGATGTTGGTAGAATTCAGCTCCCTTCTTGTCTCAGTGTACAGAGGAGAAACTGTTGATCTATGAGTAGGACAAGTTGGGAGGAGGAGGCTAGCAGATAGGAAACCTTAACTACAAGCTATTTGAAAAGAAGATGGATTTATTTTTTTTCATACATCATAAGGTAAAATAATCTACAGAAGACATTCCAAATAGGGCTTTTTCTAGGTAACTGCTTGCAAAGATTTGTAGCAGTTTAGCTAATTAGTTTAATAATTACACATAAATGAAGGAACCACTTTAAAAGCATTAGATAATGCATACAAAGTTTTAAAAATTTTTACAAATCTTTGCAAGAAATTTTTTTGTTTACCATTGCAATTACTTCAACAAATTGGCTTCTAAATCAGTAGACTCCAAACTGAAGGCATTTGATGGCATGCTGCTAGCTGAGGATTGGCTCAGCTTGTGTCCATTCAGTTAATTCTCTTACACCTCTGTATCCCTTCCCCCAAATAATGCGACCTCAATAGGGTATTTATTCCATTGATAATAACTCTTGCACAGAAGCAAACCAGGGAAAGTGAATATTTGCTGCTGCTGTTGTCATTAACCATTACTCATTTTCAAAATTGGCTGAACAAAACACTGTCTATGGGCCATGTGGCCTGAGAAAGTGGGTCTGAAATGGTGCACCCTTCTAATGGAATTGTACCTGTATCTATGATGAAAGAGCTCTCTTTGCGAACTAATTGTATAAACAGGAGAAATATTAGCCTACTTCAGTGGGAAGACCTCAGCAGCAGCATTTATAGCCCCAAACTGCATATCCTAATTATAAATGAGCTGTGCCTATTTGTCAGACCACTTACAGATCTCTGAAACATATAGATTTGCCTTTTATCCTCTTGTCTTAGTCACTAGGATTACTTTATGTACTTGAAAGTAATGAGATTGCATTCCCCCCTCCCAATATCCTATCACTCATACTTTTCGTTTAAGACAGACTGACCTTTCCCCCCAATTAGAACAAATTAGTGACGTTTTACTTCATCTCAAAACCGCTGAGCCTTTGTGAGAGCTGAGTCGATAGTGGGGCCCTAATGGGGCCTTGAAAGCTGAGCAGGAGAGAAAGGAACACAGAGAGAGCAGAAGGGGTAAAGGAAGCGGGGTGTGGGGTGGGGGTGGACGCTCGCAGGATGATGACAGAGGGCAGGGAGGTGGGGCACTGGTTAGGACTCGAAAGGAAAGGAAAAAGAAAAAAAGATGAGCGTTGGGTGGCCTGTGGACAAGAGAGAAAAGTGGATTGCAGAGGGGCCTGGGTGTTGAGGCTGAAAATGGAGGAAAAAGGAAAGAAGAGAGCCAGGTGTGGGAGCATTGAGCTCAAAATGGGGCCAAGTGGGGAGGGTGGTAAAGGGGCCCCATCCTCCGCTTTCACTGGGGCTCTGGCTCGTGATGTGTCCCGAACAGAGCTCCAGCTTACTGTCTGCTCTCAGTATTACCGGCTCCAGGGCTTTTTCTTTCACACCAGCTGGTAGCAATATATCAGGAGAAAGAGGTGGCTCAAGGCACAGTGCTTCTGTAAAGAGGATGGCACTAGAGTCACAGTTTTAGACTGCATTTACTGTGAGGTCTGGTGAGTGATCTGATTTCTTAGATTCTCACTATCTAGCTTGAGAGTTAAGGGCAAAATTCTCATGCTCCAAGTTGTGGCTAGTATCAAACTGAGTTACATGCAGGCAAGCGCCTAGCACAGGCTCAGGCATGTGTAATAGCAAGAGCTCAATAATATCCTTTTGGGTGCTTTGCTCACTTTTGAAGACACACGGAACCATTTGTGGTCCCTTTTCTCTACAGTGTTATCAAACCTCTTTGTGATATGGTTGGAGAGTCCCAGCTTTTTACTTCTTGTCAAGTCTCTGAAGCCCTGAACCTAATGGGCTACCCTAACCATTTATGGCACCATTCACAGTGAGCTCTCTTTCAGATTTGACTATCTTACTTTGAGAAACAAGACAAATATCATCTGCTTTAGGCCATATACCTTACTTCTGCCTTCATTCCTGCTCTCTGCCACTCCAGTGCTGGGGATAGAACTTAGAGCCTTGGATATGCTAGGCAAGAACTCTAGTACTAAGCTACCCCCTCAGCCTTTTAAATTTTACTCTGAGACTGGATGTCACTAGAACGTTCAGGTTGGCCTTGAGATTATAATCCTCCTGCCTCAGTGTCTGAGTAGGTGGAATTATAGGTCTGTTCCACATGCTACGCTCCACTATTAAATAGTGAATACAACCCAGGAGAAAGGGAAAGCCAAATATGCATGGCATGTCTTCTTAGTGCTTACATTTTACTTCAGGAATTACAAGAAAACAATATGGAATTGCATTATAAGCCTTACATTTGAATGGATACAAATATACTCTGACATAGAAAGTAATATGAGTGAATTTCAAAGATGAAGTATGAACATGTGACTTGAAGGTTATTTCCCTTTAAGACTATTTTAGCTTGTGCTTTTACATCCCCTAGAAATAGAAAAGCATTCTTGCTATAGCTACACAGAGTAGTGTGCCATAACAAATAGACCCCAAACTGAAGTGCCTCAATCATAAGAGAAGTGTTTTCTCTGTTCACATGTCAGGTGCTCTTGCCTTTCCTCCCTGTAATAATTTTGGGATATAGGCTGCTTCTAGTTACTGATTCCATTTTCACCTATGCTGCTACTTCTCAAATTTTAATGTGCAATGGAATTGCCTGTGGATCTTGCTGAATCATAGATTGTGATTCAGTAACTCTTCAGTGGGGACAGAGAGTCTGCATTTCCAATGAGTTCCAGGGTATCAAATGCTGTAGATTTAGGAATGTGCATTGTGAAGCAATGCTTTAGAGTAATGGTGATCAAACAAAGCTGTATGTTTCATTGAATGTTCAAAAATTTAATGGGTATTCAATACCAAGTGGTCAGCCCTAAAAATATATTCATACAAGTGACACTAAATGGACTTAAATGGACTCAGCAAATTATATTTATACATTTATGTATGTATATCAAATTATATATATATACTCAAAGAATAAGAGACCGTGAATTTCAGATGGAGAAAGAACATGAGTCTAGAGAGAGTAGAGCGAAGGGGGAAGTATTGTAACTATATATATTTTTGTCTTGTCTTTGTTCCTATTTTTTATTTCTACAGATTTTCATACAATAGATATTCATTACATTCTTTCCCCATATAGCTTCATTTTCTCTCTCAAAACAAACAAACAAACAAAAACCCACCCACCAAGTCAAACCAATAGAAAGCACCCAATAACACGGAATCCAGTTTGTGTTGGCCATCACCTCCTGAGCATTGGGCTGCACGAGAGTGTGGTTGATATACAGTGTCACTCCACTGGAGAACTAATTTGACATCTCCCAGCACTTGTCAATTGCAAATAGCTTCCTAGTCAGGAATGGGAGTTTGTGCCCACTTCCCTCCTTCATGTTGGGAATTTTGTCTAGCTTGAGTTTGCACAGGTCTTTCAAGCTGTCACAGTTCCTATGAGTTCATATGTGCATCGGCCCTGTTGTGTCTAGAAAAGTCTCTAAAACCTCTGGCTCTTATCATAATCTTTCTGCCCCCTTTTCCACATAGATCCCTGAACCTTGATAAGAGCAGTGTGATCAAGACATTCCTGTCAGGGCTGAGTAGTCCAAAGTCTCAGTTATGGGTCTTTGTGTTAATTGCTATAGGCTGCAAGAAAAAGCTTCTCTGCTGAGGGTTGAGTGAGGCCCTGGTCTGTAGGTACAGCAACATGACATTAGGGGTCATTTTACTGCTATGTTCATTTAGCAGGATAGTATTAGTAGGTTTTCTCCTAGGCCCATGACTTATCTAGTCTCAGACTTTTGTAAAGGTTGCATCTTATGGAATGGTCCTTAGATCTGGTCAAAAAATGGTTGGTTATTTCTCTAATATTCATGCCATTATTACACCAGTGTACATATCTTGCAGGCATATTGATATTATAACTCACAGGGTTCATAGCTGACTGACACGATGATTACTTTTCTCTTCTGGAGGCCTGCAGAGTACTTCCCAGTACCACAAACACTGGTCAGTAGGGATGAAGCTTCTAGTTGGTCACCAGTTTGATTTCTCCATAATGACATAAGTAAGTGATGTGTTCAGCAATAGGGCCTTACTATCAGTTTGTGGAGGGCAACCAATAGCCTCAGCAATAGTCTGTGATGTTTGGATGGGTCCATGGGGCCCCTTTGGACAGTGACTCAAAAAGATGTAACCCATTCACAGTATCTGGGGTTTTATTTGGTAACATATGCTATCTAGTTAGGACTTTGTCTCTCCCATTATATGGTGACTCCATTTATGTTCCTTTTATATATGTATGTATTTTGGGAAAGTTCCACAGTAGTAGATTCCCATGTATTTTCTCATAAGGCCTTTAGCATTACTTATACTACCTTTACTGCGCCCTCCCATTGCTTCCGCACTTAATTCTCCTATTCTATTAGTTTCCCCTTTACCTTTTATAACACTTTATTCCCTTTCCTTGGGAGATCCTTTACTTCTCCCTGTTCCTTTACTCACTACCTAATCTGTGTGGATATTATAAATGAAACACTCATAGCTAAAGCTTAAAAAGCCAACATTCACATATAAGAGAAAACATTTAACTTTAAAAAATTGAAAGCTAATGGTACTGATATAATTTAAAAACAATAAACTGCACTTTTTAAAGTGTATATGCACATGAGTTTTGAATAATGTATTAACCTGTTTGTTGACATAATCAAGACACTTGTCATTTTCATGATTGCAATCAGTGTTCCCATGCCCATTTATAGTCAATGTCTACCATCCCTATCCTCACTCAATAACCAGTCTATTCTTACCTTGGGCTTTGTAGCATTTCATGTTAGCTAAGTCAAACATCTCTGGTATCACTCACTTAGGATAACAGTGTGAGATTTAACCATGCCATAATATATATTTGTAATTTTTTCTTTCCTATCACTGAATCATATTTCATTGTGTGAATGTACCACAATTTATCTACTCACAAGACAATAGGAATTTGGGTCATTAATAGTTTTGTATGATTGTAAATAATGCTGCCATAAATATGGACTTATGATAGTTGAGCATGTTTTCTCTAATAATTGTCTAAAAATTAGCTTTAAGTCATGTGGTACATGTACATTTAACTAAAAGGTAAAATATTTTCCCCAGGTGTCTTTTTTTTTTTTTACCTTGTTTCCCAATGCTATGGAAAGATACCTGAGATAACTAATTTTTTAAAAAGGTATTTATTTTAGCTCATGGTTCTGAAGCCCAGAAAATTCACAAGCCATCTAGTGAGGACTTAATGGTGTTTCAGTTCACAGTGAATGCATGTGTAAGATGTAAAACATGAGGGGCAGCCATATTTTCTCATGTGATAACTAACCCAAAACTTGGGAGATGGATAGCACACTCACACAAAGAATGTCATTCATTCCATCAATCTTTGGAGCTCCACTGCCAAACAGCCCCCTGCCTTTTAACATTCATACATCCAGAGTCAAACGGCAGCATAAGTTTTGGTGGGGAAAAACCATACACAAAGTTGCACCATTTTGTATTCCTGCTAGTAATGTAGAAGACTTATGATAGCTCGAAATCCTCAGTGATGTTTGTAAATTATCAACTGTGAAATTTTAATTATTATGTACTAGTATTTCATTGTGGTTTCCTTTTCATTTGCCTAATGATTAATGACACTGAAGATCTCATGTGTGTGTTGGATGTGTGTATGTAGTTGCGGATGGGGCAGGAGGACATGTGCATGCATGTGTATGGAGGTAAGAGGTTGACACTGGGAGTCTGGGAGTCTTCCTTGATCATTGAGGCATGACCTCTCAGTCAGCCACATTGCTACTCTAGCTAGCCAGCTTTCTCTTAGTATCCCTTGTCTCTGCCTTCCAAGTGCTGGAGTTACCAGCAGGCTGCCATGTCCACCCATTATTTATGTGGGTTCTGAGGAATTGGATTCTGGCCCTCACACTTACATTGCAGGCACTTCAATCTCCCTCCTCAGACACCAGAAGTTCATATTTTTAAAAGTCTAGTTCATACATTTGTTTTCTCTCATTACCCTCTATGTCTAAACAAACTTTTGCCTCTTTTCTGATTGTAGAGATTTTATATTATACTTCTAGAAATACTATAGTCCTGATGATTTTATGTTTGGGGTCATAATCCACCTTAGTTAATCTTTGTGTGAGATGAGAGGTAAGGATCAGGCTTAATTATTTCAATTTGGGTATTTATTTTCTCCAGCATCTCTTGTTGAAATGAATTTTAGCTCATCATTAAATTATCTATCACATTTAACGAAAATCAACCAATCAAATCTGTGAGTCTTTTTCTGTGTTTTTTTTTTCCATTGATCTCTAAGTAGCTCCTTCTGTTCCTATTAGCATAGTAAATCATGAAAACTTTAAAATCAGGTAGTAGAGTGCTCTAGCCTTGTTCTACTCTTTTCCACAACTGCTATGACTGTAATGGGTTTACATTTAAATCTTTTTTTTTAATTTATACAGAAAATCCTATAGATTTTTTTAAAATTTGGGTCAGCTTGATTGTGAGTATCTATTCGGTTATAAATGATGTTGCCTGTTTATTTGCTTGTTTGTTTGAGTAAAAGTCTTACTATCCTAGGCTATTCTGTAACTTGTTAGGTTTTCTTGGCTGTACTCAATTCATGACCCTCTTAGGATTACAGGTGTGTGCTACCATGTCTGGTTGAATTTTTTTCCTCCTTTTTGTTAAAGCAATATTTAACCATTAAAAATTGCATATAAATTTAGTATAAAATTGTTTCACCTTTTGGTTAGGTTTATACCTAAGACATTTATTGTTCTGGTTGCTATTATGAATGACATAGTGTTCTTAATTCCTTTTTTGGCTGTTCATTATTGTTTAGGAACTGCATTGAATTTTGGGTATTGATTTTTTTTTTGAGACAGTGTTCCTCTGTGTAGCTTTGGAGCTTGTCCTGGAACTCATTCTGTAGACCAGGCTGGCCTCGAACTCACAGAGATCTGCCTGCCTCTGCCTCCCGAGTGCTGGGATTAAAGGAGTATGCCACCACCGCCCAGTATATTTGTTTCTTGATTGTTACTCTGATTCATACTTCATACACTGTACCACATAATGTAGTAGTCATGGGCATCCTTATTTTGTTATAGATTTTAGAGAGAAGTTGTCTCCACTTTCCACTATTGAGTAAACTGTTCGCTGTGAAATTTTCATATCTATCCTTTATTAAGTCAAGGTAAGTTACTTGTATACTTTGTTGAATGCTTTTATCATTAATGATTGTTGAAGTTTTTCAAAGGCTTTTCTTTAAAGAAAAGATCATGTGTGAATTTTTTTCATTCTGTTAATGTGGTGTATCATATTCATCAATGTGTGTATGTTGAACCATCCTTGTATCTCATTGTGTTAGTCAGACTTCTTGTCTATGACAAATACCTGATACCTGAAACAGTTTAGAGTAAGAACGTTTTACTATGCCATATCATTTCCTTCACTGATTCCAGTCCAAAGTCAGCTAGATTCATGACTTTGAACATATACAAGGCGGGGGGGGGGGGGGGGGGGGGAGTGACAAAAGCTTTGAATGAAATGAGTGGCCAGAAAGGAGAAAAGGGGATGAAAAAAGGGCCACGGACAAGGCATATCTTCTCAGAATACATCCCTGTTGACCCACTGCCTTCATCTAGGCCCCACTTTCTAATGTTTCTAACACCTTGCAAAGTATGACTACCAGCTCGGGAACTAATATTCAGCATGAGCCTGTGGGAGACACTTCATATTCCAGCCATAACACTCACAGACGGTGGTATAATCCTTTTAATGTGCTGTTGAATTTGGTTTGTTAGCATCTTCTTGAGGAGTTTCACATGAATATTCATTTAGAATATTGATTTATAATTTCCTTTTCTTATGGCATCTCTGTCTAGCTTTGGTATATGGGAAATAGTGACTTACATAATGAATTTGAAGAGCTGGAGATGCAGATCAGTGTGTAGAGTGCCTGCTTAGTATGCAAAAGCCCTTGTTTCTATCTACAGTACTACAGAAAACTGATCATCCCAATACCAGGGAAATGGTGGCAAAGAGGATCAGAAATTTAGGTAATCCTCAACCACATAGAGTTTGAGGTCACCAGGGACAACTTGATACCCTCTTTCAGAAAATGAGGGATTTGGAAGTTTACTATATGTTCATTTATTTGTGTGAGTTTAAGAAAAATTAATTGCTCTTTGACTATTTCATGGACTACTCCTGTGAAGCAGCTGGTTTTAGGGTTTTCTTCGTTAGGAGGTTTTTCATTACTAATTCAACCTCTGTGTTTGTGAGCATACAGCTCTGGCTTTCTACTTATTCTCAATACTGAAGGCTGTGCAATTTCAGGAATTTTTCCACTTATTCTAGGTATCATGCTTCTTAGTTACCAAATTTGTTGATGTAATTATTCATGATAGTCCTTCATGATCCACTTCATTTTGAGGCATCTATTGTAATATTTGTTTTTCATCTATTTTATGTACTTGAGTCTTTTCACTTTTTTTCTTGTTCCAGTTCACAGTCTGTTGATTTGATTTTTTATAACACCAACCACCACTTTTGTTGACTTTTTTGCCTATTCTCTATATGAATGTATAATTGACTTATTTCTGTTTTACTCTTTTCTATTCCCTTCCAACTTTTTAAAAAATAATTTATTTATTTTTATTTTATGTGCACTAGTGTTTGACCTGCATGTATGTCTGTGTGAGGGTGTTGGATCCTCTGGAACTGGAGTTACAGACAGTTGTGAGCTGTCATGTGGGTGTTGGGAATTGAACCTGGGTCCTCTGAATATAGCAGCCAGTACTCTTAAATGCTGAGTCATCTCTCCAGCCCCCTCTTCTTACTTTTAACTTTAAGCTTATTTTATTCTTGTCTCTCTAATTCCTTGAAATTTAAAGCTGAGATGCAAAAAATACAGACAACAAAAACAAAAGTAGCCAAATAGGATTGTACCAAACTAAAACCTCTCTGGGTCACAAAGGAGAATCAGAATAGAAAAACAATCTTTATAATGGGGGAAAGTTTTAATGCCAGGAAGTAATATCCAAAATATAAAAAACCTGTGTAACTCAGTAGCAAAAGAAAGCAACCCACCCACAAACCAAATAACCTCATTTTAAAATGAGCCATGGGTCTGAACATGTATTTCTCAAAAGAAGACCTGTAGCAGACAGAGGCTCCTCTTAAGCCCAAGTGACTTCTAAGAACCATATCTTCTACTGGCCTTGAGAGTAAAAAAGAAAAAAAATGGTTAATTTTGGCTACCTGCATGGTCTTAAACACCCAACAGGAAAATATAACTAACAATTAAAATAATGGGAATGCTTTTTTGAGATTATTATATGATTATATCATTTCTCCCTTCTCTTCCCTCCCTCCAAGCCCAACCAAGTACCCCCTTGCTCTCTTTCAAATTCATGGCCCCTTTTTTCGTTATTTATTGTTACATTCGTGCATGTATATATTTCTAAATATAACCTGTTGAGTCTATATAATGCTGCTCCTATACATGTTTTCAGAACTGACCATTTGGCATTGGGTGGCCAATTGGTGTGCTCTTCCCTTGGGAAGTGTATTTCTCCCACTCCTCAACCTCAGTTGCCTCTAGTTGTCTGTGTAAGGTTGAGGCTAATGCTCCAAAATGCTGCATTCTCTAGACATTAGGCTTAACACCATAGGAAATATTGTTTAAACAACTCTTTTCTTTTCTTTTTTTTTCATATTTTTTTATTTATTTTACAATACTATTCAGTTCTACATAATAGCCACAGATTCCCTTGTTCTCCCCCTTCCTGCCCGCCTCTCCTTCCCCCCAGCCCACTCCCCATTCCCACCTCCTCCAGATCAAGGTCTCCCCCTAGGACTGGGATCGACCTGGTAGACTCAGTCCAGGCAGGTCCAATCCCCTCCTCCCAGATTGAGCCAAGCGTCCCTGCATAAGTCCCAGGTTTCAAACAGACAACTCATGCAATGAGCCCAGGACCTGGTACCACTGCCTAGATGCCTCCCAAACAGATCAAGCCAATCGACTGTCTCACCCATTCAGAGGGCCTGATCCAGTTGGGGGCCCTTCAGCCTTTGGTTCATAGTTCATGTGTTTCCATTCATTTGGTTATTTGTCCCTGTGCTTTATCCAACCTTGGTTTCAACAATTCTCGCTCATATAGACCCTCCTCTTTCTCACTAATTAGACTCCCAGCGCTCCACCTGGGGCCTAGCCATGGATCTCTGCATCCAGATTCCTCAGTCCTTGGATGGGGTTTGTGGCACGACAATTAGGGTGTTTGGCCATCCCATCACCAGAGTAGGTCAGTCCCGGCTGTCTCTCGACCATTGCCAGCAGTCTTTTGTGGGGGTATCTTTGTGGATTTCTAAACAACTCTTTTCTTATTAAAGATTTTTGTGATAAAGAAAATGTTGCCCAGATATAGGATTTCAGAACTTGGCTCAGTTTTCAACCCTGCAGCACCCACTTGCTGCCTAGACAGGCCCACTGTTGTTTTAACCTGCAAAGAGAATGATGCTTACATTTCTTCTCTCTCTCTCCCTCTCTAGAAGCCGTATGAGAGGTCCCTCACACCGTGATTCTAGCAACTCCAACAGCTATCCAAGTACCTGGAAGTAGATCCTGGGTTCATCACTCTTGCATGCCAAAAGAAAAGAAAATCCTCGAAGAGGAACCCCAGGGGATGGATGCTCTTGTGAGCACATCGAGAGATTCTAATGAACTTTGAACAATTTACAGTCACCCTCCTTACTGGCTTTTCCTGGTGCCTGTCTAGAGTGTGTGCTGCTAACTCCTGCCTTTACTTTCCCTTCACTTCTCTTAGCTCTTCCAGGTGCCAGTCAAGGGCTTCCTTCCCTCCCCACATTTGGTAATTACAGAAGAAGTCAGGCCACTGTGGTGCTTTCAGAGTCTTGACCGACCCACTGGAGGAGCACCTGAACTGTCACCCTGGATGCTTCCATTCAGCTGTCAGAAGCCAGACAGGTCATTGCCCTAATTTGCTAATGGCAGTTAGGGTTACCTCTTCAGAGAAGGGAATTATGATAACAAAAGGGAGAAACTGGACAGGCAACTCAGGGCAGGGACCCCACAAGCAGCTGTTTCAGAAATGTCCTTGTTTCTCTAGCTGGGAATGGCACAAGGGAGCTCTGGTTTCTTATCTCCTCTTAAATGAGCACCCTCCCCCGCCCCCTGCCTAGAGGCTATACTTAAGGGTTGGAACTAAAGCTCTAGCCCGAACATTATTATTTCGTCTGGAAAACAGCTTTGGGACTAGATCCCTAGATTTTCATGGTGAAGATAAGTTATATCTATTCCCCAGTTCAGCCCATCTCCTAAATGATTTTCGGATCCCCTCTTCAGAAGGGAAAATAACACAGCAGCAGTGAATGTCAACTAAAGGAAAAGTATTTCCTTCTCATAAACAGGATAATATCTCTGACCTGGGTGGAGACTTAACATTTCATTTGAGCAGAGTCAATGACCTAGAAAAAGAATCACCCCTCAGGACTGCAGGACCACCCTTAGGAAGGCAGATTCACCCTGTGTTATGCTAAAGACTAGGAGAGTATGTACATTTCCTTCCTTAGGTCTGCCCACCTTCCTGACTTAGGAAGGTTCAACTTTTCCTTTTTCTTCCCTATCCCCCTGCCCATTTCCTTCTCTTGGATGCTGGCTAGAACTTAGCTCTTCCTAGTACTTTGGAATTCCTTATTTCTAAAGCCATCTTTCCTAACACGTGCCTGACCTCCATTCTGGCTTAACTCAAACAATATAGCTTTTTTTTTCTCCTTTTCTTCTCCATTTCCCTCCTCCAGACAGCTGCTGTGATTTACAGCTTGACTGCCTTTGCTTGTTTCTTTTAAACTCTGATAAAATTGTCCTAGATCTTTAAAAAGAAAAGAAAAAGATGCACAGACATCCAGGACATGTGGAAAGCTGCTCAGCATCTCTACTCATTGAGAAAATGAAAATAGGAAAATTGAAAGCAGGATGGAATATCACCTTAAACCTGTCTAAATGGCATTATCAGGAAAACAAAAGACAACAGAGGTTGATAAAGGTGTAGAGAAAATTGCAGATTGGATTGTTCACTGGCATAACCATTTTACAAAATAGTGTTGAGTGTCCTCACAATATCACACAGAATTATGCGATCTAGCCATCCTACTTCTGGGTATGGAAAGAAAAGGAAATATGGATCTCAGTGAGATATTTCATATCCAGTCACATTTTAGTCCTATTCACAATAGCCAAGACATACAAACGTTTGTTATCAGGTGAGTGGGGATAGAAAATATACATATACACCACAGATTATTCCTCACATAAGAGGAGGAAACCCAGCCATTTGTGACAACATGCACGAAACTGGAAGGAATTTTTCTGATTGAAACAGTTCAGACACAGAAAGACAAATACTGTATGATTGCCCTTGTTGTGAAAATGAAAATAATCATACATATAGAAATGAAAAGTAGATACCTACCTTTGGTAACTTTGGCTTAAAGTGGCAGGATACAGAATCAACTTCCTAAAATCAATGGCTTTTCTGTATACCACCAACAAACACACAGAGAATGAGATCATGGTCATGTTTCCATTCATAACAGCTTCAGAGAAAATAAAATATCTAAGAACAAACCTAACAAGGCACTGAAAGACCTCTACAATGAAACTATAAATCTCTGAAGAAAGAGATAGAGAAAAATACTAGAAAATGAAAAGTCACCTCATTCTCATGGATTAGCAGAATTAATATTGTAAACATGGCCATCCCTTTACCTACTTTCACCCAGTGTTTCTCTTTAATTCAAACATGTACCTCTTATAGATAACATTATGGTTATTCTATTTATTATATTATATTATTATTATTTTATCTGTTCAGTCATATTGATTGCTCAGTATTGTCCATTTAGATTTAAAGTCATTGTTGATAAACAAGAACCTACGATTGGCATTTTAGAATGGTTTTCTGATTATCATGCGGCTTTTCTTTCTCTTCCTTTCTGGCTGTCTTTTGATGTTATTTGCATTTTGTAGTAATTTTCTTTGTTTTGGTTCCCTTTAAGTGTTAGGTATCATGTTTGCTTCATAAAAGGATTTTTGTTTGTGGTTGGCTCCAGACTTTCTATATTACCTTACAGTTCCAACCTTCTCTCCTAAGTTAGTGTAACTTCAATTACATTTACAAAAATCACTTGAACTTTACTTCTCTCCCCACTCACTTTCTGACTCATTTCTAGGATGATTTCATTTGCCGTGTAGAGTCAGTCAGCAGCAGCAAATTTTATTTCCTGACTTTTATATTTGAGTAAAAGTAATTTAGTTGTGACCTTTAGAGTGTTTCAATAATCTATGTGTCTATGTGTTTACTCTTCTCTGTGATATTTATTCCTCTATGCCTCTGCACTGTTCTTTATCATGTTTTCATTTTAATTTGAAAGAATTTCCTTAAACATATCTTGTAAGACAGGTCTACCACTGAGGAACCCACTCTGTTTTTGTTTCCCTTGGAAAGATTTTTCTTCTTTCATTTTTAAAGAAGAATTGTAACAGGTATAGTGTTCACGGTTGGCAGTTTTCTTTTGATATTTAGAATATACCCTCTTAGTTTCTTTTGCTAAGTTTCTATTGTGAACCCTGCTATTTGTCTTATGGGGTTTGGTTATGTCTTAGTTTGCTTCCTATTGTTGTGATTAAAAATTCTAATCAAAACCAACTTGGATAGGAAAGGATTTATTTACAAATCACATTCACTGTCATAAAGGGAAACCCAGGCAGTAATTCAAGGCAGGAATCTCAAGACTGGAACTTCAGCAGATGCCTAGGGGAGAATACTACTTACTGGTTTGCTCACATTCAGCTACCTTCCTCTCAGGCCCACCTGCCCTTGTGTGGCACCACCCACAGTGGTACAGATCCTCCACATCAATCATTAACTAATAAAGTGTCCACAGACTTGCCTACAGAGCATTCTGACAGAGGCAGTTTCCCTATTTAGTTTCCATCCTCCCAGACGACCGTGCTGGTTTAAATGAGAATGGCTCATATTTATTCCCCAGTTGGTAGGACTATTTTGGAAGGATTAGAAGATACCCCCCCTTTTTTGGGGGGGGTATGCTACTGGGGGCAGGCTTTGAGGTTTCAAAGGAGTTTGGCCATTCCCAGTGTGTCTCTCTGCCTTCTGGTTGTGTCTCAAGAAGTGAGCTCTCAGCTGCTGCTCCAGTGCCATGCCTGCCTGTCTGTTGCCATCTTCTCTATCATGGTGGTCATAGACTCTATCCCTCTGAAACTGTAAGCCCCAAATAAACCCTTTCTTCTATAAGTTGCCTTAGTCATAGCATTCTATCACAGCAATAGAAAAGTAACCAAGACAATGCCCCCAGCTTGTGTCAAACTGACATAAATCTAAGGAGCACAAGTAGCTTGTCACAAGTTACTTTTCTCTTGTTACCTTCACATTTTTCTTTTTACTTGACTTTTGACACTGATTATAATGTGTCTCCATGTACTTTATAGAGGTACACTATTATGCTATGTAGGTGAACTTATGGTCTTGAACTCCTGATCTTTCTGCCTCTACTTTTTGTGTGTTGGGATTTATAGGCATGTGCCTCAACACCTGGTTTAGCTTTATAATTTTGGGTGCCAGTTTTACTATCAATGTTTCAGGAACTTTCGGTCATTATCATTATTATAAGCCAATTTTGTTGTTGTTTGGTTAGTTTTTGAGACAAGGTATGGCTCTGTAATCTATGTTGGTCTCAAACATTCTGTATAGTCTAGAATGGCCTCAAACTTGTAATTTCCTCCTGTTCTAGGTTTGTAAGTGCTGGAATTACAGGTGTGTGCTACTGCACCTGGCATCATTATTTCTTCTGCCACTATCTCTCTTTTCCTTACGATAATTTTACAATCTGCGCTTATTTGGCTTTATAATGTACTATAAAATCTATAGATTTTTTTTCCTTATTTTTTCTCTTCCGACTAGAAGCCTATCCCTTTAGACTTATGAGGGGATTTTGTCCTAATAAACCTAATATATGTTGAAAATATCATAAATTCAAATTTCATTTCCGCATATCATAGGTTAATATAGTCCTGTGGAATGTCATGTTTGCATGCATGGTCCTGTGGCTGATTGGTTGCTAAGGCTCACTGCTACTGCTCAGATCACAGGACAAAATCAAACCACAGATAACTTGCTTGGGAAAGGATAAAAATCACAAGTTCAGATTACATTTTCTTCTGACTACATTTTGCTTTCATACCATTGTGAAGTTAAAAGAAAAACATTGTAAATCAAACCATTATCTGTCTTAAAATGAATAGATTTTCTCCCCTGCTTCATTATTTCTACAGTTGAAACTTCATTTCATTTGTGTTTCATGTATTGTCTATTCCCCACTTTAGAATCTCTATTTCATTTACTCTGGTCGCTTCTTCTCTGAACCTCTTATTTTATTCCTGTAGTGTTTTTCTGATACCACTGAAGTGTTCATCTGTCTTCTCTTGTGGCTTATTCAAAGTGAGTTTTAAAGTCCTTTTCAGACAATTAATGAATTTTCACTTCTCTAGGGTCAGTTACTGAAAAATTATTATGTTCCTTTTGGGCTGTCATGTTTTCTTGCTACCACCCCCACTGCCATACACACAACACACACACACACACACACACACACACACACACACACACACACATTTCTTGTGGCCTTGCAACGATGTCTTCACACTTAAGTAAGCATTCATCTCTTCCATATTTTAAGGACTTACTTTCATTGGGAAATATCTTCCCCTATGGGTGAACTTAGGGGTCCTGAGTGAGTGGATTGTGACAGTCTCAGCTTCAGAAAGGAAGTACATTGAATGGTCCAGCTTCAGAGAGATTGAAACAGCATAATGTTTGTGGCATTGTAATATAATGTCAACATCACTGAAGATCGTCAGGATCTTTGGCAGCCAAGGATACTGATGTCTGTATCAGCATTGAGAGTTCTCAGTGGTAAAAGGTGCTGGAGTCACCCTATTTCACCTATAGACAGAAGTCACAACTAACAAGAGCCCCCCTTGAACTAGATATGGTATATGGGCACATTTGCTGTGGTAATGGCACCAGTGTACAAGGCATGGGTATCTGTTGAGTGTCTTAGAGCTGAACTTCATTATAAGTACATGGTGGTATGTGGGGCTTCCCACAAGAAGGCTTAGGTGCACTGCCAGACCTATAATGAGAATAGTGGGTCACAGTGATGATTCAGGCCTTGGAAGATGGTGTAGTATATAGCAGCTACTCTGACCCCAGGAAAATAAGTTGTAACAGTGACCCCTGCCTTGGGGCTAAGAATGAAGGGCACGTAGATGGCTTTTTCTTTGTTGAGAGTGCAATGGTAGATTTTCCTGGTTTGCTACTTCACTATGTTATGATGTTATCTACTCTTGAGTTTCTCTATCAACTGGGTTTAGTGTCAGTGAAGATATGTGGGTTCTCAGTGGTATAATATGCTTCTATACATAGTGATTGCTAGAATCACTATGGCCATCCTTCTCTCCTTTCCCTCACTGAAGGTAAATTTCCCCAAGGGGATCCCTGCTGGAGCTCTAAGATATTTAAGAGTAGGCAGAAGGATGATAAAAATAAAACGCTTTTTATTGCTTTCTGTGTGGCCCACCCTTGGTTTTTGTGCTTTGTAGATTTTTTCCAGAATAATTTGGTGTAGGCAGAGTTTTTCATTGAGACCAATGGCCGGCTCCCAAATAGCCACACAGAGACTTAATATTAACTATAAATGATTGGACAATAGCTTAGGATTGTTACTAACTAGCTGCTACAACTTAAATTAAACCATTATTTTTTATCTAAGTTCTACACATGGCTCATGGCTTCTTACCTCATTTTCTACACATCCTGCTTCCTCTGCATCTGGCTCTTGACCTCTTAGATTCTGCCCTTCTTCCCAGAGTCCTCCTGGTCTGGCTCTCCCACCCAATCTTTCTGCCCAGCTATAGGCCAGTCAGCTCTTTATTAACAGTAAGAACAATACATATTTACAGAGTATAAAATTGTTCCACAGCAATTTGGATTCTAGAATTCTTTCAGAATAATTTTTATTAGTATGTATTTCTTCACTCATTATTTTTTGGTAGAGAAGTAACAGTCATTATGACATCTTAAACTGTTATTTTATTGATATCACTTCATAAATTTTATCATTTTAATGTTTTTAAAAATAATTTTTCCTTTTATTAAAAATAGATTTTTTTTCTCACATAATATATTCTGATTATATTTTCCCCTCCCTCTGTATCTCCTAGTTCCTCCCCACCTCCCTTTCCACTAAGATCCACCCCCTTTCTGTCTCTTATATAAAAACAAATAGGCCTCTAATGGATAATAATAAAATATAATGTAATTAAATAAAATATAATAAGATAAAAAACTAATATATCTGAATTG
Source organism: Peromyscus leucopus (assembly GCF_004664715.2). Classification (NCBI taxonomy): domain Eukaryota; kingdom Metazoa; phylum Chordata; class Mammalia; order Rodentia; family Cricetidae; genus Peromyscus; species Peromyscus leucopus. The sequence continues at coordinate 95,156,888 of NC_051083.1, forward strand.
GACAAAACAAACAAAAAGAAAAGAGCCCAAGAGAAGGCACAAAAACAGAGACCATTAAAGCACTAAATTGTAAGACAAAATAGATACACAAAAGACACATAGAGCAAACAAGACAGAAGAATCTGTGTGTGTGTGTGTGTGTGTGTGTGTGTGTGTGTGTGTATTTGTGTGTATAAAATAAAATAACAATGTGGTGATATTGTGTTCCCCAATATATTGTGCACCATAATAAACTTATCTGGGGTCAGAGAACAGAACAGAACAGCCACTAGACAGACATAGAGGCCAGAAAATGGTGGCACACACACCCTTAATCCCAGCATTCCAGAGGCAGAGATCCATCCGTATCTCTGTGAGCTCAAAGCCACACTGGAAACAGCCAGGCATGGTGACACACGCCTTTAATCCCAGGAAGTGATGGCAGGAAGCAGAAAGGTATATTAAGGTGTGAAAACCAGGAACTAGAAGCTGTTAAGCTTTTAGGTTTTTAGCAGCAGTTCAGCTGAGATTCATTCTGGATGAGGACTCAGAGACTTCCAGATTGAGGAAACAGGATCAGCTGAAAAGTTGGCAAGGTGAGGTTAGCTGTGGCCTGTTCTGTCTCTCTGATCTTTCAGCACTCACCCCAATACCTGGCTCCAGGTTTGTTTTTTATTAATAAGGCCTTTTAAGAATCATGTTACATAACAATAAAAATAATTTTTTTTGTTTAATAGGAAATGCCCTAACATGAGATTATGAGACCAGGAACCTCCACAGATATCATTGAGTTCATTTTCTGTTAGCCATCTACTGCTGGGTGTGCAGCCTGACCTTAAGATTAGTTTGTTTCCCCAGTGAGACTTCTTTGGAGGGAACTAAATTTTCATTTGCAAGTGGTTATTACTTGCAATAGAGTCAATAAATTATATCTTAGCAACACTTAAACTTTCTCCTAATGAATGGGATAGTTCTATGTTCTTTCTCCAGAGATAGTGGTGAAATTTTCTGGGACACTACATAGCATTGGTTTTCAAGCCTATCTTTAAAAAATATACATTGAGAAAGGGTTGGCACTGAGAGATAAATATATATATATATATATATATATATAACACATATATTTTAATATATATCCAATATAAAGAATATGTGCGCCCTCCCATGCATAGTAATGTGCAAAGAAAAGAAAAGAAAATGACTTGGAAATGAAATCATCACATTCATTTGTATTATTTGGCCAAAGCTACTTACTAGGAAGCCATTTTCAGAGCACGCTTGCACATTACAGTAATAAAGAATGGAATTTGGTGAGGTATTGGCTGCTTTTGAAACAGTTCTCCTAAGTCTCAGGATGATTGAGGGAAAGCACTATGATATTTTATTTTATCCTGTCAATTATTCTTCAAAGCAATGTTTCACAAAATGTGATTCATATTAAGAGAAATGGCTTTAAGTGAAATGAAATGGAAGTGAAGTGAAACCTGGCAAATGAAATTGTTGAATTACTAAATATATATGTATGTATACTTACCTATACATGTCAGAGTGTTTGTATATTAGTTTAAGTAAGAAACTTCAAAAAGTTGGTATGTACAAGTTTACACTCCTACCAGCAGTGGAGGAGTTTACCCCTTGCTCCACATCCTCTCCGGCATGAGCTGTCCCTTGTATTTTTTATCTCAGCCATTCTGACAGGTGTAAGATGGAATCTAAGAGTTGTTTTGATTTGCATTTCCCTGATGGCTAAGGATGATGAACATTTCTTTAAGTATTTCTCTGTCATTTGAGATACTTCTGTTGAGAAGCCTCTGTTTAGGTCTGTACCCCATTCTTTAAATGGGAATATGGCAGTTTCTCAGAAAATTGGGAATCAATCTACCTCAAGACCCAGCTATATCAATCTTTCATATATACCCAAAGGATGCTCAATCATACCACAAGCACACTTGCTCAGCTATGTTCATAGTGGCATTATACATAATAGACAAAACTTGGAAACAACCTAGATGCCCCTCAACTGAAGAATGGATAAAGAAAATGTGGTACATTTACACAATGGAGTATTACTCAGCTGTTAAAAAATATGATCATGAAATTTATAGGCAAATGGGTGGAACTAGAAAAAAAAATCAACCTGTGTGAGGTAACACAGAACCAGAAAAACAAACATGCTATATACTCACTCATAAGTGGATATTAACTTTAAAGTAAAAGATAGCCATGCTACAATCCACAGACCCAAAGAGGCTAAGTAACAAGGAGGGCCCAAGGGGAAAGCGTGGATCTCCTGGGAAGGGGAAATAGAGGAGATCTACTGGTTGGGCTAGGGGTGGGTGGGCATGGGAACTTGAGGGATCAGGTTGGGAGGTGTGTGGAGGGGGAGAGTGCAGAGAGAGATGACTGGAAAGTGGGGCTTTGTGGGGTTGAGTAGAAGCCTAATGCAAGGGAAATTCCCAAGAGTCTACAAGAATGGCCCAGACAAGATTCCTGTCAATAGTGGGTGCATAGCCTGAACTGGCCACCTTCTGTGATCAGATTGGTGACTACCCAGGTTGTCATCAGAGAGCCTTCATTCAGTGACTGATTGATGCAGATTAAGAGACTCACATCGGGCCCAGCTTGCAAAGTCCTACTGAGGAGAGGAAGGAGGGATTGTAGGAGCCAGGGGAGTCAGGGACATCTCAGGAAAACTCACAGAAACAGCTTGCCTGGCTCATGGGAACTCACAGAGTCTGAACCAACAACCAGGGAGCCTGCATGGGACTGACCTAGGCCCCATGCATATATGTGACAGTTGTGTAGCTTGGTCCATTTGTGGAACTCCTGGTAATGGGAGCAGGGTCTGTCCCAAGTGCTTTGACTGGCTCTTGGGAACCTACTCCTCATACTAGATTACCTTACCCAGCCTGAATACAGGGGGAGGTGCTTGATTTTATGGCAGCTTTGATATGCCATGTTTTGCTGAATCACAGGGGAGGGAGGCCTGCCCCTTTATGGATGAGGGGTGGATTGGAGGGCAGAAGGGAGGAGGGGGACAGAGCAGAAGGAGAGGAGGGATGGGAAGCAATGGTCAAGATGTAAAATAAATAAATAAATAAATAAATAAATAAATAAATAAATAAAGTTGGTATGAAAATGTATTCAGTAAATTAAGTTCTATTATTATTTTCCTGTGACAAACAAATTGTGAACGTCTGAAATTCAGCAACATTCATAACAGGAGATTAACATTTGGAGCCATTACCCTCATAGAGGCAGTCATATAAACATTGAGTAGAAATGGAGGCCTAGACCCAGGAAAGTGAGAATGTGGGGAAGTAGAATGTCACGTTTGTGCAATAAACCACAGCAGTGGTACTCAGCAATCTACCAGTTACTTCAATAAAACACTCATTTATCTCACACTGCATAATATGTGTGTCTACATTGTCAGAGCTCACAAAACATAAGACATATCATTCATTAAAGCAAAGTAAACTACTTCAGAAAAAAAGAGTACTTTAAAGTGATTTTTTTAATGTTTCACTATCACCATTATACATGGGGTGTTTGCAAGGTTATTCTGCTTCGAATTTATATTTTGTTTGTTTTATGAGTTTGTATATTTCATTGTCTGGTTGCTTGCTTGTTGTTATGTTGTCTCTCTTTCCTCTTTCTCTTTCTCTGTCTCTTTCTCTGTGTCTGTGTCTGTGTCTCTGTTTCTCTCTCTCTCTCTCTCTCTCTCTCTCTCTCTCTCTCTCTCTCTCTCTCTCTCTCTCTTGGTTTGATTAAAGGCATGTGCCACACCACCTAACCCTGTTATTTTTTTCCTGCTGAAAAAACAAGTTCTGGAACCTTCCAAGAAGCCACAAGAAGTAGATGGGTATTAAGTGGGTGACAAGAACATCTCCATTGTTTTTGGTCCTTACTTCACCTGCCAAATCAAGATAGATGATAAGTATGTTTTCTACCCCTCCAAGCTAAGGCATCCATGATTCTGTTTCCTGGCTCTGTCATCCATCAACTTGATGAAAGTTCAGTTAATTTCAAGACTAAACATACCACAACTCTTTCTGACTGCCTTTAAGTGGGCTGAATGTAGAGTATGGTCCAGGCCTGAGAAAATACTGAGGTAGAAACGAGTGGAAAGCAGAGATGGAAAAGAAAGGGAGTTTCCCATCTATGTTGTCTTTTAAACACCAGCATTGCAAACAGGGAACTTATCTTACATACAAATTTTACATCAGAACCTGATACCAAGAGTCGAATTTTCAGTTTCTCCAGTTATATCTTATTAGAAGGATACTTGGTGTATCTGCAGACTCTCCAGAATTCCACGGGAATATGATCACTCAATATAATGGTGACATGCCAAGTGCTACTTGTAAAATTTGTTGTTGAGCAGTCTCATTATCAACTGATGCACAGTGTCAGACTAGCAAGAGGCAGTTCAGTTGCTGATTAGCGATATCAGACACAAGCCAGCACATGTTTTCTCTGCGAGCTTTCTTGGAGCCCATATGACATGTTATCACTTAGATAATCTCCACCATGGCACATCCCCCAACTCCTTTGTACTTAGGTGTGTGTCATAGTCTTTGAATGACATAAAACAGTAGACTGACACAAATCAAGCCAGGACTGTCCATGGCAAAAGGTGTTACTTGGGTGTTACTTGCTTTTGCACGCAATGACAGGGGGGAAAGTGCATCCCAATGTGGATTATAGTTGCCATATTAACATTAACTGGATCTGGGAAGGATAGTAGAAATCAAATCCTGGTTATTTACTAAAGTTATTAAAGGGGGAAGTCCCCTCTCCCCCTTCCTCCTTTTCTGTCCCCCCACCCCCTGGCCCTCTCCCTCTGTCTGAGTCCTTTAACTTTTCTGAAGAATATACTAAAAATACTGTGTTGTAAACATACAGCAGGAAACAATAGGACAGGTATATCAGAGCCGAAGTCCCTGAATTTTGAGACTTTTCACATCAGGAGAAAGATTTTGTAAGATCTAAAGAATTAGGATTTCAACACTGATTTTTTTTTTTTTTTTTGATGCAGAGATGGTAATCAAATGGCATGACCTCCTGACCTGTTTATGTCTATTTCCTCAAAAATTAAAGAGAGAAAAAATTTTCAGACACCAAACAACAGGAAGTACTACTGTATTTTGGATCTAAATTGAAAGAAATAGGGAAAATGAACTCTGAATTTCTACCTAAAGCCATCATCTGGACCACAGCGCAGTGACTGACAGAAAAATATCCATTTTGCTGAGGTAGATTGTGAGGAGAAAGTGACACAAGGAAAGAGTGCTTGGTCCCCTGTAGTCTATGCCTATAGATCAGTGGTGCAGGTCTGATGTGAAACTCTGAGACAGGCACTGAATTGCTACAACGACATAAGTTAAATAATTCTCAGAATGAACTGAAGACTGGAAGGCATTAAGTTTTCTACAAGCCAAACAAAGAGGCCTTAGCACCTAGAGCAGTCCATTGTACACAGGGAGCTTGCCAATATGACTAAATGAGCCAAGAACAGACTGTTGTTTTAGGAGTGACATCAGCAAGATGATGGAATTGTCTAACAATGTTTCCATAGAAACACCGATTTTGACAACTGCCACCAGATGAGAGCATTTTTGTGCAAGACCAGGAGTCTTACAGCGAAATTCCAACACTATTGGAACAAATAATTCTGAAATAGCAATACAAGCAAAAGCAAGAGAAAACCATCTATTCCTGTGGCAGTGATTCAGGATGCTGCCAAAGAAACACATTTTTTCTCATTCTACCTAGAATATTAAAGTGATTGGCATGGTTAGGTGTTTGGGTGAGGCTAAGACAAAAAAAAATCATAGGAACAGACTTTTCTGCTCTGTGGACTCAGTAAGCCTTCTTGTGAAGTAATTGAGATGTTTATCATTAGGGGCACTCTGAACATTCCATGTAACTCATCCATTATTGCCCATTGGACATGTCCCTGAATGTACTCTGAGACAAATGTCTCATGCATATAGCTGACTTGACTGTGTGGCTGAAAGAAGCATTTCAGGGTATTGTCCTAGTAAAACCAAAGAAGAGACTCTAAATACCTGTCATCTTTTGTGGGACCAAAAGAAGGCATGTAATCTTAACTGGTATACCCCAAAATGGAAGAAAGATCATAGAGTGGGAACATCCATAGAGAATTGTGAAAACTTCAAAATCCTTTTCTGGTCGTATTGGTGAGAGTGCTTCTCAAAGTGAGTAGGCCATGACTTCTTTTATAAATAGAAAATAAGCAAGGTACAACTTTAAGTATTATAAGAAAATTAATCTGACAAAAGTAATACAGTGAATTTTCCATCAGCTTATCCCCCTCCCAAATGAGACCTACAAATTATGTTAACAAAGAATAAAAATAATTGTTTAAGGAAGTTCTGAGAATGACCAAGAAACACAAGTAAGATGTCAGAAAAAAATATTATGTGTTGTGTGATTGAATTAACTTGCTCTCACCATAAAACAGAGAATTGAATATATTAATTTCTTAATGTAAGCTCCTAATAGCTGCAGAGCAAGAACCTCTAGTAGAAAACCAAAAGGGAAAGGGAAGTGACTCAAACGATACCATTAGATAAAAGCAACAAATCACAGAAAAAGAAAAGTAAAAAGAAACTTCAAAACAGCCAGGAAAAACCCAAAAGGTTAATAGTAACATCATACTTTTCAATAGCTGGTTTAAATGTAAATAGAACAAAGTATCCAACAAAAGACACAAAGTGTCAAGCTGGCTAAAAAAAACAAAAAAAAAAACAAAAACCTTGATTTTAGTTTAAGCCTTTATATCATGGGCTAAAAATGAAGAGATGGCAAAAGTGTTCCTGAAAATGGAAAGCCGAAGATGATACGAGCAGCTATACTTAATATATGAAATGACAAATAAAGAGTAAAAAATAAAAGCAACTGTGGAAGAGATCAAAAAGATGGAGTAACAGCCTGCCACATCACAGCATGTACACAAAGTGAAAATGAGCAAACTGATAGCAATATGCTACTGTGAGTGGACAGCAATACCTCACTAGCCATAATGAACAGATCATGCAGACTCAAAGGGAGCACGGGGACAACAGACTTGAATTACTCCTTGATCAAACTGACCTAATAGGCCAATAACAAATAAAACATTTAACCCAAAGAAGCAAAATACAATTTTTTAAAATCTAAAACATAAAGACTCTATTCTCAAAAATAGATAAAATATTAGACCACAAAGCTGGTGCTAAGAAATTTGAGATTGAGAAATTTTTTGTATCATTTCAAATATTTTTTTCAACCACAGTATGAAACTAGAAGTCACTAACAAAAGGAAAATGAAGACCCAGAATAGTGGCACACACCTTTAATCCCAGCACTCGGGAAGCAGAAGCCTGAGTTCAAGGCCAGCCAAGGCTGTACAGTAAGAGAACATCTCTCCAAGAGAAAAAAAGGAAAATATAAGATTGACAATATGTGAAAATTAAATGGTGATTTCCTAGCAACAAATGTGCTGAAATAATTATTAATAGGAAAATTAATGCAATATCATGATTAAAATGAAAATTGAGATAAAATACTAAAACTTGAGAAATACAGTTAAAGACAAGAAGGAAGGTTACATTGATAAACATCTATGTTGGAAAAAATGAAATAGTTTAAATAAATTAAGTTTACACATCAGGGAACTAGAAATAAAAGTCCCAATGTTAACACAAGGAAGTAAATAACAGAAGACAGAACACAAATAGAACAAAGGTACGAAAACAGACAAAAGCCATTATTTTAACACTAACAAAATTGAGCTAATGTACATGTAAACTCAAGTTCCCAGGGAAAAAACGCTTGCCTATGTTGAAGATTGTATAAGACTTAGAGACTGATTGGAATTTCATGGTCTTGCAGAATGAGAATATTGCAGATCCAGAAACAAAATTCTATTGGATTATCTTTAGTCCCTTCAAATTTTATTTATTGTTCACCTGTGTCAGACCTAACATCCTTTTTAAAAATTAAAACTTCTTTCACTGTATGTATTCATTGAACTGTGCAATATTCATTGTGTTGCATAGGAAACGTACACAGAAGACACACACACACACACACACACACACACACACACACACACACACTGACCTAACATCTTTTGACAGTCTGGTAAAACATTTGGAATGTTTTGTTAGCTGACCGCTAATTTCTACCAGCCCCAAAGCTAAGAATGTCATCAGATAACATTTAAACCCTGTAACAGAGTTTCCCCCACTTAGTTACAACCAACCAATCTGATGTCCCCAGCATTGTATTTGGTAAACGTTTTGATTTATGATTTTATTCTATAAGAGTTCATTTAACTACTTCCATGATAGAATATGTTATATGTGGCAAACTGAATCCATGCTTCTGTTGCATGATCACATATTTGATTCTGAATAAACTTTTCCTGGAGTAAAAGCTATATTTTACACCAAAATATATAACATAAAATGAGATATTACAACTGATATGACAGAAATAAGATGATCATAAGAAACTACTATGTCAACATAAATGCAAATTGAATAACCTGGAAGAAATGGGATGATTATAAGAAGCATACCATCTACCAAAATCAGTTTGTGAAAATAGAAAACCTCAACACTGACAAAGTAAAAAGGTATTAAGTTGGTGATTAAAGAAAAAAAACTGTTGCCTTAAGAGAAAGCTTAGGACATGATTGCCTCACTAATAGACTCTACAAAACCTTTAAAAATGAATAAATCCCAATCCCTCTCATGCTCTCCCCAAAACTAGAGGGAAGGGAACGCTTTCAACCTTATTTTATCACACCATCACTGCTATCAGAATGTCACAAGGTAATCACCAATGATGAAGAGTTTAGAGAACACCTGTGCATTGCTGATGGGCATATAAACTAGTATAGGGATTACAGAGAATACAGAGTTTCCTCAGAAAATTGAGACAAAACTACTATATACTATATCAGTCCCATCACTGTGTGTATATATGAATGGAGGAAAGCCACTGTTTCAAATAGGTCTCTGCACTCCCATGCCCCTTGCAACATTATTTACAACAAAGGAGATATGGAATGAACCCATTTCTGTTTAGGAACATATAAAATCATACACACATATATTTTCATAGTCACACATATGTGTAATGGCATAATACTCAGCATTTAAAAACAAGCAAATCACCCTGACATGATATCATACACTTGCAATTCCAGCATTTGCCTGGCTGAGACAAGGAAACAGAAAGCTTCAAGCTACTCCGGGCTATCTAGCCAGAACTTGTGTTTGAAAACAATATGAAGAAGAAGAAGAAGAAGAAGAAGAAGAAGAAGAAGAAGAAGAAGAAGAAGAAGAAGAAGAAGAAGAAGAAGAAGAAGAAGAAGGAGAAGGAGAAAATCCTCCCATTTGTGGCATGGATGAACCTGGAAGACATTCTGCCAAGTGAAATAAGCTAGGCACAGAAATCCAAGTACAGCATGACCTCACTTGTACACGGAAAGGAAAAAGTAGAACTATTAAAGAAGAAAGTAGAATGATGCTTACAACAGGCTGTGGACTCTAGACAGATTGGGTAAAGCATAAAACCTTTCATGTTTTAACAAAATTAAGTTCTACAGATGTAGTGTACAGTACATTGCATACAGTTAATGAGTATATATATTGTATGTTTGTGGATATGTGCTAAAAAGGAAATCTTCAAAATTCTTATCAGAAAATGATGGTGGTTTATTGATTAGTTTGACTGTGTAATAACTACATAATTTATACTAATATCAAAATATTTTTGTCAATCATTCCTCAGTAAAGATGAAAAATAAAAGATCATCTCACTATGTGAAATCCCAGGAAGGTTAGATGATGTACAAATAAGTCAACAGTCTTCCAGAAAAGTATCCAATAGTATACTTTTGCAGGAAGACATGAAGATCCCATAATCAACTGATATTCACAATTGCAACCTGAAATAAAAGCAAAATTAGACTTTCATATTAGCTGGAAAATATGACCCATAGCTACAAGAAAAATCATTTCATAGAAACAGACTCAGAAATTCCAAAAGAGATGGAATTAATAAAGAAAAGCAAAACAGGTATAAATGTGCTGAAAGATTAAAAAAGACACATGAACATAAGAAGAAAGTAAATGAACGCATTTAAGAGGAAAGAAATAATAAAAGTGAAATTATGTAACCAAAAAAAGGAAAGGGCAATATCTCAAAAATTCATTGACCAAGGATAACACTAAATTAAGTACTTCAGAAGAGTACTTCCAAGACACCTGAAGATATAGCAAACATGACCTTTCAAGATAGAAGCAGAATAAATAGAGAGGAATTCAAAGATAATCATTTCGGAGGAAATGTGTAGGCAAATGGCATAGTTGTTACAAGCACACGATGTTTTGAAAATGGCAATAACTCGATGTGGCTAGACTATAGAGTGTGTGGGAGTGTAGGGTGATGAAATTAAAAAGTTAGATTAAAGTGTACCAAGTGTACCTTGCATGCTATGCCAAGAAAGTGAAAGCTATACTGTGGACAATGAACAGCCATTTAAGATTGTGGAGTGAGTGCTTGATATGATAAGTGGTGCTTTCAGAAGGAAATTTGGATTATTGTAGGTAATAGCAGTATCAAAGAGACACTCTGTGAGGCTTTTGCAGAAGTAAGGATGGAACAGGAAAGCTTGTGCAGTGAATAAAAAGAAGAGCACACCAATTGGTTGCCCAATGCCAAATGGTCAACCCTGAAAACATACATGCAAGTAACATTATACAGACTGAACAGATTATACATACATACATACATACATATGTGTGTGTGTGTGTGTGTGTGTGTGTGTGTGTGTGTGTGTGTGTGTGTGTAATAACAATTAAAGGAAAAGAGGCCATGAACTCGAAAGAAAGCAAGGAGGTGTATATGGGAGGGTTTGGAGTGAGGAAAGGAAAAAGAGAAATGTTGTAACTAAATTACAATCTCAAAACCAAGCCAAAACTGAAGGCAAATTTCTAAAAAAAATTTTGGTGTGTGCCTGTGTATGTATACATGCACATGTGTATGCATATTTGCATGTGTGTGGGTTTCACATGTGTGTGTGTGTACACATATAAATATATCCAGGCAGGGTCTCTCTGAAACCTACAGCTCAGCAATTCAGTTAGTCTAACTAGCCAGCCTGATCCCGGGATTCCTTGTCTCACAGTACTGTTATTACAAAAGAGCCACCACACAACACTTGCTGGGAATTTCCCTAGATTCTGGGAATTGAAATCCCAGTCCTCATACTAGAATGCCACGTGCTTTATTCATTGATCTAGCTCCCCAGCCCCAAATCTGTAAAAATTTCTAACAGAACTCATGATTTTGTGCTAGGACTTTAAAGAATCTAGGAAGAGGGATGCTGGGTATGATGAAGGGGCAGAAAATGAGTTATGTATTTCTGCTGTGAGCATACAAGAGACTTCTCTGACTGAGAACACTAAAACAAATACCATCTGGATCACTCAGAGCTGAACATCCTCAATTTTAAGATTCTGTGAAACATCCAAGCAGAAAGAAAAATAGCAAATCAGATAAGTGTAGTTAACAGCTCCCACAGAGTGGATTAGTACAGGCAAGTAGATGGAGAATTTTTAAATGTCTAGATTCATATGAGAAAAAGTCACAGGAGGAAATATCAAGAACAGAAGCATGTACCAATCAACAGAGAAGCAGAGTCAGTCACAGAACTAGGCGAGAGTGGACTTTGAGAAGCCATGAAAGATATAGCACAGAGGAGAGCTGCACAGTTCTGAGAGGCCAAGAACATTTTTTCTACTGTAAGAGGCTGTCTTTTGTTTGTTTGAATCTGGTTTAATCAGTACATCTAGTAAGACTGGTTTCAGCAGAGATAAGAGCAGACATATTGCAGAGGACTGAAGACTCAGAGAAAAAGAACAGAGTCACTGACTGCCAACTGTTCCTTCAAGTTTAGCTGTGAAGAGCGTTAAAGGCATAGTAGGAGATACAATCTTTAAAGGTAGGTGACTTATTTAACACACAGTATTTTAGTATATGCCTCTAAGCATACATATGCATCCAGTGGGAAAGGAAGAATTAAAGCATATAACTAGATAAAGGGTCGTTGATGGAAAACGACTGTGAAGGTAAATCATGGGTAAGAGTTTTTGTGTTTTTTTGCCTAAAAAATTAAGAACCCTCTTCTAAGAAAAGAGCTAAAGCAACAAGTATAAGAAGATTAGTTCTGAGTTCTTCAAGATTACTTTGAGGGCTGGAGAAATGGCTCAGAGGTTAAGAACACTGGCTGTTCTTCCAGAGGTCCTGAGTTCAATTCCCAGCAACCACATGGTGGCTCACAACCATCTATAATGAGATCTGGTGCCCTCTCCTTGTATGCAGGCAGAATACTGTATACATAGTAAATAAATAAATCTTAAAAAGAAAAGATTACTTTGAATTTCTTGGTTAAAAAAAAGAATCATGATCCTTTTGGTAATGGATAACCACTTTAGGGCTCATCCCCAGGGAAGACTAATTCAGCTCTCAGCATTTTTTAGTGGCCTTAGTTGTCCTGTGAGATTTCTCCTGTCCACATTAGCATGTCTATTGGTGTTGTTATTGTTCAGGTCTTGTTTAGGCAGTTGTACTGTATTATGGGTGTAACTTCTCTGGCATTTCTAGGAAACCCTGACACACTTTCAGGTCCTTTGGCTCTGACCATGGTTCTGCCTGTTCTTCTGAGGTTTTTCTCTGAGCCTTAGGTGTAGAAGTTGTATTGTAGATGTATCCACTGGGTCTGGATACCCTATGATCAGCTGTTCTCTGCATCTGGACCAGTTGTGGTTTCCTGTAATGGTCTCCATATGTTGTAAAGGAAAGCTTTTTTTTTTTCATGCAGTTAGGAATTATGTTGGTCTAGCAGAGTGGCATTAGTAAATTCTTTTCTAAAATTCATGATCTCACTATCCTTGGGCAGTTATCTAGGTTTCCAATACCAGGCATAATTTCCCTCTTGTTACAGATGTTACTGACAAATGAAAAGTGGTGATCTATCAGAAAAATACTTGATTATCGATTTTGAGGGTATATATGAATTTATAAATGTTAACTTGAAAACATGGCTCCCACCAGTGTGCTTATGCCACTTTGGGCAATGGTTCTGTATCTCTTAGGCTAAAAATTAAAATAAAATAGATCTTCACATTTAGTTGATGGTAGTGGTGGTAGGAAATTTATGGAGCAGGTATAGTAGATAAATTACTAGACCTGGGAATGGAAGATGAGGGTTAGGAAACAAAACAAGTGATCATGGCGCCTGACCTTTACACTGAGCATAAAGATGTAATTAGAAAGACCGAGACTAAGAAAAGGCAAATGTTCTAGTGTCTCAAGGATAATGGAATCAATGCAATTTGAATGGAAGAATATTAGATGATTTGCTCAGAACATGAACGTTTGGAGGTAAATTTTCTGGAGGTCAAATAGTTCAGTATGGTAATAGTCTAGACTGTGATTATTGAGTTGCTGAAGCTGAGTGGAGGTGGTATTTGTTGGAGTTAAGTGGGCTCAATAAATTGTAAGGCTATGCCGTCAATGTTAAACACTCAAGATAATTGGTGCTGGTCAAAGTAACACATAAACCAGGAAATGCCAAGAGATCAAAGAACTGATTTTGAACTTCTGCACAGTCAGGAGCAGATTGGTAAGGGTTCTCATCCATCTGGTACTTCAGGGACCCATTCCCTTTCATTTTGTAACCCTGACAACTCAACACTATTTCCAAGGTTGCTGCAGCAGAATAGGAGAAGACACAGGTCAGATGGGTACTTTGACTCTAAACTTGGATGAAGCTTGGAAATGATATACATCATTTGAGCTCACTGTTTACTGGCTACTACAGTTCAAATGGCCTGCTCTAATTACAAGGATATAAGTTCTAGCTGTTATAATCCTCTTCATGTCAAACAGTAGGATTTGGAATAGGGGAAGAAACTAGATTAAGGTTGTTGCCTTTACTCTAATGGAAAACTGATAAAGGGCCAAATTCTTAAAAGTGTGCTATAGGAACATCATTTTGACAGTGGAATTCAGAATGCATTGAAGGAGTGGTAGTTATTAGAGTCAAGAAAAATGACTAGGAAGTGTGAGATAATGGAGTCCTGACTAAGAGTAGTCTCCATGGAAATGCAATGCCTTATGCAGGGCACACGAAGGGAGAAAAATATCAGCAAACTTTGATAACAGTTGCTGCATAGCTTATCTGCCTTCAGCATTAATCCTCAGAAGAACCAGCTTGACCTTGGACAGGGATGGGAGAAAAGAGAAAGATAGATGAGATGTTTACAGAAGAGCTCACAATGGTAGAATAATGGGCAGAAAGATTAAAGGGGAAGGGAAAAGTGGGGAAAGAGCCTGAAGAAAGGGCCCAATGGACACATGACCTCTGAGTTGGGAGGTAAAAGGCAACAGTGATTAACTGCTGCTAAAGGCCACACACTGGCTGTTCTGGCATCTCCCCTATGAGTTGGAAAACTTAAAGAAGTACCTTGCCAAGTTAGCTTTTATTCACTGTTATTGCAGGCTTTATGTGCCAAATGCATTGCTCCACATAGAGCATTTTTCTTTTATTGAAAGTAGTTTGTTTTCATACAATATATTCTGAGGATGGTTTCTCCCTCCTCCACTCTTCCCAGTTCTCCCCAACTTCCTCTCCCATTGGGACCCACACCTTTTCTGTCTCTCCTCAGAAAATAAACAGGCTTCTTAGGGATAATAATTAAGTAAAATACATACAATGAGATAAACAAAAAACAAACCAATTAGAATATGACAAACAACCAAACAAGAAAAAGAGCCAAAGAAAAAGCGCAAGAAATTCATATAAATAGAGAGATATACACTTATTCTCACACACAGGAATCCCATAAAAGCCCAAACCAGAAGAAGCCATAATATATATGCAAAGGTTAAAAAAAAGTCTTGACTTAACATGAGACAAAGACCCTCCAATGATGCTGCTGAGTTCATTTTGTGTTAGCCGTCTACTGTCCGGCAAGGGGCCTACCCTTAGCAGTGATTTGTTTCTCCAATGAGACTCCCTTGAAGAAAATTAAATTTTTATTTGCAAGTGGCTACCAATTCAAGATAGATTCTGGGTTAGGGATGTGGGCATGTGTCCATTTCTGCTCTCAGCTCTAGGACCCCCATCTGGTGAAGACCCATTCAGGCCCTGTGCATACTCTTTCCCTTTCTGTGAGTTCATTATGTGTGCTAGTCCTGCAGTGTCTAGAAGACCTTAAGTCTTTAGTGTCCTCCATCCCTTCTGGCTCATACACTCTTTCTGCCTCCTCTTCTAGAGAATTATCTGAACACTTAAGGAGGGATTTGATGGATACTTCCCTTTCAGGGCCGAGTGCTCCAAGGTCTCTCACTTTCTCTGTAATGTCTAGCTGTGGGTCTCTGTATTTGGTCCTATCTGCTGCAGGAGGAAACTTCTCTGATAATGGCTGAGCCAGGCACAGATTTATAAATATAAAAGAATGACGTTAGGAATAATTTTATTGTTAGATTCCTTTATCAGAGAAGTAGTATTTTGTTTTCCCCTAGGTCCCTGGCCTATCTACTCTCAGGTTCTTGATTAACCAAGCAGCATTGGGTACAGGTTCCATCCCATAGAATTGGCCTTAACTCAAATTAGATTTTGGTTGGTTACTCCCACAAGCTTTGTACCACTATTACACTGGCGTATCTTACAATCAGGTCACTCTTGTGGATCAAAAAATGTGTAGCTTGGTTGGTGTTTACCTTCTCCACTGGTAGCATGTACAGTACCTTCCAATATCATGAATACTAATCTGTAAGGGTGAAGTTCTAGGTAGGTAGTATCTTGACTTCTCCATATACAATGAATTGTATAGGTGTTGTCTTTAGCAACTCTCAGTTTGTGGACAGCAACCAATAGCCTGGGTTGCTTAGGTGTTCCCATGGGACCACTTAGGCCAACAACTCAATTAGATGTAACCCAGTCTCAATACTGGAAGCTTCATTTGGTGACCAGAGATGTACAGTTGCAGCTCTGTCCCCCTGTTATTTGGCAGTTTCATTTTAGATCACCTTCATATATGTATATATTACAGGAAGCTTCTACTGTATTAGGTTTCCATTTTGTTTCTCATGTGACTCTTAGTTTTAGCTGTCCCTCCTATATTCCCTTCTTGTTCCCCCTTTCCCCCCTAGTTTGCCTATCCCATTCCTGACTCCTATCCATCCATCCACACATAACTATTTATTCTATTTCTCCTTCCTAGGGAAATCTATCTGTCCCCCTACTCTCTACCTAACCTCTGTGGTTATATAGATTGTATGTTATTTGTCAATAACTTAGCAACTAACACCCACATATAAGTAAATATATACCACATTTGTCTTTCTGGGCCTGAGTTACCTCACTGAGGATGATTGTTTCTAGTTCTATTCACTTACCTACAAATTTCATAATTTCATTTTTAATGAGTGAGTAATATTCCATTGTATAAATGTACCACATTTTCTTTATCCATTCATCCATTGACAGACATCTAGGTTGTTTTCAATTTCTGGATATGATGAATAGAGCTGCAATGAACATGGCTGAGCAAGTGTTTCTGTAGTAGGATGAACTGTCCTTTAAGTATACGCCCAAGAATGATAGAGCTGAATCTTGAAGTAACTCCATTCCCATATTTCTGAGGAACTGCCATACTGATTTCCATAGTGGCCATACAAGTTTGCCTTTCTACCAGCAATGGATGAGTGTTTCCTTATTCGACATCCTTGCCAGCACGAGCTATCATTTGTTTTAGTGGCTGTACAAGTTTGCCTTTCTACCAGCAATGGATGAGTGTTCCTTTACTCCACATCCTTGCCAGCATGAGCTATCATTTGTTTTATTGATCCTGGCTATTCTGATTGGTAGAAGATCAAATCTCAAAGTAGTTTTGATTTTAATCTCCCTGATGACTAAGGATATTAAGCTTTTCTTTAAGTGTTTCTCAGCCATTTGAGTTTTCACATTTGAGAATTTTCTGATTAGATCTATACCCCATTTTTAATAAAACTGTTTTCTTGATGTCCAGGTTTTTTTTTTAGTTCTTTATATATTTTTTATATTAGCCCTCTATTGGATGTGTAGTTGGTAAAAACCTTTTCCCATTCTTTAGCCTGCTGCTGTGTCTGAATGACAGTATCTTTTGTCATTCAGAAGCTTTTCAGTTTCATGAGGTCCCATTTACTGATTGTTGAACTAAGTGTCTGTGCTACTGAAAGTCTTTTCCTGTACCAATGAGTTCAAGATTATTCCCCCACTTTCTCTTCTACCAGTTTCAGTGTATCTGGCTTTATGATAAGGTCTTTGATCCATTTGTAGTTGAGTTTTGGGCAGGGTGATAGAGATGGATCTATTTGGTTTCCTCTACATGCAGCCATTCAATTTGACCAGCACCATTTGTTGAAGATGCTGTCTCTTTTCCATTGTGTATTTCTAGCTTCTTTGTCAAAAATTGGCTGTCTGTATGTGTGTGGACCTATGCTGGGGACTTCAACTTGTTTCCATTGATCAACATGTCTGTTTTTTTTTTTGTGTCAATGCCATGCTGTTTTTATCACTATAGTTGCGTAGTACAATTTGAGAGCAGGCATGGTGGTACGTCCAGCAATTCTTGTATCATTCAGGAGCATTTTAGCAATCCTGGATTTTTTTTTTTTTTTGTATTTCCATATGAAAATGAAAATTGTTCTTTCAAGTTCTGTGAAGAATCATATTGGATGTTCAGTTTCCTCAAAACCATTTATGAAACGGTTGTCTTTTCACCAATGCATTTTTATTGGCACCTTTGTCAAGACTCTGTTGGCTGTAACTGAATGGGTTTGTTTCTGTGTCCTGTGTGTTACTCCATTGATCTACACGTCTGTTGGGTGTCATGCTGTTTTTGTTACTACAGGTCTGTAGTATACTTTGAAACGAGGTATTGTAATACCGCAAGCATTCTTCATTTTGTTCAGTATCTCTTTGGCTATTCAGAGTCTTTTGTTTATTTTTAAGTGAAATAGAGCAGATTTAGTAATGATTCCTTCTTCACTTTTTCAGGTTAATCTGTTATGCTCTCATAAGTCCTATACATATTTGCATTCTCAACAGTCTCCAAAATCCGATCTCAAAGCATCTGTATCCTAGCCAGGCTGTGGTGGCACACACCTTTAATTCTAGCACTCAGGAGGCAGAGGTAGGTGGATCTCTGTGAGTCTCAGGGCAGCCTGGTCTACAGAGTGAACTCTAGGACAGCCAAGGCTGTTACACGGAGAAAACTTGCCTCAAAAAAAAGTATTTGTATCCAAAACTTAGTCTCACTGGATTACTACATTCCAAAAACACCTAAGACATGACCAAAAGTGATCAGAGATCACTCTCTGCTGGATCTGAAGCTTAGAACAGCAACTCAACAATGTTTTACAGGAAAACAATGAACTGAATTTGCTTTTTTAAAAAAAAAGGTACCTATGGCATGTCAAGGATGAGGAAGATAAAGTGTGGAGGCTGAGAGCTGAAGGACACCATTATGAACTTATAGAAGTGTGTAAAATTGAGAGTAACTGGTTTATAGGGAACTGGAGAAGAGTGGTGTCACAGCTAGAGAGATAGGAATGACTCAGAGTTTGACTTAGAAGACATAAACAAGATATTTTTCTTAATTGTATAAAGTATGAGCACACCACTTCAAATTATTTGGCCAATAATAAATTGAAAATAGCTATGAGCATTTTGTACATATTAGCTCATTTAATTCTTATTCCTGTCTTCTGAGATCAGTGTATTCATTGTACCCACTCCAGGAACCAAACAAAAATGAGGCAGGCATGAAGCCTTAAGTAACTTTTCCAGAGATTTCAGAGCAATAGAACTGAGACTCAATCTCAAAATAAGTCTCTCCAGAGTTTATGCTCCTGAACACTCTGGAGTACTGACTTACACCAATGTAATGTGCCTTCTTGGCATAAGTAAATAAGGCATGACATGAAATAGTCAGATGCAAGAAATCAATCAAGGGAAGAAAAGGCACATGAGTAAAACACACACACACACACACACACACACACACACACACACACACACACACGCATACTGAATTCTACTTTAAAAGATGATTGATTATATCTGATACTGGAAAAATGGAATAGACTAACTTTTCCTTACTAATTCAACTTAATTTTAGGCAAAAGTATTGAACATTATATATGAAACAAGTAGAAGACTAATAAAGACTGAGAAATCAGGACAAATAGTGATCTTGGGACCCAAGGAATAGCATAATGGTGAGTTCCCTTTATTTTCTGTTTGCCTTATATATCCCAGACATGAAACTGAAGAAGTCTTCAACTAAGAAATACCAACGGGTGAAAACAAAAAGTTCCCAATAAATGCCTATACTCCCTAGCCAAAGGACAAGCAAAAGGGACAGCTTAGTGAGCCAGTAAACTTTTAGATAATAACTATTCTACCCTAGCCAAGCCCCACTAAAAAAATCTGTGACTCTATCCCACAGATGCCAGTAAAGGACATGTAGACTCCCTACCACCCTCTCAGGGCTATAACCAGGCAGCTAAATATCAACAGGCTATTGTGAGACAAGCCCAAGTAGGGAACTGGGATTTTTAATCAGTACAAGCTGAAAATAAGGACACCTTCTTGAATCTTCACATGTCAGTGGAGCCCAGCAATAATGATGTACCCTCCCCGTCCCTGTTGCAGTGGTTTCACAGGGAACAGAGCAAAGTGCAAGAACTTTCCTCACTGATCAGCAATGCTACGTCCACTGTCCACCCTTCCCCACATACCAAAGAGACACCCGCACAGTCCATCCATATTTTCACTGCACTACCCTCAACAGATAGAATGGCACTTGGAAAGAACAAGTCTTCCATACCGTTCTCAACTGGGAAGCATCTGTGTAAACTAGTAAAGGCACTAGAACCTCGAGCTGTCCGCAAGAGTAATAAGGAACCTATGCAAGTTCAATGTCAGGGGAAGGTGACTGATAAATTTGGACTTCTACTCTCACCTGTCAGTAATAAGGGAAATGGCCTTCTTTTCCAAAGCAGTGTGAGAAGCAACCAAAATACAAGTTGGAAATAAGACCGAGAAGTCTGATACAGTACACATAATATGTCCAGGTTTTAGTAAATTTGACTGCTGCACCTATAACTAAGATCTCAAACTCAGTAAAAATACAATCAATACATGCTCCAAGATGACAGTGACATTAATATTTTCTGACAAATGCTTTAAAGAAGCCCCTTTAAAATGTCCCAATACACAGTTACTTACTTAAAAAAAAACCTTAATGATTATTTTTAATTCTCTAAATTTATAGGGCATAAGGTGACATTTTAATATTGATATACAGTAGATACTGATCAAACCAGCATATTTTTCTTTTTTCTTTCTTTAAATTTTATTTATTTTTTCCATTTTCCATCCCAACCACAACCCCTCACTTTCCCCCTATCCCAACTCCTCATCCATTCCTCAGAAAGGGTAAGGCCTCCTGTGGGGAGTCAACAAAGTCTGCAAATATTTATTATTTCAATCTTCTTTTCACTACCATGTGCCTGGGGCCTTCTAGCACTTTTCTTTTAGTTATTCACAAAATATCCAGGGCAAACTCTATCTGTATATCAAAGACACACCTGTATGTACATATTACTGTTGCTCTATCTACAATAGATAAGATATGGAATCAATCTATATGCTCATAAATGATTGATGTTTGAATAAAGTGCAGTGTATATATACTCATAAATTGGAACCAAATGAAAACTTATATTTAGTAAAGAAACAGGAACTTTCAAACAAACAAACAAAAAAAAGTACTCAAGAATTTGAGTGAAGCCAAAAGACAAAACTCAAAGAAATTCATACCAAGCCATATAACTAAACTTTTGGAAACTCAATGACAAAGACAGTATATTGCTATAATGAGACATGGCACCTTATGAACAGGGCACAGACATTGACACCAATTTTTCCATACATGAAACATATAGAGACTAGAAGCTAGTTCCATTGCAGTTTTCAAGTACTGATAAAACTGTCAACCCATATTATTATACCCAGTCAAAATATCCTTCAAATTGTAGCAAAAATTAAGTCATTTTCAAACAAAGAAAAATGTTCTTCCCTGAGGAAAGTTTTCTAAATGGCAGAAAAGCAATAAAAGAAGGAATAATTAAACTTCAGGAAGAAAAGAAAAAAGAAAAACTTTGTTGAATACAGTATGTTTTCCTCAAATTTAGTGTTCTTATTATTCTCAACTTTTGAAACAAAATCTGTAACATTTTCTGATATGACTCTAAATGTATACTAAAGTAACCTATACTAAGGTAGACAAAAGAATACAGGGAAGGAAAATGTTGCTTGAATATTAAATCAGTCTTATAATAAAAAAAAAAAACCGATACCAGCTATTGGGGTAAATACTGAAAGATCAGAAAGTCAAAGGAACAAGCCACAGCTACCACCTCTTACCTCACTAATTCCTCAGCCTGAAAAACCTCTAGTTCCTTTCTCCTCAGCCTTATATACCTTTCTCCGCTCAGCCATCACTTTCTGGGATTAAAGGCACGTGTGCTTCCCATGCAAAGGCATGAGATCTCAAGTGCTGGGATTAAAGGTATGTGATTCCCAAGTACTGGGATTAAAGGTGTGTGCCACCGTTGCCTGGCCTCTATGTTTAGTGAAGTGGCTGGTTCTGTTCTCTGATCTTCAGCCAGTTTATTAGGGTGCACAATATATCACCACAGGAAAACAGAACAAAGAACAAAGAATCAAGCAGAAAGCTACCATGATATATCAAAATTACATTAATTGTAAACAATCTAAGTCTAGCAATTAAAACAGTGGAAGTTTGGAAGAAAAAAAAATATAACTTAATCCTAAACTACCTACCAATATATTCAAACTTCAGGCATATAGATTTACCAAGGACAGAGAGAAATTGCATAATAACAAAAGTATAAACAACCAGAAAAACATACTTAGTAAGTGTACGTGGATTAAACAATAGTGTTACAAAATGCTAAATACAAAATTGACAACTAAAATGGTCACATCCACAACTCTGGATAGAAATTATAACATTCTTCTCAATAATAATTGGAAGAACTAGAACTGAAAAATCAGTAAAGCTATTGAAGAATTCAACCGTTCAATCAATTAAGGAAGTATTCATTATATAACAGAATATATATTCTAAGTGGATATTTCTTCAAAATACTATGAGAGAGTAACCAAACTAGAATATATTAATGGCCATAAAGTAAACCTTGACAAACCTGAAAGCAATAAAGTCACAATGAACTCTAATTAGAAAATAAATGCATTTCGAAGCTTTTAAAAAGCTAAATAAGCATACTTCTAAATCCAAGCATCAAAGAGAAAATATAAATAGAAATTTAAAAATATATTTAGATGGTGATGCTAAATGAAGAAAAACTCGAAAATTTTCACTAAAATCAGGAATGAGGCAAGGATGTCCATTCCCCCTTCTCATGTTCAACATAGTGCTTGAAGTCTTAACTAGAACAGTAAATAACTAGAACAGTAAATAAATCTGAAAGAAAGAAGTCAAATCATCCTTATTTACAGATTATATGATTCGCTACATAAAACACCTTTATATTTCTGCCAGAAAAATTCTTAAACCTGATAAATAAAATCATCAAAGTAGCAGGATGCAAAATTAACATAAAAATCAGTTTCCTTCCTATACACCAATAACAAACATATAGAAAAAGAAATTAAGGAAATAATCCCATTCATAGTAACCTAAAGAAAGACCTTAAAATAAATCTAACCAAGGAATTGAAAGACCTATCCAATGAAAACTTTGAAACACTGAAAAAAGAAATTGAAGAAGAGTTGAGGGGAGGAATAAGTAACTCTAAGGTCAATTGAAAAGCCATATGAAACTGTTATTTATTAGGAATGTATTTTTCATATAAAAGAATATAATTGAAGATATCCTACACAGGAGATTATGTTTATCTGGAAGCTATAGGTTACCAAATTTAAAAAAAAAAAAAAAACAGTTTCAGATGTGGGATACTTCCTTTCAAATTGGTCACAGGTATCCCAGAGATTTCCCAAACAATACAAACTATTGCCATTGCAATTGGTTGCCCATCAGAATGTGATATACTATTGCTCAGACACAGCAGACATTGGATATAGGACATGAAGAAATTAAGTCGATACTGCCTAGGAAGCTTCTGCTTACTAGCTCTAGCTTACTGAAGGTGCTATGAGGCTGCTGGAAGAAAACAAAGTCATTACCAGTTTTACCCAGTTGCAAACCCTGTAAACTTCAATAATATCTGACATGGCAAGGTATGTTTAACGGGTGTGATAGAGCATAAATATTATGGGGATAATCAGCTGTTTTCTGCTTAGACTTAAGGCCCACTTGACAGGAGGAAATCCTTGCCTAATACTGGAAATCTGGTCAAGAACTCACAATTGGAGCCCCAGGGCTGAGCCTATTAGTGTTATTTTGCTAAATGTAAATAGCATAAAACTTCCCTCTTAGTATCTATCACTCTATTCATACTGTACTGTAGCTCTCAGGCTTCATCACAGACATTTTTGTGCAGTGGGTGGGGGTTAACACAGAAACTCACAACTGGTCAAAGTGCAGGAAATGAGTGACTATGGAGTGGGCAACCACAAATAGGACATCTGTATC
Organism: Peromyscus leucopus; assembly: GCF_004664715.2. Classification (NCBI taxonomy): domain Eukaryota; kingdom Metazoa; phylum Chordata; class Mammalia; order Rodentia; family Cricetidae; genus Peromyscus; species Peromyscus leucopus. The sequence goes on from NC_051083.1 coordinate 95,180,650, forward strand.
ACATGCCCATCCCAAGGCTCAGGGACTACCACCGAAGAGGCGCAGGAAGACTGTAAGAGCCAGAGGACAGGGGGAATCTGAGCAACACAGTATCTTCTGGACATGACGGGACTGCAGTACTCATGAACTTAGAAGCTCTGGCTGCCTGTACAAGGTGTGAAAAAGGTCAAGCCACTTAATATTCTGCCATGGAGTAGGAAGGGGTTCATTACCCCCCACACATAAGTGAGGAACTAGACAGTTGATAGCTTCTGGAGGAGGAAGAGTCAGTTCTTTAGGATATGGTTCCTGCTAGGTAGACCATACTCTGTCTGATGGTCCAATACCCAGAATCATGTGGGCAGCTCAAATTGTAATCAATGGGTCATTAAGTTGAATATTTTTTTTAAAAAAAAATATGTTGAGCTGAATGTAAATGTGGATAAGACATACCAAAATATTTGGGACATAGCTAAAATAACACCCAAGAGTTAATGCACAGCACTGCATGAAAATAAAACGTGCAATCAATGACTTCAATGCTTAAAATCTAAAAAAAAGCAACACAAATACAAAGCAAGCAGAGGAAATAGTATAAATAAGGATATATAAAACTACCATGACTCAATAATGAATAGAGATTTCAATAACCTAACATTTTATATGATTTTTAAAATATTTCTTATCTGAGAATTTCATATATGCACATATTGTATTTTAATTAAAATTGCCCTCCCCATTTCTTCCCCAAACTCCTTCACCACTTTCCATCCCAACTTCACATGCACTTAAAAAAACCTATATGTTCATAGGTATGCAATCATCTCCTGGAACATAAGCATCCCTTTCAAGAGCCACATCCCTGAAGAAAACTGACTACTGTCCCTCTCCCAGATGCCATCAGTTGCCTGTAGCTTCTAAACTAGGCATAGGACTCGACGGCACTCTCCCCTGTCCATGCTGGAATTTTGGCTTGATCTTGTGCAGGTCATGTGCATGCAGTCACAACTCCTGTGAGCTCATGTGTGCAGCAGCATTGTTATGTCTGACAAATCTTATTTTGCTGCAGATGTCTGCTACCTCTAGCTTTTACAGCCTCCCCACCCCCCTTTTCTGCAATGATCCCTGAGCACTAAGGGGAGAGGTTGGGATAAGAATGGCTCACTTTGAACTGGAGATCCACAATCTTATTCTCTGCGTATTGACCATGGTGGATCTCTGTGTTAATTTCAAGCTATTGAAAAAAAAGCTTCTCTGATGAGGGCTGTGATATACACCAACTTACGGGTATAAAGAAAAGAACTTATGAGGAAAGTTACTACTATGTCCATTTAACAAAATAATAGTACTATTAGTTTCTCCTCTAGAAACTATGACCTAGCCAGGCACAGGTTTTTGTCCCAGTTAATGATGCCAGGTGTAGGTTCAGTTATATGGAGTAGACTTTAAAAATAATCAGAATGTAGTTGGTCACTCCATAAAATTTATGCTACTGTTGCCCTGGTACATGTATCTTGACAGGATATTCATTACTGTAGATCAAAGGCTTCTCAGCTAAGTAAGACTGTTGATTACTTTTCTACCCTGAGAGCATGCACATAACCTTCCAGAACCACCAAAGCTGGCAAATAGGAATGAAGCTTCTAGGTCAGTACTAGCTTGATTTCTCCATGTGCCATGATGCAAGTGTGTGGCATTGTTAACAATAGGGTCTTACTATAAATTTCTTGAGAGTAACTAAAAGCAATAGCAATAACCTATAATGTTTAGGAGTGGGCCAATGGGACCCCACTGACTAAAAACTGGAAAAGATGTACTTTATACCTTGCACTGGTTTCCTGTTTATAGTTCCAGACCACAATAGTTTTCACCAGATAATTCAGCCTAATATTTAAAGAATAATTAACTCAACTTTTTCACAATCTCTTGGAGGGAAAATAGTGGTGAGAATTCTGAAGCCTACTCAAATCAAATATAGCATAAAAACAAAAGCTATAGAGAGCAAAACTCATAGACATTGGTGCAAAAATCCTTAACAAAATACTAAGAACGGAACTCAGATGTATATAATGAGAATTATATATCACAACCAAGTAGCATTTACTCTAGAGACACAAGTCTGTTTCACGTCTGAAAATCTGTGCTATTCGGCATGTTAGCAGTCTACAAAAGAAAAATGTATGTTAATATCAATCTATTCAGGAAAGCAACTGGATTAAATTCAACATTCATTCATGATAATTTCTCTTAGAAAAAAATAGGAGCAGAAGGGAATTTCCTCAGCATGAAGAGCATTTGAAAAGTACCTGAAACTAGCATTACAGTAAATGATGACAAATGAGTGCCTTTTAAGCAATAAATGGAATTCTGTGCAATGCAAAAGAGCAAGAAAAGAGAGGTTTATATACCAGAAGAAATAAATTCTTTCCTTTTTGAAGATGATATGATTTATCTGCATAGAATTTCCCAATAAGCTAAAAATAAATCTTATAAAATGAATGTTAATTCAGCGAGAGCCTGGGATGTAAAATCAACCTGCTAAAACCAAGTACAGTGTTTCCACATAAAGGAAGGAGCATAAAGCCGCTGAAGTTGAAAATGTAGCACTGCTTTCATTTGCAGGAAAGGAGGAAGGAGGGGAGCAGGAAGTAGAGTAAATGAAACAAGAAGAGATGGGAAGAAAAAAACAAAAGAAAAAGGTATAATTAGAGGCTACGGAGAGTAGAATTCTGGAACACATTCATTGTTATAGTTAGACAGGAGCATGAATATTGAGGTACAATATAGCACACTAAAGAAAATAAATTATAATAATATGTTGTGGATTTTAAAAAACTAGAATTTTGACAGCTTTCATCATTAAGAAATAATTAACATTTGAGGAGATGAATCTATTGAACTATATTTAAACATTGTATTATGTATATATGTATTGAAACATTATTCTAGACCTGTCCTTAAATACATTGTATGTCTTTATGAATTAAAATTAAAGTTTAGACAAGAACGAGGACAGCACCAATTGACATGCTAACAAGGAAGTGGTAAAGCTCACCAGGCCTCAACCTTAGACAAAGAACTACAGGCAACCAAAGCGTGCTGAGAGCAGGAGAAATGGTCTTCTCCAGGAAGAAGGTCCCACGATTGCTTATTCAATACCAAGTGGTCAGCTCTGAAAACATGTACATGCCAGTAACATTATATAGACCAAGCAGTGTGGTGTGTGTGTGTGTGTGTGTGTGTGTGTGTGTGTGTGTGTGTGTGTGCATGATTAAGGACAAGAAGGCCATGAATTTGAATGAGAGCAAGGGTGTACATGGGAAACGTTAGAAGGATGGAAGAGAAGGGGGAAAATGATGTACTTATATTTTAATTTCAAAATACAAAAAAAGTATTTAAAATATACTTGATACTGTTCATTCAAACTAAAAAATTTTAAGTTAAAATGAATTACATAAACAGGATAACCAGGCTATAACACACAGTCCTAGAGAAACAACAAGGAGGACCCTAAGAGAGACACATGAATCACCATGAAAAGGGGAACTAGATGAGATCTCCTGGGTAAACTGGTGAGGGGAGCAGGGGGTGGAGAGGGAAGGAATGGGGGATACAAACATTAAGAACCTGGATGGTCAAGTTGGGGGAGGGACAAAGGAGGGGGAAAGCGACAAAGAGATTTCTTGATAGAGGGGGCCAGTATGGGGTTAGGGAGAAACCTGATGCCAGGGAAACTTCCAGGAATCCACAAGGATGACTCCAGCTAAGACTCCTAGTAATAGTGGAGAGGGTGCCTGAACTGGCCTTCTCCTGTAATCAGATTGGTGACTATCCAAATTGTCATCATAGAACATACAGTAACTGATGGAAGCAGATGCAGAGATCCACAGCCAAGCACGGGGCCGAGTTCCAGGAGTCAAGTTGAAGAGAGGGAGGGGGATTATATGAGCCAGGAGAGTCAAGATCGTGATGGGGAAACCCACAGAGACTGCTGGCCCGAGCTGATGGGAGCTCATGGACTCTATACTGACAGCTAGGGAACCTGCATTGGACTGACCTAGACCCTCTGCGTGTGAGTGACAGTTGTGTAGCTTGGTCTGTTTGTGGGGCCCCCAGCAGTGGGACCAGGATCTGTCCCTGGTGCATGAGCTGGCTTTTTGGAACCTATTCCCTATGGTGGGATGCCTCACTCAGCCTCGATGAAGGGGGGAGGAGCTTGGTCCTGCCTCAACTTGATATGCCATGCTTTGTTGACTCCCATGAGAGGCTTTACCCTTTCTGAGGAATGGGTGGGGGTAGGGAGGGAGGAGGTAGGGGGAGGGAACAGGAGGAGAGGAAGGAGAGGAAACTGTGGTTGGTATGAAAAATAAAAAAAAAATATTGCTGCTATGCTCTTGGTCACTCTGTGATCCTCACATATTACCTCTTATTTCTTTTGTAATTCTCAGTAGCTGATTAATCACTCTAACAGGTCTCTAAATCTTCCTTATCTGCACATCTTCAATTTCCTGAAAAATAGCCACATGAGAACAAATTTTTCTTTGGGATGTAGCAACAGGGATCAGAACAATATTCTCTTGAGAGCTTAATATAATGAAAAGAAGGCAGTCCTGGGGCTTCAGAAATTGTACCTCATCCCAGTCTTTACTAATTAGCAGAGGCATCTAGGAAAAATCTACTTATTCTCTGCAGATTTTAGTAACCTCGTCATAAAAGAATAATCTCTGAGGATGCCATTAGCTGTGACATTCTAGGAAATAAAACATAGGCTGCCCTAGGGAAGAGAATCTTCCTCATCCTGAGTTAATTGGACTGGGTTTGCGAATGCCATTCCAGTTCTTAGACACCTGTAATGATTGCTTACTCTTAAGAAGTCACTGTGGTTTGAGGGCCTTCTATATGCTGGGGCAATGGAACTGATGTTGCAGATAAGCTGTTTGTGTAAATGTTTGGAAAATAGGCCACCTAGGAGAGGCAGTGCAATGAGACAAGAAGTTCGTGTCAGGCAAAAGGTGCTTGAATCTGAGACTCAGGCAGCTCAACTCAGTGGTGCTTGGAAGGAGTCTAGATGAGTGGATGCAGCATAGAAAGTAAATTTCCTATTCACCAAGACCAGCCAAGACATGCCTAATGAGTAGTAGTTCTAAACACACAAGGATATTATTAAACCAGTGGCCGGAGTTTAAATAAGGAAAAGTGAAGAGAGTAGAAGGATAGGGAGAGGAAAGAGGAGAGAAGAAAGGAGAGGAGATGGAGAGGGAAAGAGAAGGAAGAATATGAGAACAGGAGAGGAGAGAAAGAGAGAATGCTTAACAAGGTGGAAGGTTCAAGCATAATATACTGTGACAACCTGATTTACCTCCCAATCTCTTCTTGGTTTCAACTTCCACACTATCATCAAATTTATTCACTGAAGCCCACAGCAGTGATCTTGTCTTCTGAAAGAGAGCAAAAATGAGAGTATTAGGAGAGTTTGGAGGGAGGGAAGGGAGGGGAGAAATATTGTAATTTAATCTAAAAAATTAAATGCATACATATATACACACACACCTTTATAAGTGTGTATATATGTATACATTTTTTACAGTTGATATATAGTTGAAATATTTTTTTTAAAATGTATACAGTTAAGGTTCACAGTACGACTCTATACATATACATATATAGGTCATATGTATGTGTGTGCACGTGTGAAAATAATTATCCAATCGAGAAAATTAATTCTATAATCTCGTGTCATTACCATAGTTTCGAAGGTACAGAAATGCATATTGATTTTAAAGACATTCCTGTACAGAACCATTTCAGAAAAGAACTCCAGGGTGCTCTCTGCAAAAAGTACCACATCAGAGTTTATTTTTTGTGGCTTCATTTTCTCATGTTTAGCCACCAAGACATTCAGAGGACGCTGTAGTTGGGGATTAAAGGGGTCCAAGTACAGTTTGTACTTAGTATAATCTATGTAATGATGATCTTTCAGGCATGCAGAATACAATAGTTTTTAAAGGGGGTCATGGCAAGACTGCAAAGGAAACCCTGCATGGTCAGACCATGTGCTACAGGGTGAAAATTCCTCCGTGAAGCCCCCAACATTCAGCATGTAATAGACCTGTAGGAGTAAGCTCGAAGATACAATAGCAACTAAGGAAGGCAGAGGAGTGAGTCAGCAGCACATGCTGATCAGGAAAAGGTACAGGCAGTGTGGAAAGCAAGCCCAAGAAAGGCTATGGTGGCTACAGCCTGTTAGTATATAGAAGTGACTGACCTTACAAGCCCTTGAGGGACCATACCTACCATTGTGTCAGCATGGGTCTTTGGGAATTCACATTTGGCTAGATAGTGGTAATACCTTGGGCCAAGCCTCTTTCCTTTTATACCACAAACATTCACTCTGTTATATAACTTACTTTTTATTTCTAAAACTTTTACACGAGTGCCTCAAGTCTAAGAGTTTGCATTTTGAATTTTGAACAATACTGCAACAGTTAAGATTGTACAGAGTCAAGGATGGACTGACTACAATTTTCATTGTGAAATGGACATGAACCATGAACCATTAGATGTTCTGGGCAGAATAATATGGTTAGGATAATGGGCCCTCAAATGGCCATGTGATAAAGGGTGGCACTATTTGGAGGTGTTATAACTTTTTAGACATGGAGTTTTGTATGTGGTCCTTATGTCATTGGAGACATGCTCTCAAAGGGGGTTATGGGACTCTGATCTCTTCCAGTCTTGCTCTGCTTCCTGCCTTGTGTGGTGAGGGTTTTTGCTCCATTATATGATATCACTATGCTTTGATGTCCTCACAAGTGACATAAAGCCATGAGGACACACAGTCTTTGATAGGAATCTCCAGCCCCATAAACAAAAACAAACCTTTTATATTTATAGGTTAACTACTTCAAACATTTCCTTCTAGTAACAGCGAAGCTGACTAATACAATATAGAAATGTCACTGATTTCTTTTTTGATTTTGTATACCAAATGCTTAGTGTATTCATTTGTTAGTTCTAAGACTTTTTTTTTCAGAGTGTGCAGGGTTTTCTATATATAATAACATGCAAACTGCAGAAACAATTTTTCATTTTCCTATTCATTAGAGATGACCTTTCTTCCTTTTTTCCTTCCTTCTTCACTCCATCTATACCTTCCTCTTTACTCCTGCCTCTCCCTTCATCCCCCTTTCCTTCTTTGCTTCCTTTCTTTCTTAACTAATTGCTCTATGCAAGCCTTTAGTACTGTATTAAGTACAGTAAGAATTTTCATTTAATCATGAAGGAAAACTGCTTTTCCCACAACTAAGTACAAATATTTGTTTGTCTTCACATCTATAAATATTTGTTATATGCATTGTTATGTGTTTGTATTGTTATGGTAAATTGCATATATGATGATAAATGCAGTATTGTATTGACAGCTTTATTATTATATAAGGGCCATATTAATTTTGCCAAGATATTTTAGTTAAAATATGTTTATTTTATTTTTATTTATTAAGAAATTTTATTATTTATTTTACATACCAATCACAGATCCCTCTCTTTCCTCCTCCCACCCCTTTAGCCTTCCTCCCTTCCCAACCCCCTATTCCTTCCTACAAGAAAGTAAGGCTTCTCATGAGGAGTCAGCAAAGCCTGGTACATTCAGTAGAGGCAGGTCCAAGCCCCTCCCCCTGCCTCAAGGCTGTACAAGGTATCCCACCATAGGTAGTGGGCTCCAAAAAGCCAGCTCATGCACCAGGGATGGATCCTGATCCTACTGCCAGGGGGCCCTTAAGCAGATCAAGCTACACAACTATCTCACTTATGCAGAGGGCCTAGTCCAGTCCTGTGGAGGCACCACAGATATTAGTCTAAATTTCATGAGTTCCCACTAGTTTGGTTTGGTTGTCTCTGTAGGTCTCCCCATCATGATCCTGATGCCCCTTGCTCGTAGAATCCCTCTTCTCTCTCTTTGACTGGGCTCCTGGAGCTCCGCCTAGTGTTTGGCTGTGAATCTCTGAATCTGCTTCCATCAGTTACTGGAGAAAGGCTGGATGGTGACAGTTAGGGATACTCACCGATCTGATTACTCTCTGTCTTCTGATTGGACAATTTAGTTCACTTAAGTGAAGAACCGTTATTGGTAGGTAGAGTTATTATTGCCATTTTGTTCATTGATTTGTGTCTCTTTCATTCTTCCCTTTTCCTTCCCTTGCTGTGGTTGTCTGTTGCTTAAGCATTTTTGTGTAAGTTGTGTGTTTTGATTCCTTTCTCTTTACATTTTGTGTATTTACTATACATCTTGTTTGGTGGTTAATATGAAGATTGCACACATTTTATAGCTTTAGCAATCTTTTTTAATCTGAAAGCAACTCATCTTCAAATGCTATAAAAACTTTGTAATTTCACCCACATAACACATATTTTTAAGCATTTCCTGGGCCACTTGGCTATGCAAATCTTTTCAGTACTGTGTATAAGACAAAAAAGAGATGGGTTTTTGGGATGAATCCCACAAAACCTGGTGTCCATTCAGTTTACCTCTCTTCCCAACAGTAAATCAATAATAGACTGCAGACTTTCTCTTGAAACTTAGGGTGGGGATGAAATAGATAAATTGAACATGTACTACCTACTTTTTTCAATGTATATATTCTTTGATTTCTGCTTAGAACTTACCTGTTTGACTACTAGACCTCCACACACAAAACCAAAACAACCACAAAAAAACCACTCATAGCTGGTTTTAATAACTGTTTTACTTTGGAAAGATGATGGTTGAAACTTTTGTTCCACCCTCTTCCTTAAAATTTTAACTACCTAGCACAACTTTTGATGCCTTCCTAGATCTTATTACAACTTAAAGAATCAAGATTTACCTTTAGTTATTATTTAGACATCTATCCAGTACCTCTCTCCGTCACCCCCACTTGTTAGTCTATCAACAAACCACTTGGCCTTCCTAACCTGTGTCCTGTTGCCTTTATATATCTGCCACCATCAAAAATTTCTCATCCTCTTTCTCTGTGAAGTTTTACTTAAGTATTTTAGTTAGTGGGTGTTTCTTTCTCCTCCTTCACTGTTATAGTGCTTTGCATTGCATTGAAGAATTAATCATCATAATGAACTCCACAACACTGTCTCCCTCATTTCCATTTGAGTGGGTGTGTTTGTGTGTGTTTGGACTTTTCTCGAGGAAATATGTATTCCCTTTTCAAACTAAGCTGGAGGAGGTTTAACCTAATACTATTTTGCATGTCCTACAGTGGTTACAATACCAATCACTCAAGGGGTCCTCAAATTTCACTGCTTTACCTTAGCAAATACTTAAAGTGTCCCTGCACCTCCTTCCTTAAACAAGCCCTTCTTACTCTGAAAACCTCGCAAGTGTAGCTTCACTAATTTCTACAAAATCATACCTGGCTTTCTAAATGCAAGTAAGATCTGACTCCTCATCTAAAATAAGCCCACCAATTGCTTCTCATCCCCTAAAGAAAGGGTCTATGACAAGAAGCCCTACTAGAGTTTTGTAAAAGCTAAGATCATTTATTTTTAATGTTATTATCTGCTACCCTACCACACCCGCACTTAGTCTGAGTCTTGATGCATGGTACCATGCTCAGCAAATACTTGATGACTGAATGAATATGCAAATGAGTTATGAATCATTTAATGTCAAAAATAAAACTTCCAAAATTGTGGTTTTGGAAATGTAATTCAGTCTTATTGATTTACAGATTAGTAAAATGAAGTTCAAAGAGTTTAGCCCTAAGCCAATGTTCATTTCAATGTCATGAGAAACTGAACTTGGGCACATTAAAAATGGGTCTTCCAAAATGGAATGGAATGCTCATTCTCTGAGCTTTAAATGGAGAAAGCATGAAAGGAACAGGAATGGAATTCACTGGTCTTGGATAATGCTAGAAAATGTTAGAACTTGGAACAGTATAGTATTTTTAAAAGGCATTTATTTCCTTATTTGTAAAGTATGTTAAAAGCCCAGAGCCATTTTCCAAATATACTTATATAATTTTATGAAGCAAAAAACAAGCAGGTACCGAAAGATCAAAATAATAGCTAAAAATTAAAGGTGTGGAGACTTTGTGTTTGCATAGGTTTTCTTAGAACATCCCACCTCAAATCTAAAGGGAACTTTGACCTCAACTTTTCAATCAAGAGAAGCTTAACCACAGACCAAAAAGTCATCATATGACTTCCTCTCCAGAAGAGCCAGTTAGAGTCCAAAAATCCTCTACATTTTGAATGTAATAATAATAATAATAATAATAATAATAATAATAATAAAATTAAAGGCAAGGATATTATTTTGCCTAAATACAGAAGTCTTAGCAGCCATCCCTCTACCTAGGGATACCACACAAAAACCATGACCATAAAGAGTTCACTGGGCAGAAGCAGACAGTGATTTAGCAATTTTAAAAAGAGGAAGAGTCACTGATGGTCAGAGAATAACAGCCCTTTGCTGGGGATGGTCTTTCTGTATGCTGTGAATATGTGTTGCTACCATTGGTTAATAAAGAAGCTGCCTTGGCCTATGGCAAGTTAGGTTATAGCCAGGTGGGAAATGCAAGCAAAGATACAGGGAGAAGAAAGGCGGAGTGAAGGAGATGCTGCGAGCCCCCACCTGGGAAACAAGATGTAATAGAACTCAAGTAAAGCCATAAGACACATGGCAACACATAGATTAATAGAAATGAATTAATTTAAGATGAATGAGCTAGCTAGTAATAAGCTTGGGCCATCGACCAAACAGCTTGTAATTAATATAGGCCTCTATGTGTTTATTTGAGACCAAACAGCTGTGGGGCACAGGAAAATTTCCGTCATAGTAAGTAAATGAATTTTTCTATGTCTCCAAATTCATTTTCCATGATATCAAGATTTAGTTGTTACTAAAATGTCGAAGACTTTCTGCATTTATTACCCTTTGTGAGATTGTTGCCCATCAAAAATGAAAATGGGTTTCTTTTTCAATACCAAAAGTATGTGAAACCACTCCCGTTTGTCCTGAAGAAACATGACGTTTCTTAAAAGTGGCACAGAAACAACCAGCTTGGAAGTTGAGTATTTACAGGGAGAATGTGTGTGTGTGTGTGTGTGTGTGTGTGTGTGTGTGTGTGTGTGTGTGTGTCTATAAATCATCCACACAGAAAGAATTGCTTTATGGTAAAAAGTAGTCATGTATTGAGAAATCAAACTAAATTACAAATTCCTCAACCAATGAGACAACGCTAGATGAAATGTTTAGATTTCCTTTTGTTTCCCAAGCACTCTGTTGAGCCATTTGACATTTTCAGTTCTTAACTTTTTTCTTAACCCTGGACTTCTGTTTCTGATGAATCCTGAAGAGTCAGCTTCTTCTGAAGGACAATTCTTGAGTAATTGAGAGACTCCTAGAAGCACGAATTCTGGACTTTCTGGGCCATGTGGTTTAGCCAAATATTCATATTCTCTCTCTCTCTCTCTCTCTCTCTCTCTCTCTCTCTCTCTCTCTCTCTCTCTCTCTCTCTCTCTCTCTCTCTCTCTCTCTGTCATCTTCTTACTTTTTATTTACTTTTTTCTGAAAGAGAGAAATAACATGAAGGTGGATGGATATGGATGTGGGAAGGATCTTGGAGCAGTTGTGGGAGGGGAAAGAATGTGATCAAAATAGGTTGTTTGAAAAGAGTCATTAAGTAAAACCACAGTGAAAACCATAGTTAATGGAGTAGGATTTGAGACCTTAAGAGAACCAACTAAGTTCTTGAAATCAGAATATGGAAATTGTATAATAGTTCCTCATACACATTTCAGAAAATTACTAATATTTTCTTTTATCTGTTTAACAGCTTTATTTATGTAGGACTGGCATAGAATAACACACATACTTACATAACCTAGACTGTCTATGACATGGCTAGATGATTTAATCTTATGGGTCTATTGTTGCATATGGGGTCCATCATTGTCCCAAATATTCTTTATGTGGCCCATGGCTGTGATTTCAATCTCTAATATATTTTTGCTTGGTCATTTTGTTTCTTATTTCATTGGATTGTTTCTTTGCACTTGCTTGAAGATCACTGAGCTTCCTTAAAACAAATCCTTGCTAAGAACAGGTAACCATTACAAAATGAACTCCGTGGTTTTTGTATGTGTGCATTTTGTTTCATTTTGTTTAATATGTATTTTTGTCTCTTTAGAGGAGTTATGGGAGCAGAAAGAATGTGATCAAAATTATTGTGTAAAAAAGCCAATAAAAACAAAAAAAACCAGAGGTAATACTATAGGTAATGGTGAAGATGAGAATGCTTTTCCCCTAAGACAATGAATAAGACATGGAAATTTGATATCATCTTTAGATAACATTGACAAGAAATTCTGACCAGTGCAATGTGATAAGAATAAAATTATAAAAGATATCCAGACCAAAATAACTTTCTTTTTGTTTGCAGACTGCATGACACTAAACAGAAAAACTACTGGACCTTAAATGAGTTCATCCAGGATGCAAAATATAAGGTCTACAATTTAAACTTGATTGTCTTTATGTTAACAATCATATATGGTAAACTAAAGTTTAAAATATATTTAACAATAAGATAAAATGTTAAGTACTTTCTTTGTGACAAAGCTGAGAAGAGTCAGTAGACTTCCCATATGAATTTAAAATATTGTTGAAAGAAAGTAAAGCTTTAAATAAATTGAGAATTATTCATTGTTTACAACATCAGAAAGCAGGACATGAAAATGTCATTCTTCCCCAAATTGATCCATAAAGTCAATGCATTTCCAACCAAATTATGAGAGATATTTTCTATAGAATGTGGCAAGCTGATGATTGTAAAATTCCTATAAAAGAGAAGAATCTGTGGGAGGTTCACATTTTCAAAAGAAAAACAAAGTTAGGGTCAGCTAGCTGTACTTGGTTTCAAAATATATTATTTTTTAATTAAGAAATTTTTTATTCATTTTCAAAGTATATTATAAAGCTACCATAATGAAGAGTGTATGGTATTGGCATGAAGATGTACAATGAATTTATATAAGGATGAAATTCATGGCACAAATGTATTTCTGGACAGTTGATTTTTAACAAATCTTCAAGAAAAAGTTTGTGGAAGCACAATTACTTTAACAAATGTTGGTGGCATAATTGCAAATAAGTGAACTTTGAGTTGTATGTTGCATTGCAAATATAAAACATAAGTGAAATGCATCAGAGAGTCAAATGAAAAATATTGACTTATAATGTTTATTTATTTAAAGTTTTTTCATAAAATATGTTTTGATCATATTATTAACCCTCCCTCAACTCCTCTCAGATCTTCCTCAGCTTCATGTTTGTTTTCTGTCAATTTCTATCTCTCTTTCTCAAAAACAAAAAAAATGTGAACCAAAACAAACAAATAAAAAATCCAGTAAGACAAAACAAAAACAAACAAACAAAAAATATGAAGTATATTTTGTGTGGGTTAACTCTTCGCGAACATGAGACCAGTCTAGGAGTTTGGTTGATCTATCCATTGTCATTCCATTGGAGAAAACTAATTTTCCCTCTCGTTGAAGCTATGAATTGCAAATAACTTCTTGGTAGGACTTTTTGCCTGTTTTCCCTTCTCTATGTGGTGTTTTTTTTTTTTTTTTTTTTGGCTTGCAATTGTTCAGGGTTTTTAACAGCTGTCATGGTGTCTGTAAGTTCATATGCGTATCAGTACAGTTGTATTTGGAAAATGCTATTTCCTTGAAGTAATCTATTGCATGTGACTCTTACAATCTTTCCACTTCCCCATCAACAAAGATCCTTGAGCCTTGAGGAGAGGGTTTTGATCAAGACATTCAATTTAGGGGTGAGTGCTCCCAAGTATCTCACTCTCTACACATAGTCCAGTTCTGGGTCTTTGTGTTAATTACTATCTACTACAAGAAGAAGATTCTCTAATGAGAGCTGAGTGAGACACTGATCTATGGATACAGTACTATGTCATCAAGAGTTATTTTATTGCTATGTTCTTTTAGAAGAAAATAATAATAATAAGTTTTCTTGTAGGTCCATGACCTATCTAGTCTCAGGTTGTTGGTCACCTCAGCAGTGTCAGGTATGGGTTAAATCTCATAGTGTAGTTCTTAAATCCAATTTAAAATTGCTTGATTATCCCCATAACATTGGTACCACCATTGCACCAGTATGTCTTGCTATTGTAGTTCACAGAGTTTTTAGCTGAGTGGCATTGATGATTACTTTTCTTCTCCTGTAGTGAGCAGAATACACTCCAGAATCATGAATGATAGAATGAAACCTCTGGTTAGGCACCAGTTCAAATTCTCCATGTTTGATGACATAAGTAGATGTTGACTTCAGCAATATAACCCTACAATCAGGCTGTAGAAAGCAACCAACAACCCTGGAAAATAGCCTGTGGTGTCTGAGAGCATTCTATAAAACCCCTTTGGCCAATGACTCAACAAGATGCAACCAATTCCTGACACTGGAGGTTTTACTTGGTGGCATACGATATCTAGTTAGGGCATTGTCTCCCCCATTATAGGGTCACTCCATTTAAAGTCATTCCATATAAGTATGTATTTTAGGAAGCTTTTATAGTAGTATGTTTCCACATGATTTTTAAAGGTCTTTAATATTAGTCGTCCCTCTGCATATTCCCTCCTTTACCTTGCTTTCCCATCCTCTTCCCCCATTTAATCTTCTGATTCTAGTTTCCCCTTTATCACTCAACAATATTATATTCTATTTCCCCTGCCTTGGGATATCCCCTTATCCTCTTGATCCCTTATTATGCATCTAATATCTGTGGTTATTCAGATTATAGCACACACATTAAAAAAGCTTAAGAGCTAACATTTACATATAATAGAAAATATGCAATGTTTGTCTTTTGGGATCTGGGTTACCTCATTCATTATGATTGTTTCTAGATCCATACATTTACCTGCAAATTTCTTAATTTCATTTTCCTTAGCATCTGAATAATATTCCATTATACAAATGTAGCATATTTTCATTATACATCTAGGCTGCTTCTACTTCAAGCTATTATGAACTCAGCAGCCATTAACGTGAGTGAACAAGTATCTCTGTAATAAGCTGTAAAAATCCTTGAGGCAGGTACCTATTGGTTAAAATATTAAGGCAACTCCATGTAGTTAAAAGGGGGGGTTATTTTATGGGGTAACTTACAAGTGAAGGGGTAGGTTACAGGGTCTGGGAAAGGTGTAGCTCAGTCTGATAGTGTTCTCTGGAGAACTCTGCTTGGTCTACCTCCAGTGTCCAGGGTCCAGGAACCAAAAGTGCGGCCCATCAGGATCTCGGGGCTTCAGGGGTCCTGTCTCAGCTCCATCTTGTAGGCGTGACAGTTACCAAAGCCTCAATGGGGGTAGTACTTCCAGGTCAAAGCTGGAACCCACTACAGGTACCAAAGAGTGGTATACCTGGATCTTGTGGTATATCAATTTTCAGCTTTTAGAGGAACCTGCATGATGATTTTCATAGTGGCTTTAGCTGTTTACACCTCCACCAGCAAGGAATAAGTATCCTTTTTCTCCACATCCTTGCTAGTACCTGATATCATTTGTTTTTACTAATCTTAGCCATTCTGACTGAAGTAAGATGAAATCTCAAAGTAGTTTTACTTTGTGTTTCCCTGACAACTAAGGATGTTAAACATCCCCTTAAGTGGTTTTCAGTCATTTTTTTTCCATCTTTTCAGAAATCTGTTTAGTTCTATACTCCATTTTTAATTGGGTTATTTGATTTCTTGATGCTCAGGTTTTTGGTAATCTGTTTTTATTTTTGTTGTTGTTTTATATATTCTACATACTAACCCATTATCAGGTATGTAATTAGTGAAATTTTTCCCATTCTTTTGGCTGCTGCTTTGCCTGAATGGTGGTGTTCTTTGCTTTACAGAACTTTCTAGCTACATGAGGTCCCATTTATTAATTATTGTTCTTAATGCCTGCAAAATCAGATCCTGTTCATCAAGCTTCTATCCCACCTTCAAATGCAACAATGATCAATCAAGTGGTTCTCATGTCATACCATTCTGAAATTTTTTTCTACCTGTCTGTCACACATTTAAAGATCCTTGAAATTACATTGGTCAGATTACATTATAAGCCAGGATAATTGTCCCTGTTTCATAAATTGCTGCTATTTCTCTTTAATACTTGCTCTGTTGCTAAGCCAAGGCTTCATGATGTATCATTTTCAACTCCCCCTTACTGTTCTTATATCATTTGTCTGGTATTAATTTGGTTTAATATGATTACCCATTCCATTCTAAAGCTAGCTGTACAGAATGACTGCCTAATCTTCAAGATAAGGACCAAGGTGTTTGGTTTGGACACTAAATATCTGCAGTTAATGGAGAGTCTCACAAGTTAAGGGCTCACTCCCAAAAAACTACTCCCACTTCAAATGCTAGCCATAAGTAAAACAAACTTACCCATACGTCTACCTAGCAAGCTCCAAATTCAAGGGATCCCATAATCCTTTTGAGGTTTAATGCTTCATTATGTGCTATGCTGATGCTTACCATTTTATTAGGAATTACACAAAATGAACACCCACATGAAGACATACATAAGGCAAGGTCTAAAGGATGGGAGTGATAGAAAGCTTCTAATACTATGTTTGTGGAATCCAGGCATGTCACCTTTTTGATACATTAATATGTCCAGTACCAAGCTCCATTGCATAGGCATAGTTAGTTAAATCATTAGCCACACAATCATATTCAGTCTATAGCCTCCCCAACTTCCATGAAAGGTTTCCTTTTAACTCTAATCTTCTAATTATGTTGCTAGGTTTTTTGGCAACCACCCTGTATCCTACAAACTTTGACTCTTTAATTAGCGTAGCAAAGACAGTCCTATAACTCAGGCAATTCCAAGCCCAAGTGTATTATTTATTATGCCATACTCTCTATGTTAGCAACATTGGAAGATTTTATTTTCTCTGATGGCCTTTAAAATAACACCACATAAAAAACTGAATCACTTTTCAGATGTGGTGTAGTCAGTCAGAGGAAATACTTGTCTACAATTATTCTTTGATTTTTCCTTAGACTGTATTGTCTTCAAGAATATTTAGAAAAAAATGAGAGACAGGAAGAAGAGGAGGGGAGGGAGGAAGATGAGGACAAGGAGGGGGAAAGAGGATGGGAAGTATGGAGGAAGGGAGGAAATTCTCAATGTAGTACAGAAAACAGATACATGGGCCAATCACTTCAGTATGGTCTGAGAGATCATGGAACCTTCATGGAGAATCGATTATGTCTAGAAGAATGAGTGTGAGGCAAATAAAGAAAAGTAAGAAGTTGGTTCCAGGCAGAGGTC
Organism: Peromyscus leucopus; assembly: GCF_004664715.2. Classification (NCBI taxonomy): domain Eukaryota; kingdom Metazoa; phylum Chordata; class Mammalia; order Rodentia; family Cricetidae; genus Peromyscus; species Peromyscus leucopus. The sequence continues at coordinate 95,197,972 of NC_051083.1, forward strand.
TCATCTCAAACAGTAAACTGGTTAAATAGACAAGCAATCCTTCTTGGTGTCTACCTCTTACTTCTTTCTTATCCCTTCTTTTCAGTCTTTTTCTGTGGCTTTAATTTACTTCCCATATTGTTGCATCCAAAAGGGAAAGCTTCATCGTCTTTCAGAGAACTCCCTAACTTCAAGCCTTCTTGAGCTCTGTCCTACCTTCTTCCAGTGCAGGGCATAGAAGTAAGCAAAATATTTCTGGGGTATTTGCAAATAGTTCTCCTGCTCAGATATTCAATAACTACTCACAGGCAGTACAACTTTGTTATGTGTCAAATCCTTCTTTAAAAAGCTCTCCTTACTGAATTTCCTTCAGTCCTTGCTACTGTCTACCATGAATTCTTTCTTCCAGTCAAGTAATGTTATTTCCTGAGTTAGCAAATATGATTTGTTCACCCCTGTCTCCAAATGATTCCACATGCCAAGAGTCTCTTCTAGTCCCTTTCTCCTCCTCTCTGAACATTGCTGATGATAAATTAAACCCATGACATAAATAGAGCCCATGGTAGTAAGCAAAATCAAGTAGCCCCCTGCAGCCTAGACTAGGTAGAACTATCTCATATGGGCAAGGCCATCACAAATTGGGAGCTTTGGGGCTAGCTTTGATCTCGAGGTCCCTTGAGATCTCAAGGAAATAAGAACACATGCAGTGTGGAACTTATGTGTCAAAGTCCAAGGTGTTAAGGCTGTCCCAAAGAAATATTGGGTCATAAAGTTTGACTTGAGTGGTCCTGTTGGAGCCATTGTACTCATTCATACATCTTTCTGCTTTTCCATTGCATCGCTCAAAATCTAGTACTCACCATCATTTCCTTTTATCCTTACTTGAAGAAAGCAGAGTCCAGTGATCACATGATACAGTATGAAGCACTAATCTGGTATATTTCATGGGAAGATGCCACAGAGTTGCATGGAATCGCTGCTATTCAGTGGCTACATTATCTTAAGCACCTCAATGTCCTTATCTATAAAATGGAGACACTGACATTATCTGTATTAGATGCATCGTGATTGTCTGTTAACCTTCTATAGATCAGTCTTGCCAAACAATCAGCTTCCACAGGGCCCTTTAGTGCCTTCACTGATGAAAACAATGTGCATTCTAGGGCGCTCAATTTGGTTGCAATTAAAAAGGTGGGGATGTCACTCAGAGGGAGAAAACTTGTGTAGCTTCACAAAGTCCTTGGATTGAACCCCAACACCAAAAGGTAAAATAAAACATGCTTTATATAGCTCCAAAAACTAAAAATATATTTCAGAAAGAACTGTTTTTGACCAACAGGTCTTTCTCAGATATCTAGAAGGAAAATAGTCTACCACAGTCTTGTAAGGGCTGGTTCATTTCTTCTGAGGTCAATGTTAATTTAATTCTACATGTTTTATTTATAAAGAAAGTAATATTTATATATTGAATATTTATTATGTGTAGGCATTCTAAAACATGTTTTATACATGTTACTTAAATTAAACCTTTTCATAATCCTAATTAGTAATAATAATGATGTTATTGATAGCTACAATTAAATAGTATGTATTATGAGCCAGACACTTTCATAAATACTTTATTTTTATTAACTAAGTCATATAACACCTAGAAGCAGTAGGTACAGTCATCACTGTTTCCCCTAGGTTTTACATCTATATATTCAACCAAATGTGTGCTGAAGTGATTTGGATGAATAATTTGCATCTTTACTGAATATGTCCATTTTTCTTGTCATTATTCCCTAAACAATACAACATAATAAGTAACAACATTTGCATCATATTAAGTATCAATAACTATTTTAGAAATAACTTTTATATTTTTTATTTTTGAAATTAAAATGTCATTGCATCGTTTTTCCCATTCCTTTCCTCCCTCCAGAAAACCATGTAAGAAGTTCTGTGCAAGTGCTAAAATGTATAGGAACATGTACGCAGATTCTGTGCAAATACTCTACTATTTTAAATAAGGGATTTACACATCTGTAGACTGGGGTTTTTGCAGCCTGGAACAAATCTCACTAAAGATACTGAGGGGTAAGTGCACTATTGTTGGCTCACTTTACAGATGAGAAAACCTTAGCACTGAATGGTTAAGTAATTTGCTCCAGACTACACAGCTGATAAATTGTCTGACTCCAGTAAACATCTTTTAGCCATTAAACTGTAATGCATTCCTTATGGCTGCAGTTCTAATCTACAAAGTCTCTGAAAAAATAATATAACTATTAATGTTCTCTTACTTATGGTGATTCATCTTACATAAGGTGTTCATTTACTCATTTCCACCTTCTTATCTTTTTGAGTGATCAGTTGAGTGACATAAGACAAATTGCTTCATACCTTTAGTTCTCTATTTCCTCTCATAACAGAAATGATATCCACCTAATAGAATTATTAAAACTGTCACCCCAAGCCTATACCAACCCACTACTTAGCAGACTGTCAATAAAACCAAATGTTAGTCTTCAAGTCCTCTTTGTGCCAATCAACTAGAATCTCCCCAACAGTGTTGGTGCTCTGGATCCCTACTTCCTCTAGACTTGTCCCTAAAAGTACCTGCCTCTTTGTTTTGGCTATGCATTTTTTTTGTCTATCTTCCCACAGCTCTCTAAGATTTGTTCATTTGTGCTCTTCTTATCTGGATCTTCACTACTTTCTAGGAAAAGGTTTACATTTATTCCCTGGATCTGCCTGTGTGTGGCTGCTCCACCTATCACTGAAAAGCCAAATCCTAGACCTACATCTGAATAATCCAGCCCTAGGCTACTAGACCTTTCCTAGAACAGGTTATGCAACAACATGAAAGCTGTTCATTACTGAGTTCACCTCAGGAGTCTCTTGTATCAATAATGCACCCTGACCTCAACCATTGTAATGCTAATTTCCATCTCACAGCTTTTCTGCACTATTAAGCACCATCCCAAGCCATACAGACTATGAGCACCTGGGGAGACAATTTAGATGGGAGACTCCACCCATCTTTGTTCCCAAATAAAAATCACCACTGATACACATTTACTTTATGCCTCGTGCATTGCTAAGTAGTCTATAAATAACCTCACTGAAACTGTCCAACAATAATTTATTAATTTTGTTCTCTATCTGTGGCAATTGAGGTGCAGAAAAGTAGAATTAACTCACCCAGGATCACATAACTAGTATGGCAGATATGGGACCAGATTAAATCATCAGACATTTTATCACTGAACAGTATTGCCTCCCAGCTTACATCATATCCACTCCACTAAGTGTCCAAAGATACTGCTGTGAGTATTAATAGTTCAAGAACTATTGAAAGTGTTGCCTTCTCTTTCCTGTTAACCCTAAGCACACAATGATTAAGTGTGGCTTTTCTTGCTCTTGGCTAAGCCCAGCCTTCATGTATCTCTCTCTCTGGCACCATGTCACCTGTGTGCTAGAAGGAAAGGGAGAGGCCATGGCAGAAGCTGGTGGGTTATCTTGGTGTTCATGGGAATCAGCCTTCTAACTCAAGAAAGCTATTAAACAGGCCACAAATTCTTACTGAAAAAAAAAAACTATGGAATTTTCAACTCCCTGCCATTATTCTGAGTCAATTCACCCATATACTTCATGGCAGGTGACCAAAGAAGAAAATTCCCCAACCTCAAGACCTTATTTGACACAACTGCCCTAAGCCCTTGAATTTTATTCCTGACCTTTCTATTCATTGACATTAAAAATATTTATTTGTTAAAAATCTTTTTATTTATGAAAAATATCTATCTACCTACCTGTTTATCTGTATGTGTGTGTGAATGTAGGCACACGTGTACCTCAGCACACCTGTGGAGGTCAGAGGACAACTTTTGGTTCTCTCCAGCCATCCTGAAGGATCTTAGGATAATCAGGTCATCAGACTTGGGAGCAAGCACCTTTGTCTGCTAAGTCATCTCATGGGTCTGGGTTTACTTTTTTTTCTCTGTGCAGTCACCTCTTGGGCTCACCACATTCAGTTTTTGCCCCTCTCATCACTAAGAACAAGCATCCCTTCCTTTTTCTGAATGATTCAAGATTCTGCCCCTAAAAACTCTACTCTGAAAGTAGTTGGCTAATATCAGCACTGTTTCAGCCTTTGATGTAGGAGAGTGGGAAGCAGAAAGAGACTCTGAGAAAGATACACAGCTAATGTATCATGTTTGTATAAATTCTCCTTCCTATCTCAGGGGTTACTAGTTCCAGGACATCACAATCAGTGAATGCTCAAGCCCTGCTAAAAATGCTATGATATTTGCTAATGCATATGCTTCCCTGTTTTACAGTGCCTCAAGATTACTTGTAACAGCAAATATAATGTAAATGTTACATAAATAGCTGCTGTACTATATTGTTTCAGGGAAAATTATAAGAAAAACGTTTATCCCTGCTCACTGAGGGCACAGTCATCATAAACCTAATTATACTGCATGTACATCCAGTATGAGTTGAACAATGATTAATCAAGTGAAGCAGAAAAATGAAGCTCTGTGAAATGCTGGGAGATTCAGTGTGCCTACACATCACTGGGTTTAGATAGAGCTGGCATAGTGTTCAGCACCCAAAAAGTTCAAATTTGGCTGATTTTAAATGTTCACAAGTTTCTTTTTATTATTTTTGGCCTGAGATTGGTTTATTCCATGGACCTAGAACCCTCCTGTTCTGGTTTGAATAGGAAATGTTCCCAATTAAACAGGTTCATGAGATGTGTGTGTGTGTGTGTGTGTGTGTGTGTGTGTGTGTGTGTGTGTGTGTGTGCTGTTCTGAGGATTGCACCCAGGGCCTTATACATAGTATGTATGCACTCTTACACACTCTACTAACTGAGTTATACCCTTCAGGATTATACTCTACATTAGCGGTTCTCAACCTTCCTAATGCTGTAACCCTTTAATACAGTTCCTCATGTTGGGTGACCCCCAATCATAAAATTATTTTCATTACTACTTATAACTGTAATTTTGTTACTTTGCTAATTGTAATGTAAATATCTGATATACAGGCTATCTGATATGTGACCTCCAAAGGAGTCACAACCCACAGGTTGAGAACGACTGCTCTCAATGCTTGTGGTCGCTTCTTAGTTTTTGTTTGTGTTTGCTTTTGCAGTGCTGTGGTGCTGGTGTGGGCAGTGGGAGTGGGCTGCCAGAAGCAGATCAATAAATGCAGGCCTTTGGAGGTTTATAGCTTGATCTCTAGCTATAGCATTGTTTTCTGCCTCCTGTCTGCTGTGATGTGAATATCTTCCTCCACATGCTTGTATTGCTTGTACTGCCATAAACTAAACGGTTCTTCCCCGTCTTAAACATTAGGGCAGATTAAAACCTTATGTTAGCTATTATGGTCATGGCAGTGCAAAGGTAACTAACATAGCAGTTGTATAAATAGCCAGCTATATATCCTGAACCCTAGTCCTCCTTCATTATTAATAAACTTTTTGTAGTCCACCTATCCATCCTACAAAATAAGCGTGGGACAGATACTTCAGGATATGTACAGCTATACCATATTCTCTAAACTATAAATCACAACACATATACTCATTCTGTAAATGTGATATTGGCAACAGCAATGGAATATTTGAATTTATGACTGCCCTAGAAATCTTTGCAATAGCATCACCATGTTTGTATAGTTTGATGAAAGAATGCCTTACATGCCTGTATACTCAGAAAGATGTATATGATAGCCTGATGTATTCATAACACCCTACTACACACTGCCTTTTCTTTATACACTAGGCAGTCTTTGCCTTCAGTTCTTCATATTTGTCCTACTTGTTCACACTAGACAATGAAAGCTACAACAGTTCCCCAGTATTTCATGGATGTATGTTTCTAGACTTTTGTTAAGCACCTGAAAACATGTGGAAGGAAACCCTACATGTATCATGGTTTCACTGGTACAAAACTGAAGTTGATGCCTCCCAAATATCTCTACTAAGTGCCTGACATGCACTATGAATGTAACTTTTGCATTGGGGGGGGGGATGACAGAAAAACTAGCATTAATTTCTCTTTCCATATTTACAACTTCAAACATGGAAAATTCATTCTTACCTCAGAAGAAACAACAATGTACAACTCTTTCTTCCTTTATTAAGTCAAGAATCTTTTATGAGTTCACATACAGGAGAAGCGCTGCACTCTGCTTATCCTTGATATATCCAAATTGTCACCAAACTGTTCTTGTATTTTAAGGCTATTGTTAGGTGAAGGTTATGTTAAGTAAGGGTTATTTAAATAAAGTGCTGCAATACTGAAAAAGTTGATCTGATGACTGAGATGACTCCTAAGTGACTAATGGGTAAGTGCTGTATACAGCATGAGCATGCATGACAATGAGATGCTTCACATCCTAGGCAGGACAATGAGAAGTGCTTCAATGTTTCATGAGTCTACTCAGAATAGTGCATGCATTAAAATTTCCAGAACTTTCCAATTAATACTTTTAGACAGAGATTGATCATAGTTGACAAATGTCAGAAAGCAAAAACCCTAGCTAGAAGGGTAAAAGTATATTTCCTTTTGTGCGAAGCCTTTTTTTCTGTCCTTGAGAATTAATGTTCTGTGTTTCTCGGGACCTTACTCTAAACAGTACTCCTTTAAGTATGTGTCCATGACTTTTTTCATTCATAGTGACATGATCTTACCCATTGGACTCATTGTAGCTAGCACTTGTTGAGATTACATTTTTGCCTACCTTTTGTTTCTACTTCTACCATTAGAAAAACAAATTCCATGACACTTTGTCTGTGCTATATTATTCACTACAGTCTGTGCAATATCTAGCATGGAGTACTGCTGTGGAATATTATTTTAAGATGTGCTACATTAGTTTATGATATGAAATATTTGCTTAATGATACAAAGATGTGTTGCATTCTTTTATGTTGCATTTGTTTAACTCTGTGAAGCTGTGTTACTTTGCCTTTCTAAAATACCTGATTGGTCTAATAAAAAGATGAATAGCCAATAGCTAGGCAAGAGAAAAATAGGCAGGGATGGCATGCAGAGAGGATAAATAGAAGGGGAAAAGAGGGAAGAGTGAGAAAAAAGAGAAAGAAAGGATGACACCAGGGGCCAGCCACACAGCCACACAGCCAGTCACGAAGTAAGAAGGAAAGCAAGATATATAGAATAAAGAAAGGTAAAAAGCCCAGAGGCAAAACATAGGTAAAGAGAAATGGAATAATTTAAGTTAAGTTAGGAAAGCTGACTAGAAATAAGCCAAGCTAAGGCCAGGCATTCATAACTAAGAATAAATCCCCGTGTATTTATTTGGGAGCTGGGTGGTGGGTCCCCTAAGTGCAAAGAATAAAAAAAAAACTACAAAATACAGTCTACACCAAGTAGGGAGTTTTTGTGTTTATTTGTTTGAGTTGTGTATGAATGGGTAGCTTAAAGTGACCACCAACCAAGAATTTCAAAGATATTAAGCTAAATGCAAGAAATCCCTGGGAAGAGGAGGGTCCTAGAGAGCATCTGGATTTGTTCCTTTTTAACAGCAAGTTTGCAGATAGGAGTGTAACAGATGAATAAATGATGAGTTCTTCATAAGGACTATATTCCTCTGTAGAGTAGAGTACCTATGGATAGTTGGGATGCAGCTCAAGGTCATTTAGCTCCATCTCATTCTCTCTTTCTGTTCCCCTCCTTCTCTTTGTCCCTTTCTCTCTCCCTCTCTCCTCTACCCCTTCTCTTCAACTTCCTTCTCTAGGAGTTAAGAAAGGAAGTGAAGGGGGAGCAGATTGAAGGAGCGAGGGGTTATAAAGCAAAGTGCTAAAATGAGTGAAGAAGCAGAAGAAATGCAGGAAATGATGGGCAAATATGTGTAAGATAGGAACACCTTTGTCTCTATTAAATAAAATTAAAATATAACTGCATCATTGCAGGATTTTCTTTTCTGTTTTGAAAAGAGATGGGGAATGCTAGCCTAGAAGGCTATATTATTGGCTAACAGTCCTATTTAGGTTATGCTCTTTCCAGTTCCAAATTTTCTGGAAAAGACAAAAGCCTTAGGGGAAAATGCCTCCATTTTATGTATAGATTTGTTTGTATGTGTACGGGGTGTACACTGTGTGGGAGTATAGGCACCCCTCTATTCATGTGTGGAAGCTGGAGGTTGACACTGGGTGTCTCTTCCTCTATCTTATTTTTAAGACAAGGTCTCTCAAGCCGGGCGGTGGTGGCACACACCTTTAATCCCAGCACTCTGGAGGCAGAGCCAGGTGGATCTCTGTGAGTTTGAGGCCAGCCTGGTCTACAGAGCGAGATCCAGGAAAGGCACAAAGCTACACAGAGAAACCCTGTCTCGAAAACAAAAACAAAAACAAAAACAAAAACAAAAAAAAAAAAAAAAAGACAGGGTCTATCATTGAACTGGAGCTCACCATTCAGGCTATGCTGGCTGCTCAACAATCCTCCTAGATCTGTTTGTCTCCATACCCTCCTCACTCTGCCAGCGCTGAGGTTACTGACATGTTCCACCACACCTGTCTTTTACTTAGGTGCTAGAGAACACTTTACCCACTTGGCCATCTGCCTAGCCCATTTATGTAGTTTTAACACATACGCACGGGCACATAGTGCACTGTTCAATTCTGTCAACTTTGGCATTTCCAAGCCATGTCATTGTTATCTGTGTGTCTATTGATTGTGTGTCTACTGGCTCTTGCAGAACAGGGGCCTGGGACTCCAGGGAATTTGTCTTTTCCTCTGTAACCAAGTGCTTAATGTTTGTTGGAAAATGTGACGAAATATAAATGAAGGGGAAAGCTGTCTTCTGATGGTGACAACCCAGGCATCCCACCAGCTTGCTCAGTTTGTTTAGATAGATATGTATGACTCAGATAGCAGCATACCTGTGCCTCTTGGAAGACAAAGACCCAACTGCATAAATCGTCCAGGAGTCCAAAATATAGAGCACAGAAGAAAAAATAATTTTTAGGAGATTGCTAAGCAAGTTTGGCAAATTGGAGACTTGGGGAAAGTCTGGGGTATGTGTCCAAAACAAACTTGCAAAATACTGGCTGATCCCCAGGACCCTGGCTAGGACATCCTAGAAGCAGGCCTGTCAAGTTGGACATTACACTATTTATAGTTACAAGATAGAAAAAATGAGGAGTGGCAAAAAACCAGGAGCATAATTAGGAGTTGGCTAGCAACATCTTGGATACAGTGTCATTAACAGTCAAGCTTGCTTCTATAAACCAATGGATGCAAGCTTTTCAAAAAATTACATTTTCAAGAAGAAAATGAATGTGCAAAGGGAACCATTGTATGACTTAGCATTTTATAAAATGAAAAAGATACTTGTATTTAAAGGGAAATGTGCCATGGAGACACACCAAACATGAGATATTGCAGGCTCGTAATTGTGAATGTGTGAAACATATTAACTGTATTGTTACACTGCTACAAGTCTACAGGGAATTCTTAGGAAGACAACTCACATAGGGAATGGGATTTTATCCACAAAGCTTCACTGCTTCTTGCGCACTCTCTATTCCTGCTCATGGCAAATTGACAATCTTTAGGTTAGTCATAAAAGTGAGTGTGGAGTTCTCAAAAGTACAGAATTTCCATTTTTTCTATTGTATCCACAATGATAAAAAGTTATTCTGATAGTGAAACAGGAGTTAAAGTACAGGCATAATGATCTATTCCTCTTCTCACTGTAGAAGCTCAAAAAAAAAAAAAAAAAACCAGTGTCTGACAGTTCACCTCTCTGGGTCTCTGATATTCCAATGCTCAATTAGCATTTAATGTGTGTTCCAAATAGAAAATCTTCTCCTTCTGTGTATAATGGTTATAACCAAGATGCAGTGTTATTTGAGGATCTTACAAGTGTGTGTGTGTGCGCGCGTGTGCATGTGTATGTGCGTGCGCGCGTGTGTGTGTGTGTGTGTGTGTGCATGTGCGTGTGTGTGTGTGTGTGTGTGTGTGTGTGTGTGTGTGTGTGTTTCTAACCTCTTTTTCCAAGGCATCCATATGAATGACAGAAAACCTGGCAATGAAATCTGTGACTTCATTCTTTCAGCTCAGTAAGCATAACCAATGTTGGTCATTATCTTTTTTTTTTTTTTGAGTTTTTTTAAATGCAAATAATTATTTTTTTTTCCATTTTTTTAAATTTATTTATTAAATTTAATTTTACATATCAGCCACGGATTCCCTTGTTCTCCCCCGTCCCACCCCCAACCCTCCAACTCCTACCCCCACCCCCTCTCCTTTCCTTCAGCCCAACCCCCAATCCCATCTCCTCCAGGGCAAAGACTCCCCCGAGGATTGAGTTCAACCTGGTAGATTCAGTCCAGGCAGATCCAGTCTCCTCCTCCCAGGCTGAGCCAAGTGTCCCTGTATAAGCCCCAGGTTCCAAACTGCCAGTCATTATCTTACATGAAATGGAAGTTGCCAATGTAAACTTCAAAAGCCACTGCATTTTCTGGAAAACTTTCATATGGGCCTCCTGCTCTTCACGCTCATGCAGTGACTCCTACCGCCATTTTGTCACCTCCAGCTCCCAAGACGCTGCTTTGTCCAAGAGTCCCAACAAACTCTCTGACCTCTTACTTACTGCTCATGCCAGCTGTAAGTTCCAATAGCAGCTGAACTCTTGGGTGAAGGAGCCAATTAAGCCTAAACTACCTTTGAGGCTCAGGGATATTCTTGGCTTTTGAAACATCTATGGGAAAGGGTTTTCTCCCTATTGCTTCAATCTCTAGAACAGAGAAGTCAGAGACCAAGACTGCTGTGACCCACCCCCTCTTGCCAGTGCCCTTCAGGTAAAAAAAAAATAAAGACATCATGAGGCCTCCTATACTCCTATAATCTACAAGGAGATGTACTTGGCATGAAAATATCATCCCACCATGCCTCATGCCCACCAGCCAGCATATGCAATCAGGGCAAAAATCGCACTTCTTTCATGTTCAACTCACAACCATTCCTACCTTTCTCTTACTTAAAATATTGATGCAGTGGGAGAGTTGAGTGCCAAGTGTGACTTCAGGCTCCATTTAACACCCCAAAAGGATCCCTGAAGTCCTCATGGAAGACATTGCATACTTGTATTCTCTTAGTCTAGGATTATAGGGTCTGGAGAAAAACTGCTGATGAGAACCAGGAAACCACCACTGAGTAAGGGGACAGTCCTTCTGTTTTACCATCTCCTGTGTTAGGATGGTTGGTACTGAGCCCTGTGCCAGGGGAGGGGGATCACCACTGGTGGTGAAAGGGAACATTATGGATATCGAGGAGAAGCAGAGAAAATAAAATAGGTCACCAATAGCCATACAAATTGACCCTTCCAGTCCCACAGAGCCCAGAGTCCAAGTGATAGCTGCCAGGGCTCCCTGTGAAGCTCTGGAAAAACACACAAAGTATGCAGCTGCTCATAATGCATCAATGAGCTGATCATTAACATAACTCATGAAAAATTTGGGGACTGATACATGATTTGATTCTGTGAATAGGATGTCTTTTGACAGCCTCATGAGTCCTGAGAGACACCAATTGAGATGGCAATAGGGATGGGGGCAAAGACACACTAAAGAGGACCTCTGGCATCTTAGAACCCTGAGCCTGGAAGAAGTGCTAGAGAGAAATAAAAAGTCCAAGATGAATAAGGAGCAAGTAGGAATGGAAACAAGCACTGCATTTTTACGAGGGCCCCACATAAGAGCCGTGGATTCCCCATATCTTACTTACTGTATTTCCTATCACCTCTCCCCACTGACACTCACTGAAACTTTACTTTCCTTCTCCATCCCCATTTTCTCCCTATATTCATTGTCATGGCACCAAAGCCACACATCTGCAAGTATGAGGCTTTGTCCCATCCCTTCTTGCTTAAAAGCTGTTATCTACCTCCAGTGTCTGACAAAGATGCTGCTTTGCAAGTTGGTCTCTTTTGCTGCCAAATCGCTTGCTGCCATGCTGCTCTAAGTAGTCGCATCAGTCAGTTATCTTGGGTGTTCTGGGAGGGCACAGAGGTCCCCCTTTTCAAAGATTTTCCTCTGAATTCAAGTACTACTTCAGAAGGGCGGACTGTCTATGGCATCCGCCTGCCTGTCCTTTTAGCACAACCATCCTTTTTACCTTAATTGTCCTCTACCCAGCATCCTGCTCAAACTTTTCTGTAACATCTGATTACATTGGTCATGAAGTTGCTTTTCCTTTTGCTGCACAAAGGACTCTTTCAGAGCTGTTAAATGTACTTGGTGGCTTTTGTGCCACTGTTCCTTTTTATCTTTGTATTTGCATAGGAGTTAACCCAAAGGAATCACCCTCAAAAGATAGAATACCAAGAATGACTATAAGCAGGAAAAATGTGGAGACAAGAGATCTGTCTATTCTGCTTCTGAAAAGGCAATTGTGAGGATGAGGACCATACTATTGGGTCACCAGGGGCATTTGCCAAAGCACAAAGGTTGCTCAGTTATTTTTTAAAAAATTGGTTGGGGTAAAGGAGCACCAGAGCTACCGAAAGTGATTTTAACTTTCTGCCCTATTGTTCAAATTCTCAAGAGCTCTTACCTTTAGAAGATCCATACAATAACTTTCTTGGGTCATGGTATTTATTACAATGAATAAAGTCTCTGAAGCTGTATTAACCAGAATGCCAACAACAAAAAGATACTCTTTTGAACCCTGGGATATTCCCAAGGACCATGCATGACACATGATTGCTTCCAAGCTGCTATAGTCTGAATGGCTCACAGAACTTATTTGTCAGAACTTGTTACCAGCTCTAGTGGTGGAATAGGTAGGGAATTGGGGGCAGTGATTCTGTCATTTGGCCTCACAAATGGATTAGTGCCTTGTAAAAGGTCTAGAAAAACTCATACTCAGTGTCCACTCTACAGTTTAATGAGTTCTATGAAAAACTTAAATGCATACTAAAATTTGAGCAATGCTGTGGTATTGTGGCTTGTAAGTTTTTGTCCCTGCCAGAATTGATGCTGAAGTCCGATCTCTGATGCAACAGTATTGGTAGAGGGGGCCTTTGGAAGGAGACTGGGTGAGGGCAGACTCTGTGAATGGTGATAGGCATCCTAAGAGGGCTCAGTTAAAGGAGGATAGATAGACATCATCAATAGACATTGTATTCATGTATGAATATAGTACAATGAATCCTATTAACATGTGAAATTAATGTGTGTTAGTAAAACAGATATTTTTAAAGAGCTTAATGAAGATAAGTCATTACTGTTTTACCATTCACCTTCTGCAATGTAAGGACACAGCATCCTTCCACTCCAGAGGATGTAGTGATAACGTGTATACTTGAAGTGCAGACAAAGCCTTTGCCAGATGCCAAAATCTATTAACACATTAATTTAGAATCCCAGGCTCCAGAATTATGAACAATAAATTTCTATTATATGCAAATTTCATAATTTCAGGTATTTTTTAGAGTAGTATGAATGGATTAAAACATAAGGTGTTGCTAGCAATGTAGAGGTGTTAGTGTAAGAGATGGAGTTGGCCCTTCATGTCTGTGGGGTCTGCATCCATGGATTCAACTAAATGTGAATCAAAACTACTTCAGCAAACCATGCCCAGAAGTAGATGGTCAAAACAAAATAAGCCAAATGGCATTTTTGGAGGTTTGTTTTTGTTTGTTTCTTTGTTTTATTTTTTTTTTATCACATAATGCTTTTGGGGGGCTTTTTTTTTCTTTATAGGTCATCTGTAAATGTATTATGGTTTCTGGTTTTGTGTTTCTATGGGATTTCTGCATGTGTGAACACGTGTATCTCTGCATCTATATGTGTTTCTTAAGCTTTTTCTTTGTTTTGTCCTACTCTGGTTGGTTGGTTGGTTGGTTTTAATCTAACTCCATTTTATTGTTTTTAAGATGTCTATACTCTAATGGAAAGAAAGAACGAAAGAAAGAAAGGAAGGAAGGAAGGAAGGAAGGAAGGAAGGAAGGAAGGAAGGAAGAAAGAAAGAAAGAAAGAAAGAAAGAAAGAAAGAAAAAGAAAGAAAGAAAGAAAGAAAGAAAAAGGAAGGAAGGAAGGGTGTGGATTTGGGTGAATGAGGAAGTGGGGGAGAACTGGGAGGGAATTGGGGGAGGGGAACCATAATCAGAATATTATATTAAAAATCTAATTTCTTTTCTTTCATTAGAATACTTATTAAAAACTATGTTTGTCTATGTGCAGCAAGATAATATGTAACTCAGAATTGAGCCTCCTTTTTTTCCTTTTTTTATTATTAAGAAATTTTCTATTCATTTTGCATACCAATCACAGATCCCCCTCTTTCCGCCTCCCACCCCCCAGCCTTTCCCCCAACCCACTCCCCATTCCCACCTCCTCCAGGGCAAGGTCTCCAGTGGGGAGTCGGCAGAGCCTGGTACATTCAGTTAAGGCAGGTCCAAGCCCTTCCCCCTGCACCAGGGCTGTGTAAGAATTGAACCTCTTAAACATGTGTTCTCCTAAATTACATCTGAGAATGAATTGTATTTCGCACCCTAGAATGGGCCTATGTTAGTTTCATTTTGTTGTTGTTGTTGTTGTTGCAAGCAAGGTAACTTACAGAAGGAAGAGTTTATTTGGGCTTATGGTTCCAGAAAGGTAAGAGTTCATCAAAGTAGAGACACATGACAACATGGTAGGCCTTGTGGCAAGAGCAGGAAGCTTGGGAATCAACCTTCAACCCCAAGCACAAAGCAGAGCAACTGGAGGTGGTCAGGCTGTGAACTCTCAGAGCCCACTCCCAGCATGGTACTTTCTCCAGCAAGACCACACACCTCCCGAAACAGCACCACCAACTGAGGATCAAGTGTTCAAATGCCAGATTCTACAGGGGACATTTCTCATTCAAAGAACCACAGGGCCTATCTTTATGTTCAAAATGAATATCATATTCTTTCACACTTACAAAGGCATGACTCTCCTTCCCTGTACTTAAGTATGGTACAGAGTCCTTCGTGACAGTCCTTACAGTGGACACAGCTTGCCCACAAGAAATGGGAAGTAGTCATGAGGTCCATCTGTTCAATAACTAGGACACTAAGGGTAAGCTCATCAAAGAAGATAAAGTAGCTAGACTTTTGCCTACTTAGATCATCATTCAATCTAGTAACTCTGCTGCCTGTCTATAAAATAGTAATCTTTTTAATTGTCATATTTTATACGGGATTTTATTCAACTTAATTAGAAAGAAGCCATCTTCCAGCTCTAGAACTAGATGGTGAATCTTTCCATTGAAAATCATATTATTTCTAAATGACAGATGCATATGCTTGAACAAAATCACACTCAGATTATCCTAAAATTGAACATTGACATAGGAAGATCACGTTGAGACCAGCTGATCCCTGGTAAGTGACTCTCTCTCACAAAGCAGAATTATATTATGCCAAAGTTCAATTTACTGCAGTAAAATAGGAAAACAACCATCTCTTAGGATATCAAAACAGGAGTCTAGTGGCTAGATAAATGGCTCAGTGGTTTAGAGCACCTGCAATTCTTCCAAAGGGTGCAGGTTTAATTCCCAGCACTCATATGATACTCGCAACCATCTGTAACTCCAGTGTCAGGGAATTTGACATCAGCTTCTGGCCTCTATGGGCACCAGGCACACAAGTGTACAGAGACATACACACAGGCAAAACCCATACACATAAAATAATTTTTAAAAATCCAAAGGAAAAATAATGAAATTGGTAATTTACATACAAAAATGGGAATCTGGGTTTGTAAATGAATTTGGTTGATATAAACTTCTCAAGGCTATTTTAATTTCAAAATGCACTGTTTTGAGCTAGGGTAAATCAGAAATAAAAGGAACTCCTTGGTTCCTTTTTATTTTATTTTTATTCTCTCATACATAACATCCAGACCACAGTTTTCCCTCTCTCCCTTAAGCTCCTCCCCCAGTCTCTCCACCTACCTCCCCTTTCCCCTTAGATCCACTCTCCTCTGTCTCCCTTCAGAAAAGTGCAGGCCTCCCAGATATATCAACCAAACATGGCATAATATGCTACTATAAGATCAGGCACATACCATCATATCAGAGCTGGACAAGGCAACCCAGTAGGAGGAGAAAGGTCACACAATCAGGCAAAAGAGTCAGAGGCAGCCCCTGATCCCACTGTTAGGAGTCCCACAAGAACACTAAGCTATTCAGCTATAACATATATGCAGAGGACACCTAGGTCAGGCCCCTATAGGCTCCCTTATTCCTGTGAGCCCCCATGAGTTCCTGTCAGTTGATTCCATGGCCTACGTTCTCTTTCCCTGACCTGTTTGGTTTCTCCATTCCTTCCTCCCTCTCTTCCACAGGATTCCTGAGCTTTGCCTAATGTTTGGCTGTGGGACTCTGCATCAGTTACCATCAGTTGCTGGATGAAGTCTCTTTGGTCTCATTGATGATGATTCTGCTAGGCTCCAGTCACAGAACACTCTACAGACAGGACAAACTGTAAGTTGAAAGTTAGTGGCTGGCTTGGTGTCCCAATGCCTCCACTTAAGGCCTTATCTGGTTACAGAAGACCACTTGTTCAGGCTCTGTATTCCCCCATTACTAGGAATCTTTGCTAAGATAACTCACATAGATTCCATGGAGTTTCCATTGCACTAGGATTCACCTTGCCCCCCAAATGTCCCCCATATGCCCCCCAATTCCAGTCATTTCTTCCAGTATTTTCTCCCTCCCCCCAACCCCACCCAACCCCAGTCCACCTGCAAAGTCTATTCTTTTTCCCCTTCCCAGGGAGATCCTTGCATTTCCCCCTTAATCCGTCATTGTTACTTAGCCTCTCTGTGGGTCTGTGGACCTTAGCATGATTATCGTTTACTTTACAGCTAATATTAACTTAGAAGTGAGTATATACCATGTTTATCTTTCTAGGTCTGGGTTAACTCACTCAGGAGGATTTTTTCTATTCATTTGGCTGCAAATTTCATGATGTCATTGTTTTTGATAATTGGGTAATACTCCATTGTCTAAATGTACCACATCTTGTTTATCCATTCTTTGGTTGAGGGGCATCTAGGTTTTTTCCAGTTTTGGGCTATTATGAACAAAACTGCTATGAATGTAGTTGAGCAAGTATCCTTGTAGTAGGATGGAATATCCTTTGTGAATATGCCCAGGAGTGGTATATCTGTGTCTTGAGGTAGATGGATTCCCAATTTTCTGACAAACCACCATTGTTGCTTTAGTTTTCCTGGTCCTGCCTGGCCCACGGTCAGGACAAATCTCTCTCACCCAGCAGTCCCACAGCCGCTCTGACCCAACCAAGTAAACACACAGAGACTTATATTATTTACAAATTGTATGGCCATGGCAGGCTTCTTGCTAGCTGTTCTTATATCTTAAACTAACCCATTTCTATTAGTCTATAAGTTGCCACGTGGCTCGTGGCTTACTGGTACCTTACATCTTGCTTGTCATGGTGGTGGCTGGCAGCATCTCTCTGCCTCAGCCTTCCACCTCCCAGAATT
Source organism: Peromyscus leucopus (assembly GCF_004664715.2). Taxonomy (NCBI): domain Eukaryota; kingdom Metazoa; phylum Chordata; class Mammalia; order Rodentia; family Cricetidae; genus Peromyscus; species Peromyscus leucopus. The sequence continues at coordinate 95,215,451 of NC_051083.1, forward strand.
CTTCTCCTCCTTGTTCTGTCTACCCTATTCTTCCTACCTGGCTACTGGCCAATCAGAGTTTTATTTATCAATCAATCATACACAGCACACCACATTTATTTCCAAAGTGGCTGTACAAGTTTGCACTCCCACCAGCAGTGGAGGAGTGTTCCCCTGCTCACATACTTGCCAGCACGAGCTGTCTCATATGTTTTGATCTTAGCCATTATCACAGGTGTAAGATGGAACCTCAAAGTCTTTTGTGTGTGTGTGTGTGTGTGTGTGTGTGTGTGTGTGTGTGTGTGTGTGTGTGTGTGTGTGTGTGTGTGTGTGTGTGTGTGTGTGTATGTGTGTGTGTGTGTGGTTTTTTGACACAGGGTTTCTCTGTGTAGTTTTGGTGCCTGTCCTGGATCTCACTCTGTAGACCAGGCTGACCTCAAACTCACATAAATCTTCCTGCCTCTGCCTCCCAAGTACTGGGATTAAAGGCATGTGGCACCACCACTCAGCAAGATTGTTTTGATTTGCATTTCCCTGATGGCTAAGGATGATTTGCATTTCCCTGATGGCTAAGGATGTTGAACATTTCTTTAAGTGTTTCTCAGCCATTTGAGATCCTCTGTTGAGAATTCTATGTTTAGATTTGTACCCCATTTTTTACATTAGATTATTTGGTTTGTTAATGGCTAGCTTCTTGAGTTCTTTATATATTTTGGAAATTATCCCTCTGTTAGATGTAGGGTTGGTGAAGATATTTTCCCATTCTGTAGGCTGCCATTTTGTCCTATTGGCACTGCCCTTTGCCTTATAGAAGCTTTTAAGTTTCGTGAGGTTCAATTTATTAGTTCATCTTAGTGCCCATGCTGTTGGTATTCTGTTCAGGCAGTTGACTCCTGTGTCAATGCATTCAAAGTTGTTCCCCACTTTCTATTCCATCAGGCTCAGTGTACTTGGTTTTATGTTGAGGTCTTTAATCCACTTGGACTTGAGTTTTGATTGAGGTAATAGATATAGATCTATTCTATAGATATTCTATTCTATATAGAACTATTCTATATAGTTGCATTCTTCTACATACTGACATTCAGTTAGACAAGCACCATTTGATGCTTTCTTTTTTCCATTGTATATTTCTGGCTTCTTTATCAAAGATCAGGTGTCCATAGGTGTGTGGAGTTATTACTGGTTCTTTGATTCAGTTCCACAGATCCACCCATCTGTTTTTATGCCAACACTAAGCTGTTTTTATTACTACAGCTCTGTAATAGAGATTAAAATCAGGGATGGTGATACCTCCAGAAGTTCTTTATTGTACAGGATTGTTTTAGCTATCCTGGGTTTTTTTTCCATATGAAGTTGACTATTTTTCTTTCAGAGTCTATAAAGAATTGTGTTGGAATTTTGATGGGGATTTCACTGAATCTGTAGATTGCTTTTGGTAGGATGGCAATTTTTACTATGCTAATCCTACCTATCCATAAGCATGGAAGATCTCCATTTTCTAATATCTTCTTCAAAGACTTAGAGTTCTTGTCATACAGGTCTTTCACTTGCTTGGTTAGAGTTACCTCAAGATATTTTATGTTATTTCTGGCTATTGCAAGGGTTTCCCTGATTTCTTTCTCAGCCTATTTATCGATATAGGAGGGCTACTGTTTTGTTTTTGTTTTTGTTTTGTTTTGTTTTGTTTTAGTTAATCTTGTATCCACCTACTTCACTAAGGTCTTTATTACCTGTAGGAGTTTCCTGGTAGAATTTTTGGGGTTGTTTATATATACTATCATATTATCTGCAAATAATGATACTTTGATTTCTTCCTTTCCAATTTGTAATCCCTTGATTTTCTTTAGTTGTCTTATTGCTCTAGCTAGAACTCCGAGTATTTTATTGAATAGATGTGGAGAGAGTCAACCAGCCTTGTCTTGTTCCTTGTTTTAGAGGAAGTGCTTTGAGTTTCTCTCCATTTAATTTGATGTTGGCTATAGGATTGCTATAAATTTCCTTTATTATGTTTAGGTATGTCCCTTGTATCCCTCCCTGCTCTCTCCAAGACTTTTATTATGAAGGGGTGTTGGATTTTATCAAAGACAATTTTAGCATCTAATAAGGTGATTTTTTAAGATGCTTGTTTGTAGTCTAATGAGGGAAAGAAAAACAGGTGTGGATTTGGGTGAGTGAGGAAGTGGGGAGGATCTGGAGGAGTTGGGGAAAGGGAAATCATATCAGAAAATTGTATTAAAAATTTATTTTCAATTAAAAAGTAAAAGAAAAAAACTTTGGTAAAAAGCTACACCTCTACTGAATCCGTACAAGTTTGCTTTCTTGTTGTTATTCCCTAAGAAGTATAATGACTAGTTACAAAATATTTACATTCTATTTAATGTTATTAATAATGTAGTTATTTGAGCCATGTGGGAATATAAGCATAAACTCTATATAAATGCCATGCCATTTTTTTAATTATCTTTTTAAATTTTTAGTTATGTATATGTGGCAGTATATGCTATGTATGTGGGTGCCTGCAGTGGCCAGAAGTGTCAGATCCCCTGGAGCTTGAGTGAAGTGGCTGTAAGCTGCCTGACAAGGGTGCTTGGAATTGAAATTCGGGACTTTGGAAAAGCAATACATGCTCTTACCCACTGAACCTTCTCTCCAGCCTCAATAACACCCTTTTATCTTTTATTTTTTAATACAGAATCTGAGCATCTACAGACTCTTGCTATCCACAGAGGTCCTAAAATCAATCTGACAAGTGTCTATGCCTAGAAATGAGGATATGGCTTTGGACCTAGGTGGTGAGTCAAACCTGAAATAGTTCTTTTGTTTGTTTATTTAGTGAATGCTGGGTAGAGTGGTTTGAAAGAAATTGGTCCCCAATGGGAGTGGCACTATTAGGAGATGTGGTTTTGTTGGAATAGGTATGACCTTTTTGGAGGAAGTGTGTCACTGTAGAGGCAGGCTTTGAGGTCTCATATATGCTCAAGACACATCCGGTGTCACAGACCACTTCCTGTTGCCTCTCAGCTCCAGCTCCAGCATCATGTCTACCTGCACACTGCCATGATCCACTATGATGATAATGGATGAAACCTCTGAACGTGTAAGTCCCCTCAATGTAATGTTGTTTTTTTGTTTTGTTTTGTTTTGTAAGAGTTGCAGTGGTCATGGTTTCTCTTCACAGCAATAGGAACCCTAAGACACTGAAGATTCTGTGAGGAAATCATCAAAGGAAATTCAGGAGAAGGCTCAGGAAAGGAGAACTGCAATGGAAGTATATATATATACAGTATTACAGTATACTGGTAGGAATGAGCAAACATAAAGACTATTCTTATGAGGAATCAGATAGAAATGGTAGTGGAAAGTGGAAGAAAGGACATCCTTATTATAAAGTCACAAAAAGTTAGCCAAATTGTGTCAATGTCATAGGACTTTGTGGAATGAACTTGTGAGTAATGAATGACAATATAAGGCAAAACTCTAATCAGCAAGAAATTGAGGTACTACATAGCTTCTCTGAACTGTTACAATAATGTGTGAAGGGGGAGAAGTGACTAAAAGCTGGAATTTGTAACCAAAGGCAAAGCAAAACATAACAATCTGGAAAGCTCTTGGCCTCGTGTGTGTGTGTGTGTGTGTGTGTGTGTGTGTGTGTGTGTGTGTATACAAATATACATACACACACATATATATACACACAGATATATAATATATATGTATATATGTACACACACACACATACACACACACACTTGTTTAGGAGAGAAAGCCAAAGCCAAGGTATGGCTATAAAAAAAACTTAATCAAGATAGTTGGAGACTGAGTTCAAAGACATTTTACATATTTTCAAGGTGTCTAGTCCCATTACAGGTCCATCAGGGCAGGCTTTGGTAGCAGAAAAAGTTCAAAGGAGAAGACTGGGGAGCCTATAGGATCTCATGTATTACTGCTAATACCAACCTCACATTTCTGCTCCTTAAACTGTGCTACAACCCTCTTTCACTACCCTATCTGTGGATCACGTGGTTAAGGTACAAAGTATTCATGTGATTAGTTTTGATGACCTACAAGTTTTTCTGATTTTGTAGGTATTCATTATGCACAAGGCCACATCTATCTATAGACTTCAAAGGACGCTCAGAATACAACTGTGAAAATTATGCCTAGTATGGTCTGTGACATCACAGAAATTTCACACTAATATGGTGTTTAATGAAGCTGGGAGGGGCTACCCAGGAGCCCCCAGAACTGTACAACTACTCACATGCAACTCTAACCTGGAAGACACATCAACACATGAAAGTATGAGTTGTGCCTGGCAACCCTGTATAAGTGGGATTCCCTTGATTTCTTGGAATTCAAACCCTGCCCCAGTGAGTTTAGAAGAGATGACATGGAGTCAAAAATTATTATTCTTAAATCCTCAAGTTTGAATGTTTATTGCCTTCTTGCATTTTTAACTTATTGGGGACCTGATACTCTTTTCTTCTTATCTATTTCTCCCTTTTAAAATTGGAATAATTATTCTGTCTGTTTCATCAATATATTTTGGAAGCATATAACTTCTTTGATTTCATAGGCTGATAGTTGGGGGGGATGGTATTTGCCTTATGATAAAACATATCTTTGAGCCTAACTCATATGTGACTTAATGGTATTCTGAATTTTATATTTTCAGCTTATGGGTTGTTTAGATGTAATAAATACATTTTGCATGTGAAAAAAAGCACAACTGGGGTATTGGAGTATAATAATATGATTTGAATGTCCCTGCAAATTTTTCTTGATACCTAACCACATTTATGCCCTTATGCAGTGGTTATGTCCTCATGAATATGACTAGATGCCTTTATGAAGAACCTGACTTAAGTTTACTCCTTTTCTCTCCATCCATCTCTTCTACCATGTTGAGGTCCAATGGTCTTCCCTTCCAGAGATACAGCAATGAGGTATCATCTTGGAAGTAGAAACAAAGTGCGCAGAAGAAACTAAACCTGTAAACCCCTGATCTTAGACTTCCAAACTCTGGAGCTCTGCAAAATAACTCTCCATTGTTTAGAGTTATCATTTTGTTATCATTTGTAATACAAATGGACTAACAAAAACTATGACCTTTACTCAACTTGTGGAATATCTTGCAGAAAAGCATGGCAATTTGCAGAAAAGCCAACCTTCTCAGAAATAGAGGTAGAGGACTCGAGTCAAAGGCTACCATAGGCTAGCCACATTCATCCCTCTCTACATTCTCTGAGCCCACTTCTCATGTGCCTCTTATCCCACTCAGCTCAGAGCCAGACCAGAAAGACAAATCTATTAATTCTTCCAAGTGAGATGGCCAAGTTCCAAGTGCAGGAAGGAAACAATCTTATCAGACCTCTGGCCCATTGATAAAAACCACAGGAGGAAATCATTGAGTTTTAAATTGAGAAAGGGAAGTCTTAGATAAAACTAGGAATTGCCTGGGAGTTTCCTCTTTAAAGCCACTGTTTTCTGCATCAATAGAAAAGCTTTTTTTCATAGCTCGTGTAATTTATTTGTGGTCTAAGAGCTGAAGTGCTGTCTCCTGGTTAGTTTATAAACTGTGGTGGAAACTAGTTCCTCCAACAACCATGTTCCTTACTCTACTTCATTTTTTTATTCATTAGGATGCTTCTAGAGATCTAGGGTTGTCTTTTGGACACTCTATGGGGTTTCTAGACCATATGTTGAGGTTTCATAATAGAAGAAACTGCTGGAAAGGGCAAAGGGACTCTCTGAACCACATCACTGTAGATATGTTAATATACAGAATTTTTTTGTCTCAGTCTTTCTAGTGTATATCCTTCCATTCTAAGGTCCATTTCATTGTTATTGTGAGGGTGATTTTTTGAATTGTACTGAATCGGCTAGTTAACTTGTATTTCTTATTCAATGCTATTTTTCATCTATGCTCAGAGAGAGAAGAGATACACAGAAGAGAGCAGCCTAGAGGGTGAAGTAAATACATAAATGGAAAGATGAACAAGGCTTTCAATTTGAATGGGATCTCTGTCCTGAGAAACAATCCTAAGCTTGCTTAATTCACTTAAAGGCATAACCTGTATTGTTGAGGGATGGTGATGTAAAGGCTTTTTGGGAAGTTAAGGAGGAGTGGAAGCCCCAGTTTAAAAAAAGAGAGTTTAGGGAGCGATGCAATGCAGGCAGTAACAATTTTTAGAAATTCATTGTAACTGAATATGAGTTATAAACCTAACTCATATACTATTCAATTTACTCAAATGTGTGCAGTTCGATACTTTTCGATATTTCACCGAGATCTGCAATCAGCAACATTATTTAATTTTGGAATTTTTTAACAATCCTGAGAAGAAGCACTATGTCCACAAACCGCCACAGTTTATTCCTTCTAGACTCTGTCTCTAACCCTAAGTGTAGCAATCAGGGTAGAATGGTCTTTTATTAAGTTTATTACTTCAAAGCTACTATCTCTATAAACATGAAGCTTAAAAGGTCTTATTAAATAACATGGAATCAAATATAGGGGTGAAATCCTTAGATCAAGGAAATAGGGAAAGCCACCAGCCAACCTCACCTCACCTACTCTGCAGCTTCCAAATGATTGACTTCCTGTCTAGCCAGGCTTTATTGCCTTGCTTTTCTGCCCTCTCATTGGCTCTCTTAGCCCAGCTACCTCACTTCCTCTTCCTACACAGTTCTGTTACTTTCTGTCTGTCTGTACAGACTTCCAGGTCTCTATGGTTGGTACTGGGATTAAAGGCGTGTATCAAGACCCTTGCCTCTGTTTCCTAGTGTGGCCTTGAACACACAGAGACCCTGCCTGCTAAGGGATTAAGGGTGTGTGCTGCCTGACCCTTGTGTTTACTATAGTGGCTGGCTTTCCTCTGATCTCCAGATAAGCTTTATTTTATTAACGCACAAGTAAAATATCACCACATTTCAGCACAAATAAAATATCACCACATATCTCCAAATTAAGAGGACAACAGTGCATCTAGCCATATCTGACTCCTAATGGTGACAATACTGTCAGAATCATGACATCACCTTACCAAGACAATGGACACTGTCACTGCCATTTTTACTTGCCAACTAAACCTGATAATTATTAAAACTTGAATTATGAAACATGACACAACTCTCAGAAAATGGTATTTTATACCCACAGTAAGCACCTAAGCTACTACTTATAAACCAAAACATTTTAGAGTGACCCAGATCAGCTAATATGTAAAGCAGCTTATGTTTAAGATAGAGACTCTGGAGCCTGGAAAGTGAGTATCCAGTAGATATACAACTTAACTCTAGCTAATTTTTGCCTTGCAGGATCTTAGGTCTATGTTTTCAGACTTTTTGGTTTTCCAGGGGGTAAGGAATAAAGTTGAAAACCAGAATCTTTCTGTGAATTTTTTCTCATTTTAGACACTGGCAAAAAGTTTTACAAAAACTCATTATGCAATCCAAACAAAATGTGTGCTGGCTAGAGCTGGTCAATACTCTTATACTCTTACACTCTTGATTCAAAACATTACTTAATTATTTCTCCTATATTCACTATTATTAGCTGGTCACCTGCTTGGGTCCCACTCCTTCAGTCTGTTAGCATTTTTCAAAAAGCTATTCTATTGTAGCTCTTTCTTCTCCATGGGAAAACCCAGATGTACCTGTCTTTGAAGAGTAACTTAATATATCAAAGAAGAGCATGAAATTAGGAGTCTGTGAAGTCTGTGTCCAACACCAGCTGTACCAGTTACTATAGGTGCATAATTGTGCATGTTTCTTTACCTCTCTCAGTCTTAGTTTCTTCATCCTTAAAATAAGCAAAATAAGCTCTAGTTCACACACTGTTGTTGTTGTTTTTTTTTTTTTAAATCAGTATTAGGGACTGAACTTAGTGCTTCGCACATGCTACACAAATGTTCTACCACTGCTTTGTAGCCATAGCTACTCTTTTCTGTTTTGTAAGTTTGGGAGATGATCTTAGTAAGTGGCCTAGTTGGCCTGAAATTCACTGTAGCCCAGGCAGGCTTTAAACATTGTGGAATATTCCTTTACACTGTGTGAAGCTATGTCACTGTGACTGGTTTAATAAAAAGCTAAATGGCCAGTAGCTAGGCAAGATTTGGGGGACAGGGAGAATGCTGGGAAGAGAAGGGAGGAGTCGCCAGTGAGACACAAGAAAGCATGACATATAAGAGATGAGGTAACAAGCCATGAGCCACATGGCAGCACATAAATTAATAGAAATGGGCTCATTTAAATTATAAGAGCTAGTTAGGTGTCCCATCATAGGTAGTGGACTCCAAAAAGCCTGCTCATGCACCAGGGATGGATTCTGATCCTACTGCCAGGGGGCCCCTTAAGCAGATCAAGCTACACAACTGTCTCACTATGCAGAGGGCCTAGTCCAGTCCCAGGCAGACTCCACAACTGTGGATCTAAATTTCATGAGCTCCCACTAGTTTGGTTTGGTTGTCTCTGTAAGTTTCTCCATCTTGATCTTGATGCCCTTGCTTATAGAATCCCTCTTCCCTCTTTTCTACTGGCCTCCTGGAGCTTGGCTTAGTGCTTGGCTGTGGATCTCTACATCTACTTCCATCAGTTACTAGATGAAGACTCTATGGTGACAGGGTATTCTCAACCTGATTACTGAGGTCAGGCACCCTCTCCACTATTGCTAGTAGTCTAAGCTGAGGTCATCCTTGTGGATTCCTGGGAATTTCCCTAGCACCAGGTTTCTCCCCAACCCTATAATTGCTCCCTCTATCTCTTTCATTGCTCTTTCACTCCATCCCTCTAAGAAACCTAGCACATAGCAAGTGCTTAACAAATGTGATGCTTAGTTTTAATTGTCAAGTTGACAAACCTAGAGTCATCTGAGAAGGAAATCTTAATTGAGGGATTGCCCAGATAATATTGGCCCATGGACATGTCTGTGAGTTAACTTGACTGTTAACTTATATGGAAGAGCACAGGACACTGTGGGCAGCACCATTCCCTAGCAAAGGACTATAGAAGTATAGAGACAAGGATGCACATAAGTAAACATGCATGCATTTATTTCTCTGTGCCCTTAACTATGGCTATGATGTGACCGACTCCCTTAAGCTCCTACCAATGTGACTTCCCCATAGTGATGGACAGTAATAGGATATAGAGCTAAAATGAACTAGAATTTTCCTGGAATTGTGAGCTAAAACAACCCACTTCCCCCTAAGTTTCTTGTTTTCAGGGTATTTATCACAGCAACAGAAAGGAAACTAGAACAATCAATATTACAGGTCATCCTTACCTCTTTTCTCATGTTGTCTAACATTGGATGCACTGGAGCCCTTAACTCCATTCGTGTCTGCCCTGTTTACAACATTGTAATAACATTGTTTACACACATAGCATGAAATGCACATGCCACAGCATTTACCAGAACCATGTCCAGTGTCACTTTGGTGCCCTGTAACTTCCAAACTGTTTAATTTTTCTCATGTACTTTGTAATTATTAAATGTAAAGGTATGCTTTTAAAATGGTGAGTCTCTCTGAAGCTTCTGCTAGAACAAATCCCATGTACACTATTAAGCTCTTTAAAAAGACTTCCAAGAAACAGTCCTGAACCAACCAGTTTCATCAGACACTTTGGACCTCACCCACAGAACATCTACCTACTCAGATTTGTATCACCCCAGCTCCCTCTGACAGATCTCTTATTTTTGTCTGTATCTATTTACTGATCTCATGGGGTACATTTCATAAAATATTTTCACTTAATTCCATTAGTTCTCCATATAAAAATGAATGCCTACACAGTGAACTAGCACCTACTCAAGTTAAATGCGAAAAAGAAGAGAGAGTTAAACCTAAGAGAATATTCCAGGCTCTGGGAATCTGACTACCTTTAATCACATATGATGGCTCCATGTGTTACAGTACCACAGATAGTACCCCTTTAGCTTCCCAAGTAATCATCTTCAGTAATGGCTAAGAAGACAGCTGTTTTCCAGGTTTCAGAAACCCTGTCACATTCCAGCTATCCATTTCCATTTTCTGGAGTAAGTGGACACAGTTTATACATCAGAAAATAATTTTCAAAAGTATATTTTAAAAGCTAATGTTAAGAAGATAGATTCTGCTTTGGAGATAACAGCACTTCCTTGAGTATGAAATTCAGATATGTTTATAATGAAATCCCATTCATCACTCTGAAGTTATACCTCATGTGTGAAGGCATACCAGCTTCAGGATCTCCAATGGCTCATCCCACTTCCATACCTTTTGGAATCTTTTCCAAACAGCAATTCCACCTTGAGTACTTTCCCTTTAGGCAGCCAAATGTTCTTTCCCATCATTTAAACAGCTTAGGAAACCCTACCAGTCTTCCAGTTTTCTCAGCTTGATTGGACAACTGACAAAGGTTTGTTTGGTTGTTTGTGGTTGTTTGTCTTTGGCGGAGGCAGGCTCATCCAGAACGTGAAACACACACAGCTATTTTCCTCTCCACAAACATGTATTTAGCCCTCATTATCTTACTTCGACTAAAGTGTGTTTACTGCTCATTTACATTGGTAAAATTTGTGTCAGTCACAAATTGAAAGGAAAGCAATCACTTCTGAAAAAAATAACAGTTTTTAAGTTCACGACTCAGAATTCTACTGATAATGCTAATGTACAGTGCACTGATTTAATAGCTTAAGTAAAATCATTAGGTTTTGGCTACAGATGTTAGAGTATGAAAGTGTGCACTGCCAGTGTGCCTATTATAAAATACAAATGCAAAATTTAGATGCATGGGGATGAATTACAACTCAGTAATTTATTACTCTTTAATAATAAATTTTATAAAGGTAGAATTGTATGGAAAGGTAATAAAGTAAGTGTGAGTAGGACTGACACATCAATCATTGCTTTTGTCTGTCATATACACTACAAATATGACAAAATAAGCAATGCACTAGAAAATATAAAGTAACAAAGTGGTTCTGAATTACTCAAGTCATATGGACTAGAATTTAGTACTAGTTGTACATGTATGTTTGATCTTGGTGAATTACCTTCCCTGAGCCTCAATTTTATTAACATTTGTTAAATCACTTATTTATTTGTTTGATTATTTATTTATTCATTCATTCATTATGTATTATTTTTCCTCTTCCATTTCCTTTCAGAAAAGAGCAGGCCTCCCAGTGATATCCATAGAACACAGGATAGCAAGATACAATAAGACTAGGCACAAACCCTCCTAATAAAGACTGATCAAGGCAACCCAGTAGAATGAAAAGGGACCCAAGAGCAGACAAAAGAGTCAGAGGCACCCCCACTCCCGCTATTAGGAGTCCCACAAAAACACCTAGTGAACAACCATAACATGCATGCAAAGGACTTAGAGCAAACCGATGCAGACTATATGATTGTTTCGGTCACTGTGAGCCCCTATGAACCCTGCTTAGTTAATGTCTGTGGGCCATGTTCTACTGGAATCTTCCACCCCTGGCTACCACAATTCTTCCTCCCCCTCCTCCATGTGGTTCATAGAGTTCCAAGGGGAGGGACCTGTGGACATCTTCAATTTGGGTTCTCTTTCTACCTAAAGTTTGGCTGTGGGTCTTTGCATATGCATCCATCAGCTGCCATGGGAAGCTTCCATGATGTCAATTGGGCTAGGCACAATCTATGAGTATATAAGAATATCATTAGGAATCATTTTATTGATTTTTTTTTCTATCATAGGTCTCTGAGCTATCCAGCCTCCAGTTTCCTGGTCATGTGTCTTGTGTGTGGGGAGGTGCATGTGAATACCAGTGCCTGTGTTGGATCCCCTCGAGCTGGAGCTACAGGTAGTTGTGAACTGCTTCCTGATATGGTACTGAATCCAGTTCCTCTGCAAGAGCAGTACATACTCTTAACCCATGAGCCATCGCTCCAACCTTGTTTCCTAATCTTCAAAGTTAATATCATGACAGTCTCTACATTAAAGTGTAGTGAATAATTATTAATAATATATGGAATGTATAGAATTATTAGCAATATATAGCACTTATAGTTCAGGCATTTGCTCTAGCCTTTTTCTCATGCAGTCAACTCCAGCACCCTGTAAAACAGGTGATATTATTACCTCCAGTTATTAGGCTCAAGTTCCCCTCAAAGTATACATTTATTTTTGAGATTATAATATTATGTTTAATTTTTAAGTAAAATAAGCATATTAATATAGTTACCACTCATACTGTAAGTCAAATTAATTTGATTGGAAATATTCCCTCCCTAACAAACAGACAGGTTCCACTAAGAAAGAAATGGGAGATTTCATTGAGCAAGGAAGAAAAAGAAGGTTAATTTTGGAAGCTACAGACTGCTTATTTAAGTGTAGGCTGAGAGAGAGGAAGCTGTCATTAGGCTTGCTTCTGAAATGACAGAAAAAACCAACCTGGAAAAAGACAACCAAAACCATTTCACATTGGTCTGTCTGGTGCACTTCTGTCCTTAGTGAATCTATATTCTCAAGTTGTGAAGAATTCTGGGAATCCTCCAGAACATTCTCCTGGGATTTGAATTGTACCTGAAAGGAGGAAGCCACTAAGGACAAATCAGCCAGGGAATCACACCCTGTTTCAGAATTGTTCCCTCCACTTTAGATGCTGCCCCTCAATGCTGTAATAGGAATAAAACACCAGTAAGGTGATACATTAAAAAAAGGGGGGGGAGCAAGAGATGTTACTTGAGAGTGGGGGGGGCGAGGGAGCAAACAACGGAGGAGGAGAAAAGAAGTACACTAATTAATCATGGGATAAAGATCCTTTGTTTACATACACTCACAACACAGATTAAAAACAAAAGCAAACCATCTCTATGACCTAGGTCACCCCTATAGGGATAAAATCAAGGTCAAAGAAGAGAAGAAGTACTACAAATAGAAGAATCATGCTTCAAGTGACCTTCCATCTCAGTTTGAGATAATGAAGCATAGAAAGCACAGAGACACATGTACAGCTGTGGAGACAGAACATCTTCATACATGCGTACTCTTGTTCAATATATGGATGTGGCTGCATGCCAAAACTTCTGTAACTCACGCAGATGCAAAATGAGGTATACATTGCTAAACACTGAAATGCACACCTATGCATCTCCATGAGTACATGCACACAAATTCAGATGTGAACACCAGAGAGGTGTGCATGAGGGAATGTGATCACAAACAAGACAGTTGTGCACATTGTAATTGCTTTCATATATCAAGGAGCACACAGGACTTTACTGAGTGCTCATCACTTTAATGTGTTGACTTGTTAACCAAATGAGGATGTTAAACTTGGAGTAGATGGGAAATTGCCATGAGTCATGAAGCTCCTGTGGTTACATTAGAACAGGAATGCCAAATCAGACCCGTGTCCCGAAAAGCTGACGCTCTCCTCTTCCCTTCTACTGCAATCCTTCATGACAATTCACTTATCTATAAGCAGATACAAGCATAGCTGTTTTGGGGTCCCCATGCTCCCTAGCCAAGGGAACTTTGAAATAGTCTAATTCCCAGTCTGTTGTCATCTTAATCAAGTGTTTGAGCAAAACAATCTAGAGTTCTTTCAGGTAAATTATAATGTGTTTGAACTACCTTCAGATTATTGAAATATAAACAGTTCTGTATCTTGGAACAAGGCCAGGCAATATTTTAAAATAATAACACTATAATTAAAGCTTGGGGTAAGCTTAGGATTTTATTTCACCTTAATGAAAAATTACCTTTCACAGAAGAATAAAAGCAAGATTCTAATTAATTAATGTTCTAATTGTTCTTCCTTCTTGCATTCAGCATGGCAATTTCACCCAACAATATGCTGCACAGATGTCTACATGAGAATACTAGCTAGTTGGTTGCTTCATTTTGCTGTGCTATTCTGGGCAACTCTGCTCGGCATCCCTGTGATGTCACATGTAGGCACAGAATAGGATTCACTACTGTGGGCCCACATCCTGGAGAGTTGAAGAGTTTCTGTGACTTCTAGATTAAGGAACCCAGTCCCTTGGTTTTCTGCAATCTAGCTCGCTCCTGCTGTCTTGATTGAGTCATTATGCCTATTCTAAGAGTACATTGATTACATGATAATTTGTCTGACTATCCTACTTTAGATTACACGGAGAGCTATTACTCTATTGGGGCAAGAAAGACAGGATGAGAAAGAAAAAGATGGAAAGACATAGAATGTTGATATTGTTCTGGGAGCACCGGTGTTTGAGTCGTGGTATAGGTTTCTTGTAACAACCCAGTTTCTGGAATAATAACCAGACCCAGATCTAGGCACTAGGGGTTTCTTCATCCCCACTCCCGACACAGCCAACATGATAGTACTTCCTGAGAACTAAAGCCTTTCTTCCTGGGGCAAACAAAATCCAGTATCTTGCAGTCACGATGATGGTGCTGAGGAATGTTCATGGCTAGAGCTTTCAAAAACAAACAGAAACAGTTTTTCAATGCTTTATAGTTACCAGGAAGATGAAAACTCATTGTAACCTATCGACTTCACAGAAGACAGAAAAGATTTGGACAAAACACCCAATGAAGAATTCAAGGGAAAAGGCATGCTGTGTTTAGAATGGTGTAAACACTAAACAAACACTAAACATGGGGTCCATCATGCAGAGCAGTTAGTCCTGCCTGAACAAGCAAGGGGCTGACAACCCCACTGGATTTTTTTTTCTCCTGAAGAGACTGAAAGGAGAACAATAGGGGTCAAACTGCAAAACACGCGGCCAGGAAAGCAAGTCTTTTTCCTCCCCATAGGATCTGTGAAAGACGGTCGAAAACAGTATAACACCTAGGGCCCCTTCAACTCTCTTCTGAAAAGCTGGGGGTTCTTCAACACCTTCCCTCGTGTTCTCTCGATATTTGTATATTGTAGGGATGCAGGAAAAGAGGGAGCTTAGGTCTTACAGGCCGATGGCAAAGTCAGAATCAGAACTCTGCCTTCTTAAGACTACCGACTTAAGAGAGCTATTTAGTTTGATATCTCATTCAATTCTGTGTTTATGGTATTTACTGTGGTTAAACACATAGACTACTGAACTCAACTGCCAGAGTTTGAATTCAGACTCTATTACTTCCCAGCAGTGGGATCCTAAGCAAGAAGCTTAATCGTTCTCAGTTTATTCAACTATAAAATGAGATATAACAATACCTCCTTCAGAGGATTTTTAGAGGAAATTACATAGGATATTACATTTAGAACCTTTGGGTTCTTGGCACATAGTGAGTATTCAATACACAAAGCATTAGATATTGTCTATATAACATTGTGTCTGTGTTCATGGTGTTCATGGTGTATGTATGTATGTATGTATGTATGTATGTATGTGTGTATGTATATGTGTCAGTATCTTTGTCCATGCATATGGAAACCCGAAGCTGACATCAAGTTTCTTCTCTTATTGCTTTTTTTATCATTTGTTTGTTTGAGACAGCGTTGAGCACTCAACATGGAGCTCACTTCCTGGTGGTCATGCCAGTGGAGCAGCAGGTGGCAATTGAAGTTCAAGGTATCGGCACAGCAGGAGGCAGCCCCCTCCCCTATACCGGAATTTCAGTTAGACAAGGCTCTCCTCATCCTCCTGAGACCACAGACCCTGGAATGCCTTTTGCTTCTGCTGTGCCTTTACATGTTCGCTGCTGCTATCACCTGCCAACAAAAGAGTTGGCTATGAAAAAAATACTTTCTGCTTGCTCATGTTCTGTTAATATGTAAGAAGTTACTTAGACATAAATGTATATGGATTATTGGGGTGACTTTGTTTTTAATCATGTAAAGGAGATAAAAGACATGTTTTTACCTGTACTCTGTAGGAATTTAGTAGAAGCACTGTATGGGGTAGATATTAGAATGAACAGCTATTTTTTTTAGAAGTACCTTGACCTTGAAGAATCCTTTTGGAAAACAGTGATTGTTTTGCTGAAAAGGCTCTGCAGCCATCCCATGACTTTGATCATAAGACACGTCAGGCACACCTGAGGCTCTTGTATTATTGTGTATTGCACACGATACACAATAAAGGACTAGAGTCATGGAGGCATGTGATGCTCTTCTTCAATAAGACATGTAAATTAAGATTAGGGACGTCGGTATGAGGAAATACTTTGCATAACAATCAATAAATACATCTTTGTACAGCTGTTCGGGGTCTAGTCCAGTTCAATGCCTTAGGAGAGGGTGGACCTTCCTACGGTCACATGGGCCTTAAAATTTCATCTTGGCGTGCCTTTTGTCTTCAACCAGCCATGAAAGACCACAGAAAGAACATGGAGGAATAGAGAATAAAGATGGAAATGATCAAGAGAGAGTGTGAGTGGCCTTTTCCCTAACCCCCTCAGATAGAAAAGTCTAGTGCACACTGATGTTGTCCTTTGAGCCCTGTGCTGCTGGAGGCTGGCCCCCCAGGCAGCGATGTGGGAGCCCACAGAGGTTTCCTAGTGAGAGCTGAGCTTGCTTTACCAACAGGGCTGCATAAGAGGATGATTGGACCACAAGCCTGGGTACCAGGGCTTTGGAAGGGTCTACACTTGGCTGTATCTGGCAAGGGAGAGGTCTTTTGCCTCTAACCATGGCATTGTTATAAAAAGCCGTTTTGCATAAAGTTTTGGGCTGTTGGGTATTAACCCAGGTTCTCCGGAAGTTATCCTGTGTTTCTGTCTTTCCTCTCGTTGGCTAGGTCTATCTTTCTATCTACAAGTTTCTCATCCCTCTCTCCTCAAGAGTACCCTGGGAAAGGTGGGGGTAGGACCACCCCCTCACAAACAGCTATACTCACTCATTCTTTTAGCTAAACTAACTGACCAGTAAAGCCCTGGGGTTCACATGCTCTTTCTTATTCCCACCTCCCACCCTTTCCCCGGTTCTTGGGTTACAGACACATATGCTGAGGTATGAAGTTTTTACATGAGTGCTGGGAATCTGAACTGAGGTCTTCATGCTTTCACAGCAAACACTTGACCTACTAAGTCATCTCCTCCCCTTCTGTAAAATATCTGAGCACTTACTAATTATTGGTCAGGTAGACACATAGCTGAATAAATGGCATTCATATATATCAATATTATTCAAAACATCTATCAAACAACATACATGAAATAAACCAAAGAAAGGAATTGTCTTGACTGTGGGGTTATCAATCTGCTGATAATCTCAATGATACAATCTCATTTTAGGCAGTTCTGCTGAACTACCAGGGTAGATGCTCATTAGGTACCAAAAATGGAATTTCTCTGTTTATTGTGGTATGTGTTTTCTTTAAAATGTTTTTCAGGGACTGAAGAATAAAATTTATCTTGAGATAAATGTAAGGGAAAAAATCAAAATATGCTGAAAGGGATATGGTGTAACAAAGCTTTCCTCCTGGGTATCTTTAAGTAAATGATATTTTATACTCATTTTCAATGCTACATTCATTATTTGTTACCAAGTGTTGCTATAACATTAATGCAAGCTATAGATAGTTATTTATATCCCAACTATAATGGCAAATAGTTGCATTCTCCACTATATATGATTTTTATCTGCCATATGTGTCTTTTACTTTATTGAGAAAGGCAAGAAAGAGCAGAAAATAACAAATCTACAAGGTCAGCTGTCCAAGAAAATGTTCCAAATTTATACGTACAGTATACACATTGCAGCATGCAAAACCTCTTCCAAGATGGCTGTCATTTGTCCATGTTGATTTGGGAGGGGGAGTGTGATTAAGTCCCAATGCAGATGCTGCTGCTTCTTGGTATTGATGTTTTGTTTTCCATGGTCTTTCTAGCTCTGAAGTTTAACGTTCTGAACATAGCATTGTTCTTTTGGCTATCACATCACACATAATGAAAAGTATCTTGATTTTAAAGCCAAGCACACCATGAGCACTCATCTTTGTTTTGGCCCAAACAAAAGAAGCAGAGTCTAGAGAAGTCTCCTTAACTCAGAGTAACAATTTCATTTTACAATAGCCTCAAACACTGCCAAGTGGATCATCCTTTGTTTGGGCTGACTATTGGTTTGGAATTAAAACTTGGCATTCTGTGAAACAGGAAGCAATTACTTCTTCAATGTTAAAATTTATTTTCCACTTTCCCATTGCAAAGCTCAGTATAATATGATACTTTAGGCTAACGAAGAAACGTAAGTTGAACATTCTCGTTCCACATCCACACATGTAAGCCCTAAAAATGGCTCTGTTTCATGCAGATAGGATATAAACTTTCATGCTACTCCAGGTCACCAGAAGAACATCTGAAAAACCTTTAGGGATTCAGTTCAGTGGGCTCTGCTGTTTCCATGGACACTATTTTTAGATTTTCTTATACCTCTTTTCCAAGGAGCAGGTGGAAGAGGCAAGGCTGTGTAAGTACTATACGCTTTCCTTTCCTTAAGCCTTACTAGCCCCAGAAGCCCCAGGTCTGAAGACTGGGGTATGGGTCAATCAAGGGTGGTATAGTGGTATACTGGAGTTTGCCTGCACTCGCTGAATGCCAATTTGTATTCTCTCTTTTCAGATTCATATTTTGTAATATCATGCTACTAGCTTATAATTAACCACAGTGGCCATGCTTTCACCATGGACATTAGCAAATCAGGGCTTTATCTCCAACCACCAAGTTTCCAAACATTTGCCAACACATCTCCAGACAGGATCCACTGTTATTGTGTCAGATACAGCACCATTATGTTGCTAGGTGAGGACCATCAGGACCTTAGAGACTCTTGGCAAACCTTGAGGGCATTTTGCAAGCTGAAGAGTTTCCAAGTATTAGGACCAGGCTATCTCTGTTCAGTCCCTCACTTGAGTAATGTTTGTTGTGGCAGTCCTAACAACATATTTTCAAGGGTATTGGATTATCTAGCTTCCTCACGCATAAAGGTTCTCACCTCATCAAAGAAAAATCTGACGCCTAAGATGCTAGACACTGGTATAGATTAAATGCCAAAGAAGGTAAATTGGGGGAAACTGAACACAATAAAAGGAGCAGGAACTAGTCTGCTTTCAAGTTTCCAATCATCATTTTGGATAAGGAGATCTATTCTATCAAAGAAAGAAGACTGTAGACAAAGCCCGGGACCAATTTGAACTTTAATGACCAAAACAGAAAGAACTGGGTTAAAGCCAATTTCTAGAACCAATGAAATGATGGAAATTGAAACAATACAGGCACAGAACAGACAGGCTTTAGGCCATGTGTGAGTCTAGGCAAACATGAAACACATGGGAAAATCTCAGAGCATAGACACAGCTCCTTCTTATCTTTCCCACACTCATACCTTTTCCCTGAAAGTGGTGGGTAACATCTTGATAATACTGAAACAAGAGAAAGGTATTTATTGGTACTCTGCCTCTGTTCGATGCCAGAAAAGGTTAAACCCAAGTTTGCTTTCCCAGTATAAGTTCAAACTCCATTTCTATATCTGACACTACCACATATTTGGCAAATATGAAAACTAGAAGA
Source organism: Peromyscus leucopus (assembly GCF_004664715.2). Lineage (NCBI taxonomy): Eukaryota > Metazoa > Chordata > Mammalia > Rodentia > Cricetidae > Peromyscus > Peromyscus leucopus. Next base: position 95,234,885 of record NC_051083.1, read on the forward strand.
ATGTTATATAGTTCAGTGCCCTGCCTTTACTTTTGAAAACTGAGGCCCAAAGAGATGGATTCTCCAGGTTTTCAATGTTGCCTTGTGGCAGATCTTTGCCAAAGGCTCAGGATTAATATAGATTTGTAATGTACAAGCCAAGTGTTTTGTTAGAGTTATCATTTATAAATATTTCAGTAGAGATGGCAGGTCATGTCCTTATAATATTGTGGAATAGCCCTGATAACTCAGTTCCTGGTCCTGGCTATCTCACTGCAGTCTGAGATCTAAAACACTTCCTCCAGTTAATTAAAGTATTTACATATTTAATTCACTTACAGCCGAGATATCTTTACTTTAATAGTTATGAATAGAAAATGCTTGATACAGGAACATCTATGATCTAGATGCAAACTATGATTAGATTTAGATACAATTCTACCATGTGTAGGGAGAAAAAGCATGGCTGGTGGCTTCACTGTATTCATAACCAACAGGCATGTACCTCCTGGTGGTACTTTCCTTATTGTCAGAAAAAACCCACTGGCTTAAAATGACATGAATAGTTGGAATAAAGCTTATCTCTGGATTTCAAAATTTTATGACTGTTAACTTCTTTGTGCTTTAACCATGTTCCAGGTGACTTGCAATGTAATTACCTCAACACAACAAATATTCCTGCATAAAAATATCTGCAAAAAAGTTCTTCTCAAGATATTTAGACTCATTCCAACTAGCTTGACTCACCATTTCTATCAACAAACCCAATATGATCCCCCACCCCCAACATCAATTGGCTGACCACTGCTATCTTTGGTCTTCATTGAATCTTGAAGATGTTCTTGGTCCAACATCACAGGGTCTCCTTATAGACATCACTTTGCAAATGTATGGCTATCACTGCCAGCTCACAAATGAAATCAAAGGCAATGAAAGGTGAAGGCAGTTGCAGAGCCCAAGCTAAGCCAAGACCTTTAAAGAATTTCAACCTGTAGGCCTCTTGCTTAGACCACCACATGTATTATCTCATAGATTTGGCTATCCTGGCTCTGACTTTCTAACATAAATGCCATTTACCTTGGGAAAGAGAAAATTATGATTACTTACAATACAGAGTGGGTTGACAGGGCTAGTGACAACTGCAGACAATACCCATAGCAAAAGGAGGGAAGTGTATACTATTTTATCTGTTTTTCTTTGCCAAGAGGGCCAAATCTCAGCATTTATCTTCATTCATCCTATAATTAATGAGCACTAGAGTCCAGTTGCAGGACTTAAACTGAGATACAACCACTTAGTGATTATAAGACAATGGACACATGAACTAAACTTCTATTGTTCAATTTGCTGATCTATGAAATATAATTGGTGGGATTTTTTTTTTTTAGATCAGGTAAGCACATAAAAACTGGTGTAATATAAACCTCCAATAAATATTTATATAAAATCACTATTATAAGCCAAAGTGAATTATTCCCAAACCCTGCCCTATTAGAATAGCTGTAAAGAATGAGGTAATTTAGCTTGTTAGACTATTATTCTAAATATGTGAATAGAAATGGAATCCAAGTATAGTAGTGTCCAAATGAAGAAAGAATATGCCTTTATATTCAGTTTATTTAGAGAATGTGCCAATTAGAAGCAGATAGTACTACTGCTATTTTGTAAACAATTGCTTACCTTAACAATTTCAACTATGTGAAAAATTTTCTTAAAACAACATAGGTTGGCTGACCACTGCCCTCTGTAGACCTTAGTATCTCCAACTGTGGGATGAAAGTCTTGAATTGAATTGATTACTAAAGGCCCTCCAGGTTCTGACATTGAATATTTTTTCTATTCTCAGTTCTCAAGTGCTATTTTTAGAGAAGTAAATTGAACTTTTTCAATTTCAAAGTAGATGGACCTTTTTGTTGGAACTGCCAGCAACCCAGTATTAACGCAGAGACTTTTTATTAATTTTAAAAGCTTGACCATAGCTTAGGCTTGCTACTATCTAGCTCTTACAACTTAAATTAATCCATTTCTATTAATTTATATATTGCCACGTGGCTCATGGTTTTACCTGTCCTCCAGCATGTCTTGCTCTCTCTGTATCTCCTAGTGACCCCACCTTTCTTCTTCCCAGTGTCCTCTGTGTCTGGCTTTTCCACCTATACCTCCTGCCCAGCTAATGGCTGTTTAGCCTTTTATTAAACCAATAAGAAGACACTTTGGCAAAGACACATCTTCACAGTGTACAAAAAGATTATTCTACAACAGAACAAACCTTGGAAAAATTTTAATTGAAGTTAGGAAATGAAATGTTGTAGTGACTTTTTTCTCAAAGTTCAGAATAGGCATTATCTTGGAACCAACTAGATAAAAAAGATCTCAGTCCCCAAACTAGATTTACTGAATCAGAAAAAAAAAAAAAAACATTTAAACAGTATTCCCAGGTAACTTTTAGCCACACAGAAAGCTGAGAAGCCATCATTTAGTCTTAACCTTGTTGGTACATTAGAAACATTAATAACTTTTTATATGCTCGCCATGATTTCACAGGTCTGTGGTAAGGATTTAAAAGTAGTGATCTCGCCCCCAGCTGGATCAGGCCCTCTGAATGGGTGAGATAGTCGATTGGCTTGATCTATCTGGGAGGCATCTAGGCAGTGGTACCAGGTCCTGGGCTCATTATATGAGTTAGCTGTTTGAAGCCTGGGACTTATGCAGGGACGCTTGGCTCAATCTGGGAGGAGGGGACTGGACCTGCCTGGACTGAGTCTATCAGGTCGATCCCAATCCTCGGGGGAGACCTTGATCTGGAGGAGGTGGGAATGGAGGGTGGGCTGGGGGAAGGGGAGGGGGGCAGGAGGGAAGAGAACAAGGGAATCTGTGGCTATTATGTAGAACTGAATAGTATTGTAAAATAAATAATAAAAAAAGAAAACCACACACACAAAAAAAGTAGTGATATCATTTTAGAATCAGTTTTTTGTTGTTGTTGTTGTTGTTGTTGTTTTTGAGACAGTTTCTCTGTGTAGCTTTGGAGTCTATCCTGGAACTCACTCTGTAGACCAGGCAGGTCTTGAACTCACAGAGATCCACCTGCCTCTGCCTCCTTAGTATTACCTTTGCCTAGTGATTCTGATGTGAAATAAGGCTTACAAACACTGATAAAGTCCACAGTTTCTTCATAAAACAAAACTGAGATCCTTTTCCCACAAATGAGGCAAATGACCTGTTCTAGTCACAAAGTCTCAATTATAATTAAGCCTAATAGTTAAACCTCAGAAGAAGACCCCACTCCTGTAGGCTTACTACTTCTGCTGTTGTCATTAAAGCTGTCTGCCAAAAGTTTCTCCCTCCTGAGACAGCAAAGAGAGCAGGGGTGTTGCAAAATCAAAGCGACTCAAAAAATATTACAAGTCACTGACATTGAAGATGGATAGCAGCCTGAGAAGAATGCTGATTCTGTTCCCTATCATCCATTATAAGGAATGTTGCAATTAAAGACAGGCTGACCTAAGGGAAATCTGTATCTCAAATCAATTCAGCAGGGAATATTGTAGGCAAAGGAGCAAGAAACTAATTAATTCTATAGCAATTTGTAAGAAAATGAAGAGTAAGTAGAGAACATTATAAGCAATAAGACAATGAACCTGTTTCTACCTTGGGTCAGTTGCAGTACTGAATAACCATGTAGCTAGGGACCTGCTTCTCCTCATCAACCCTGGTCTCCTTGGTCTCTCCAGACTACTCTTACACCTGCTTCTGTCTGCCAGCATGAGTCCCTCTTCCCAGTCCACCTCCATCCTCGTGGGATTCAGCCTCTTGGCATGGACCCAGGGTCCCCAAAATTCTTCTCCTACCACTCCTTTTCTTCTAGCCAATTTCTATCCCATTGTGACTCCTAGCACCACAGAACAGCACTCTGCCAGGGATCCACAGCTGACACACTTGACTGGGACCTGGGTAGGCTACTTTTGCCTCCTTTCACTCCTCCATTCCAGTCTCTTTGGATTATCCTTAGACCTGGGGCTGCCTGTCCACCTGAGCCCTCATCACAGACCACTTCCATAATGTGGGACTCAACTTATTGGTGTAGACACAGGACCATCTAGTTCTTTTCCACTACCCATTTCAGTCTTTCCTTCTAGGTATTCTATATTCCTTTGTGACTCTCCACTGATGCCAAGAACCATTCTTTACCAGGAACCCCACAGCCACCACATTTGGCTAGACTCACCCATTACTTTCAGCATCTCTCCATTCCTTAGTGACTCTGTATTGACCCACAGAGTGGTCTCTAGCAGGAACATACAGCTACCACACTTGGCTAGGACCCTGATTGAAGCAACAGCAACCAAAGAATAGAACACTCAACTGTAGCGGTAACGCCCGCATTACCGATACCCGTTCACCATGTCCGAGCGAAGGGCTGCGGGATTAAAAATAGAGACAAGAGACAGCGAGTCATTCGCCACGGCTGAATGCCGAATGCCGTTTATTGAAAGAGGGAAGAAACCTTAAATACAGGCTTACAACACAAATGGAGGAACCCCCGGAGGGCATAAGTTCGCTACCGATGGTCTACATTCCAGACCCAATGTTCTACATTCTTTCATCTAAGTTGTTTACACCAAATACAGGATGTAGGAACAAAGAACCTCCAATAAGCTCTCCGGGTGATCCTTAGGTGATAAGGAGACCGGCAAGGAATCTGAATAGGGAGGACATCTGGTCAAGGTCAGCAAGCAAGGGGGCAGCCACTCACAGTCGGGGGCCAGGGTCCATGGGGCCCACACTCATCTATTAATGGTGAGACCACTGGATAACTATACCCAAAACATCACAAATATCATAACTCCAGATGCCTAGATCCCCTTACAAAAAAAGTCACAACAATAGCAAAAACATGAACAACCAAGACAATATGCATCTACAGAAGTCAGCAATTCTGTTGTAATAAGCCCTGAGAAAACAATTTAACCTGCAGCACAAAACAATAACTTCAAAATAGCAATTACATACATGTTCAAGGATCTTTAAGAGGTATCAATGAACAACTTAAGGAAGACAATAAAAACACAAATAGTTGAATGAAATAATGAAAGTTATTCAAGACAGAAAAGTAGAATGTAACAAAGAAGTAGAATTGCCAAAGAAAAGCAAAATAGAAGAAAATTTTGAAAGGGAAAACTCAGGAAGTCAAACCAAAAGTGAAGAGGGAAGACTCACAGATTAAAAGACATGGGAGAGAGAATTTCAACTCCTGGAAAGAAAGTAGAAGTGGATAGCTCATTTTGAATGTTTTTAAAGAAAGAAGAAATAATATCCAAAATGAGTAGATGGGAAGAAATAATCAAATTCAGCTGAAATAAATGAAATAGAAACACAAATAATACAAAGAATCAATAAAACAAAATTTTGAATCTAAGAATATTAACAAAATTGATAATCCTTTAGAAGAATGAACCAAAAGAGAGAGAGAACCCAAATCAATAAAATTAGAAATGATATGAAAAGGAAGAAATTACACCAGACACAGAAGAAATTCAGGGAAGCATAAGGACACACTTTAAAAATCTGTACTCCACCAAACTGGAAATTATAAATGAAATGGATTAATTTCTTGATATATATGACCTACCAAAGTCAACTCAAAAAGAAATAAAAAACTTCAATAAACCCATAAAACCTAATGAACTAGAAGCAGTAATTTAAAATCTCCCAAATTAAAAAAAAAAGCCCAGGATAAGATGGATTCAGTGAGGAATTCTACCAGACCTTCATAGAAGAACTAATGCCAATACTCCTCAAATTATTCCACAAAATAGAAACTGAAAAAACATTTCCAAGTTCTTTTTATGAAGTAACTATTACCCTGATACCAACAACAACAATAAAGCCTCAATGATTAAAAAAAAAAACTAAAGACCAATATCCCTTATGAATATAGATGCAAAAGCTCTCAATAAAATACTTGCAAACTGAAGTCAAGAACACAATCCACCATGACCAACTTGACTTTATACTAGAAATACAGGCATGGTTCAACATTTATAAATAAATAAATAAATAAATAAATAAATAAATAAATAAATAAATAAATAAATAGAATCTGCCACATAAAAGACTAAAAGACAGAGCCACATGATCATCTCCTTAGATGTAGAAAAGGCCTTTGACAAAATCCAACATCCCTTGTGGAACAAGAGGAACACTCTTCCACTACTGGTGGGAGTGCCAACTTGTACAGTCACTTTGGAAATCAATATGGCAGTTTCCCAGAAAATTGGGAATCAATCTACTTCAAGACCCAGCTATATCACCCCTGAGCATATATCCAAAGGACACTTTACCATACTACAAGGATACTTGCACAGCTATGTTCATAGCAGCTTTATTCATAATAGCCAGAAACTGGAAACAACCTAGATGTCATTCAAATGAAGAATGGATAAAGAAAATGTGGTATATTTAGACAATGGACTATTACTCAACTGTTAAAAACAATGATATCATGAAATTTGCAGGCAAATAGAAAAAAATCATCGTAACCCAGACCCAGAAAGACAAACATGCTATGTACTCACTCATAAGTGGATATTAGCCATGAAGTAAAGGAGAACCATGCTACAATCCACAGACCCAGAGAACTAAGTAACAAGGAGGGCTCAAGGTGGGGATGCATGAATCTCACCATGGGGGAAATAGAATGGACATTGGCAGTGGATGAGCTAAGAGACCTAGAAGGGGGAATAGGGATGGGAACAGGAGGGATCAGGTGGGGGAGGATGGAGATATAGAGTACTGGGATAGACGGTTCGAATTTGGGGGCATCTCTGAAATGAGCTAGAAACCTGTTTGCAATTGATACCTACTGCAAAAGGGAAAATTAGTTTTCTCCAATGGAGTGACAATGGGTATATCAATCACATTCCAGGGCAGTCCTCTTGCCCAGAAGAAGTTAGCCAACACAAAATGGACTTCATAGTTTTCATGGGCTTTTGTTTTGTTTTAGTATTTTTTTTAATCTTACTGAGGTTTTTGTTTGTTTTTTAGTTTGGATATTCAATTTTATTTTAGTAACAATGCTTTTAGTAAAATTAACTTCTCAGTGGGATATTTAATACACCAAACCTCTCCTTTCTTAATTTCTCTGGATTTTAGATTTTTTATTGTTGTTTTGCTTTTTTCTTCTTGAGAGAGATAGAAAGAGCATGAAGTTGAGTAGGCAAGGAGTTGGGGAGTGTCTAGGATGTGTTGGGGCAGGGGAATGAATATGATCAAAATATATTGTGAAAAAATATTTTTTTTAAATGTGGCTAGCCAGAAGAGCACCATTCCTCAGTAGGTAGACCTCTTTATTCCAAATTGTGTGGCATATCTTCTGGGCAGGGTAAAAGAATATAGTACAAGATACCATTGGAAGCAACACTCATTTCAATTTAGAAAGCATGAAATTTTTCAAAGCATTAGTATACTCTGAGATGAAGCATCCCCAAGAGGAGCTTGATGTGCCTAAAAGAAGCTATTGAAGCTGCTGATGGTGGAGAGAAGGACCAGTTCTTGTCTCAAGGTTACACTGTAGAATTTTCTGCCTCCAGAAATCACCGCAAATTGTAAGTTGTTCATATTTTAAAAAGAATACACCATCTACCTCATAAAATGCAAACTCTGGAAAGGGCAAACAAAGCACAAAACAGTTTTTGCAGGCTATCTACCCTACCCCATGTAGCCTAGGGCAGAGGCAGATGGAAAATTTAATGTGTTCCTTGGACAACCTCTCTCAAAGGCTAGATCCAATCATTTGAGGGGGGTTATAGACCCCTAAGTTATTCATTAGCAAGTGTGAAGTGTGCCCAAGGGATATTGCTGAGTCAACTTTACCTTAATAGCTACAAGTATTTGTTAGGATTTATGAGTAATTCCTTTAACATCACTTGATTAGGTTGTGTTAGAAAAAAAAACTCACCTATAGTAGCTTATACTTGCCAATTCCTCCATCTGTAATTAAGCAGCAAGTGGAACAAAACTTTGGGAGCCTACTATGTGTTCTGCAGATAAAATAGAAGCAGGTAAAACATGGACTGAGAAAGATAGCATATCATCTTTACTTTCAAAGAATTTCTTTTAAAATGGTAGAGCAAGGACAATTACATGCAGTTGGGAATCAGTGGAGGAATGGAGGTGCTTGAAAAGACTGATCTTATGGACTGATGGCCGAGGAAGAACTTGAATGACAATGTTCAGAAAGGGATATCTTTATGTTTTCTTAAAGCATAAGCCATTTCTAAACAAAACAGTCATGTCATGTCTATGAGATTGTTGCTTCAAAATATGGTGTCCAACCATCTGTTTGGAGTGGATATAGCCTTTTCTCAAATGTGGCATTTTTTCACTAAGCAGTTATTTGAGCCCATATTTTATGACAGGTCTTGTTCTAGGATCAAGATCTATGCCCTCAAACAAAGCAGGAAAGTCCTTGCCCTTGGGAAGACTGTGTTCCCATTGATGAGAGAGGTGAAAATCACAGATCTAGGTATGTATAAAACAGATGTGAGCAGAGAGTGGTGAGAAAATGAGCTGAGGTTTCAGTGGAGTGAAGGAGAGGGCCAGGTACATATCTTGTTTCCTAAGTCAAACTTGTCTTGCATGGGCATCAGCAAGCCTTTAAACTATACCCTGTTGCTCCCAAACTATACCTGTTGCCACTCGAAATGGTAGATTCCACTTCACTCCTTTAGTCAAGTGAACCTGCTTATAAGCTAAAATATTACTCTAGCACTCCTTTGAGTTGACAGACTATTTTGGAGGGAATTTGGTGACGGCTTTAATTAGCGTTGACCTTAGAGCAATGATAGAAGTTAATGGCTTAGTTTGGGCCCAAACAGTTTCATAAGCACTAGACTTACTTCTACCAACCACTAAAATGCACATTGAAGCTCTTTAAGATGCTACAGTTAATCCAACTGTGTTACTGCTCTGATCTTTCCTTTTTATAAAAACAACTGGGAAATCTTTCCTGAGTTTCAGCTCAGAAAAGTCCTCCTAACTTCTCTTTGATCTTGTTAGTTTGTTTTAAAGAGCATGTTATATCTACTTTGCGCTGTAAGTCTTATGGAAGCTTCAGACCAAAAATAATAAAAAATGTGAACTGACTTAAACGTGTTTTGCTACACCTTTCCAGCTCCTCTCAGTGCCAAATACAATTCCATTAAATCTGATAAGCCAACTTCATGTAATGTCTGTCTCCTCAGTAGACTATTAACTATTCAAAAATGGGAACTGTGTGTTATATTTTGTTCTCCTCTACATACCTACCATACTGCTTTGCTTCTAGGTCCCTCTATAAATACTTGCCTGGTGACCAACTAAATACTTGCTTGGCAATCAACTAAATATAGCCACTGATTGAGGTAAGACTGGACAGAAGACACAGTACTACAGAAACTGCGTTTTCAAGTCCTTTGTTGGTAAATTCACTTAGTGATGTGATGTGCTCTGTTCTAGCGTCAGTACATGGAACAAGAGGAATGAGTGACATAAACAATAGCAGCTTCCTGCACAGGAACTGAATCACTCAGTGGCATGCTTTCTGCTTCTATTTGTAGCCCAGGAAACCAAGTCCTCTCTTACATGCATCACAGCAGAGACATTTCAGTTTCTCTCTTTTAAGGGAATGCAGAACTATGAGTATTCTAATGCCCCCTCTTTACACCAGGACATGTTATACCTGACTATTTGGCAAAGTGTCAAAAATTACTTAGACATGTAAAATAGTACGATTAATCAAGAATGGAGAAACACTTCAACTAGATTGATGGGAGAGGCTATAAAATTAAAGGGACAGATAAAAAAGATGTTTTGCAAGCATACATTAGGTAACTGATAGGCTATAGAGGGAAGGCATATGTTAACATTTCTGGTATAGCACTGCCACCTTTGTCAGCAGTAAAACAAAAAAGCCAACAGGGCATGGATCTCTTCTTAAGTTTGCACCATCTCGAGAACCCAGTGTTAATTGGGAAGGGGGATGAATTTAATGACTCTTCTCCCAGCATTCTGTGTATTTGTTTGAAGTTCAAACCTGTTTAGTCATCATTGATTTGTTGTGGGGCTGTCAAGTGTGATTTATCAGAAGCCTGTTCATGGTGGCCTTTAAAATATAACCATCTTATTGCAGCCATGCCATTTGCCCCCAGTATCTGAGAAATGACTCAGTTGACATGGTCATGGTTTTTATAACTTGCTAAACATATAATATGCTTGCGCATTTATTAATGATTCTATTTCATTAGAACTTGGTCACTTAGTAGGTGGGTGCTAAATAACTCTTAGCTCTGAAAGTTAATTTGAACATTAAAGTATGTATCCTTACCCACATTTCCCCAGTAGACCTATGGTAAATGAAATGGCTGTGACCATTGGAACCTGTGGCAAATGCTATATGTAAGGATGAAGGCTGGTCTGCTTTGCTGTCAAAGGCAACTACTTATTCAATCAGTAATCAAACTAGGTAAATGTGATTTCTTTATCTGGTTTTTGCTTTTGAAACCATGTTAGCTTTTTCTTTCCTTAAAAGTGACAGAGTACTTTCCTTGTGTGCAGAAAGTATTTTCCCAAAGGATATGGTAAAACAGAGCCTGATACAGGACCCACTGAGTTTAACTAGGGTACCAGAAAAAAATACCAAAGGTCTGTGATAATTGTATGCAGTTGTGATCTTCTTCTTGAATAAATTAGGATTTTCCCAAGACATTTCTAGATACAAAGGATCATTTATGAAAAGTGTAAGTAAATTAGTGAAGGTATTATGCATACCAAATAGGCGACAATACAATGTTATTTTTAGCCTATCATATTGGTAAAATTTTGAAGAGCAATAAAAATCCATGTTTTTATATTTGGGGGTGGTAAAAATAAATACTTTCAGATACCATTAACTAGAGTATTTTTGCCATTTGGAAAACAATTTGACAATGTAAATACAAAGGATAAATGTATGTGCCCTTTGAAACTGTAACCCCTCTTTTGGCATGCTGACTATAGATAAACATGCAATATCAAATGTTCAGACACTGTGATAAATGATAGAATAAAATTTGTATGCACTATGCTGAAATATCTCCAAGATATAATATTATTCTATGTAGGCAGCAAGTGAAGACCTCAGAGAACTGATAGTATATTCTAGTCCAGACCCAAAGGCCTGAGATCCAGAACGGTGTAAACCCAAGCCTAAAATCCAACAAATACAAGACCTAAGAATAAAGCAAGATGGCTACCAGTAACAAAACAGAACAGGAAGTTTCCATCTCCAGTTCTCCTTGAAGAAATTATTTATGTCAATTACTCACAGGCCAGAATGTGTTCGGGAAAAATCTCAGAACCCAGTAGTGAGACTGAAATACTTCTTTGATGCACAGAACTGAGAAAGCTGTGTTAAAAAGACAAGTAGAACAGTTTTACTTTGATTGTATTTTTCCTCCCCAGGCCAGCACTACATCATACCACAAGGGATTCCCCAAGCCCACAGTTTCTTGAGTACAGTAAATAAAGCCAATACAGAAATCTGGTTTCCTAGTGATCTGGAGTAATTGCTAGAAGGTCAATTTCTATTTCATCTCATCAAAAACACTTCTAGAATTGTCAAGGCTATCTAACCAACAATCATCTAGTAAAATGGGAATGTATAGAGCTTAAAGAGATCAGTGTGTGAATCCTGGTGGATAAATCCTATCTGTTGGAGACCTCATCTTTCCAGAAAATGCAGCCAACAATGTTTCTCACCTTGTGGATCAAGCCAATGGCTCTAGCTGGCCAGGAAGCATAGGCAGTAGGTAGTTCTGCCTACTTAAGTCTAGTCTGGACATACAACTTGCTGCTATTCTCACTTGACAATAGAATACACCCTACAGATTTGCCCCATTTTATAACCTATACTTTAGTGCTTCCTGATCATGAAGTCCAGTTAGTGGTACTACCTGATCAGGGACCATATGGTAACCCCAGTACATTGTATGAGATTGTGAAACCCAGCCAGTGGCCCAAATTGGCCCTGTAAACTAGCCTGCAAGTACCCTGTTCTGTCTATAAAGCACAGCCAAATGCCCTCGACAATTGTAAAACCCAGAGTGAGACCTTGTCTGAATGCAAAGTCAAATCAGTGACACCTTCTAGCCAGGAAGCCATCTACAGCTTCATACAATCACAGGAGATCATTGGGCCCAGCAAGTACCTACTACTGACCTCAGAGCTCAGCCAGAAACTCTACCCCAAGAGGGAATGTAACCATCAGTTAGCCAATAGACCAATGAATCTCAACATATGATAACTCACCCTAAATTAGAAAAGGACCCTATTAGCAGTTCCACTTGCCAGAATATGTTGAAAGCTAGTTTGCACAGGATAAGTGGTCAAGGTTTTAGTAACTGAAGCAAATTTGTAAAGGTTGGACTAATTTATCACCTCCCCACATGTACAACTACCAATACAGGGATTATGAAGAATCTGGGACATATCATACCACCACAGGTGGTATGAAAGAGAAAGGCCTCCACGGGCTCATAAATTTGAATGCTTGATCACCAAGGAGTGGCACTATTTGAAAGGACTAAGAGGTATGGCCTTGTTGGAGGCAATGTGTCACTGGGGAAGGGCTTTGAGGTTTCAAGGGACCAAGCTAGGCCCAGTGACTTTCTCTCTTCCTGATGCCTGCATATCTGGATGTAGAACTCTCAGCTCCTTCTCCAGCACCATGTCTGCTTGCATGCCACTATCCTCCCACCATGACAATAATGGAGTAAATCTCTGAATCTGTAAGCCAGCCCCAATTAAATGTTTTTTATAAGAGTAGACATTGCCAGGGTGTCTCTTCACAGCAATAGAACACTGACTAAAACAGCACCTAAGGAGACTAATGTTCCGATATCCAGAAATGGAAATCTATGAAGTGATTGGCAAAGAATTCAAAATTCTTCTCTTAAGAAATTTAGTGAATTACAGATTCAAGACTAAGCAAATTTAGAAAGACAATACACAGGCAAAATGAAAAGTATAACAAAGAAATCGAAAACATTTTATTAAAAGACACCAGAAATCTTGTAGCTAAATAAACAAGCATGGAAGTAAAATTCATTAGCATGCTTAAACCACACTGTATTAAGCAAATTAACGAACCTGTAAAGTCAAAGAGAGTTCATTTAAAATTACTCAATCAGAACAAAGCAAAGGAGAAAAGGGAAGCTTGAAAAAGTACTATTGGGTTTATAAGAAACTGTGTAGTACAACACTATGTACATTATGAAAGTCTGTGAGAGAAGAGAGGAAAAAATGAAGATTGGAATAAAATCTACTTGAGGAAACAGTGGATAAAAACTTCTCAAGTTTGAGAAGAGAAATGGGCAACCAGATTTTGTATATTTCTATACATGTTGAACCTAAATAGATATAGAGGGAGAAAGATCAGAATTAAAGGGTCAAATTTTTAAAAGTTCTGAGATAAATAAAAGGACAGGCTCACATCACATGCAAGTCCCCATAAAATTCTAACAGGGTTTCTCAGCAAAAACCTTGCATACCAGGACATAGGGGAAAGTATTCAAAGAAAAAAAATAACAGTTAAGAATAGTATATACAATCAGCGTTTCCTTAAGATCATTTGAGGGATAGATAGTATGGAAACTTAATACCATAGAAGCTTCCCAAGGTATTGAGAGGGAATTTGACAAATAATCGGGGAGACAGAGCCATCAAACAAAACATCCGTTCCTGGGATTGGGTTACATCTAATTGAGTTGTTGGCCAAAAAGATCAATGGGAACCTCCAAATAACTCAGGTTGTTACCAAGTCTATAGGTTACTCTCCACAAACTGACAGCAAGGTCCCATTGCTGAAGACATCTACATAACCCACTGAACATGAAGAAGTTGAGATGGTACCTAAAAGAGCCTTCACCCCTATGTTCTAGCATTTTTGGTGCATGAAGGAATTCTGCATACCACCAAAGGAGAAATGTAAACACCACCCAAGCTACAAACCCTAAAATCTACAATGGTGTCCTGTCAACAATATATGCTAGTGCAATGGTGGCACAAAGTTTGTGGGAGCAACCAGTCAATCTTATCTGATTTGACCTAAGGGCCACTCTACAAGATGGAATGCATACCTGCCACACTGCTTGAGTGACCAAGAGCATGAGACTAGATAGTTGAGGGGCCTAGAGTAAAACTACTGTTAAAACAACAAAAAATAAATAACAAAAACCCATAGCAATAAAATGACTCCTAATGTCATTCTGCTATACTCATATATCAGTGCCTCCTTGCTCACCCCTCATCCAAGAAGCTTTTTCCTGCAGCATATGAGAAAAAATACAGACACACACAGAGACATTATGCAGAGAAAGAGAGGCCTTGGAACACTCAGCCCTCAATGGGATATCTCCCTCAAATCTCTCTCCTCAGGACTCATTGAAGCCTGCAGAAGAGGAGGTGGAAAGAGTATAAGATCCAGAGCAGATGCAGGACACCAAGAAAGGAAAGCCCACTAAATCAACATGATCAAAGCACACATGAACTCAGAAACTGAGGCAACATGCACAGGGCCTGCACGAGTCTGTACCAGGTCCCTACATATATAGTATGGCTTCCAGTTTAGTGTTTTTATGGGACTCCTGAGTATGTGAACGAGTGGGTCTCTGTCTCTGTTTCTTATGCCTTCTCTTGTGCTCTTTTCCTCCTGTTTATTTTGTTCAATTCGAATGTGTTAGTTTTTATTTTATCTCATTTTATTATTATACCTTAGAAGCCTGTTTTCTAATGAGAGACAGAAACTAAGTGGATCTGAATGGGAGGGGAGGTGGGGAGGAAGTGAGAGGAGTAGAGGGAAGGGAAAATGTAATCAGGATGTATATGTATGTAATACGTATACACACATACATATAGAGAGAAATATAAATAAGAAAATCTCTTTTCAATAAAAAGGGGAAATAAAATAAAAAGGCTTCCAAAATGCACAAAAGTTTAGAGAGCTGTGATTACCACACACACTGCATTACCAGAGATATTAAAAAGGGACCCTTTAAGTTGAAAGGAACCAACACTAATAAATTGAAGTAAAAATGTAAAAGCCTTACTAATAAAGATCACTATATACTTTGTCTTAATTAAGATTCCTATTGCTGTGAAGAGACACCATGACCATGGCAATTCTTCTAAAAGAAAACGTTTCATTGTGGTGGCTCACTTAGAATTCTGAGGTTCAGTCCATTAGCATCATAGTGGGAAGCAAGGCAGCCTGCAGACAGACATGGTGCTAGAGAAGGAGCTGAAAGTTCTTACATTTTTTTTTAATTTTATAATTTAATTTAATTTTACATATCAGCCACGGAGAGTTCTTACATCTTGACTCACAGGCAACAGGAAGTGGTCTGAGACACTGGACATGGCTTGGGCATATATGAAATCTCAAAGCCTACCTTCACAGTGACACACTTCCTCCAACAAGGCCACACCTACTCCAACAAAGCCACACCTCCTAATAGTGCCATTCCTTTGGGGGCTATTTTCTTTCAAACCATCACACACTCTAACTCAAAATCTCCCCAAATCATAACTGTTGGATGCAAATCCTTTCAAATTTGGTATACAAGTAAAAAGAAAAATGAAATAAAATAACACAGCATTAATTTAATAGATACACAATATTTAAAACAAACGATGAGAAAAGCAACCTAAAGTGTGAGGAAAATATAAAATTGGCAATTTCATATACAAGTAAGTTATTATAACACTAGTAAATGATGTTATAACTGTAATACTTTTAGAAAAAGAAATCAAGCCATGTGTTAACAAAAAGTATCAAATCACCAAGAGAGATAGCAAGACACAAATAAAGGAAAAATGAACTTTAAAACAATCAGAAAAGAATAGCAAAGTAGCAAGTCCTTATCTACCAGTAATTACTAAAAATGTATATGACTTGACTATCCCAATCAAAAACATTAGTGATAGAATGAGCAGAGAGCTAAAACCCAATCAATTCTGTGCTGCTTGCTTTAGGTTTAAGGTCACACATGAACTAAAACCTAAGCATGAAAAGATGATACCCCATGAAAATCACAAGCAAAGAAAATTGAGGGGGACATACTTACAACAGACAAAATAAAATCTAGACATGTCATGAGAGACCAAGTAAGTCACTACATAATGATAAAGGGATCAATTCATCAAAACCATATAAAAATTACAAATATTTATAGAAAGAGCATTGAACCATCTAAATATAAAAGTAAATATTAAACATACTCAAGGGAAATAAACAGATACATGGTTATGGTAGGAGAGTTTGACACCCCACTTTTAAGACTAGGTACACCATTCAAACAGTATATTAGAAAGAAAACTGGAGACATGCACAGTACTATAAACTAAATAGACCTAACAGGCACATGCAAAGCTTTCTATCCAATAATACCAGAGTACACATTCTTATCAAAGTCATACAGACAATTCTCCAGGACAGGTCAGATGTTAGGCCATGCAATAAGTCTTGAAGAATTCACCAAGATTAAAATTGTATCAAGGAAGTTTCCCAAGCCACAATAAATGAAGCTAGAAAATAACAGGGAAAAAAATTGAAAAAAATGATGAATAGATAGAAACTACAAACACATTCCTGTTTTGGCCAATGGATAAAAGAAGAAATCAAAATGCAAATAAAAATATCTTGAGCCAATTAAAAATACAAAAACACAGCAACATTCTAAAAATTTATAGGCAGACACAAAAGCAGTATATTTTAAATTTGTAGAATATTAAGACAAACAACTATGTCAAACATCTTTAATTTTCACCTCAAATAACTAAGGAACAAAAGAGGACAAAGATGGGAGAAAAAAGTAGATCATACAGAATAGATCAAAAATAAATGAAATGGAGTCAAGGACAAAATACAATTTAACTGAGAATTAGTTTTTTGAAAAAGCGATCAAGAAAAAAAAGATAATACTCAAATGAATAAATTATAAAAGAAATATGGATCATTATAACTGATAACTTGGGAATACAAAGGATGGATCATTAGGTTAATGCTATGAACGACCATGTAGCAACAAATTAGAAAATCTAAAGGAAATTAATATATTTTAAGAAACATCCTATATACCAAGACACAATCCTAAAGAAATGGGCCTTAACAGAATAATTAGTAAGAGGATTGAAGCAGTAATCAAAAACCTCCCAACAACAAAAAAAAATCCTTGCAGGTCCCAATAACTGATGAATTCAAGCAAGTATTTAGAAGATAGCAATTCTTCTCAAACTCTTAGAGATAATTGAAGATGGGAAGACAGTGAACATTTGCCTTGATATGAAAACAAGAGAAGGAAACAAGAAGGAAGTTAGAGACCAATATCTCAGATGAATGTAAATGCAAGAATCTCTTCAAACACACACAGACAGACAGACAGACACACACACACACACACACACACACACACACACACACACACAGAGAGAGAGAGAGAGAGACAGACAGACAGACAGACAGAGAATAAAGCAAATATACTTCCAAACAAAGAAGGGTGCATATAGCCTATCATTACAGTCAATGGCAAAAGGTGAAATTTTTAAACACCAGGGACAAGGCAAGGACTCCAATTGTTTCCATTTCTATTCAACACAGTGTTAAAAATCCTATTCAGAAAGAAGTAATTGGTGTCTAACTCAGAGAATAAAACAATAAATTTGTATCTGTTTGCATATGACATGAGCATAAATGTAAGAAACCTTACCAAAATAAAAACAGTAAAAACTAACTCAGAAAAGTTCCAAAACACAAAATCAAAATCCAGTTGCATTCTTGCACATAACAATAAACCATTTGAGTCCTGTGTACAAGACCATTAAGAAAACAATTGGGTTGTGTTGTCCATCCTCAATATGAGGACTTTTCCTTGCCTTTTTGCATTTTGTTTTGTTTTATTTGGCTGTTGTCTCTTGGAAGCATCTTCTTTTCTGAAGAGGAGACAAGAGAGAGTGATTTGGGGGAGAGGAGAGGTGGGATGGAGCTGGGAAGAGTGGAGGGAGGGGAAACTGTGAGAAAAGAATCTATTTTCAATAATAAATTTTTTTAAACAAAAAAAACAATATATTGGAATAAAGTGATTAATGAGATAAAAGATACATAGAGAAAACTATTAAATAGTGATGAAAGAATAGATAAACAGAAATGATATTTTATGGATTTGTATAATTAATATTACTAAAATACCCATACACCCAATAAGTGATCTATAGTCTCAGAATAATACCTACCAGGATTCCAATAGCATTTTTCATTCTCATAAAAATAGAAGAAACTTTAGAATTTGAGGAAACATGAAATATCACAAATAGTTAATCTTGAGAAAGAAAACCAAAGTAGAAAAACAAGCAGACATTGCTATATTCTAATATCTAACAAAACAAACTTCAAAGCAAATCTTGTGAGAAGACATGAAGAAGGTCACTTCGTATTAATCAAAGAACAATCCCTCAAAAAGAAATGGAAATTCTAAATATATATATACACCAAACACAGGCTCACTGGACTTTATAAAACAATGATACTATATATAAGGTCATAGAATAATTCCAACACACAAATAGTGACTTCAAATATAATGCAAAGAATTCTTTCAATTTTTCTGCATTTGCTGAGACTTTTTTTTTGTGTCCTAATATGTGATCTAACTTAGTGAAAGTTCCATGTGCTGCTGAGAAGAATGTGAAACCTATAACGTTTGGATGGCATATTCTGTAGATGTCTGGTGGGACCATTTGATCTATAGTATTAAATTCCAATGTTTTCTGTCTGATTAACTTCTAATAGCAAGAATGGGGTAGTGAAGACACTAACTATTGTCACCTTTCTAAATGGGCATGCTATCAAACTACATATATATATATATATCCCCACAGACTTGTTCTGTCTCAATCTCACACAGATAAGCTTCCCTTAGCAGTGGGTAATAGTTAATATAGACTCCTAACTGGTCAAAATGTTGAGAATCAGTGAATGTAAGTGCTCAGCCACAGATAGATCATCTATATCGATCTCTCCCCCAACCAAGGCTCAAGAAGTTTCATGAAATAATGGAAGAACCAGAAGATAGGGAGGAGATCTATGAAATGCTGTCTTCTGAATAGTACATGACTGATCTGCTCATGAACTCACAGCCACTGTGACTGCCTGAACAAGATTAATAAAGTCAAAATTTTAACATGGATGATGGAGGGCTTCCCCTGGCCCCATCCCTACCTGAGAAGCTATTGGCAGTAATGACTGCTGAGAGGAGGAAAGTCACTTTTCTTTGTAGATATGGCTAAAGGTAGGTTGCCTATGCTCTCGTGGATGGCTCCATACCCATGTGCATATGGTCAGTGCTAACTGGGCCCACAGAGCTATTAATACTAATTTTTGATGGCATAAATTCAGGAGGGAGACAGGTTACTGGGTCCTGGGGGAGGTAGAGAGTGGTACGGGAAGTAAACAAAATCAAAATACATTGCATACATGTATAAAAGTTTCAAAGAATAAATAAAAATATTTTAAAATGGTCTATGGAACTGAACAGAGAGTTCTCAAAGGAAGAAACACAAATGACTAATAAATCCTTTTTAAAATGTTCAACCTTCTTAGTCATTACAGAAATACAAACTGAAACTACTTTGAAATGTCATGTTGCTTCAATTAGAATGGCTATTAGTTTAAAAAAATGACTACAAATGCTGGCAAGGATATCAGGAAATGGGAATACGTCTTCACTGTTGGTGTAAGTGTAAAATGGTGCAGCCACTGTGGAAATCAGTGTGGAGGTTTTTCGAAATGCTAAAAATAAAACTGCCATTTGACCCATCAATGCCACCCATGGGCATATACCCAAAGGAGCCCATAACCTACAAAAGAAATACTCGTATTTTCATGTTCATATGGCTCTGCTCACAATAGAGAGGAAATGGAACCAGCCTAGATATTCATCAATTGATAATGAAAATGTAGTATATATACACAAAGGGATTTTCAGCAGTAAAAAAGAATAAAAATACAAAATTTGTAGGAAAATGGATGAACCTGGAAAATACTGTACTGAATAAGGTAAGCCAAGCCCAGACAAGTCTTGCATGATATCCCTTTGATCATGAAAGCCTAGCTATAATCTTTTTGAATAGTGTTCTTAGTATTGTGTAGCATGAATCTTAAAGAGTCTTATTAATAAAATCAAACCTGGAGCCAGGTATTGGGGTGAATGCTGGAAGATCAGAGAAGCAGAACAAGCCACAGCCACCTCAACTCGCCAATTCCTCAGCTGATCCTGTTTCCTCAGACTGGAAGCCTCTGAGTTGTCATCCAGAATGAGTCTCAGCTGAACTGCTTCTCGAAAGCCTAAAAGCTTAACCAGCTAAAAGCTTCTAGTTTCTGGTCTTCACGCCTTAGATACCTTTCTGCTTTCTGCCCTCACTTCCTGGGATTAAAGGCTCACTTCTTGGGATTAAAGGTGTGAGTCACCATGCCTGGCTGTTTCCAATGCGGACTTGACCTCACAGAGATCCAGAGGGATTTCTATCTCTGGAGTGCTAGGATTAAAGGTGTGAGTACCACCATTTTCTAGCCTCTGTATCTAGTGGCTGTTCTGTCTCTGACCCCAGATAAGTTTATTAGGGTGCACAATATTTTGGGGAACACAATGCCACCACAGTATTAATTGTTGATAAAATCAAAAAAGATATAAAAGGTTTATTATATGGGGAGGGGATAGTAGAACACATTGAACATGAAATTTACATTTTATAAGCATGTTTAACATTATAACTTGAAAGAAAAAAATTGAGTGGAGGTAATCTCCATGGAAGGATAATGCTCTCCCAAGAAGCCAAAGGTTATTAAATCAAAGTCCCAGTGCCATGTGTGGAGTGCTTACCTACATGTTGTTGGTCTATGAGACTCCAGAGGATGGCACCCAAATATGAACTGTTGCCAATGCTCTTGGTTGCCCACCAGAATTTTATGGTAAGACCCAGTTGCTGAAGACAACCATATACTTTTGTCACAGGACATAGAGAAGTCAAGTTGGAGCTGAGCTGAAAGCTTCCTCCTTACTAGCTAGCCTTCACAGCAACTGTTGGGAAAAGTCATCAATGGTCTTACCCAGCTTTTAATCCTACAAGCTACAATCACAACCTCCCAGGCAAGTTTTGCCATTGATGCAATAGTTGTGTTACTGGTACGGAGGTAATCAACCACTTTCTGGTTGGATTTGAAACCCATTCCACAGGATTCTGTAAATCTGAAGTCTCCACAGCTGGGGAGGTTATAGGCCCAAGAGAAGAACATACTACTGCTTTACTAAATGTCCATGCTGTCAAACTGTCTCCTAGATGCTCGTGTTTATACTCATAGATTCATGTGGAGCCAAGTTTTCATCAGAGAAGATTCAACTCTTAACTGGACAAAGTGCCAAGAATAAGTGACCCTAAATGGGATAGCTTTATCACCCTCTCCAAGGCTTGAGGAACATTACAAAAGAGAAGGCAGAAAGAATGTAAGAGCCAGAGAATGGGAGATGTGCAGCAAAATATGTCTCCTGCATATGGCCTAGCCATTGTACTCATGAACACACTGTAGCTGTGATTATCTGCATGAGATCTACACTCAATTTGGCCTGTCAACATTTCCTCACAAATGCATGAAACTGCCAAAGGGGAAAAAATTAACCCAAAACTTCCTGACCTTACTATGTTGCAAAGCTATAGTTAACAAAACAGTATGATAGCAATATTATAAGTAAATTTGCTGCAATTCTGTGGGTTTGGTCCCAGGTTTTGGCACCAAAGTGTGAGTTTTGCTACTCTGGGGAAAGGTATCCTGACTACTTGGGTAATCAGGCAACACCTTGAGCTGCTTAGGACAGCTCTGATGGATGGAGCAAAAGAGACAGCTCAGCTCCGAAGTTTGAGGTATCCCAGACACCTCGAGCTGCTCAGGACAGTTCAGCTCTGGAGGTGTCCAGGACACCTAGAGCTGCTTAGGACAGCTCTGATGGCTAGAGCTACAAAGAGACAGTTCAGGCCTGAAAGGGAAATTTTTCTGACTGCTTGGAAGAGTCAGGCCTAGGACTGCTTTAGCAGGGAAGGGTATCCTGACTGTTCGGGAAAGTCAGGCCTGGAGCTGCCAGAAACTCTGCAGGGAAGGGTATCCTAATTGTTCGGGAGAGTCAGGCTATACCAGGTGTGATGGGGGATGGTCTCCACACAGGATATAGCAATCCTGCTTCTCTCCTTGAGAGCCACTACAGCTGAGCTTTGCTCAGCCCCCACTTAAGGGAGCTTCCTAGCAGAGCTTTGCTTCTTTTGCTTCACTCTGTAAAAGGGGAAACCCCTGCAAGAAATGTAGCAATCTCCACCGGCTCCAGAGAAAAGTATTGCTTTTTCAGCTCTCTCTTGCTCTGTCCCCTGAGGGACATCTCAGCAAGGATCTTCTCTATACAAGTGAATGAAGATTTTCACACCCAAAATTCATTTAAGAAAGAGATTTATTTGGTAAGGAGGGGTCCAGGAGAGTAGCTGCCTCTACCAGGGTGGAGGGAACAGTTTTTTAACTGACCAGGCAGGACAGTTTATATAGAATGTTTTGGGGGCGGAGCCAACCAGTGATTGGTTAGTTTCAAAAGTCAGTTGGCCAAGGGCAGAGATGGCTCTGATCTGATTGAGCCAAACTGTGTTTCTTTCTGCCCTGATCTGAGCCATCTTTCCTTAGTTCTGTACTCTAGGGTCAGGGTGAGTTTCTTTAACCAGCCCCTTTTCCCTACAAGTATGTTTTTAAAAATAAATAAATAAATAAACTAATGTAACAGAACAGAGCTCAGTTATAAACTCATAAATCTACAGCCTACTAACTTTAACAAAGGTGTCATAATGTAGAAAGTCAATAAATGACTAGAAAGATGATACCCATATGCAAAGAATGAAACAGTTTTCCCATCTTAGGCTTGTCCTAAAAAGTGACTCTGGGGCTAGCAAGACAGCTTAGTGGACAAAGATTCTTCCCCCCTTGCCTGACAACCGGAGTTTGAATCTCCAAACCGATATGGTAGAAGGAGAGAATTTACTCCAAGTTATCCTCTGACATTCACACATGTGCCGTGGAACATGCACACACACACACACACACACTCGTGCTAAGTAAATAAATATTTTATTTTTTTCTAGTAAATATTTTTAAAGTGACTCCAAATGGAGTATCAACTTAAATGTAAGACCCGAAGTTATAAAACTGAAGCCACAGAGAAAAAAATCTCTTGCCGTTAGTTTTGGTATATATATATATATATTATATATATATATATACCGATGGGACTACATCAAATGATTTTTTTCCTTTCCTGAACATGAAGTAAACAACTAAGAAAATGAAAATGTAACCTCTAGAAGAGAAGAATATATTTGCAAGCCATATATCTGATAGCAAGTTAAAATTCCCAACTATGTCTGAAATACATACAACCAAATAGCAAAAAACCATCAAAAGATACTAAGTGTTAGTGAGGATAAGTGAAAATGGAGACATTATGCACATCAGTATGGAAGTTCAAAAATTCCAAAGAGAACTACCATATGATTCAGCTATTCTAATCTGAGTATATATCTAAAGGAAAGGAAATATGTAACTCAAAAAGATAAAATTCACATGCTTTTTATCATTCACAAGCAATAACATTGGCATGCTTATTATAGTACAGTTTACAACCCCCAAGACATGGCAATAACTATTAATGAATTAATGCATTAAAATGTGATAATATGCAAAATAGAACATTGTACAGCTATAGATGCCATATAGATACCACTTGTGACATCATAAGTAAGCAAAGCAAGCACAATATCATGTGAAACAAGTGAATAAGAAAAGAAAATGAGTAGACTATGATCCTACTTTTAATGGGATTTTTTAAAAGTTCAATAGAAGCATAAAATAGAATTGTTGACAGGGTCTGAGGAATGGAGAAAATGGGATGTTAGTTAAAGGTACAAATTTTAAGTTGAAGATAAATTCATCCTGGGGATCTGATGGACACTTTAGTGAATATAGCTTAGCTAATAATAATGCATTGCATAGTTGAAATTTGTTAAAATAGCACATCATTTTATTGTTTTGTGTATAAATAGTAAATTTTATGATCAAATTTTCACATCAATAAGTGCATATCAGTATATCATAGCCCTATGCTCATATCCATTCTCTCCCTAACCCAGACTTATCCTTATGCCCCACCTCAGCCCCAGATTTAAAGTGCTCCCATCACACAAAAATGTTAATTTTGCAAAACTTTGCACATGTTAAGTAAATTGATCATGGTAAGCTTTTCTCTCTCTCTCTCTCTCTCTCTCTCTCTCTCTCTCTCTCTCTCTGTGTGTGTGTGTGTGTGTGTGTGTGTGTGTGTGTGTGTGTGTGTAGAATCGTTCTATAAACCTTAACTATATGCATTATTATTTGCTAAATGTATCAATAAAACTGGAAAATGAGTAAAATACATTATATATTAATTGTATTTATGGTTGTAATGATTTTACATACAGTAAAACTTGATAATTAGTTCTTATGTGATTTCTCTTCATGAAATTACAGGAAGAAATGAGATTGCTATCTTTTTTTCCCAAAGGTATAATCTGACACTCAAATTGTGCTTTTTCTATTACTTTTGACAGACTGTTAAGAATTCTTGTTTACTTTTTACACTTTCACTGCTGCAATTTATCTTCTGCTTTGCTAGAAGGTGTTGTGAATAGGAATTCCAGAAGAACATTACTTTTTATATTGAAAAAAAGAGAGTTCAATTTTGAAAGCACCTAAAACAATACTAAAGATAAAAGTTTTAAAAAAATAGAAAAGAACAAAGAAGATGCAACCTTTTTGCTTGAGTCAAAGGGCAGGAAAAATGCAACACATTGTTATATAAAATATATGCTTGTATTATGTCACCTGACAAAGCTATCTATAATGAACCAAAACTTACATCTCACGGCTTTTGAGGCTAGAATGTCCAAGATCAAGGTCCTAGCAGAGGCAATATCTGATGAAGGCTGCTGTCTACGTCTAACACAACACCTTTGTGCTTGTATCCTTCAGAGAGATTGAAAGCTATATCTCCACATGGTGCAAGGGACAAAGGAGGCAAACTTGTATCACTGCCATTTTATAAGGAAATGTTCAACTTTTAAAGATGGAGTCCTCTTAAAAATGTCGAGTCAGGTATTAATTTTAAACACGAATTTTGGGAGTGACAGACACATTCAAACCGAAGCAGAGACATGATCATTTTGTTCTGTTCATCCAATGAACTGGAGACCATCTACAATAGGATGCATTTGGTTTTATCCTGCCTATTAAATGTTTAAATTTTTATTATTTTTAATTATTTTTATTTAAGTGTGACATATGGACATGTGTTCAGGTGTCTAAAAGTCTAGAGTTGTCAGATTTCCTAGAGCTAGAGTTATAGACAGTTGTGAGCTGCCTGACATTGATGCTGGGAACCAAACTTGAGTTCTGTGTAAGAGCAATACATGCTCTTAATCAATGAATCATCTCTCCAGCTTTCAATCAATTGAATCATCCTCCACCACTGTTAAAGCTAAAAATAATGGAAGATGAACTATATTGGCACCCAAGTAGCCCAGACAGGTTGACACACAAAATTGACCACCTCAGTATGTGTTGTATGATACACATTTTTTGAGAGATGGTCTCACTATGTACCCCTGACTGGTTTAGAGCTTTTTATGTGGCTTACTATGTGGTTAGCCTTGAACTCACAGAGATCCTCCTGACTCTGCCCCACAAAGTGTTGGAATTAAGGGTATGTAACAAGTCGGGTATAATTTTTATTAGAAGAATAGAAGAGACAGTTATGTAAAGACAGAAGGAAATTCTAAGAGCATCCCATGTCTAATGAAGTAGACATGAAATTTGGATGGTTGACTGGGGACTTATGTCACATTATACTTGCTTCATAGTTTGTTGATGGTAGTAACTATGATTATTAAAATGAAACTTGTATTTTTATTGTTTACAATTTATAACTTACTTGATAATAAAATAGAAGATTTTGTAGTTGACCTTCCATTACTGTAACAATTTGCTGAGATTACATCCTTAGAAAATGTCTCTTATGGAGAGGGGACAAAGCATTCAAGCCACAGTAGAGAGGTAGTTTCTTTGTTATTCATGAAGCCAGGGTTCCATAACCCTCTCAATGACCTAAAGTCCTCCTGACAAACCCCTCCCCTTAAAATTTTCAGCCCCTCCCAGTGGCAACAAGATGGGATCAGGTCTTTAACACATGGACCTTTGGGTGATGCTGAAGATTCAAAATACAGACAAAAAATTAGCACAAAAATACCTGTAGCTCGTGACAACTGTTTGTAAGGGACAGAAATACAGGATAAAAAAACTCATCCCCCACTCCTTGATATCGACTGGATTGTGAGACTAGCACATTCCCCCCTTTGTTCTTTACTTCCTCTCTGTTGCCCTGCTTTACATAGGGTACCCATTGCTCCTCCTGCTTTCGGATTCAGTACCTCTAAATGCAAGAACTCCTACTCCTGGCTCCTTCCTTGCGAAAATTTTGTGCTCTAATTTGCTTCTACTTTTTCTTCATGTAGTGATTCCCAACCTAAGGATCATTAATAAGCAGGAATTGTCATAGTAGAGTAAACTTGTATATGAATTAATCAATAGATGCTACTAACTGTTAAGTACTGCATTTACTCATTTGAGAAACATATGACATATACTGATTGGCCACTATGTGTATGTACAGCATTATATTAGAGATCAGACAGTTTTATCTGAGGGTTAATGGTGGCAAAGGTTTAAGAAGGCTTTAGGAAATATAGTACACAAGGTATTCCAGTCTGAAGGACAATTCCTATTAAGATCATTTCTTTGTGTCATTTTGTGCTGTAATTTTTTTCCTCTACTGACCAACTCATAGGGATTAAGACTGGTTGTATATATCTATAGAGCCACTATCATTTCTGCAGATATTGTACCTTTTTGAGTCACCTTTCAACTTTTAAACCATGATGTATGTCAACAAACTATAAATTCTGGTCACTCTAAACCATGCAATGGAAGCAATTGTCCCACTCAGGTAAAAGCAGGATATTTCCCATGGGACTCCTCTATGTAATAGACAAGCCTTTTTGTTGTATGTGTGTTTAGTAGCAGGGGGTTTCCTGTGGAGGGCAAGGGTGGTCTTTAAGCAGGGGCCCTTCAAGTTATATT
Organism: Peromyscus leucopus; assembly: GCF_004664715.2. Taxonomy (NCBI): domain Eukaryota; kingdom Metazoa; phylum Chordata; class Mammalia; order Rodentia; family Cricetidae; genus Peromyscus; species Peromyscus leucopus. Next base: position 95,262,183 of record NC_051083.1, read on the forward strand.
TCCGTCCATGCTTTTATTTGTGCATCCATTAAGAATGGATCTTAGTGTGGCCTAAGAATAACGTAACACTCAACAGACATCAGCTTTGTGGGAGGTCTATAGTGGGGCACAGAAACTGTTTCCTCGGATCAAGTTCAGGGAACTCTAAGAATAAGATGGAGGCCTGAAAAAGTGTGGTTCTCCCTCAGGTGATTTTGAGTTGTCACCCTGGCCATGTGCTCTGTGGATCTAGGAATTTCCTTTAAGTCCCCAAATAGCTTACTTTTGAACTGTGCCATCGAGGTCCATTATTTTTATGAAGCCAGACTTCCTCATTCTCTAATAGCATGCTGGGAAATTTTCTGTTTAAAAACATACAGTTAGAAAAAGAAAGGAATAAATGGGGAGGGTGTGGTACTGGGAGCTTGAAAATCATGTTTGGGCTGATGAGACTGAAATTCCTTGTTATAGGAGGGCTGGTTCAGAGCTTGCCTGCTTGCTTGCTTGCATTTTATATTCAGTGTGGGGGCTTGGGCCAGGGAACATCTGTCAGACCCAAGAAGGCATAGAAGGGCAAGTTCCCTTCCACTTGTCTTTCCATAATAAAGTTGGATCGTATCTGAGCATGAAACAAGTTTACATATAGAAAGAAATGGTTTGGGACATCACTGAAAGAAGAAGACAAGGCCTGTGGAGCCAAGGACTTGTGCCACTTTCAATTTTAAGTGTTGTTGAGATTTTTGCACTCCTAAAAGGAGACTGAGGGAAGGGAGGGAAGGTCATGTGTTGTTAATTAGGAAAGATGGAATGAGAAGAATGCTAAGCTATAGCTTAAGCTCTCCTTCTAGGTTGAAGACAAGCCACATGTAAAGTTTAAGATGCGTGTTTTTGAACTCATCCTTCTGTCCCTCTGAGCAGCTCCAGTGTATGGTAAAGAAGCAGATGTGGCAAAAGAACAGGATGTTTCAGGCTTTGAGTTTCAAAGGGCCAAATGGAAGTAGAGGTCTGGTCCTTTGGTCTTTCAGTCACTGAAGATTGAAGGATTTGTGGCTCTCTGGGGCTGTATTTCTCACTCTGAACAGGAGCCCTGTTTTTTCAGGTGTGACTACAGGAGAGAAAAAACAAAAGAACAATCAGCGATGTGAAGGAAGAATGTGGGATTCCTCAGGGATAATGGTAGAGATGTTACCACTTCCTGCTTTGCCAAGGATCCTTGCATATTTCACCAAAACTTACTCAAGGACCCTAAATGCGACAATTTTTAATTCTTCAAATGGGGAGAAGGTGCCTTTCTTGGGTGAAAGCTTTCTAGATATATACCTAGGTCTCCTCTAGACAGAAGAAAAAGGGGGATGTTTGCCTGGGGAGAACATAAGGAATTTTAATGATTTCCTGTGTAAAAGTCTTTGAGGGGTCTTGGATCGCCAGTATAAACAGGAGGCATTTCAGTTGATTGGATTTATGTTCCTGAAATCAGGAAACAGGCCAACATGGGCCTCTGTTTGGCTCTGTTCCATGGGATTAGAAATTAGAATGCAAGGAGGAGCTGCCTCAGATTTCATCCTATAGTCAGTGGTACTCTTCTTGGCTTTTATCTCATCTACTTAAGTTTACATATATTGGAGTATATATAAAGATAAAGGCTTGCATAAATAAGCATATGAATATGTGTATATTAATGTATATGCATATTTGGGCATGTACATGTGTATGCATAAGTGTACATAAAAACTATCTCCAACCTTGGTTTCAACAATTCTCGCTCATATAAACCCTCCTCTTTCTCGCTAATTAGACTCCTGGAGCTCCACCCGGGGCCTAGCTATGGATCTCTGCATCCAGATTCCTCAGTCCTTGGATGGGGTTTCTGGCACGACTATTAGGGTGTTTGGCCATCCCATCACCAGAGTAGGTCAGTTCCGGCTGTCTCTCGACCATTGCCAGCAGTCTATTGTGGGGGAATCTTTGTGGATTTCTGTGGGCCTCTCTAGCACTTTGTTCCTTCCTTTTCTCATGTGGTCTTCATTTACCATGGTCTCCTATTCCTTGTTCTCCCTCTCTGTTCTTGATCCAGCTGGGATCTCCCACTCCCACAGGCTCTCTTTCCCTTGACCCTCACCCTTCATTGCTCCCACTCATGTCCAGGTTGTTCATGTAGATCTCAGCCATTTCTCCATCATTGGGCGATCCTCGTGTCTTTCTTGGGGTCCTGTTTTCCAGGTAGCCTCACTGGTGATGTGAGTAGCAGTCCAATCATCCTTGTTCCACCTCTAGTATCCTCCTATGAGTGAGTACATACCATATTTGTCTTTCTGAGTCTGGGTTACCTCACTCAGGATGATTTTTTTCTAGATCCATCCATTTGCCTGCAAACCTCATGATGCCATTGTTTTTCTCTGCTGAGTAGAAACCAAGGTTGGATAAAGCACAGGGACAAATAGCCAAACGAATGGAAACACATGAACTATGAACCAAAGGCTGTGGGGGCCCCCAACTGGATCAGGCCCTCTGAATAGGTGAGACAGTTGATTTGCTAGATCTGTTTGGGAGGCATCTAGGCAGTGGGACCAGGTCTTGTGCTCATTGCATGAGTTGGCTGTTTGAAACCTGGGGCTTATGCAGGGACGCTTGGCTCAGTCTGGGAGGAGGGGACTGGACCTGCCTAGACTGAGTCTACCAGGTCCATCTCAGTCCTTGGGGGAGGCTTTGCCCTGGAGGAGGTGGGAATGGAGGGTGTGCTGGGGGGAAGGGGAGGGGGACAGGAAGGAGGAGAACAAGGGAATCTGTGGCTGATATGTAGAACTGAATGGTATTGTAAAATAAAATAAAAGGAAAAAAAAACTATCTCCATTCTCATAGAAATAAAAGGTCAAAAGAGTGTCTGGTCTCCATGGTTGGAATGAGTCAAAAAAGGATCTCTTTCAATCCTAGGACAATATACCTGTTAGATTCAAAGTTTGGATTATATGGATGTCCTAGCTAGGGTTACTATTGCTGAGATGAAACACCATGACCAAAAGCAACTTGGAGATGAAAGGGTTTATTTGACTTACACTCTTACATCACAGTTCATCATCAAAGGAAGTCAGGACAGGAACTGAAACAGGGCAGGATCCTGGAGGCAGGAGCTGATGCAGAGGCCATGGAAGAATGCTGCTTACTGGCTTTCTCCATGTGGCTTGCTCAACCTGCTTTCTTATAGAACCCAGGGCCACCAGACTAGGAGTAGTCCCACTCACAATGACTAGACCCTCTTACATCAATAACTAATTAAGAAAATACCCTACAGGTTTGCCTACAGCCCAATTTTATGTAGGTATTTTCTCTATTTGAGACTCCTTCGTCTCTGATGACTCTACTTGTATTAAGTTGCCAGCATAGTGGTCTTGAATTCATTTCAGAAGATCCATTCAGAAGATCCATAGGCCTAAGCCTATGGAGTCTAGATCACTATCATAATCCATTATACCATGTCTTCTGCAAAGAATTTGACAGTCCTTGGATCTGATTTAGGCTTTGCCAACTTTATACCTAGTAGTATAAGCAAACAGTTTACCAAATTATAGTAGCCACATTGATTATTTCCTTACTTCTCCCCTATGCACAGTGCCTAGAGGATCACATTTCATTCTTCTACAACCCTGGGAGGTGCAGACTATTACCCTCAATTGAGGACAACACTGTTCCTTGGTTGAAAAGAATCAGTTTCCTTTTTAAAAATTAAATATAATTACATCATCATCATTCTTCCCTTCCCTCCCTCCCATCTTTTTCATGTACCTTCCCTTGCTCTCTCTCAAATTCATGACCTCTGTTTCTTTACTTGTCGAGATATATGTTCCTAAATATATAAACACAACCTGTTCAGTCCATATAAAGTTACTTATATGTATATAATTTCAGGGTTGACCACTTGTTATTGCACAATCAATTTAGGAGCTCTTCCCTGGGGAAGACTATTTCTCCTCTCTGAGCATTCCTTAGTTGCCTGCAGTTGTAGAATATTATTTTAATATTATTTGCTTATGCTGTGGAACACTTGTTTAATGATGCAAAGATGTGTTGCATTCTTTGATGTTGCATTTGTTTAACTCTGTGAAGCTGTGGTACTGTGCTTGTTTAAAATGCCTGATTGGTCTAATAAAGAGCTGAATGGCCAATAGCAAGGCAGGAGAAATAATAGGCAAGGCTAGCAGGCAGAGAGAAAAAAATAGAAGGAGAATAAGAAAGGAAGTAGCAAAAGGGATCAAGGAATGAGAAAAGGAGGAGAGGGGGACTCCAGGGGACAGCCACACAGCCAGACATGGAAGGAAAGAAAAGATCTACAGAAATAGAGAAAAGTAAAAGCCTGGAGGCAAAAGGTAGATGGGATAGTTTAAGTTAAGAAAACCTGGCAAGAAACAAGCCAAGCTAAGGCCAGGCATTCATAAGAAAGAATAAGCCTCCACATGTGTGATTTATGTGGGAGCTAGGTAGCAGGCCCCCCAAAAGAGTAAAAACAACAACAGTCCTTTGTCTAGGTTGACATTTCCCCCTATGTTAGCATATCTTTGGCGTCATCCTTTGAGTCAAAGTAAACCTAGTCAAAGATAAGTTCAGTATTGGAATCCGGAACTGTCTTCAAAGCCATGGCCTTAAATATGACTATGAACTACCTCCATGGATACATTTTATATTCATTGTATTCTGAGTCTTTGTGAAATAGTAAAATTACCTTGAAAAATACCAAGTCTGCTTTCTTTACCAGAATGTTTCAAGGACAAAATAAAAGAATAGCTATTCTACGCCACAAACAAAATACAGAACATTATTGGCGAGGAGTTGTTTTGGAGTTGGGGTATGCAAACACAGATAAGATTAAATTCCTTCCCTTCAGGAGATTTCCATAAGGACAATCTGCCTTGAACTCTCCTTGTCTGTGAAGCTGCCTTAACAAGCGTCAAACATTAGACAAGTGCCTGTTTCCTAAGACACTGTTTTATTACATGTACAGTGAAAGAAAGCTACCAGCCACCAGTTTGGAACAAGCTAGGATAAAAATCACACACGGCTCTCAGCAGCTCCCTACAAAACTTGGCAACCAGATGCTGCCAATTCCCAAGGCAAATGAATGGAGAGGAAACAGGCAATAATTTGAAATGTGACTATAATGTAACGTGACTGCTGCTTTTTGCACAATCAGAGTAGACATGCACATCCAAAGGAGTGATGTCCCCTTCAGACTAGCACCTTGGGAGACGAAATCCCCTGTACATTTATTGCAATGATGTTGCCATTGCTCAAAAACACTTTTTGGAACTTTTCGTCTCTAGCAATTGACTTCCAAGCCTATGGCACATTTTCTTAAATACCCTCAGTGGTGATAAATCGTTGTCCTTTAAGGGTGGATTTGATTTTAGCAAATAGCCAAAGTCCTTCAGAATCAATCCTAAAGAAGAAGGTGGATGATCAATTGCAGTAACAAGAGTTCTTATAAGGGAATAAAACACTTCTCCATTCTTTTTTCCATCCTATTCTACTCTACCCACGTCTCTCTTTCCCACTCTCTTTTACATGTACGGCTACAAGCCAATAAGACCACTGTGCTAATGTAGTTAATAACCCAGTGTTGAACAGACACTACTGTCTAAAGTTTCAAGGCTAGGTGAGAAACAAGTAGGACTATACACTGTTTCCTGTAAAGCACAGGATGAGAACCTCCACTTAAGAGAATCTTCAGGGTAATAAATGAGCTTAAATAAAGAAAACAGAAAAGCACAAACTCCAGATTATTTATCTACAAGATTTATCTTATCCCTCACAGATGTCATAATTTTAACAATTATTTTTTATTGAAAACAATCATACAAGATACTTATCCCCCCCCCCAGCTCCTCACAGATCCCCACCCACCAAACTCTGCACTCTTTCTCTTTTCAATAAACAAACAAACACACACACACACACTCACAAAAACAGAAAACAAACATACAAGTAAAGGACCAATAGGCCAAAAACTATGCCCAAACCAAACAATCTGAGACAAGTCTACAAAACTACCATTGAGTTTGTTTTGTGTCGGTCATCTACTGCTGGGCATCGGCCTACTGTGACATGTGGTTAATATGCCCAATGAAACTCTATTGGAGAAAATAGTTTTTTCTTTGCAAGTGGGCATCAATTCCAGATAGCTTCTTGGTTAGGGGTAGCAGCCAGTGTCTGCTTTGTATTCTCAGTGCTGGGACCCCATTTAGCTTGAACCTGTGCAGGCCCTGTGCATGGTCCCACAGTACCAGTCATGTTGTGTCTGGAGGACACTGCTTCCTGGAAGACATTCATTCTCTCTACCTCTTACAGTTTTTCTTCCTCTTCCACATAGCTCCCTCATTCTTGAGGGGAGGGCTTGATGAAGATAACCCATGTAGGAATTGAGTACCCCCAAATTTCTTACTTTCTGCACATTGTCCAGTTGTGGGTCTCTGTGTCAGTTCCCATCTACTACAAGGAGAAGCTTCCCTACTTGTAGAGAAGCTTGACTGAGCAAGGCACTGATCTGAATCTCAGCCCTGGGTGGCCAGTACAGCACTTCTCCATGTCAGCAGGAATGTCCTGTGACTTGGTACTTCTTTGCAAATACACCCAACAGGGGAGAGCTCAACATTTCTAAATAGTGACTTTCCAAATATAAGTTAGAAATAAGAATTCTGCCTCTTTGGGGCTGGAGAAATGGCTCAGCAATTGAGAGCACTGTTTGTTCTTCCAGGGGACCTGGGTTCAATTCCCAGCATCCACATGGCAGCTCAAACCTGTCTGTAACTTCAATTCCAGGGTTTCCGACACCCTCACACAGACATACATGCAGGCAAAACACCAATGATCCTAAAATAAAAAATAAATTATTCTTCTAAAAAAAGAATTCTGCCTCTTTATCCATTCTGACAACAAAGCAGTGAGACCACAGCAGAGTTGGGTTTGTCCCTGAGCAACATGGTGAAGGTGCAGAAAAGCACATTGCTGGCCATTGTACTTCTCGAGATCTCAACTTTCAGCCCCTTGCCACCTTCTTCAGTTGCAAAGAGAGTGGCATCAGGGCCCTGACATTAGGGAGTTAGAAGATGATCCATACTTTAGAAAACAAAGCATTGGAGACACAGTTAATCCCACAAAAGGACACCAGACTACCAGAGAATCTTGATGTATCAATAAAGAGATACCTTTAGGCAAAACTAGAGTATATCAAATCACCAACCAGGTAACACCAACCACTTCTGTGGAGCCATCCCCAGAATCAGCTGTTTGCCTGAAATGCTGACTTTTTCTTTAAGAATCAGAGTTCAGACTATAGTATTTCAGAGCAGACAAAGCTGTTAGAAAAGACCTTTCTCTGTTTTTAAAAATATGATGTGCAAGTGGATATGACAGGTAACCAGAGTAAGAAGTAGCCTTTTTCTAGATCATACAAGGAGAGAATGGTCCTGCTGGGATAGAGCCCGAGGCCCTGGATTTGCCATCATACTGGCCTCTTTCCTGTAGGCCAGCAGTTATTTGTAGAAATGCCCAGCTCAGGGCTGGAGAGATGGCTCAGTGGTTAAGAACACTGACTGCTCTCCCAGAGGTTCTGAGTTCAATTCCCAGCAAGCACATGGTGACTTATAACCACCTATAATGAGATCTGGTGCCTTCTTCTGACCTGCAGGGACACATTCAGGTAGAACATTGTATACATAATAAATAAATCTTTTAAAAAAAGAAAAAGAGGGCTGGAGAGATGGCTCAGAGGTTAAGAGCACCGACTGCTCTTCCAGAGGTCCTGAGTTCAATTCCCAGCAACCACATGGTGGCTCACAACCATCTGTAATGAGATCTGGTGCCCTCCTCTGTATACATAATAAATAAATAAATCTTAAAAAAAAAAAAAGAAAACGAAATGTCCAGCTTGAGGGCTAAGTGAAGTGGGCCACAATTCCCATGCTAGTTGCCTTCTGCTCCCAATAAAAACTCTTGCATTCCTCCTGGGAGAAAAGAATGAGAGAAATATCAGAGTCCTATGCCATTTCCAGAGGCCCAGCAGCTTCCCTCTTGAGGACAAACAATCCCTTAGGGGACCAAGGAGCTTTGCTCTTGAGCCCAGTCAGCTAGCACCTCTTCCACAGAACCTCAAGTTTGTTATTGAACCCTCAAGATAAACTATTGGAGGAAGTATTCTACCAATAATGTTTCTGTAGGGCCCAGAGCACATGGTCTTGATTAGGATGAGCAACAGCAAAGCCGATGTCCCCCTGTGAAGGTCTGAAAGCAAATTGAAATCTGGCCAGTATTGTCCCAGCAGCCATAGGCTAGCTTCCAACTGCTGCTTGGTTCCAATTCAAAGGTCAGGGAGATGACACCTGCAGGAGGCCAACCTAGGGAAAAGGAAGCTGGAAGGACTGCAGTTACAGGGATGTTTGTTAGAGAAAACTTTCCCCAGCTTCCTCTCTGTTCCAGCTCTAAACCTCAACATGCTTGAGCAGAGCTGATTGCCAACCCACCTCATCATGAAGTTCCAAGGTGAGATTTCCCTAGACACGCCATCAGTTCCTACCTTCTGTACAAAGTCTTTCCAGACAACTCTAGCTCACTAGAACACCTCAATAGTCCCTTGGCTTCCTCAGCAAGAACACGGTAGCTTATAGTTACATACCTCTCTCCACTGTTGTGCATGATGTTTTTGTCTCCAGTGGGCATGTTGGCTTTTTCTTACTTATTTATTTTTGTTTGTTTAACAGTTTCATACCTTTATATAATGGACAGTAGTTGTTTACACCCGCAACCACTCTGTCATTTTTCTGTGTGGCTGGATGCATTTGATTAGAGTTTCTTGCCTGTGAGTGAGTGGACGGTTATTTGCTGGAGCAAGGACACTTTGCTTTTTCTTTCTTAGTTATATCAAAGGTTCTCCACATTGGAGCCTACCTATTCCTTCACACAACTCATAACGCTTCACTCAGGGATTTGCAGGAGTTCAACAACAAAACGGAGGTCACAGAATCACAAATGGGGTTCTCTCAATTTTTGCTGGATTATCAAATCCAAGTTGCCTCTATGATCCTGACTATGTAGTCATGCTGTATAGGAAGAAGTGCAGAAATGGCTAACCCGTTAAAAATTCACCTGAGAGAAGGAAAGTTTAATGTGAGCCCCTTAGTTGGAATAGTTAGGCACAGGACACAGAGAAATACACTGTGAGGAGAAATATTCATCTATAAGAGATTTAAAAAAATTAAGAAAAATCTAACTTCTTGAACGCTGGTGCAAGGTAATTCCAAATCTGAGACCGATAACTCTTACTTGGGTGTATCTAGAAGGCCAATTTTTAATGTCGTGGCTATTTATGTGTCAGTGGTGGGGTACAACTTTAGAAAAGCCAAAATCCTTATAGAAGTGTGTGTGTGTGTGTGTGTGTGTGTGTGTGTGTGTGTGTGTGTGTGTGTGTGTACATTCTCTTATTTTATAGACTATGTCCCGGTTTGGATGTTACTACATAGACTAATAGCTCTATCACTCCTTCTCTAACATATTACATCTGCATCTGCATATTACCCTGTGTTGGGACACTAAGTTTCATGAAGGAAATACCTAAACACTTCCAGTAACATGTCCCAGTCCACACAATTCCTGCCACCAATTAGCTGGCATATGAATAATAGGCTGACTGCCATCAATGCTGAGTGGAAATACACAATCTATTAATCAAAGCAGAATGAGGTTTTCCTCAAAGATGCAGAGTATTAGTAGAAATGGAGCCTGAGCTACATGACAATGAATGGAAGTAACTCCTTCATATCTTAGGAACAACTGGTTTCTGATTTGTATTTTTTTATTTTGTTTTAGGGTTTGCTGTAAATCCCTAAATCACCAAAGAAATTTAGAAATGTCTTCTGAAGGATTATTCAAAAACAATTAGGACAAAGGTGGTTCTGAATATCTTCTAGGCAAGTGTCACATGCCTCCGTGGAATTTCTTTCTAGCTTGTCAAGCTCACCAAACTGTGTTACACCATTCCCTTAAGCCAGTGCCCTGAGCTGTTCAAACTCCATTTAGGTTCTCCATAATGTATTATTCAAAATGATGAGCATGTCTCGAAGCCTGAATGTCTTTTCCTCCTTTGTATACCCCATGGTACCTCACCAGGACTGCCCACTGAAGACCTACATCTCGCCTACAAACCAAGAGGAATCAGCTTATATCAGCACACTGAAAGAGATAACAGACCAAAAGAAGTACTTACAAACACTGAGCAACGAGTTTCTCAAGAAAATGTTTCAATGTGAATGCTTTGGACTTTCTCTGGGGTAGTTGAAGCTGTTTAACACAGTCCTCTTTTATGTCCTGACATTTTGCCATGTTAAAGTCCTCCCTTTTAGTGACCCAGAAGAAAAGTAACACCAATCCAAGGACAGGAGCCTGGCCCCCTTTCTTTGCCCTATTCTCTTTCATTTATGCTGTTGTGTTTTGGGTTGCCACATACTCATTTTAATAGCACTGAGTTTATTAGGGACATTTTCATACAAGTATATAATATACTTTGACAATACTCCCCCATACACCCATCTATATTTTATCTTCTCTTCTGTCCCTTTCCCAATTAGTCCTTTTGTTCTCTTAGACAGAACCTTACTCTGGAGCTCAGCTTGCCTGGCTTAGAACTCAACATCGTCTGTTTCAGCCTCCCAGTGCTGGAATTACAGGCATGCTCAGCATGTCCAGGTAGTTACCTTTTTTCCTCTGGAAAGAAACAGAAAACACACACATAAGAGGGAGAGAAAGAGAGAGTGAGAGAGAGTGTGTGTGCGTGTCTTCCCAAACAAACTGAGTTCTACAAACAAACTGAATTATAGGACTACACCCTTATCATTGACAGCAATTGGGAGGCTAGGGCGAAAAGAATATGAGTTTGACACAAGTCTGGATTACATGAGCAGCCAAAGGATGGGTAAATAAATAAATAAATAAATAAATAAATAAATAAATAAATAAATAAATCAGTACTAATGAAAGAATTTTGTATTTCATAATAATCAAGGAAAACGGAATGTTCTAGCACCCTCCCAAAAATCATCACAGACTGTTCTTTTCCTCTCTGTCCATTGACCATTCATTCCTTTTGCATCCTTTAGGTGTAGTCTTACCTAAAATCCTAGTGGATTATCAGAGTGCCCCAAAATCACTGCCAGAGGCCACAGCTGGCTCTGTCTGAGACTCAGCAAGTTAGCATGTTTGTCTAGTAGGTACCACAGTGGGATTTAGGGAATCCAATGGTGTGTCCCTGTGTTGGGACACTAAGTTTCATGAAGGAAATACCTAAGCACTTCCATAAATCCATGCAGACTGACTACTTCACATCTGCTTTTTTGAACTCTCCTCAGGTCCTTTTGAGTATGTTTAGATAACAGCATGAGGCATACCAGGGCAAGGGAGTGCCTCCTGGTTCTTATGTTTGTAGCATCGTCCTCAAGCCCTGAATTGTCAGGCACACACAATCTGGTTGTCTAACCATATGCAAATATGATTACAGCACAGCTTATTGCCATGGCCCCGAAACACTCGGGGGCAAAGTTTGAGCTTTCCTTTATTTCTCCTCCTCTTTCTCTGGCTTCCTTTCTCTGTCCCTGCCTTTCTTCCCTTCCACTTTGCCTTTCTTTCATCCTTCCTTTCTCTGTTTCTTTTCAACAACCCTTTTAGGGTCAGAAAGAAACTTAAGGCAGTTCCTGGAAATCTGTGCTGTATTCCGTGTGGCTGGATGGAGACAAGTATGCTAACTTGGCTGCAAAGTCTCCAGCATGGCCCAGAGCTTACTGGCCTTGAGGCCTGGCCAGGCCTGACTTGTCAAGTCAGGGAATCCCTGCTGCTCTTGTACTCTGCTCTCCATTGCTCTGGCTCAGTTCAAGGCAGAGCTCAGTGGCTCGCACTGTCTACATTGGCAAGACCATGCTGTAGTAACAGGCCAGAATGAGGTTTTCCTCAACCCACTGTACAATCCCCTGGGAAAGTGGATGGCCCTACCTCACTGAGAACTCACTTCCTCTTAAGACTTCATCATGAAGTTGTAAAATGCTCAATGACTTCCTTCAAGATTGGAAGGCGTACAGCTGCTGTCAGGCCTGGAATACTCACCACAGGAAGCTTCCAAAAAGGGGAAGAGTTCCCAATTAATGAAAAGCAGTTAGCTCAGCAGCTTAAGGGAGAAGCAAAGCTGGACAGAGGCAGTTTGCCAGGATGGATAAAGGCATTTCCTATTTCAACTGGATAAATAGCATGAAAGGAAGTTCCCTTAAACTTTTGGTTGTGCCGGGCAGTGGTGGCGCACGCCTTTAATCCCAGCACTCAGGAGGCAGAGCCAGGCGGATCTCTGTGAGTTCGAGGCCAGCCTGGGCTACCAAGTGAGTTCCAGGAAAGCGCAAAGCTACACAGGAAACCCTGTCTCGAAAAAAGAAAAAAAAAAAAAAACCTTCTGGTTGTGAGCTTAAGCCAAACTTTAAGGGGAAGTCTAGTTTTCTGGCAGGCAATGCCCCAAATTTAGAGGAAGTCAAGGATGGCTTCTCCAGAGTGGATCAGATTGGGAGCAGGTTATCCACATCTTGTGCAGAGAACACCGACTATCACGTTCCAATGGAACAGTTGGTACTTCTGATCAAAAGAGAAACCTTGGTGGGGCAAAAGTACCCAGTCACTAGAGACTTCTTCTTATCTATCCATAAACTAGAAAGCAGGATTCCTTTCTACTAGGAAAGATTTCAAGAAAAGTACATGAAATGGTTTGTAAAATTATTTATATGGCACTAAACAAGGGATGGGCTGTCACAGAAACTTCAAGGGAAGCAACAGTGTGATTGTTTGAACAAGATTGACCCCATAGACTCATATATGTCTGTGCCTAGTCTCTAGCTGATGAGCCATCAGAGAAAGATTAGGTGTGGCCTTACTGAAATAGGTATAGCCTTGTCGGAGGGGTTGTGTCACTAAGGGTGGGCTTTGAAGTTTCAAGAACCCACTCCAGGCCCGGGTGTGCTTGCTCTCTCTCTCTCTCTCTCTCTCTCTCTCTCTCTCTCTCTCTCTCTCCCTCTCTCTCTCTCTCTCCTCCCTCCCTCCTCCCTCCCTCCCTCCCTCCCCCTCTCTGTCCTGCCTGAGGATTAGGATGTAAAACTCTCAGACACTTCTCCAGCACCATGATTTTCTGTGTGTCACCATGCTCCCCGCCATGATGATAATGAGCTAAGCCTCTGAAACTCTAAGCAAGCCCCCAGTAAAATGCTTTCCTTTGTAAGAGTTGTGTTGATGTAGTTTTCCTGCCTTGCCCACAGTCAGGACAAATCTTTGTCACCTGCCAGTCCCACAGCCGCTCAGACCCAACCAAGTAAACACAGAGACTTATATTGCATACAAACTGTATGGCCGTGGCAGGCTTCTTACTAACTGTTCTTATAGCTTAAATTAATCCATTTCCATAAATCTATACCTTGCCACGGGGCTGGTGGCTTACCGGCGTCTTCACATGCTGCTGGTCATGGCTGCGGTTGGCAGTGTCTCTCTCCCTCATCCTTCTGCTTCCCAGAATTCTCCTCTCTCCTTGTCCCACCTACTTCCTGCCTGGCCACTGGCCAACCAGTGTTTTATTTATTGACTAATCAGAGCAATTTGACATATAGACCGTCCCACAGCAGAGTTGCCTTGCTGATGGTGTCTCTTCACAGCAATAGAACACTAAGACAAACAGCCAGTGTATAAACTAAAGCCAGCCTGGAAGAGGGATTTAGCGTTGTAGGGAGGATATTGGAACCACAGGAGCCTGCAGATAAATCTAGTCACATCCCTTCATTGTGGTATTAAGGAAACCAAGTGTGCTATTTTTTTATTTCTCCAACAAAGTTCTTAGTGGAACAATTTGAAAGGAGGAAGGAATTATTTTGGCTCACAGTTTAAGGGGCTTCAGTCCATGGTTGGTTTGACTCTATTCTTTCTGGACAGATGATGAGGCAGAACATCATGGCAGAAGTTAATGATGAAGCAGAGCTATTCACCTCATAATAGTTGAGAAGTAAAGAGTGAGGGGAAAAGGGGCTGAGACAAGGTATGTCTTTTTAGGACACTCCCAGTGAATAGCTTTCCTAAAGTAGGCCCTTTCTTCCACAGTTCCATCACTTTTTAATAGTCTGTTTAAAAATTGAGTTCATCAGTGAATTAATACATTGTGAACACAGAACCATCACCCATCCATCTCCCCAATGCACTGTCTCTGACTCCTGCTTGCATTGGAACCAAACCTTCAATATATGAGCCTTGGGGGTGGGGGTGGTAATACATATTCAAATAAATACCAAGCCTCGGAGAGGGATAAGTTATTACCAGAAATGACACAGCTAAGAAAGTGAGAACCAAAACTGGGACTTGGGCATTTGGACTCTAAGTAAAAGGATCTTTTCATTCTATAATCTTTAATGCAGAATAGTATTAGGAAAGGAAAGGATGCCCTAGATGTGTATGAACATTGTACAGACAAGATTATGTCTTCTAGTGCCACTTTGCTGTATCCAAAAGCCACGCCAAGCTTGTTGATAGAAAAAGCACCAATTAATAGGACACTACAGATTTTAGCATATTGCCTACACCTTCTATCTTTCTTAACCTTTTAACTCAGCACTTTCCTATACCGTGTCTTCATATCAGGCTATTCTGCCAGAATATATATATATATATAGATAGATATATAGATATATAGATATATAGATATTGCAGTTACAGTCTGCCACCATGTTTACACTGGTCTGTGTTAAAAGTATATTAATTAGAGCAATGAAGTAACTTTTTATAAATTAAATTTACTCTAAATGCATCCTTCCTACCTGGGGGAACTAAAATAATCACTTTTAAATAAAATTATGGATATTTTTATTTGTAGATTTTTTTGTTTCACAAAATAGAAGCCAGAGACTGGCCACCCTAGACCATTCACAAATTAAATGATTTTCATTTTTCTCAGAAGCCTTAAACACTAAAGAGTACTGCAGTAATTTATCCATCCCCTTTTTAACAATGTATCTGGACCTTATTTCTACCTGCCACTGCTTTTTTTTTTAAACTTTGTTTCCTGCCCTAGAAGGTAAATCTTCAGAAGCAGTGTCAGATAATAGTGATGCTAATGCTAATCACTGCTCTATCAAGTGCTTAATGAGGTGCCTAGGGGAAGGCACACACATCATGCATGTTTGTTAATGAAACTGTGGGTAGCTATAGTATCATTAATAAATGAATTGCCTACTGATATGGACCTCACACAGCCTTCAAACTAACCTGCTTATCCACTGGCACAATGAAAAGAAATAATTTGCTCCATTAAGGGCATTCCAAATGAATTTTACCATGGTAAAGGGAGACATTATAAAGTTGTTCACGTGTATCAGAACACCACACTGTGTACCTTAAATATATATGATTTCAATATCTTAAACAAAAACGATGTTTCTTGGAGTTTGTTAATCATTATTATGTTCCTATTGCAGTGTTCTGGTGTGTGTAAATGTAATGTCTTTTCATGCAAGTACCAGGACTAAAAAACATATGAAGTCCGTACAGAACTAGAAACATGGAAGCAGCAAGGCATAAAAGACAAGTCCTGCATCCCAGAGTCATCTGATCTCTGCAGTATTTGTGAATAAGGTGCCCTTTGTCTTGAGCTAGAGTAAAAAGAAAGGTTTAGCATGTAACTTTTATGCTACTCTATGAATCTGTATGTTTCGTACAATTATTACTTAAATTACTTCACTTAAATTTTCTGATTATCCTAAGGCTTCCTTTATTAAGCAGTCTATTTTATTTATATTCACATGTATTGATTATACAAAGCAACGGGTTTCATTGTAACATTTCATACAATCTTGTAATGTACTTTGTCACTACTGGGTTTTATTGTGATTCCACATATGAGAGAAAAAATGTGTGGTATTCTCCCAATTTGGCTTATGTCATTTAAAACAATGAATCTCAGTTCCATCTATTTCCATGCAGATTATATAATACTTGACTCGAGCTCCATTGTGTTCATATACCAGATTTTCTTTATTCATCTTTTAGTTGAGAATTACTTAGTTTGCTCCCATATCTTGGCAAGCTGATTTTTACATTTTTGGTTTATGCCTGCCTGGAAATGGCATAGCAGGTATATAGAAGTTATAATTTTGATATTTTGAGGAACCTCCGTGTTGATTTCCATATTGGCTGTAGAGAACAGAAGAGGGCATCAGAGTCCCCAGAGCTGGAGTTACAAGTGGTTGTGAGTCTCCCAATAAGGGCTTTGGAAAACAAACTCATATCCAATGCAAGAGCATAATATATTCTCAACCACAAGGCCATTTCTTTACCCCTTAAAATATTTTAAAATCAGTCAAAATAATGATTTTATTAACATGTTTTAATTGTACACATTAGTCAGATTTAGTGTCTTAACTCCATTTATACATAGAACATGCATTGGTCATATCCAACCAGCTTTCTTTCCAAGTGCCTCTCTAGTGCCCTTCCCAAGCTCACAGTCTATTTTACTTTCAAAAATAGTTGTTCCAAGTTTCCACAAATGAGAGAAAACATAGCACTTTTCTGTGTGATAATTTTGTTTGATATAATAACTTGATACAATACCCTCTAGTTCCATCAATTTTGCTGTAAATGGCAACACTTCATTCTTCTTTCTCACTGAAGAATAGTTCACTGTCTATATAGCACATTTTCTTTAATTTTTCATCTATTAATGGACATATACATAGATTCTATATCTTCACTATTTTAAATAGTGCCAGAATAAGCATGAGCACACATGTATATGTGTATCTGCTGTGTACTATTTTCATGTTCTTTGGGTTATACCTAGGGCTAGGATAGTGAAATATATGCTAGTTCTATTTATTTACTTCTTTATTTATAGCAGTTTCCACAGTGTTATCCAGAATATATGAACTAATAGTCATTCACACTAGCAGTGTCTAAGAGTTCCTTTTTCCATATCCATATTTTTGTTTTTTGATAATAGTCACTCTAACTGAGATGGCAGGGTATCCCATTGCAATTTTGGTTTTCAATTCCTTCATGGCTAATAATATCAAGCATTTTCCCCACGTATTTACCCATCATTTGTATTTCTTCTTTTGAAAATGTCTATTAAGATCCTTTGTAATTTCTTAGTTTGATTGGTTTTTACTGCTAAATTAGTTGAGCTTTTACGTATTCATGATATTAATCTTCTGTCAGCTAAATGCTACTAAATAGTTTCCCATTCTGTGAGCTATCTTTTCATTCTATTGATTATTTTCTTTGCTGTGCAGAAGATTTAAGCCTGATGTAATCCCATTTGTCACTTTTTGCTTTTATTTCTTGTGCTTTGGGGGTTCTATCCAGAAGTCGTTGCCTGTGCCAATACCTTGAAGTGTTTCCCTTCCATTTTTCTCTAATAGCTTTTGGCTTGTTTGAGTTTCTTTCTCCTGTGCAAGATAAGAAATAGAGAGACAGTATCTAAGGAGCTATTGGCAACTGATGGCTCCTGGGAGAGACAGAATGAGTTTTCTTCGGGGATATAGGCCCTGAGAGGGTGCCATGCTCTAGCAGGTGGATCTATACCCTTGAACAGACAGTCAGCAGTAAGTATACTGACTGGGTTTAAGGGGGGGGGGACAAAAATGAGAAGGAAGTCTGGAGGGAAAAGTGAGAGGGCAAGATAGAAACTGGATGGAGAGGAAACGGGATGAATTTCATCCAAACACACTATATGCATGTATGAATTCTCAATTTAAAAAAAAAAAGACAGGAACGAAAAAAGAAAGAAATAGTAATGAAAATCCAGTCAGCATCTGCATGTGAGTGTTGTTTCCCCAGCCCCATTTATTAAAGAGGTGTGTCTTTTGCACCTTTGTCTGGAATCAATTGACTGTTGGTATGCAGGCTTATTTCTGGGTTCTTTTCTCTGTGCTTTGAAATAGACATCTAAAAGTGAAACTTCTGGCTTTCATTGGCTTTGCAGTTCTATCTCATATTTCTGGGAGCTTCCTTTTCCTTCTCTTAGAAAAACCTTATCTCCACCTTTGTGCTACACTTTCGCTGGTGACTCAGGAAGTACAATAGTTTGTGAAGACTTACAAGGAAACTGCAAGGAATAGTGAGCAGTGATAAGAAGCTAGAGGGTGCATTCAATGAAGGAGTAAGTGAAAGAGAGTATGCGTTGTATTTATCCTTGACTACATCATTGTTTACACGGTCTTGATTCATCCTTATTAACCCATTGCATTTGTATAATTTTTCTTAGCTATATCTGGAGTTCTATTGCCAAGGTGCTATTGATTTGAGCTGGCATAGAGTTGACAAATTTGATGGAGGCTCTTCTTTCTGTGAGAGTCCAGAGTAAAACAATCAGCCATATGGAAAGGTGTCTGAAAAATGCCAATACTTGATTAGGGACACACTGGTCATTTGCCTTCACCGGAACATCTTTTTTTAAAATATTTATTTATTTATTTAGTTAGTTAGTTAGTTAGTTAGTTAGTTAGTTAGTTAGTTATGTGTATGTGTGTTTTGTCTGCATGGATGTCTGTGCACCACATGCATGCCTGGTGTCTGCAAAGGCAAGAAGAGGGCATCAGATCCCCTGGGACTGGAATTACAGGCCATGGTGAGTGGACATATGGGTGTTGAAAACTGAACCAGGGTTCTCTAGAAGATAATCCAGTGCTCATAACCACTGAGACATCTCTCCGGCCCCTCATCATGATATCTTATCTCTCATCTGACATGGATTTTTATTTTTACCCACAACCCATAGATTAAAAGTGAAGCCAAAAATGTTCATCCTAAGATCAAGGATGCTTCAGGAAAGCAGCCTGAAGTACAAATGTGCCATGCATATCTTACCTAACACTCTATTCATTAACATGTAACTATTTGATCAACCAGTACGTTGCAACCCACCAGCATAAATCAGAAAGAAGCCATCTTACCTGAAGGTTTTTCACACCTCACAACTGTCCTGTGATCTGCAGCATCTGCCATCATCAGCTTTCAAAATCAACCTTACTGGACTTTTTCTTTGAGACAGGGCCTTCAACTCACTATGTGGTTAAGGATGACTTTTTAACTCCTAATCTTTCTGCCTCAACCTACCAAGTGCGATTTATGCAATGACAAGATTGTACCCAGGGATTCATACATGCTAAGCAAGGGCCCTACCAACTCAGCTACAGCCCCAGCTTTGAATTCCTTAGAATTTTTAACAATCTAATTGAATTACCTAAATATAAAGTACATAGAAAACTGTAACTATAAACATCAAGTCTACAGAAAACATTATAACTCAGTTTCTTATTTTTATATTGTTGTAATAAAACACTATGACTAGGGAACCTTATATAAAATAAAGTATAATTGGACTTATGGTTTCAGAGGGTTGGAGTCCATGATGGAAGAGCGAAGGTGTGATGGCAGCAATAGTTTAATGCTCATGTCTTGATCCAAAGTCAGGAGGCAGAAAGCAGGCACATTAGTAACAGCACAAGTCTTTTGAAACTTCAAAGTCCACCCACAGTGACACAACTCTTAATCCTTCCCAACAGTTCCACCAACTGGGGACCAAGTATTCAAACATACAAGCCTACAAGGGCGATTCTCATTCAAACCACCATACCTGGAGTCAATATTGAGGTATCAAAGACTTATTTTAGTTTACCAATGTATTATTAAAATTTGTCAATAAGCATGCATGTTTTTTATAACTTCAAATATGTAAGATAAATTCCCTTCTGGATGTAGACTTAGTGCCAGTTTGAACTGGTTGAAGAGGGAGCATGAACAAATGCCACAAAGTATCTGAGAAGTAGCTGGGCTAGAGGCACTTAGCCTCTTGAGTTAAACATTGGTGTTGCTAGCCTGATACAAGTCGGTCCAGATGTTTTCATGGTGGAAAAGGAGCTAGGTGTTGCAGTAGACTTCTGGGGTCGCTAAGGGGTTTGTTTACCATCACTGTCTCTTCCACTCATAGAAACAAAGGATTAAAGTACTAGGTGTTCAAGGCACAGTTGAAATGGATTGAGTTCTGAGTGGAGGGAATGAAGAAGTCCATTTCTTGCTTCCCTTCCACTCAAAGAACCAACACAAATTATCTTAGATCCATGGGCCCTAAAAGTAAGGTTAGTTCATGTGTCCCTTTTTTCCTCTTCATTCACAAGGCAGCTGCATCTTCTGCTACTGCTCTAACCCCTTTGAATCTCAGTATACTTTTTGCAGCATGGAGTAGATAATCATATTTGGGGCATTAGCCCATGGCTCTGCTGTCTATTGGTTTGAAGCTTGAGGGTAAAGTAGATTTGCTTTCATACTTGTCAAGGTAACCATGTCTGCCTGTAATCCCTACAGCCATGCCCAAGTGATGGATGGCAAACAAATAAGAATCTTTGTATGTACAAACTAAGCATTGTTCACAAAGGTTTTGTTCAGATTCTTATCAACAGCTTATTGTTCAACAGTATTGGATTTGAGCTTGGGGCTTGTGGACAGCTGCCAGGACCATGAAACATCTTATGAGTTCTGATGACTTGCTCAATGTGTGTCTGTAAGGAGCCTGAAGAAGCTCCAAAAGGATTCTAGGAAAGATGTCAGTTCCTTGCTTTCTTGGGTCTGATGATCTTAGGCCATTTGAAATACTGATTGCAGACTCAAACTCTAAAGATAAGAGGCTTCTAATGTCATTTGGGAGTTATCTGAATGGGTCTTTTGTCTAAGTTCCTGTCTCAAATATTTTATCTCAGGAATAGTACAAATTTGGGGGGGGGAAATCAGCTAAGGTTTTTGGCTTCAGTTAGATTAGCTTTTGAGCTTTAGATACCTTTTACCAAGAGGTTGAGACTGGCTAAGCATATTAACTGGAATCTTATTGGTTACTAGTATCTGGGGGCTTATCTCAGTTTAGGAATATGAGAAGACAACATGATGTTTAAATGAGCTAAGCCAGGGAGAAGAGTTTCTCTAAGAACAACTGATACCAGTCTAGTAGGAACACACAAACCTATTACTGTCTTCTTTTCCAAGGATTTCCTCATATGTTATTCCTGTTGAGCCTTACAAGTTTCCCATGAGGCAGGTAAAGAAGGAGCAAATGTTCTCACTTGACTGGTGAAGAAACTAACACCAGAGAAGTAACATCAGTTATCCCAAACCCCAGCAAGTTAATGGTGGAACTTAAAGTCACACTGAGATGTTCTGACTCCCAGAACTACATTCTGTCAGCTAGATGCTATTTTGCTTCACGTGATAGTTTCCAATTTTTTCTAAATATTGATTAAGTGCCTCCCACATAATGGAGATTATTCTAAGAATTGAAGATAGGCAGTGAACAATATAATATTTGTCTCCAGACAGCTTATGTTCTGGTGTGAGGGGTGATAATCAATAGACAACTAAACAAAGATATCATTGTTCTAGTGTCTTTTGGGTGCCATAAAAAGAAACAAAATGCATGGGAATTGCTTTTCTTGATATGTAATTAAAGAAAGCTTTCTTCATTAAGATGATATTTGAGAAAAGACCTGCCAGAAAAGAATAATAAAATAATATGGGAACAGATGGGATTGCATATGTATAAACTGAGGCAGGGATGTGTAATGTATTTGAGGAAAATAGCAATGAAGTCAAAATCCATTTTCTATGATATCTACTTATAGCCTCTATATTTAAAAGTAAAAAAATAATAATTCCATCTTTGTTTAATGTTCATGCTCTCATATAACATGAGGGGTTTACAGCTTGTATGATCCAGAGATATTCAGACCATGAGAGTGACTGAGTTACTCCATCAAGGCAGAGGGTTTTCCAAACACAGAGTAAAGCTCTAACTCTGTGACTTTAGCAGCAGCAGCAATCAAAGACTGAACTAGACTACATGCATCTCAATTTAGTTCATGTTCAACATTAAGATTTTGAAAAGCTCTGTGTTAGTTTGGATTCAGGCTCCACTTTGAAACAATGTTAAGGAAAAAGCCCAACAACAAACATCGGCTGAAGTCACAGTTCATTGAGAATATTTTTGCTTCATCTGGTCTGAGGTTCAGCAAATGAGTGAGGTAAATTCTGGTATTTGGTTCCTGTTTTGGATACAGTCAAATTGCAGTATTCAGTGTCCATCAGAACTCCTTTCTGTAAACAGAGGTAGAACTTCTTGAAGTATTGATGGTATTGGTGGTGTGGGACTTAAAAAATAATTAGGTAGATAGTTTTCCTTCTGTCAAAATTTTTAAAGCAAAACTACTTTAAGAGGCTTAAACTTTAACTAAATTAATGTGGTAATGCAGTTTCTTTCTACTTATTTAATTTCAAAATGTGAGGAAACTTATTTCCACCTACCAAGTTACACAAAGTACAGAGAATGCAAGCTCTGATTCTGGTTGCTGAATATGCTTGCCTCCGCCCTTTCATGTTCTCCAGTAGCTGCCATAGTCATCAGATATCTATTGGACCAAGCCCCAAGGCTAGGAAACTGTTCTCTCAAATGGGCAATAAATTTCTAGGATTCAGAATTATAAACATCCCCATGTCTTTACAGCATCTGTCGTGAACCATGTTATTTCAGTTTCCCTGGACAGTTTCACATCATGTGAGTATAGTTGAATGAGATGGGACTCATAATAAAGATGAATATGCTTTTGATTATACATTCCATACATCACCTTTGTGACCTTGAATAATTTGCTTAAGTCTTACAAGCCTCAGTTTCTTTGTTTGCAATTTGACATTCATAATAGATTGCAACTTTCTGCACCAATGCATGGATCAGAAGATACATATGTATATAGTTTCTGCCATGTGTTAGGTACACAGTGATGATGATGATGATGATGATTCCCTACTAAAAGGAACAGATTTAGTAGTTTTCTGATTTGAAACTAACATTTACTAACTGACTCTTCAAAAAATTAATGATGCCTGGAATTAAGAGCCCCAGTTAATGTTTGCTCTGCAAAGATGAGCTAAGAAAACATAAAGATTTAGAAATTCCACAATGACTTGATTCGTCACAGACAATCCAGATCATGTCCACACCCCTACAGCAAACAAAGTTCTACTGTGCAGATAGTTTATCTGGTTTGGCTTCTTCTGTGACTTACCAGAGTATTTGCCAGATCTCTTTGCCATATGTGCCAACCTTCCCTTTTCTTGCTTTTGACACGAGATTGGAAGGGAGTCAGAAAGGAAATCCAATACTTGCCCTTCTGTTACTGCCTCTTTGACATTGTGATTTAAACTCAAACACCAGGAAAATTCCTAAGCATATGCCAAGGATTTCCAGGCAGCATGAGGTCTTCTGATTTCACAGAAGGAGGACCAACCAATGAGTGACCCCAGTGAGTAGCGCCTTGGGCATCATCTAGAGGACAGTTTGTTGCAAATTGTGCTGTTGTGGTTAGTTAGATAAATGGCATTTTAGGTTTTCTGTTGACTGACTGTTCCACTGCTTAGCATTCAATACATAACTAATCCTTTCGGACACCAGAAGTTTCCATGAGACTCTGGAAGCTTAGAGGCAGGGAAAGATCCTTTCTTAGGGGGCTTCTGAAGGAGCTAGCACCTTGTTTTAGATTTTTGGGTTCTAGAATTTTTTATAATAAGTTTTATAATGTTTTAAGTAAAAAACAAAACAAATTAATCATCCTGTCATCTCCCTGGAAGCCAAACTTATCTCTATGTAACTGAGCAGACAGGAATTTGAGAACATGTCAGAACTACAGATCCATTAGAAAATGTGTCCATTGCCTACTCACTTGGAACACATTCAATTTCCTCTTCCAAAGACAGAGGTCATTGCTGCAATGAGTATCACAATTTAGTGAATTAGCATTCACTACTATAAATACCATATGGAATTTAGAATTACTTAATATGAAGGAGAATTTTATGAAGTTCATCTGAGTCTACAGCTATTCCATGCCAACACATCTTATCTCGTCTGATCTTGGAAGGAATTAATCTGACAAGATAGAGGATCTGGTAGTTCTTTGGTAGATAAGTCATCACAGTTATAATTTTTCAAAGTCAGTGAACTTGGGCTAAAGTGCTTGAAAAATAACTGGTTAATACATGATCATAAACTGATCCACAGATTAGTAATTTCAAGTCTCTCTCCCCTGGAAGAGAAGAAATCTGAACAAATAGGCTATATGTGTGACTTACTTCACTGTAAAGTATAAAAACTAAATCCATTTGGAAAGTGTAAGTCAGGAAATTATTAAGAGCATAGACTAAACAAAAATTTGTGATCTTTCCCTTGTACTGATGTGATATAACTAGCCAAAATTTGAGCTTGTCGAAAAATTGGCACTATAGATGAAGGAAGAATATACAAGATCACATGAGAATATACAAGTGCCAAACAAAAAGATGCAATTAATCACCAATAATGTATTGGCCTCATAATGGAAAGGGGTCATACTATGGTGAATAGAAT
Organism: Peromyscus leucopus; assembly: GCF_004664715.2. Classification (NCBI taxonomy): domain Eukaryota; kingdom Metazoa; phylum Chordata; class Mammalia; order Rodentia; family Cricetidae; genus Peromyscus; species Peromyscus leucopus. Next base: position 95,286,646 of record NC_051083.1, read on the forward strand.
TGCAAACATTACAGAATTAAGGACATAGTATACTTTCAATAGTGGATTCCCCTATTGACAGAGTTTGAATTTAGCAGCTATTATGCACCTGAAACAGAGAAATGCAATTCTAGTTCAAGCTCTGTCATTTACCAGCAGAGTAAACTTGGAGAAGGTACTTTCTTATTGACGATTATTTCCCTAGTCGATGAAATTAAAAAGTTGAAGCCAAAGACATATAAGATCCTTCTTGCTTTGAAATTCTACAAACATGTTTGTTGAAACTATAAAAAGGAATAAGGAATAAAAACAGAATATTTGGGGGCCAGTCAGTGGGACATTTAGGTACATAACAATGATATCTATCATTGTCATCAACCATTGTGCTTGACCTGATTTCTTAATACATGCAGTGTCATTGCCAAGCACTTGATACATTGTGCCAATATTGCTATGAGTCACTGAGTTATTTTCATTGCTGTGTTTATGCCAGCTACTACTCTTCACACCTAGAATAAGAGTGTATACCCTATCTGGTGTCAGTACCTCATAATTTACATGGAATAATAAGGTTCTGGTAACCTCTAAAGTGATTTACTTTATTAGTCTGTGAAGACACCAAGAAATTTGGAGGTATATACTTCTTTATATTTTCTATACTATAAAGAGGCTGACATTTCTTTAACTCAATGGCACACATTTCAAAACCACAAATGCAAAACTGTAAGAGTTACCCTCACATCCTTCAGTGCTTTCAATATAATTGTCTCTCAGCTAGAATTCCCATCAATAGAGAAGAATAGTATGATCAGTCATTGAAATATTTGTATTTAGCTTTCAAATGTGGTATTAGGTTTTTATATGAAAAGTTTTGATAATGCTCACACTACAGCAAATATTGAAGTATACCACAGAAGACCAGCTTAGGAAACTTCAGAAGGTTCAGAAGGTTTACAGCTGTCAGAATGATAGACAGGGATAATTAGGGGAGGAGCTGCAGTCATTTTGCCAGAGATGATATCTTTTCTAATCACATCTACTACCAAATTTTTCAACAGTTAAACATTTTTTCTATAGGCTTTATTTCTAATACCTATGAAGAACCCTAATCTATAAACTGGCATGGAAAAAAGAGGTAAAACAAGCTAATAGCAAAAGGAGGTAAAATTGGTTTTGGTAATCCATCTGTCTATAACAAAAAATTAACTGAATTGATTATATGATATGATCAAGTGAAAATTATCATATACGTATTCATAACCTTCTCTTTCCTCTATTGCATGAAGGAGAGATTTTTTGTTTTCTCATTCCTAGAACCTATCTTTGGCAAAATCCATCTTTGATCTTTTGTGCTGTAGAATCCAGAAGGGGCAGAAAGAGCATATCAGAGGGAAGGGGGAAGAGTTAAACTACAATCAATGGCAATGGCATAAAACAAAGTTCTCAGGGAGAGGAGGATATTGAGCAAGGTGAGTTATTTTATGTGGATGTTTAGGAATGGTTAGGGAGAGGTGTTGTATTAAAGGGAGAGGCACTGGAAACATGGGGAATGGGAGTTTTTAAAAAAGCAAGCAAGGAATTGTGACTTCAGTGGTTTACTCTTAAGTATATACATTGTAGCTTTTGATTAGTACATGACTTAGAGTTCTTTTGAAATTATTTTCAATTACTAGACACACCTATACTCATCATGGAGGTCCAAACTCCCTAAGAGCTTCAATAATTTCATAAAAACATCTTTCTCTAGGTTGTGTGCCGTGGCCCTGTAGATATGCAATGGCATTTCATAGCAGACCTGACAAATTGGCTTTTCCCAGTAGCTAAGCACCAAAGCCCTCCCTGGGGCCTTAGCAGTCTGGTGGCAATAGCACTATTCCTCATCCCTGACATTTGGTTAAAAATTGTAACTTCCCCCATAATGCTTTGAAATCAATTTCCTCTTCTTCTGTCCTCATGGAAACTCTGTGAGATTGCCCTATGGTCCTATGATGTAGGATTAACATGTGTATTTTTATTGTCTTTTGCTCCTAGAGATAACCTGCACAGAATTTGGCAACAAGTTTGTCACCTAAAGGACAACTTGATACAGAAGATACTTGCAAGTAGATAGAGGTCATGTTAACTGTCTGTTCCAGGTTTCCTTAAATCATATTATACTATTATAGGTGAACAGAAAGCAACTTACCTAAACCCAAATACTTTAGCTTCCTTGGAGGGTAATGAAGGGAAAATTCATATTGACTTAACATGACGTTTATACGCCTTTCTGTCTTTTTAAAGAGGAAATGATTTCTCATTGAAAATAATGTCTATGGATTCTGTAAAACTACATTTTCACCAATAAAAATATCAAGTATATAAAAAAATCACATTATCAATTCCACTAAATTAAGCAGCAGGGAAGAGATGAAGCACAGAGAAGCTCATGGGCATCATTTTTCCTCAGTAGGGAAGTATGCAAGCAACTGGGGAAGGGCTTGTGTTTTCTCTTATTCCTTTAGCTGACAAGAAACTCAGGTAAAATTTAATGACCAAATATGATGGATTTGTCAGGGAGTCTGTCTGAATTATCTAGTACTATTTCTTACCATCTGTCCTTTTGGGGTTTTTTATTTTGTTTTCTTCTTCTTCTTCTTCTTCTTCTTCTTCTTCTTCTTCTTCTTCTTCTTCTTCTTCTTCTTCTTCTTCTCTCCTCCTCCTCCTCCTCCTCCTCCTCCTCCTCCTCCTCCTCCTCCTCCTCCTTCTTCTCCTTCTTCTTCGTCATCATTGTTGTCGTCGTCATCATCATCTGAATTATCCTGGTTTGGTGTGTTTTTGACATTTGAATACTGCTTAATTGTTTTAAGAACATATGCAAAGGAATTATACATGTAAGGGTTCTCAGTAGAAAGAGATCTTAATTTAATACCCCAAATACTATCTTTCCCACCACTTGATTATTTAGCCTCTGAAGACGTCCAGATAGAGAAGAGATAGCACTATCTCTAAGGCTCAATCACTCAGTTGTGGACAGCTCCTGGTCACTAGGAAGTTCTTACTTATGTAAAGTTTAAAGCCCCCAATTATATAATTTGACCCAGATTCTTCTTCGAACACAGAAAACAAAGTGAATATTATGCTCACCAATGAGTGCATTCTTTTCAGCACATGAAATGGTAAAGGGCTTGCTATCAAATAGTAACTATCAAGGGAAAAATAGGCAACTAATTACAACATAATAAATATGTAACTTAATTTGGTTGTTTTAAATAGTATGTGCAGAATATGAAAACACTACATGCCTTTGCAAATAAAAATAAATTTAACTTCCAATAAATGCAATAAATACAATATAGTGTGCTTTCAAATAATATGCATAAAATGTTGGTAAAAGGGAGGTGATGTAGATAGATACATGAACAGAAATACAAGAAAATATTAAGCCAAAAGGAAAAATTCACAGAAAATCCATTTATTTCATACAGTAAAATACATACAGAGTGCCTCTTAAGTATATCAGGCACTGTATAGAATACAAAGAGGAATCAAACATTGTTCAAGCCCTCAAGAAGTGTGTAATATTCATCTTTTCTTTTAAGTCAAAGGATAATGCAAGATAACAAATGTCCAAACACATTAAAAAGTTAATAGTTCATATCCACTAAAGAAGTAAAGATAAAATTATTATAGGAGTTGAAAAATAAGGATATATACTTAGAAGAAATAAGAGCTTTCTAGAGGAAGTGATATTTAACTAGACTTTCTTTGAAAGATAAGTGGTATTTGGACATGTGGAGGCAAGGAGACAGAGAAGGACTTTTGGGTAGAAGGAACAGCATTAACAAAGGCATAAAATAGGAACCTGGACCAGGTTAGGGGAAGCAGTAGGTATGGGCTAGAGCAAAACCTGGGAAGCAGAGGGTAAAGAAAGCTAAGTGAAAGCCAAGGAACTGACAAAAAAAAAAGAAGAAAAATAAACAATGACATTTTTAAAGCAGGGATATTATAAGATCAGTACTGTAAGCCACCCCCCCCCCAAAAAAAATGCTGAATACAGAAAAAGTTTTATATACAGTGGTGGGGGTCGGGGGAAATATCTACAGGAACATAACCATGTTGTAACATGCTTTTGGAATACTATCTCTGAAAAATCATTAAAGTAGCACTGCAGTTTCAAATTATAGGCATAAATGGAGATGATTCACACGAATGCTTGTGCTCGAAGCAACTGAGTACACCAATCCAAATCTGATCAAAGAGGTTCTACATGTTAGAAAATAGTCTTACTCTGTGTCTAGATGGCTCCTAGATCAAGAGATGCCTAAAAGAACAACCCGCTCTTGATTCTGAACCACACAAAAGACTAAATTAAAATACTGTCACTGATAAAGAAACAAGTTCCAACAGGCCGTTTTCTAAGTTGTTTCTTTTTATTGCCAGTGTGACTTAAAACAATTGCTTTTCCTTTGCTTTATAATCCTAGGAAAACATGGTCATAAAGAGTTCGTCTGAGGCTACTTCCCAATCTGGGCTCAATCGTCTCTGCAGCTGCTGGCGTCAGTGAGCACAGGGCAAAGCCTCTCTTTTGGCAGCCTGGCCTTACTGGGTACACAACTGTAGCCACAACTCAGCATCTTTCATGGCTTTGATGAATAAAAGTGCTATTAATAAGTAGCGATCATATTCAGTTTTTATCTTGCTTTGAAGCAGGAAGGCTTGGTTTTCCTCTGTCTCCCCTCACTCTAAACTCTGGCCCTCATTTGTATGACAGACACGATGAAACCATTCTTGACATCTGCCAATGTCAGTCATAACCTCGGAAATTTCTAGGAATTTAATTCTGTCAGACATTAACCATGTACCATAACCTGTGAATGAGCCCAACCCATAGGATGAGGCAGAACTGGAAACAGAATTGGAGACACAGTTGTGTCTATTTATATCAAGTCAACTTAGTAATTGTATAGCCATGGATAAGATCGCATATGTATGATAAAGGCAATTTATTTGCAAGGACTTCACAATCTTTCCTTTCTTGCCGACTTGTGATGGTGTCAACAGTTGCACCATCCCATGCTAAACTATTCCTGTCAAACTTGTGTCTCTGCATAAAGTTAGAACTATTATGCCCAAGATCTCTACGAAGTAGTTTCAAATATCAGAGGTTGTTCTAGATAAGTTAGAATATTTTCACCTTAGTAAAAATGGTTGTTTATCTGCTAACTAAATGGTGAATTCAGGGAAATGTTTTCTCCTTTCTGAAGCCCATAATTTCCTCCATAGTGTGATGGACTTGACATCTCCAGTCTCTGCCAATTCTATGATTATATGGGCAATTTAATTGGAATCAAACACCTTTGAAAAATATTTAGGGACACCCAGAGCCACTCTGATCTATAGGGAGCCCAAGTGAGTATACAGATTAATGATTACTTCTGTTCTAGGTCTTTCTTTGAAAGTGATCCATTATTGCTTAGCCTATAGCAAATCCAAACTGAAAAATAAGGAAAATGCCAGGGTTTCCACCAACCACTCCGGAAGAAATCCAAACAAAATCCAGTTAACAGCCACAGCATGTTTTATAAAAGCTAGTTTCTGTCTATGGCTGTGCTGCACCTACCAACCATCTTCACCTGACAAGGAGACATGAGACAGGAAGACAACACATTTCATTATGTAGACTCCATGACTTCCTTTTTTAAAAAAGATTGATTTATTTATTATATATACAGTGTTCTGTCTGCATGTGTGCCTGCACACCAGAAGAGGACATCAGATACCATTATAGATGGTTATGATCCGCATTGTGATTGCTGGGAATTGAACTCAGGATCTCTGGAAGAACAGTCAATGTTCTTAACCTCTGAACCATCTCACCATCCCTCACTACTTCCTTTTTAAATTATTTTTGATACAGGCTTTTATATATCATAGTCTGGCCTCAAACTCACTAAGTACCTGATGTTGACTTTGAACTTCTGACTCTTGCCTCTACCTCCTTAGTGCTAGGATAACAGTCATGTACCACTACACCTAGCTTATGGAGTACTGGGTGTTGGACCTAACTAGGACTATGTGTATGCTAGGTCAGCACTCTACCAACTAAGCTACATTCCACTCCATATTCCATTATTTTAATGATCTGTACAATCAACCAGGTGGAAAATGTTCTTAATTAGATCACCCATATTTGCCTGAAGAAGAGGTTAAAGCAAATGGTCAAACCATTGTGGTCTTTCAGCTAATTAATGCTGACTTGATTCAACTGAGTAAGTTATATTCTGTTGTTTGATTATCACATAGATGTGGCCACCTAGTACACAAAGTACTGCTGTTGGCTATTTGCCACTTCCTACTCCTTGCAAGTTGATTTCATTTGGATTGAGGACGAGGATGTGATGAGACAAGATTCTTGCTAATCTTGCTGTTTGTATAATAGTAAGCCTAAGACAAGGCAGTCATGGGAGTCCTTAGGCCAATACAGCTTAATAGAGTAGCTTTATGTAGTAAATCAAGTTATAAACCTTGGAGGAGGTAGGTAGTCATCTGTTATCCCATTCTTCTTTGCTATGCCAAGTGAGATAAAGAACAAATGGATCACTGAAATCTGCCCACATTCTACAAGATTCAACTCGTACCATAAAAATATTAGAAACATTGTTAGCAAGAAAATAAAAGCAGAAGGGTTTAGTTTGAGAACCAGCTAACTTCTCCTGGCTAGAAGATATGACATCATAATCTATTGAGCCAGCCCAAATAGTAATTACAAAATAGAATAAATGATGTAAAGAGATTTTGAGCAATTCCAACCTCCTTTGTTGATTTCTGTGTTTTCTATATTTTCTATAATTAACACATACTGCTATTGAGGTCTATAGAGAAAAAGCTAAAAGAAAAAAAAATTCCTCATAGATGATCATTTCAGTAAGTCATGCTGAGAATGTACAATAAAACTTCAAATGAACAAAACCTAACTTATACCTCATTAGCATTTTGTTTTCTTTTTGCAGTAATCCATTCTGAGAAAAGAAACAAATCACAAGGAAACAAGAAGATATAATGGTTAAAATGAAACTAATTTAAATCTCTATTGGAAAATCCTTAGTTTTCTAAATATTTTGTATAATACAGGAAATGCAAACCACTTAAAAACATTGCTTTGAAAAAATCATTTGGGTCCCCACCATCTACAGTCACTGTACTAGCAAGCAACGTATTGATAACCCATTGTATATTAGAAATCAGACTATAGTCCCACCAAGTCAATCAAATGAAAGTGAGGAATATGTTACTTCTTCATAAATAATTAATAAATACCAAGGCAAATAGAAGAAAGCTATTAATGGTGAAGGCATTCATGAAAAAGAAGCCAAGAAGGAATAGAACAGCTTTACACAGAAATTCACTCATGATTAAATCAAGGAAAAGAAGATGTGGTCATAAAGAATGCTGATAGGCTAGAAAAGGTACCAGCTAAGGGGCAAAAAAGGAAATAGGGGATCAGATCAGGCAAACAGCGAGGGAGCACTCTCTTTAGGGCTTGCTGCCCAATGAAAGATTTGAGCTACCCCACCGGTTCTCCACCTTCTTAATGTTGCAACCCTTTAATATAGTTCCTCAGGTCGTGGTGACCCCCAATCATAAAATTATTTTTGTTGCTACTTAATAATTTTGCTACTGTTATGAATCATAATGTAAATACCCGATATGTGACCCCCGTGAAAGGGTCATTTGACACTCCCCAAGGGGTCATGACTCACAGGTTGAGAATTATTGGGCTAGACAGTAATTATTTTGAAGACCTACACATTGGGAAGCCCAGAACTGGAGTATGTCTGGGATGATCCTGATCCATACAACACTGTACCTTAACCCTAATACCCATCCCCTGCCCCAGTGACCCCTCCATTTTCATAGTAGAGAGCTTTGCTACCCCTTCTGAAAGAGGAACACTGCTTGGAATCATCTCTCATTCTAGAAGTAAAGTCTTAAAAGCTCAGCTTTCAACCGAGTCCTTGATACAAGTAGATGATGGCAATTTTATGTTCCCTTCTTCTCTAGAACACCCAGAAAAGGAGTAAGAAACTCATCTCAAGAAAGTGAAGCCAACATCAGTCTTCCTGCATCCTCCTAAAATGTTGGCATAGTAAGGAAACCACCTAAGACTGTGAGAGATATCAGTTCAGGGCACTTTGAGTTAGCACTGAAGGCAAAAGAAGAGCTAGGCTTGGTGTTTGTCTCCAACTCACATTCAGGGTAAGTTGATTATGGAAAAATTAAAGAGTGAGAAAGGGACCAATTATACCTTAGGCATTTCTTCCTTTTAAAGGGGTTGTTCCAAAAGAATTAACTTCTTTACTGGCTTACATGTTTGGGTTAGGTTTTAATAAAGAGATTATTTTCATAATAAAGGGGAAGAAAAGCGTGCTTAACCACTTTAAACATGCCTGTGTCTTAAGCCTTGCTGCTTTATTCCATGTGACTATGGCAAGCCACTGCCAACAACCTCTTGAAAATACAACCCGGAAAACTAAAAATACAAGTAAAAACAAATGTTGAAAGGGATCACTTTTAGGGACATGGATAAGGGACTGAAGACAGAGTAGTCAGAAGGGAAGGGAAGTATAAAACTTCAAGGAAATTGCTCACTTCTATAACTTCTATATCTTTTATTCTGACAGTGTCTCTTATATTTATTCTGTCATGTTCAGTGTATGTCCCTGAGGCCCAGGAAGATTTTTCACCTACCAAGGACAATTCAATTGTATTGTCTAGATTCTCTTTACTTGGATAAGAAAAGAGACAATAACAATTTGAACAATAAGCAGTAAGAAAAGAAATTTCTTCTTAGCCTTCAGTTATCCAGATAACACAGTTAGCCAGGCTCATTTCCTGCCCTCCATTCTCTAGGCATTCCAATCAACTAAGATCACAGCAGAATAGGAGTACCTGTGCATTTATTTGCTGGAAGATCCCTTTTCCTTGATCTAATCTCATATTTCCCTGGATCTAATCTCATAGTATCAGAATTATAAAGTATCCTCATTAAAAAAAAAACTTTCTAGACATTCAAATGAAATTTAAAGGGAAACAAAGTGGCTCCTACTTTTTTGTGAAAATAGAGACTTTCTTATCTTCATTCAAGACACCCCTGATGCTTTGGAGTGACTAAACTTAGATATGGTTCTCAACCTTTCCTTGGTGTTCACATTCACTTCAGTCTGCATTCAAATAGTTTGTTTTTTGTTTTGCTTTTGTTTGGTTTGGTTTTGGTGATATATTGGTAATGAACAAAGCTTATGGGCAAAGTTCCTTCCCAGAAAACCCCATACATTGAGATTGGGCTTGACTTATCCCTGGAGATTGGCAACCACTGAGGAATAATCATTCATGAATATCTTGCTCAGGCAGAACAATGTCTTGATCTGGAATGAGCTTCTCCATTGCCTTGTCAAAAGGAGATTCAAATGCTGGAGCTCTTTCCATCTAGGTAGGAGAAAGAGAAAATAGTAAGCATGCTTTCTCTATACAGCCCCTTCCACAGGTTTTCAATATGACTGATTCTACCCACATACAATCTCTGTCCTATGAATAAGCCATAAAGTACTAAACTTTCTGGATCTTTGAATGAATAAACATCATCACATCAATTAACTTGGCATGAATACATAATTTACTTTTCACAAATATTGAACAAAGGAGGAAGAAAAATATACAGGTAGTTTTTAATTTGCTAATGAATAATTAAACTGTGGAATATGGAATACTTTCCCCCACAGAAACTATAAGATTATATGAATACAATGCTCAGATTTCTAGCCAATCAGAAAAAGCTGATATAGTCCATTAGCTCTAATCTAACTTTCCTTCTGAAAGCAGAAGGTTAGCAAGCTTTTCACCCAGTCTTTAAGTCTAAAGTATCTTCAAGGAAAAGGTTTTTAAAAGGTGAAGTGAAAACTGATTTTCCCATCTTCCTACTCATTTAACCCATCTCCCAGGGATCCATTGTACTCCTGTTCTCCCAAACCTGCCTCTGTGACTCCATTCTTCACAACTGACAACTTCCATAATTCTCCCTATCCCTATCAAAATGAAACTCTCAGGTCCTCCTAAACATAGACTAAAGTTCCTCTTCATTATGATAGATATGGGTGATTAATTGCTTTGTACTCTGCAAAAGGTACATCCGTGGATAAAAGAAGTGGCTTGTCGGTCTCAAATTCACCACAGTTAGTGAAACTTAGGAATTGTAAGGAAGGGAAGTGAAAAAGCAGGTGTGGGAAGCCATTAGTATCTAGGGATACAAGAGAAAGCGACTGGATCAACAAGTTGGCCCTGCCTATCAGGCAGCCCCTGTAACCAATCTGTCAAAGCTGTGTCCCCTTTCCTAACATCTTTCCTTCTACAATGTCTGACTAACCACATAGGGCTTGATCAAAGTTTGTTTTCCCTTCATAGTGCCAATGATGTTGGCAGCAGGTCAGAACATTCATAGGTATTATGAGTCTTTTGTACATTGAGTCTATTTCAATAAGAATCAGCTTGCAAATTCACAGAAATTTGCAAATATTCTGCAGTAAGTGATCTCATTGTGTGGCATTAATGTGGGGCATTTAATGAGAAATAAATGAGTTACTTGGGAATTCTTGGGTTTAGGTTAAGCTTTCTGAAATTTGTTAAGGGTGCTGCTCGTTCTAGAGACTTTGTGATTTTTTCACAGGCCACCAAGGTCAGAATGGGCAATTAATGTTATAATTAAAGCACAAATACAAATGAAGCCAGGATCAGAGGTTGAATCCCCTCCTGGGCCAATAGTTTCAATGTTTCATATAGCCACAGTCCTGGCTAGCTGCCGAGGGTCCAATGAGTAAGTCTTGTATACAGCCTAAGCTATATCTAAAGCCAGAAGAGCACCACCAAGCACACAGTAATGATGGTGAGTCAGCTGCACTATGTTCTGCTGCAATGTCCAACACATTTTTAGGAATAGTAGGTTCTTCTACAATTCATTCAATGTCTGCTTGACTCTTTCAGTGGGGGAGGGGGGTGTTTCAAGAGCTTCTAGACTCTTTCCTGCAGTGAGATGGGGGAAAGGGGAAAGAGGAGAGGGATAGAGAAAAATAAGGGAGAAAGAGAGAGATCGAATCTGTGACTGGCAGTACCCTTGTTTCCCTAGTCATAGGAAAGAATGTTTCAGGAGTTGGATGACTGTGTGTCCCAGCTGCTTATCTGCTTATGCTGGTCAGCAGGAAAGAACAAAGCCAGACCACAGGTGGCAGAGAATCAGGAGGTGGTATTGAAAGGCCAACAGCAGCTGCTTGTGAAACAGAACATTTTTGACTAGTACATAGTACTTGTGATTGTCACAAAAATGAAGATACACTGTGGTTTTCTTATGACAGAACCACTCACAGACAGTTGATGAAGGTAGCTTGAGAATAGGTGTTATGTGGATGCCTTTTGTAGATTTTGCTAGAATTGTGATTATTCTGGACCGTGATAGAAAGCAAGTGACCAGGGGTGTACAGAAATACTCGACTGTTTTTCTTAGAATCTTCTGATATCTGTCGACTTTTGTGACTTCCTAAAGATACGTGGAGAAGGAAACATGCTTTAGGGCCAAAGTTTCTTCCCACGGAAGAGAGAAGAAGAAATCAATACACAGGAGGCGAGTGCAGTAGTTTGCACTTGTAATCCCAATGCTGGGCAAGCAGAGACAGGAAATTTCCTGGGGCTTGCTGGCCAGCAAGTCTAGCTGAATTGGCAAGCTCCAGGTTCAGTAAGAGACCCTGTCACAAAATAGAAAGTGAAGAAGACAGCCAACATCAGACATCAACCACCAGCATCCACAAGCACATGTGATTGTCGCAAAAATGAAGTCATCAAAGTCTACAGATATCAGAAGATTCTGTAGATGATAGAGATATCAGAAGGTAGGGAACATAAGGAACCAGTAGGTCCCTCAGTTATAATTATGTGGTCATAATTATTTTGCTATTGCTCCTACAAAGCCATCTCATCTTAGCAGGGAAAAGGGAATGAGACGTTATCCTGAGTCCAAGCCAGGATAAGTAATCTTATTTGCTTAGCAATTCCACCCATGGAAAAGATCAAGCAGTGCCTCCAGAGGAAATGACATAAGTGTCCCCTTCAATATAGCCATGCCAATGTATCCCACGAAACCGAGGATATTTCTGTGTTGCCTAGATAGATGTATCTACGGACCTGCAGTGATTAACCATATGGCACAGGTGCTCAACAATGAGAGACAGGTGCACCCGCCTGATAACTGTATAAAAAGGCCATAGTTGTTAGCATTCAAACATGTGATCAATGGAGAAGACAAGGAGCTCTCGGGCCATGGCAGCCAATATCCCTCAAAAGTCTAACGTACTCTGCAACAGGCCTCACCACAATAAGGTTTTTGCCCAACTCAGTGGAGCTTGGAAGTTCCCCAGCTACACCACCTTCTGCCAAAAGAATACAGTCTGAAGCTGGCACACATGCCAAAGGAAGCCCCAGCTTGGGAAATCTGGCAAGATTTTGTGCCCTGTTTTCTCACTGGTCGTTACCTTATGGCTTGTTTCGCACCAGCTGCCTTTCTGCTTTTCTTCTTTGAAATGCTGCGATCTCTGCTGGTTGCAAGCCATGGCCCACTTGCCTGCAGGGCAGGAAACACCAAAATAGGTATAAAGAGAGTATGCCTGATTGGGGCATAGGAAAACTGATCTCGTGATTAGGTCTGAATTCCACTTACCCATCTTTGCCCACTGGAGGAGGTACAGGAAGAGGTTTCGTGAAGCCTTTTTTTCCAATAAGCCAGAAGGTCTCTTCTGTGCCTTTGCCCTTATTGAAAATACAGACAACCTTAACCACATAAGAGTAAACTTTTCTAAAAGCATCCTTTGGTCAGTAGGGTACAAGCATTCATTTCAGCTCAGAAATAGTCTCTGTTCTCCCAGTGTCAACATTCCTTGTACCTATTTTTCTATGTGGCTTCCTCACCATATGCACCTGAGGCAAGACAAGCTCGAGATTCAAAGTGAACACCGTATTAAGCTACATTCAGATGTTCTATGTACTCACCACTAGACAGCTCCATCTTCAGCAACATGTGAATTTCTTACTTCAAAGCAATCAAACATCTGATGGTCAACTGAAAGTGCTGTTTATGATTTTGGCCCTGATCTTTTGGCATTAAACAAGCCACTGTCTTTTCCTTCTAGAGTACATGCATGCAGAGTCTACTTTCCCCTTGCTCTACAATCCAACAACTTGTATAAAAACCCAGAAGAGAATGTACATGTCATCTACAACTTCACTTTTAAGCCCAGGGTGTCTTGATTGCTGTGAGAAGTCTATATTTCTGCAGCATAGTTTTTCTTTCTGACCAGGGATTCCTCTAAGTATGTTAAGACCCCAAGGATGCCCTCATTTACAGGCAACTTGGTTGGCTGTCAAGAATCACAGATTAGCCGGGCGGTGGTGGCGCACGCCTTTAATCCCAGCACTCGGGAGGCAGAGCCAGGAGGATCTCTGTGAGTTCGAGGCCAGCCTGGGCTACCAAGTGAGTTCCAGGAAAGGCGCAAAGCTACACAGAGAAACCCTGTCTGGAAAAACCAAAAAAAAAAAAAAAAAAAAAAGAATCACAGATTAACAGGCAGTGGGCACATGCCTTTAATCCCAGCATTTGGGAGGCAGAGGCAGTCAGATCTCTGAGTTCGAGGCCAGCCTGGTCTAGAGAGCAAGTTTCAGGACAGCCAGGGCTACACATTGAACCCCTGTCTCAAAAAAACAACAACAACAACAAAAAGAATCACAAGCCTTAGAAGAGAAAGATCATAAATTCATGCTAGTCACCACCAGACTATCTCTCTGATGACCCTGAATCACCTCCCTCTATTCTTTCCCCCACTTTTCTAGTTAATCTTTCTCTTAATGTGCTTCCCTTTCTCTTCCTTTCAATTATTTTTGCCTGTCTTCTCATTTCCTCCACTTCATGAGAAACAAAGTGTTTATTTAGACAGAAAGCCACATATATTCTTTACTTAATAATAATGGCAATAGCCATATACAAATTAGGATAATTAAAGAGTCTCCAAGCAGTTTGCAAATATTTGGTTCAAACAAACCCACCATGAGACAAATAGAAAAAGAATACTCCAAAGCCCAAGTTCCATTAACTGACAACCACGTAATTCACTTTCACATAGTAGGACTGTTTGATGCTGCTCTGTTTTCTGAAGAGAAAAATAAAGACAAGAATATACTCTATCACTCATTCTTGTATTTGTATATCCTTCCTATACCACAGTTTTGAATTTAAAAAAAAAATGGTTTTCTCCATAAGCATCTCACAGAATAGTTAACAAAAAACAACGACCAGGCCACCTTTTCTAAAACATTAGGCACTATTTGTCTACTCCCCTGTCACTTTCGTCATGGTACTTGGTGAAATGTCCTACAGAACAGTTATTTAGTAAATGCGCAGACAGTTCTATTAACTGCAATTCCTAACTTTTGAACACTTAGAATTCTTATAAGGTTCATATCGTTGGAACTCAAACTTGAGGACCCAACTCTTAGCCATATTTAACTGTCTCTCTTGAGAGCTACCGGCCACTAGGACAGCAGCTAATTTCCAGAGAAACTTTGTGAATGCCAAGATTATGGGTGGGTCCCGGGTCACTCTGGAATGCCCAAACTAATGCTTGCAAAAGACGATGGGAGTGTTACAGGCTCAGGCCAGGGTCCAAAACAAAGAGTATACGAAGGAGCTCCCGGGGTTTCTTGAGGTTTTGAAGCTCATCCAAGCTGATTCTTGGAATCCCAGCTCCCTGTTTAAACACCAACTTCCACTATTCTGGAGACAGGAAGAGAGGAAAAAACAACCAAAGCCAGGAGCAAACTCTCTGGCCCAATATCAATCCCTAGGAAGTCCCAGAGGACGCCCCACCCCCACCCAGTGTGCGTGCCAAATAACAGCATCTTGCTTTGGCATGACACTTTTAAGACGCTTTCACATCTCCTATCTTATTTATTCTTTATAGAGGTTCTTGAAGTATTTTTATTATCAGTCTCATTCTACAAATTGGAACACTGAAGTCCATGACATTAAATGGCTCATTAATAAACAAGCATAACAGACTTGAACCCAAGTCTACCAGAATACAAACTGCCAATGCCTTTCTCTCCATGCTACATGGTTTCTCCAGTATATTGGAGTCGCAGGGCATATCTAGAAGCTAAAAGCCAACTCTTAGGATCTTGAAGGTTGTGAGACTAATTACTTCCTAGTAATCTCAGGTAAGAATGCTGTGGGATGTTCTGTATGTCCTGTGGGAGCCCTTCTTGGGTTCTTTGTGGCGTTACCCAGCAGGTCCGCATAGAGGATGATTAGGACCATGGGCCTGAGTGCAGGTGTCTGAGATGGTCTGCACTTGGCTGTGCTGGGGGATGGTCTGTATGTCAAGTTGTTCTGATTGATCAATAAATAAAACCTGATCGGCTGTGGCTAGGCAGGAAGGATAGGCGGGACTAACAGAGAGGAGAAATAAAAGGACAGGAAGGCAGAAGGACTGACTGCCAGATGCCGCCATGACCAGCAGCATGTGAAGATGCTGGTAGGCCACCAGCCACGTGGCAAGGTATAGATTTATGGAAATGGACTAATTTAAGCTATAAGCACAGTTAGCAAGAAGCCTGCCATGGCCATACAGTTTGTAAGCAATATAAGTCTCTGTGTTTACTTGGTTGGGTCTGAGCGGCTGTGGGACTGGCGGGTGACAAAGATTTGTCCTGACTGTGGGCAAGGCGGAAAACTCTAGCAACATAAGAACACTCCTCTATGTAGATAAACAGAAACACAGAGAGGATGGAGTTACTTGTCTGATGTCATGCAATGATTAGAGAACAGACTTTCATAAGCCTAACAATATTATTTCTTCATTTTTTAGTTCATCTGCATGTGTGTGTGCATGTGTGTGTGTGAGTGTGTGTGCATGTCTGTGCATCTGTGTGTGTTATGGGTTAAGAGAAGGAGTAAAAAAGATTGGAGAAGAGAAATCACAAAACAATGCTAATATTTATATACCAGAGAGCCAAATAGTACTTAATCCCAGAAATTAGAGACAAAGTCTGAAAGCGTCGACCTCTAGCAATGAAAACATACATTTGCTGAGAACAGGAGTTTAGGGAAATCTTTTCAGAATGAAAGTCTATTTAAAAAAAAAAAAAACTTTGAGAAATGGAACTGATATGCTATGATATGTACAAAATTTCAGCAAGAAGCCTCAGATTTGTCATGAGAACAGTGACCTAAGTAAACTCAGCTAAGTGAACAGGTAATAAAAATGACCTAAAGTTTTATAAAGCCATCAGGAGGAAAATACTGAAAAAGCAGAACTGGCTGGTTAGGCATTGGTAAACTTGTTGCCAATATAATGCAGCAGGGGGGTAAGTGGACATGGAGCTTAACTCTCCCGGTCAGCCAAGCTTGTCATCTCTAAATGAGTCATTTCCCAAGCTGCCTCAGCTTCCTCATTTTGGTCTCTTTCTTTTTATACCCACCCAATCACTATGAATACCCAATGTAAGTAATTATTATATTCTATGCTTTTGCCCAACCTAAGCCACTGCCTGTATTCCATTAAGGCAAACAACATAGAAAAAAAAGTCATCACTTCAGTGAAGGAAATAACTAAAGGAAGAGCATTGCTACTGGATCCAAAGGTTGAGCTCCAGCAAAGAGGTAGTACTGGAGGGAGTTCAAGCATCAGTCAGCTGTAAGGAGGCCATGTTTGTAGCCATCATCTTTGAAATCACAGCTGGCTCGTCTGCACATGTGGTCTTTCTTCCCCCAAGTACCAGGGCAACTTTTGCTTACAACAACAGAGTGGACGAGAGGTCAAATCTTTTTTTTTTTTCCTGTTTTTTGAGACAGGGTTTCTCCGTGTAGTTTTGGTGCCTTTCCTGGATCTCACTCTGTAGACCAGGCTGGCCTCGAACTCACAGAGATCCGCCTAGCTCTGCCTCCCCAGTGCTGGGATTAAAAGCATGCACTATCACCGCCTGGCAAGAGGTCAAAATCTTGGATTAAGCCATTCTGAAATGTAGTAGCTATCTGATACATGCATGAATTACCTATCTCTAGTACAGTAGAAACCTCCTTTGCCCAACTCCTGCTATACAGTGTGTAATTTCTGACTCTCATGGGGAAGGAAGTGGAATGAATAGAAACAAACAAAAAAAGCCTTTCCTATGTTCTCCCTTCTCATTGTGTCTTCTCCTCTTCTTTCCTTTCAATATTCCTTCCTTTCCTCTTCACTTTCAACCCCGCCCTCTTAATGTCTCTTCCTCCTGAGGCTCCTGCAACCCTAAAATACAAGGCCCAATGAGGCAGGTAAAAAACACTCCTTCCTCATGCTTGCACTATCATCTTCCAAAATTCCCTGCGATCAGGGAACGTTTGGGTTGCAATAGGCTGCTTTGAAGTTAAGCCTCATTTCTCATGTGTGTACTTGAAACTCCTAAAGAGTCGACTTTTCCTGTCTAGAATCTGTAGAGGAAAGAAAAAAAAAACACCATGGGACTAGGGCCAGTTTTTCTCTTTTTCGGTTTCAAAAGTGAGAGCTCTTCAGTTCTCCGGCTTTTAGGTGAAATTTCTGTACCCAGCAATATGAGGAAAGTGCTTCAGCCTTTGTCCCTCACTCCTGGGAAATGACAGAATGTACTGTAGAATCACAAAAGCCTTGAGCGATCAGATTTGCTGCCCAAGTAATAGCCCTACCCCCAGTCCTCTGCAGAAGTGATGAAAAGCCTCTGTCCCCTCAGAAGTGAGTCATCCCACCTACCAGAAGATATTAAAGATCTATTGGAAGAGCCAAACTAACATGAGGTAGAGAAAGAGGGGATCGATGAGAGTTGGGCCTTCAAATCTTTACCTCATAAAATCTAATTCCATGGAAATCACCACCACCACCATTCATGAATGACAGAAAGAAATGCACCACCCTTACTACCCATCTTTTGCTTTTCCTTATGAATAATCACTTAAAAATCATCTTCATATACCATGGTATCATGGAAGCAAATCAGGCGTACTGAGATTTGGCCTGATTCTGAAGGCAAATGACTATGTGACCCTTTCAAAACACTTCACCTTTCTAGATCTTGATTCCTCTCCTGAAACGGAGCAAGTTAGATCATCAGATCAGATCCCTGGTGTCTCCTACATTTAGGTCCACAAGATGAGAAAGATAAGGAAAATTCAGTGGAAATTCCAAAAGAGAGATTGGATTATCTTAGTGCCAAATTCCAGGTCAAATAATAGCCTCAACAGACAGGAAATATGTTATTAAATGTTTGTCTTTCATGGAAACAAACTGTGTCCCCATCCCCAGCCCTTCCAGTGGCCCTGGCCTTGGAGAAACACCTGTGTATATAATGGGCCAATGATGTGAATGAAAAGTCAAAAAGGGTAGACATTGAGTAAGCTGAAAGAAAATCTAAATTCAACAATACTATTTAGTAGTGCAAAAGAGCAAATAAAATGGAAATTAGACAATCAAAATAACAGCATAACTCATTAGTAAACCAAATTCTGGACAGTGCTTTTGGTTAGAAAGATCAAACTTACAGTCTGAAAAAAAATGCAGAAAGATTTTCAATTCTCCCACACCCTGTTAAAGGTTAATATTTCAAAAAGAAAAACAAAGAAGCACAAGACAACCTCAAATGGAACTCGAGAATTTGCCCAACTTGCAGCTCCGTGTCTCAGACTCCCGAGTGAGCTTTCTCAACAGACCGTGACCTCTCGAGACACAGGTGTGTCCAAGTGGTTTGGTTCCCCAAACAAAAGGTCATTATACCTTGAGCTCCGTCCTTCCACGAAGCTCTACTTCATAGCCTTCACCCAGAGTTCGAAGAATTGTCACCGTGCTGAGACTGACATGAATTCGGTACGCTGTAAAAGAAGGGGAGGCATCACTTCGGCTCCTTTCTCACTGGTAAAATCAATGAGACGTTAACAATGTAATGAACAAACGTCGCCGCTTTAGAGTACACAAACCTCTCAGAAAAGTGGAGAGAGAGAGAGAGAGAGAGAGAGAGAGAGAGAGAGAGAGAGAGAGAGAGAGAGAGAGAGAGCTTTAGTCCTACTTAAATAAAAGGAGGAGGAGGGGGAGGAGTGATGACCTCATCAAAGAAGGCATTAGTAATAGCACCTATCAGCCCTCTTGAGACACTATCTCAGATGAAAGGTCATGCAACAGCAGGGAGTCAACTCAAAGGTTGAGATGGAGCAAGCAGCAACAACCACTGTGCTCTCCGCTACAATGTAACTTCCGCCGAGGGAAGTGTGACTTGAGCAGCCTGGTGCACTGGCAGTTATTAAGGCTGAATTATCCAGACCTATATAATCCTCCTTTAGATTAAAAAGTGTCTTTTCCAAAACGGGTGCACTTACAGCCATCTTTTAGTATTATCATATTTAAAACATCAGTGGGAAATAGCCCGAGATTTCTGTCAATCAATATTTTGGGCGCATCAGACATCCCCTCTTTTTATGGACAGTGAGTGCTTCCAGATACAAATGTGCATGAATATATTGTTTTGTAGTCTTGGATTCCAACATGTGACAGGAGCTTTACATTGGGGAATTTGATCTTTAAAAATTGATTGAGGACTAAATTGTAATTCTTTGCTGAAGACCAACCACTTGCTCCCTGAAACAAGGTCCCTGAGCCTCCTGATAACTGTTACTATATGAGCTGACACCTTGTTGAGATTGAGTCTTAAGTAAAAGTCCAACACCTGCTCTCATACGTACTCGCAGAAGCGGTCCATCTAGAGTCTGCTTATGATCTGACTAGGAAGGCATGGCTGAAAAGAACAAGAAATTTTTATCATGTATAGTCATAGTGACTCTCCTTTTCTTAACAGCACACTACTATTGTTTGTCTTCCTCACTGAATCACATTCATCTAAAGCCTCTACTCAGTAAAAGGTTCTGTTTCTAAAAGCCACATCCCTGACTAGTGTATTCATTCCACTAGGTGCCATGGACTAGCATGTGATCTTCAGGAAGTCGGGTGATCCTGCTTATGAGGGCATATAGCTCAAAAGGCAGTTGATTTCAACTATGTGATAAGGACCACTCTTAAGTCCCTAATCACTCCCATTCAAGAATCCCAGTCTATTTAACTGGATGTGAAGGAGATACTGATGAAATTGATTTTTTTTTTTTATTAAGATGGTTGCTACATGCCCTAGTGTCACATTCAACATGAGGTCAGAGGCTACCTCTTATCAGACCCTCATTCAGTGGCGGGGCTGACTGCCATACTCAGTTCATAGACTTTAGCAAAGCACACTTACCGGGTTCAGGAGCACAGAGGTCACCCAAGCATGCTTCTTTGTATCTCATACAATGCCTTCCTTGCAAAGCCAGGGCTTACTAAACACTTATTGTGGATGATTCAGTGCATCCATTTTCTCTTTGTGCCTGACGACTAGACAAGATGCTACCTAAATCCCAGAATTCAATTTTGCTCTCAGCTCTCTATTTCCAAAGTGAAATGTGTGGAGCTTTCCCTAGTGCATACCAGAATATGACTTCAGCCTTCTTTGAGCTTACATCAGTTCTAAGCATTGTGCCAAATCTGCATTGCAGTTCCATGATCATTTTCACTTCATCTTGGGTTGCATTTCAAGCGCAAAGTCATACGCAAAGTCATATGCACAGAGTGGTTCCTGGAGGACTACTTCCATGGCTTCTGTCATATCTGTGGGGTTTTAAAGACTTTCCCAGATGCCAGAAAATTTATTCTGCAAACACTTTCTAAGTTCTGTGGTGCCTCTTAATCATGGCTGCACAGGCTAGATAGGCTAAGACTGGATCCATTGTATAAACCTGTTTCTGTACATGAAGGATGCAGAGTGGGGTCACACAGGGCACCACCCGCGGTGCTACAGGCCACCATATCATCAAGGACTAGTTTCAGAATGGTGCAGAAGCTGAGGACGAGCTTGCCTTGCCTAGTAGCTGCCAGCGCCAGGACTGCTGATGGTTTAAATGATTGCTTTCTTTAGCTTAAAGAAAATCCATGAAAACTGTGTATAGAATTTAATGCTGTTCCGTATGTTTTCCTTATAATAACATTTGCTTTGCTTAACCATGATAGAAATAAAAAGACATATTGTGGTGCTGACCGTACCTCAGTAGAGGCAGTGAGCAACCAAGAAACCAATAAAGCATCTTGTCCACAAAAACCAACAATGACAGAATCATTTGTACAATTTTATTTGCAAAGAAAGGAAGAAATAGTAGAATCTTTGCTACTATGATCATTTTGAAGGACGGAAGGAAGAGTTTTATGTGCAGGCAAGTTGGAATTAATTATTTTGGAATTCCAAGCTCCTTAGATTGAAGGATTATTACTAGCTAAGTTCTATGGGCTTACTTGATAAAGCCAGAAACTCCTGGGGTCCTAACTAGTTCAAAAAATTGGACTAAAGCAACAAAGAGCAGCAGCCAGCTGGGAGGCAGCTGGCTCATGTGCCTTCACAAACTAGTTGAAAACTGAAAATGTCAGTCTCTTATCTAGTTCTTTTCTCTACATGACTCCTTCATACCTACCAAGCTGGCCAATTCTTTCTTTTGCCCAAATGACTTTTTTAAGTTGTTTTGATCAAAGTGACTGGCTGTTTCAGTGTCACTTAGCTACAGCTCTATTTCTAGAACAGGAGAGGTACATGTTCAGTCCAACATCACCCCCTACTGGTTTGCTATTAGAGACCAGAGAAATGTGTGCTAAGTCTTAATCGTCTTGAATTATCTTTCCTTTTTCCTTAAAACACTGAGTACCCCATTTTCTTCCTCCCCTTTGAAGAATCACTTTCCTAATCACAAGATGGTCCCACCCTGTCCATCTATAGATACTCACGTAGCCCGGTTGATTCCATTCGTGAAGCTGTGTTTACAGTGTCGCCAAACAAGCAGTATCTGGGCATGGTGAGGCCCACTACTCCAGCAACAACAGGCCCTATTAAACAGCAGGAGAGTGGGGCTGGAGTCAACAAGTGTGTACTCAACACTACTAGAAAAGACCCACAAACAGGGTGGGGGCAGCTTTGCAGAAGAACCAAAGTTGCCATCAAACCAATCTAGAAATCTAAAGGAAGACTGATGATTGAGTAATGAACTCTAGTCTACAAGAAAGCAAATTTACCATGCTCCAAACATGACTACCTTTCTGATTTACACCTCTATTGTAGCAACAGTTTTACTCAAAATGATGATATCTGCCAACAACGATAAATAAACATCAGGATCAAACCAGAAAAGCCTGAACAAGGACTCAGGATTCAAACGGGTTTGTTGCAAAGAGAAAATGTGACTGTTTATTGTGCCTTAGGGTTGAAAGAATCTTGTAAGTCTATCTCCCAACTGTGTCTACAAAGAGAATTATTGCTCAGACAATCAGAAAATGTGGAAACAAGTAGAGCTGCCTTTCCATTATCTGTGGTAGGAGTGTAGAAGAACAGTGCGCAGAGATAATCTAAAATTATTTCCCATTTGTTCTTGCAGGAATTTTTGTTCTTACACTATTATGGCCGTGTTACATGTTCAAGATAACTGGGAAAAAAAACACTTCAGCAGGCAGACAGAAAAATGAGTTCAACAATCTACTGAAAGGCCCCCAGCCTTACCTTTCTGATTTTTTATTTTTCTATTAAAATAGTCAGCATTATATTTTTGCTGTTTCCTATGTTAAAGGCATTGTTTTTGTTTCCAGGGGTTCTTTCTGCTGTGAATAAGAGCAAACCAGAACTAAAACTGTATT
Organism: Peromyscus leucopus; assembly: GCF_004664715.2. NCBI lineage: Eukaryota > Metazoa > Chordata > Mammalia > Rodentia > Cricetidae > Peromyscus > Peromyscus leucopus. The sequence continues at coordinate 95,309,448 of NC_051083.1, forward strand.
TTTTTTATTTTAATTCATTTCTTTCTTTTTTGTAGCATCTACTTGGGTATCATGGCAGGCACTATGGGAGTTAAAAAGAAATAATATATGGCCTACATTATACCAGATATTCACATCTGAATGAAGAGAAGAGACTACCAAGCAGGAGGCAAGCCAGGCAATGTGGCTGAGGCCAAACAAATTGTACAGACAGAAGAACTGGAGCAATTTAGAAGGTGAAGAGTCATAAGGAAGAAGGTTCCTGTGGGCAAGGTTTTTCCTGACTCTTGGAAGGTGAGTAGGATTCAGTTACAGGGAAAAGAGACATAAATGAAAGGTTTGTGATTGAGACTTCAGAATGCATGGTCTTTTTGGAAGTTCTTAGAGAAAACATTCTTCCAGTTCAGGCATCTGGGGAGAAACTACAGATAAGTTTGGGTTAAATGAGTTGTACAAAATGCAGTCGTTAGCCCACTAGAGAATTTTGAGCAAAGGTTATATGCAGAATATTCTTTGTCTTTTTTTCTTCTCTGGTCAGTGTATTGGATGCATTGAAGGAGGAGTGGATAAACCTATAGAAAAGCTATTAGGCATTTGATGTCGTGAAACCAAATAGAAGGCTTTGGAAAGGAGGTGATGGTGGAAAGTAGGCAGCCAAAGTGGGGACCTGAATGACAGACATTATGAGAAGAGAACCAACAGGCTTCCTGGCTATCTGATTGAGGACCATCACTAAACTGGCATGGGGCTCTAGGTTTATGTTCATTCATTGGAAAAGACAGTTTGAAAATTTAAATACGTTACATTTGAAATAATTATGAACTGCCGGGAGGCAGTGGCACACACCTTTAATCCCAGCACTCAGGAGGCAGAGCCAGGCGGATCTCCGTGAGTTCGAGGCCAGCCTGATCTACAGAGTGAGATCTAGGACAGGCACCAAAACTACGCAGAGAAACCCTGTCTTGAAAAACCAAGAAGAAAAAAAGGAAAAAGAAAAAATCAGGAACCACCTAGACTGAGGTACGCTTAGGACACTGCAGGTGTGACACTGGAGCACAAATGAGGACAGAGTTTTCTTTGGAGAGAGGGTGAGCAGCTGCTATAGTCAATGAAAAATATGAATAAGATATGGTCCCTTCTGCCAAAGAGCTTAAAGTCTAATGCGGTATAGACAAGACAGTGATAATTATGGGAAGGATGAATAGAGAGAGGCAAGCATGGAAGCAATATGGTGTTATTAAAATGATCAGTCCAGGAAGGAGATGCTGGTGGCCTAGACTTGAGTAGTGATTGTCAAGAGGACACAAGAGAGTCTCAAGAAATGTCTAATAGGGAAAGAAGTTTAAAACCTCGCAGTTGGGGCTGGCAAGGTGATTCAGAAGACAAAGGCACTTACCACCAAGCTTGACAACCTAAGTTTGAGTTCCAGGACCAACATGATAGAAGAAGAGAACCAAGTACTGTCAATCGTCCTCTGACCTTCACATAAGCACTGTGGCATAAACACATACATGGTAAAATAAAATAACCAGTAGCTGGTTGAATATTGAAGGTCAGAGGGAGAGAGGAGTCCAGGATGACTTCTATGATGATAATCAGGTCGTTGGCAGTAACACTAAATGAAATATAAAGCACAGGCTAAAGAGACATTTGTATGGGAAGAAAATAATTCTGTTTTAGACCTGGTGAGTCTAAGGACAAAGTGAAATGCTCAGGTGGAAATGTCACACATAGGTGTGAAGCTTAAGGGAAAAGACTGTCCTGGAGCTGTAGTGTTAAAAGGAAGTGTTGTAATTACATTTTAAGTTCTGAAACAGTGTTTATAAAATAGATAAATTGTCTACAGTCACCAGCATATATGTAATACTTAAGTGGAAAAGAAATTGGGGGGAGGTGCTTGAAGACATTTATGAGAGAGGGGATAAGTCCAGGAAGAAAATGTTCTTGATTAATTGATTACATTATCCTAAACCTCACAAATACTTGGCGATCTTGTAGCATAGTAAATGTAGACATGGCGGTGAAAACTGAGAAGGGTAGGCACCAGTCTATACTGGTGGTATAGACAGAAAAGGAGCTGCTGTCCACTGCCGCTGTGGAGGTGGAATAAAGAAGGAAAACTGGCTAAGCAGAAAGAAATGAAGCATTGCTGGACACCAGGATAATCCAGCTGTCCAGAATCAGAGGACGTCTACACATTTCTCCTTCTTCTTCTAAGGCTCCTATGAGGCACATGCAAATGGTTTCTCTTGCCTTCACTAGCTTCTATTACCTGAGTGAAGGCCTATACGAATTCGGACTGGCACTTCTGGCATGTGTCGCATCTTAAAGGTGCCCACAGAGCTCAAGATATCCAGGGACATGTTGGCAATCTCAGCAGCATGCCTACTGCCATTCCTCTTTGGGAGGCCCGAGGCCACCATATAGGCATCTCCAATGGTCTCTACCTGGGAATTACAAAGAGTAGGATTAACAAACATGTAATCTATTTGTATTACGAGAGAGAGAGAGAGAGAGAGAGAGAGAGAGAGAGAGAGAGAGAGAGAGAGAGAGAGAGAGAGAGAGAGAGAAAGTGTTTCAGGAGTATTATGGAAGCCAAATATGTAAAGTGAGGAAGACAGTGTGGGGTTGTCAATAATTCACAGGCCTAAAAGTCCATCAGAATCATTTAAGGAGCTTCATTAAAATACTGATGTATAGGCCTCACAAGCAGAGATTCTGAAGTAAGTATAGCTTCTTCAAAGGCTATTGAATGACCCTAGGAAAATATCAAGCTTCAAGAAATTTCTATATGAAGGGAAAGTGGGACTATCCCCAAGATGTCCCTGGCAAATTACTTGGAGAAAATGTACCCAAAATACTGTCAGAGAGAAAGCCTTTCTCTATCTAATTTTAGAGAAATGGGCAGCCTTGGCAAAGCACAGAGAAAGGCAAAGAATGACAAGAAGAGTCCACCTCCTGATTTGTCATGCTAATATGACAATGTCACAAACCTTTTGGCTATGTGACCTAGGTCTTTCCCCACCAATCACCTCTTCCTCTCCTATTGCTATATCCTTGAGAGGTGATAATTCTGCCCTTTGCCTATTCTGCAAGAACAAGAGATTTTTTTAAAAAAGAATCTGATCTGGATACTTGGAAATAAAGACGAGTCTCTGCTCTTCATCTTCCCCATGGAGTGTGCTCACTCTTTTAGGTAACTCGTACATGGGAGTTTTTCAGAAGAATTCAAGTCACAAGCAAACTGGAAGGACTTCTATGAAATGTGCCAGTCAGGATGGCCTACTACGAATTTGATTACAGCTAAAAAATTTAATGAAATTCTGGAGACATACTGCCCTGCATAGAATCTCAGACTCACCACTTACAATCAAGGGGCAAGTCGCTTAATTCCTCTTTGCTCCATCCAGTGTGCCCATCTTTAAAATAAGATGATGTCAATGCCTCACTTGTAGGATTTTTAGCACTAAATAATTTAATGTGCATCAAAGCACTTAAAACTGAGCAGGTGGATGATACCATACATTAAGTGTAAGTTATCACTACCACTACCATCATCACCACCAACAACAACAAAAAAGCATATCTTAAAGTCAGTCTTAGGACTATGGTTATTCAGTTCCATAAAATGAAGTTTAGGATTCACCAACGGGGCTCACATAATGGCTTTCTAAATAACCAATAATAATGGACATTAGCCCCCATGGGACTTTTACTTCAATGTGCTTCCCTTCAGTCTCCCAGCATTGGTATGGTTTGGAGGGAAGATTTCCATTGTCAAATGGCCGTGACAGACTTAACAAAAGAAGGGTTAGAATGCAAATGTTATTTGGGAACAGTGAGTTAGTGGCTGGCCATTATCAGAGCATGGTAGTTGACCACTTAGCTTTGATAAGTTGTTACCCCAGAGACCCCAGTGATATAAATGAGGACATTAGAACACAAAGCCCGGCACAGGTGAGCCCTGGTATGTAGATGGCTATGAGGAATTATGGGATGCAGCAAAGGACATTTCATGGGAAGCAAAGACATAGAAAAGGATCTGGTTGAAATGGGGCAGTGGAAGAAGGGAAAGTGAGAACAAATCACCAACTTCTGCAGTAGACTTACTTCTCACATCCATTTTAGATTATCAAGTTCCAAGGGAGGTGATTCCAATTTTATAGGTAAGGAAAATGAAAATACACACACATTCGGTGACTCACTGATGGTTCAATTTTTATTTCCTTTGCACTGTGTTGTTTTTAATAAACAGGCTTGAAATTTTAGATTCCATTTTTGGATTCAGACAGCCCTGTTCCATCTTAAAAAACAAACCACTAACTCCGTACTGCAGCCAAGAAGTACCAAAATAGCTAATGGCTTCATCCCCAGGACCCCCAATGATTGTCTGAGCAGAATCAGCTGGATTGATTAAACTAGTGGCTGTGTTACTGCCCATGCTGAATCATCTTTGATTTTAGTTTCAACTGAATTAGCTTTCAGTGATTTGTTTTTCTCTTCAGGCTTCTTGAGTTCAACAAGTTAAGACAGGTAGTCTGATTCCATAGATTTTTTTTTCCTCCACAGTGGTTTCCATGTGCATTTCTTGATTAGTTTGCAGCTCCTACTGATTGACAGGTATGATGTCTATTTCTGAACCCTATTTAGATGACATAGTTTAGCCCTTAAGGGTCTCTATCTGACTAATCTGAGATAAATACACTGCCTGGTGTGTGATTTGAGAGCTGGACCATTTGAGGCTACTGTGAAGGATCCGATAAATGAAGCTACTCATTCCCCAGCTTTTCCATGGTTCCTAAGACATGAGTTATCTAAACTTCAGGATACCTGAAGCATCTTTTTCCTCCAATATGACAAGTATCCATGCCACTAGCAACTTGGGAATGTCTCGACAGAACTATGAGACTTTTAGTCATTTTCTACCTATTTCTACCTAGAGACAATATACCATGTAAAAGGAAAAATAGTAAGGAAGCATTGGAACAACAAGAGTGAAAAGAGTTATCTGTTTTCTCCTCATATTCTGCAACCTTTGATTTAAAAAAAAAATGGAACTAAGCTGGAAGGATGGGAAATGGTGAGTTAATACTTCTTCAAACTTTAGATGAATAGATGTACTTTGGGTTAGCCTGTATCAATCCCCAAAAGTTGCATCTTTAGAATACTCTGGTGTAATGCTGTGTTCCTTGTATAAAAACAATACCTAGGGCTGGAGAGATGGCTCAGAGGTTAAGAGCACTGGCTGTTCTTCCAGAGGTCCTGAGTTCAATTCCCAGCAACCACATGGTGGCTCACAACCATTTGTAATGAGATCTGGAGCCCTCTTCCTGCAGGCATACATGCAGGCAGAACACTGTATACATAATAAATAAATAAATCTTTAAAAAAAAAACAATACCTAGGGAGAAAATCAAATTTTCATAGCATGTATTATATAAACATAAACTTTACCTAGGGCAGCCATCAACTATGAGAAAATCATCAGTATTTCTGTCATCTTTTCATTACCCAGCACAATACTTTCTACACTGTGAAGATGCATCCAATGAACTACAATAGGTCTCCCCATCTTAACCTCTTCTTAGTCATAATTCTAGAAAACATCTCAAAAGAAATCTTTCTGGCAATCTGTTCCTTATTTGAGACTTGTTCTGCCTGGCCTTCATTCTCAACAGAATAGTAATGGAGTGATGTGCTACCTTAATTTTCATTCCTAAAAGACAACATTCTGCAAAATTGCATCCTTCAATTTTGGAATACACATAAATAAAACTCATGTACAAAGTTTCATGCTAGAAAGCATTAGTCTGCTAATTAACATACCTTGTAGACATCATGACTACCAATGATGGCATCAAAGAGTGTGTACAGGTCATTCAGAAGATCCACCACTTCAATGGGCTCACTCATGGCTGAGATGGTGGTGAAGCCCACAATGTCACTGAAGTACAAGGTGACCAAGTCAAATCCCTCAGGTTCAACTGTGCAGCCCTTTTTGAGGGATTCAGCAACTGATCTGAAAAGTAGACATAGCTATTCCTAAGAAGAGATTAGCCTCCTTATGTAGCACACACTAAAGACAATTTCTCTAAAAATCACTTTCAGGTAAATGGTGAGAAAGAGTTTCACCTGGGTAAGGCATATATTGAGTACAAAGAATGTGTCAGGTGCTGGGCCAGGTGCTGGAATATAACATTGAGAAGACAGATCTGGTCTCTGTCTCCATGGAGTTTCTTAAACTCCCAGGGCTTCTACCTTACCCTCTCTCTTTGGAGTAATGTTCCCTGTTAGTTTTCCACAAGACTAGTTTTAGCAATGATCTCCTTGAAGACCATATTACTTGGGGTGGGTGGGCAATGGAAATTCTAGCAACAGATAAGGGAGAAAGTCCCCTGGAAATAGGCCTGCTTCTTCTCTTTAAGAACTCCTGTTATTTGTTTTATTCTTAAATTGGCCATCCTCTTGGCTCAGTCATGAAGTAAGATATAGAAAAACCAAGCCCCCCCAAACGGAAATGATCATTATGTTCCATAGGAAGTAGGGAATTAGGATGTATGTTCTGTTTCCTTGCTTTCCAATTCTACTTTGATTTGAAGGCGTGACTCAAAGCCATTGGGAATAGAAAGGGTGACGGACAGGGGGAGGGAACAGTTAGTTGATGGGTAACTTCTTTCTTCTTTTTTTAAATGGAACACACTGCTATAATGATTCACACTCCTCGGGTATTCACACATACAGTGGCAGCATCTGTGTTAGAAGCTTTTCCGTTTTCTGTTTTTCAATTTCCAGTTCTTCAGTCCGTTCCCGGATCAAATCTTCCAAGTTGCTAGAATACTGCTCCAACATCCGAAGCATAGAATCAATAATATTAGTCTTTTTCCCTTTATTGAAAGTTTTAAACTAAAAGTAAAAGAGAAAGAAGAGCCTATGACTACATGAGCCCCAAACTCAATACTGATGGAGCAGGCCTCACCACAAATCTTTTCCTCTGAAGGGCCACATCAGCAGAAATGAGCCCAGATATAAATAGGAAAGGTCTCATTGTCACCCTGCTCCATTCACAGAGCACTTTCCATTCCATAGCCCCCAAAATTTCCTCCCTTACTCCTGATTCTTTCGAGCCTGAGCACAGAGGTTCAGAGCAAGACATTCCAGTTCTGAAATGCTATAACAATAGTAGCCAGTTTTAAGGAAATAGGGTTTGGTCTAGAGCCCAGGTCAATTGTGGGTAACATAAGGAGAAATAGGGCAGGAATTGATGTTTTATCATTGAAGTTATTAACCTACAAAACCACCCTTATCCTCAAATGATACAGTGTTGTCAAAGACGGTCTTGACTACACAGAGTGTTCCAAATATAACATGGCAAAATTTCCCTCTACTTCTTCCCATGTGATCCAATACTAAATGGTTCCATCTAGTATCTGCCTTTCATATCAGTCAGGGTCATGTAGAAGTTTGGCTAGTTTTGGCCTGTGTTGTTCCTTGATTTCTAAGAGGTTGCTGCTTGGTATGAATGTTCAATAATCCTCTCCAGACCTTGTCCATCTGCAAAGAGCTTAGTAACAGAAGCACTACAATCATGAGATGGTAGCTCCCTCCATGATGTTATAGTCACCATGTTCAGAACCAGAAAATATTGGTAGTGGCTTTGCTGGGTAGACTATGAAGGTTCTGCCCAACAAAATTTCTACAGCATGGCCACACATGCTCTGTATAGCACTCCTTGCCCCAAGGTGGACAGTAGAAGGTTCCTTCTAAAATCTGTCCTCATCTATATGTCCACAAAGATGCGAAGCAGCCAGTTCAAATCCTCTGGGCTCCCCCCATAGCCTCACTTAGAGAAGCTCATTCACCTCTTTGCGTTTAAGCTGTATTAGATGAAGGAAGCAAGGAGGCTACACTTGTCATCAGACAGACTAAACTTCCAGTAAAGCATTTTAGTGAGGGTAGCCCCAGTAATGCTTTGTTTGAAAGTTGCATGATGGGCACTCTTACTATCTATCAGCAACTTCTCTCCTGCCTTCTGAAATAACATCTTTAGCATCAACACAAGGACAAATGGTTTTTCCTCCTGCCTCACAGTAAGTTTTTAGAAATGTGACCTTTATGGTCCTTTGCTTTTTCCATACCATTGAACACCTGTTTGAGTGTCCTCAAGAACTCTAGCCAGACTAATGGACTTCCATTGTTAGCTGGAGGACACGGATGACTTCCAAAGCAGGGCCCTCTCAGGCTTTCAGTCCAAGTCTTTCTCTTTTCCGCCTCAGGTACCTGCCAGTCACAAAGCAACTGAGTGCTGGACTCTAGCCAGCCTCAAAAGCTTCTCTCCCAGAGCTGACACAGCACTCACGGAGAGCACCCACAATTTCTGTAGCATGCAAGTCAACAAGGCTTAGACTGCATATGCCAACAGAGGAACTCTGTCTTGTCTTCCACCCTCTTCCTAGCTCTGACTCTAGGAAAACTATCACCATCTTTAGAAATACAATATCTTAAGGAGAGGGGTTATCACTTTCCATGCACCCATTCCCTCCAGTAGCTCTCAGGAAACCTAAGAAATCTAGTTTTATGTTCTACACGAACAACCTTTCAAACAAGACGTATTTTTTATGACCCTACATAAACAACCTGGCATCACCTAAATACTATACTCAAAAGAGTTCCTTAGAAACACTGATAGCTGTGTGAGAAGTACCACATGTGCCAGGACCATCATAGAGGATGTACTGGTCTTATTCCAGGCCTAAGGACCTCAAAGCCAGTCCTGGGCTGCTTCTTAAAGAGGAATGTCCTTTCCCTTTGTAAGGAGCCCCTTCTGCAATATAAGGACCCAACGAGTTTAGCCTCAGAGAGGCAAACTACGGGGTAATTATAATTTTAGTAGATTTACCTGGTTAAATATTTCATCAAAAGTTGGTCGTTGTTCTGCAGCCTCAGCCCAGCATTGCTTCATCAGCTGGAGACATTCTGGAGGGGCATACTCAGGAGAAACCACAGGTCTATACACAGGGGGAGGCTTTTGAAGTCTGTCTATGATTTCTGACAAGGCACAAAAAGAGAAAAGTTTGTGAATCAGGAGAAGTGCACCAGGATTCAGCAGAGAGCTAAATCTCAGCCAAGAAAGGGATTTGTCAGGAGAAAAGATGAAGGGACCTTTTCTTTAATTTCTCCTCAGATAGCTTTAATGTTGAGTACATCTCAGGAAAGGCCTTTTGGAAAAAGAGTGAGAAACTGATCAGTTGGACTCTTGTTACCATGCTATCCTGCTTCTGCTAGGTTATAGATGCAGTTTATGATGCCAATTCCAATAGGGCAGCTTCAGTATCCTGTCCTCTTCACCTGTCCCGAAGTCCCCTCATAATTACCACAACAAAGACACTGAGCCCTCTCTGTGAGCCTATATCCAGCCAAGGTTCATGCATTGGTTCCTAGGATAATCACTAAACAAAGGGAATTAAAAACAACAGTGAACAATTCGGGGCCTTATTAAGACTCTCATGGCTGTTGGTCAATGAATGCTGCTTAGAGTGGAAAATCTATTATACACCAAGCTATAGAATGGGCACTTGGCATGTGTTTGTTGTTTAATTGGATGCTCAGCACAAACAGGTGAGGTGGGTGCTCTTATTCTTCCTGTAGATGATAAAACTGGAACATACAAAGTAAGTAACTTGCCAGAAATCACATGGGTAGTGACAGAGTTCAGGTCAGAACCCAAGCTATCTCCGTCTATTACACTGCTCCGCTTCCAAATGTCTCAGGTCTCAAACTGCAAGATCACAGAACCCCTATATAGAGCCAAAAGTCTTCAGTGGCCAAAGGCTTAGTTTATCCATACCGAGTCTTTTTCCAAAAGCAGAAAACTCTTTATAAATAGGAGAAAATCATTAGCTCCCAATGTCCCCATCAACTCATACTGAGCCTCAAACTCATTTTTCTGCTTCTAGCCTTAACTTCTCCAAACCATTCTAAAAACATGTATCTGGTCATGTAACTTTCTAGTTCAAAATGCCTCCATGACTTCTATTTCCAACAGAATAAAGTCCAAGCTCCTTAACATGGCCCTGACTATTTCTTCAGACTTGCTACCCATCCCAAGTCTCCTCTCCACCACCACCCTCAACTTTTAACCTCTGCATCCACCACCAAACTTTGACTGTCTTTTCTACCTCTGCATTGACCATAAGCCTTCAGTAGTGCTACTGCATATCCTAATGCGTGATGCTAGCCTCCAGGGAAGGAGTTCTGCTCCTGCTTCTCATTTCTCTCAGCTCCTTGTATAGCACAGCTTCTTTAACCCAGAGTAGCTTGTAATGGAGCTTCCAGTGCCATAGATTCCGTGGGAACGAACCCCTTGGAAAATGACTTCTCCAGGAAGTCTACTTTTTTGTCATGACGTATGTAGTTGACTTGGTCACTTCTCTGCTGAGGCCCAGCATGGCTTATTCCCTTGAGGATTTCACAGTCCAAGGAGATAAGCAATGAAAAATATTACAAATGCTTTAGCAGATACAGAGAGATACAGGTAAGAACAAAGAGGATGCACACTGAACAAGTCAAAGGAGAATTTCCAGCATTGGTGGCAGGAGTTGCATGAGCCAAGTGGGAAGAAAGTGAGGAAATTCCAGACATTATGAATGGCATGTGCAAAGGCAAAGAGGTGGGGGAAACCATGTACTCTCAAGGCACTAGAATACTAGAAGTGACAAAGGGTAAACACAGGCAGGAAGTGGATGGAATATGAAGGGCCATTACGCCACATGTGGAGCCTGGGCTTCATTCGGAAAGAGATGAAGAAAAGTTGGAGGGCATTAAACACAGTGTGGCATGGAATGCTGACTGTGGCAAAAGACAGCTACATAACTTAGTAATATTTCCTACGTCTTTAAAACCATTTACTTTGAAGTAAATTTAGACTTCCAGAAAAATTGTAGTAGTACTCAGTGATTACCTGCATACTTCTCAATGAGCTTACTGTAATGTTAACACAAAATACCATTGAGGACATTGGTATTTGTCTAGTGCTATTACTACAGTCCTTATCTGGATTCTGTCAATGTTTCCTCTAATGTATTTTTTTTCTGTTCCACAATCCAATTCCAGATCTTTTTCTGCATGTAATTGTTGTGTCTCAATCTCTTCCAATCTGTGACAATTCTTCATTCTTTTCCTGTCATTCATGATTTAGATACACTTGATCAGGATTGGCCATTTATTCATTTATTTATAAATTCCACACTGGCCTGGAACTTGCCATCCCCCTGCCTTGATCTCCCAAGAACTAGGATAACAAGACTGTGTTGCTATGCCCAGGTGCTATTATCCCCACAAGGTTATTTTGTAGCATGTCTTTCAACTAGCATTTATCTGAAGCTCTCTAGTGATTAGGCTGAGGTTATTCTTGGCTTTTGTTTTTGTTGTTGTTGTCAAGAACCTTACACCACAAAAGTGCTATACATACCTTAGTATGAAATAGCACAAAGGTGATATACTATCTTACTGCATCATGTCAGGTGTACATGATGTAGCTGTGTCTTAACCTTGACCACTTGGTTAAGGTGATGTCACCAGGAGCCTCAACTTATAAACTTACTATTTTTCCATTTGTAGTTACTAAGCATCTTCCAAGATCAGATGAGACAGGGCGCGTTCAGAGCGGTATGGCCGTAGACAGTTACTAAGCATCTTGGAAGCTCATACTCAGACTATGCAGCTAACTTGTTTCCTTTAAAATCTCCACTAACTGATTTTATTCTTCATTGACAGATCTTACCTAACACTCATGTGTTTCGGTGGGAGACAGGCAAGAAAAATCTGTGGCATTGCTACATGAAAAGACTGGCATCATGGAGTATCATGAGCAGTACTAAAGTACTTGATAAGAAGTATCTCAGAAGAGCAGAAGTACTGCGTGATGGGGGTAGTGCAGACTAGAAAACTGACAGAGGTCCTAAAGTCCCTGGATTATATGTGAGTTTGTAAAAGGACCAGCTTCCTGGGTGAGAAAATTTCTTCCAGACGCTAAAACTGTCTGGCTCCAAGCCCTACCTTCATGTAACAGACAAGAGCAGCTCTTTGCAGAGTAGCAGGCTGTTAACACAGTCTTCCAGCAAATGGTGACCTGCTGATACGGGACACAGTGGGCCCCTAGTACCCTTTTCTCACTTTCGGCTTACCTCTGGCAGGCAGATCCATCATGCAGAAAGGAGCACCCCGGACCATCACTTCTTGCATGATGATGGCAAAGCTATAGACGTCTCCGGCAAATGAACCTAACCTGATGCCCCTAGGGGCTCTTAACAGTTCAGGGGCCGTCCACAGCAGCTCTGCAAAGAAAGAATTATCTAATAAATGCGAGGAGGATTAACTGACATCTGCAATGCCCTACAGGGCTCTGAGGGTGCTGTTTTATTAACTGCTTTATATTTTTATTAGACAGACTGGCATGCTAGTGCCCCTCAGGGTCTGAATCTATTAATATAAGTGATTACACACAGACAGAGAAAACTACTCTCTCCACCGCCCGCCCCCCCCCCCCAAACCATGCAGCAAGACACAGTATAAAGGCGTGGGGAAGGTCAGGACACCAGAAGTGAAGGCACTATCTGATGCTTGCTTTCGTGCTCTCTTGAGTCTGCAAGTCGCAGTTGGCAGGTTTCCATGGAAAGGCAAGGGCAGTGCCAGACTGGTTGCCATGGATCTGCCGCTCGCTAAGATCTATATGTGTCTGGTAATTTGATTGTGCCGGGGCTCAGGGATTCACAACTTGCTTTCTCCAGGTCTTCTCTGCAAGGATTAGAACACCCTCAGGCCTCTGGTGTTCCTTGCAGAGCCAAAAGGTACAGCAGCTACATACCTGACTCTGCAAATATTTATTGAGTATCTACTATGTAGCAGTCACTGTGCTGGGGGGGGGGGGATGGTGCACATGAAGCAAACCTTCACTCCCCCAAGAAGAGTTTACAGACCAGAGGACAAGACAGCCATGTGCATTCCTTATTGCAATACAAGAGGGTTAGTGATGAGAAGCACTGTATGGCACACGGAAGTGAATCTATTAAAAACCAAATTGGAGTAATGGCTGGGTTCTGCCGAACCTTAGGCCCTGCACGGGGTAAAAGTTTATCTCTGCTCCCATAGTTTAGCAGTCAGAACATCGAACATTTTTGTAGCAGGCACCTTAAAATATAAAGAAATTGATTTTATTATATAAAAGAGGAAGTCAAAAGAGGAGGCAGGGGTTTTTGTTATTGTTGTTTTTGAGCTATATATATAAAAAAAACATCATTTCTCTGAGTTAAAAAATTGGTTGAATATGGGTAATTTCATCAGATTTAAACTAACAAACAACTGAGCTGGCTAAATTAATCCAGGAAGACTTCCTGGAAAAGTTCAATCTCAAATGTGCTCATTAAGAAGGTCAAGGGTGCAGCTTCGGGAGCCGAGAGGTGAGGGCTTTGCAGGCAGAAAGAACAGTATGTGCAAAGGAACAAGAGGCAGAAAGGAGCAAATTGCGGGTGGTGGCAAGGTGGTAAGCAGATTAGTGGAGGGCTGAAGACAAGGGCTCTGGGAAGGAATAATGAGAAAGGAGAAATGGGGCTGGTGAAGTGGGGGGAGGAGGGGGCTGAAGAATGGGGGCAGAAGGTGAGAGGCCCTGAGAGCCAAATGAAGGCATTTGGAGTGAATACAAAAGGCAGTGGGGGTGCTGGAGCTGAAGAGGGATTTGATGAAAACCCTGTTTGGGAAGATTAATCTGGCAGTCTGCACAAGCCGGGTGGAAGGAGAAAGGCTGGAGTCAGGGAGATGGGCTAGGAAGCTCCTGCACCGTGCACCGAGAGCTCGCCTCCGTGAGGTGAGCGGGACCTGAGTGGGGGTGGGGTGCAGCAGCGAAGCGGGGAACCAAATACACTGAGGGGCTCCAATGGAAAAGGAAGTGACAGGGTCAGATACCTCCTCCCTGGGCTTCAGGAAGGAGGAGTTAGAGGAACCGTGTTTATGTCCAAACTGGAAAGCTGGAGAATGCCTGCTAAGGGGTCTAGAAGCTGGGGCCAGGGCTAGGGCTGGTGATGGCTACATTTTTATCACGTTCAGTGTGGGCTTATTAGGAAGGGAGCCTAGGAGACAAGTTCCTGCGAAGCAAGAAGGTGAGTAGAAAAGAGATTATTTCTTTTGTTAGTAAAAATCCAGGAAAGAGAGCTGGGCGGTGGTGGTGCACGCCTTTAATCCCAGCACTCGGGAGGCAGAGCCAGGTGGATCTCTGTGAGTTCGAGGCCAGCCTGGGCTACCAAGTGAGTTCCAGGAAAGGCGCAAAGCTACACAGAGGAACCCTGTCTCGAAAAAAAAAAAAAATCCAGGAAAGAGAAGTGTAGCCTTATTTTTAGACAACCATGGTGAAGAGGCCTGAACAAAAACTTCTAGACTTGGTCTTCTTCATGTGCTCATCTTCTCACTTTGCCTTTCAAGTGTCTTTTCCCAGGAACAGGCACCTCTGACTTCCAACTCAACACCCACCTCTGTGACAGTCCCTGGTACACTCACAACAGAGGTCCACTCATGGTGGTGGTTTGCTTTTATGTCTCCCTTCCTAGAAAAACGTATTTACAAAAAAAAAAAAAAAAAAAAAAAAAAATGACTGAATGATCCTTTAGTCCAAGGAATGTCTTCCCTGACTGTGAGATTTCAAACAGAGGAAGTTGAGGAGGGAGCGCCAGAGTGGATACTTGAAAGCAAAATCAAAAATGGCACTTGTTTCTGGCATGCTCTCCCTGCACATCTAAAAGCATGAGACGGGGAAACAAGCAAACTGTCTGGTAAAAGCTCAGTTATTAAATACAATCATCACCAAATAGGACTTTCAGAAAGCACTGGCCTGTACATTGCTAATGGCTAAAATGAGCTTGGATCTGGACTACACTACAGTCAAGAGTGAGCAGTAAGGAACACACCTCCCCATCTTCCAACCCATGCCCACTTCCTCGTGTCCTCTCCAGAACCATGTAAGAGTCACTAGCTACCATTACACATGGGCCGTCCGAAAGGGGAGGAAAGTTACTTAGGCTTCTTTTGTGTTGGCTACAGGCACGACTTACTCTGAACTTGTCATACTGATAAAGTCAACTTTGAAGAACCATGACGATATAGCATTAAAAAAAAAAAAAAGAAAAGAAAAGAAAACAGAACTGGAAGTCAAGAGATCTGGGTTTATAAATCCCAGCTTGACTACTAATCAATTTATTTTTTCTGAACCTCAAGTTTCCCAAAGCAGAAGTTGAGCGAGATGACTTTCAAAGACTGACCATTTACAAGGCTCTATAAGCCTCATCGTTTAAGATGGAGATCAGCTCCATTGTTTCTTTTTTTCTCATTCATTCATTAATCTAACAACTATTTATTCTGCCAGACACTGTGAAGTTACCAAAGGACTCAAACCTGCTTCTTATCTCCATGGAGTTTATAATTTGGATATGGGGAATAGACAACTGAGTAGATAAGTATTACTAAGAAAGTACAAATCCACAATAAATTTGGAGACCTTAAAGATCTTGAAGAGAGCAACTTAGCTGGGTGTCAGGGGTCACAGGAAACCTCTTGATACAGCAGTACTTACACTGAGTCCTAAAGGAAGAGGACTTAGCTATGCTCAGATAAGTGTTTGTGACAACGAGAAAGGAAGAGTATCCTAGGCAGAAAGCATAGCATGTGTGGGAGGGCTGAAAGAAAGAGACAGCTTGACGTACATAAACAACCTGAAGGAGTTCATCAGGGAAGAGATAGAGGAGAAATGGTTAAGCTCAAATCAAGTAAGACTTATGTCAGTCATGTAAAAGAATTTGAATTTTACCCTAAAGGCAATGGGAAGTCATTCAGTGAGGGACACTTATAACAAAATCAGATTTGCAGTCTAGAAAGTTCCCTCTGGCTATAGTATGTAAGTAATAGACACCAATTTGGACAGTGGAGTAAAATAAGGGTGAGAAACCAAGGTACAGACAGAGACAGTAGACAGGACACAGCCACAGCCATACACACACACACACACACACACACACACACACACACACACACAGAAGCATATACACCCCTATAGGCACAGCTCCACACAAACTGAAGAAATCCTTTCCCCACTTAAGACCAAATGTTCCTACAGTTGAAAGTTTTGCCAGTCTGTGAATTAAATGTGAATTAAATGGAACTCTGGAAAAGTATTGTGTTTTACCTTTTCTCAATGTCTAATTTTTATAGAATGTTAAGTACCTGCCATCTCTGCAGCTATTATCCCAACACCCTATTGTAAAGCAAGGCAAATGGCAAACTAGGCATTCAAACTAGAATTAGACAAGTAATTACCACACAGCTATGTCAGGGACAGGGGAAGGGAGAGGGAGCAGGAGAGGGGAAATATCACAGCTGTCACTATGATTTTTCAAGAGTTTCAACTCCTCCAAAACATGAATGGACAGAGAAGGAGAAAGCTGGGGTTTTTGACTAGGTGAAGACCTGAACTGAATTGCTGCGAAGTCACTGTGTGGTCTTAGTAACTCATGAGCCTCTGTCCTCTCATCTGTAAATGGGCGAGTTGGACTAGATGGAGCCCTACTGTTTAGTGCTGCATACATTTTGGGAAGTGCAGATGTGATGCCCTCAATGACTAGCTGTCCATCTCTATCAGGCCATGTGCTTCTCTGTCTTTTATTGTTCCTGCCTCCCATGTAGCAAAGTCAGCAATCTTAAAACTTGTAAGGCCGCCGTTTTCTAGTGGCCTGTCTTTGAGGGATTGTCTGTTCTCCCACACCTCACATTTCTCTTTTAGCTTTGATGAGTTATGATTCTGCCAGGCATTCCTTGGCGATGCCACTTGTGCACTAGACAGAAGACAAAAGCACAAAATGGATGTCACAAGCATGCCTGCTTCCTTCCAAGTCTGTTGCTCTGTCTAAAGCCATCCCACACAACCCAGAGAGCACTCATTTGCAGGGTAATGCCTCCTTGCTTCTTTCTCTCTAAAAGACACAGTGCTGATATGCTCTAGTGGCATCCCATTCTAGAATATACCTTGTGGGGGTCCAACTTCTAAATTACTCTCCATTCAATCTGACAAGTATTTATTGAGCGCCTACTGTGTGCCTAGCACTCAGCAAGATTCTCCAGGGACTGCTGGGGTGTCTAAACAATACAGCCTAATCCTGCCTCAGCGGGGACTGAACATTATTGCAATGGCTTTGTTTGGAAGGAAAGGCTGGGCTGAGGTTACAGCATGCAGGCTTCATTCAAGTCCCTTGGCTTGGAAATGAGGCTGGATTTTCAACAAAAGTGAAGAGTTGAAATCACCAAAAGGCTTTAATTCAATGCATAGTTTCATTTGAACCTTGAAGTTACCTTGTGTGCATCAGAGGGTACAATTCATTGCTTACCTTCTTCAGAAGGTTCCTCTTCAGAGAGTCTCAGCATTTCTAAGATGTCATTAAAGCCATAATCTGTCACCTTTAGTACAAAACGCCCATCTACCACACAGTTCCGAGATTTCAGCCTCCCATGAATAAATTCTTTGTGGTGTAAGTATTTCATTCCCTGCAGATGATACAACAAAATTGATTTAGGCACTCATTTAACTGTTTTATGCTTTTAGAGCCAATTTCTGTGATTGTTAATGGCATGGGTGATTATGATCCAGAATTCAACCTTTCTCCCTTATTTGCAGGCAAAGCAAACCTTTCACAAGGTGTTTAGACAAAGTCTAGCTCTAAAATGCTTGACTTTGATTAAGAATCATATCTTGTGTTTATTGAGAATTATGTGCACTGGAAATCTATTGACATTTCAAGCACAAGATGGATCCATATGCGTGTAATTGCCAGGAACTGAGAGATTCTGATTTTCCTCAACAGATCTAATGCAACTTTCAGTCCATTATTAGCAGAAGTAGAAACTGGTGAGGCTTTGAGGGATGGCAATTTAACAAGAGCTACAAAATTTTTACATATGTATACTGTAGGGGTTCTACTTCAGAAAAAACATGTATGCTTGCATGTACGTACACAAACGAAGCAAGGAAAACACTCACTGCAGCTTTGATTTTATATAGTGTATAACTGGAAATAAACTAAATATCAATAAGGGAGTAGCTAGATTTATCTTGCATTCTTATCCTTGCATATTCTGTAACACTTAGAATAAGGTTGATCAGTACATACTTATTATAGTGATATAACTATAAACCAATTAGTTAGTACAAAATAGTGAGTTGCCGAGTTATGTGATGGCATGCACATTAAAAACAAATGCAATTGTTTTTAATATATGTAAATAAATGTAAAATGAATTTCAAGTCTAGCTTCCAAATTTTTAGCAGTAGCTAATTTACAGTAGAGGTGAGAAAAGGAAGAGAGTTGGATAAATGTCAATATTTTTCCCACATAGATTTGTAGCACTTGATTTTAATTTAATGTACTATTTTAAAACAAAAGAATAGCTAAAGGATGCTAGATATTTCTGATCTGTGGGATTGCTTGAGAGCCTTTATATAACATTCAAATGTGATGTAGAAGAACTCTCCATCAGATGAGTTTAATCACTCGGCAGAGAAACACATCTGTATTTTAGTGCAGTCATCTCAGCACTGTTGATGCCAAGTGTCCTTTTAGTGAACTAGCTCTGCTTTGCAGCCTGATACCTCTTTGATTTCTCATGCTTTCCATTTTCTGCTCTCAGGAAGGCATGCTCTTCAGCAC
The DNA here is from genome assembly GCF_004664715.2 of Peromyscus leucopus. Taxonomy (NCBI): domain Eukaryota; kingdom Metazoa; phylum Chordata; class Mammalia; order Rodentia; family Cricetidae; genus Peromyscus; species Peromyscus leucopus. The sequence continues at coordinate 95,328,161 of NC_051083.1, forward strand.
TTCCAAACCTAGTCTACAATGGGCATGCTTTTCCCTAGGATAGCTAGTGACTCACCTGGGCCTGAAGAAAATTGTCATTTAGAGACGTCTCTCTTAACTAACTAGGTGTTGCTTGCATTGTGAGTAGAAATAGCACTAGAATAGAAACTGGTCGGTTTGCATTTGTATTAGCTGTGACATTACTAACCACCACAGCATTCTACTATCAGCTCTTTCACATAATAGTCAGCTGATAAATACATATTAAGAACCTATTATGTGTGCTAGATATTGCAAAATAAAGACTGTCTCATGTAGCTTCTCTGAGCCTCTGGGGGCTTGGAGAAGGTTAATTGTGGCCACTTTACAAAGGGAGAATGAGATAATGTCTTCCCCTTTCATACCTCCTTGAAAATGTTTAAGTCACTATACAAAATTCAAGGCTGTGATTAATGTGTACATAGCTCAACAAGTACTCAAACCAACTCCATTAAAATACACATACACAGAGCTTAATGTCATCTCATAGAGTTCATTGGCTTTATAGAAGATCATCCATGGACCTTTCCATAAATTCCCATTGTAGTAGTCCATGGTACATACAATGGAGCTGCTGCCTTATATAATCAGTGGACATTTGTGTTCCAGCAGTAGAGTCCCACATCCACACTTAGATATGCAAAGTCTCATCATTTAGTTCCAGACTGACACCTTCTAGAAAATGAAAGCCAGCAGCTGGCTCTAAATAGTGTGGAAAATTCTAGGAGTGAGTATTTCCCTATATCCACAAAGCAGAGAAGTGGGATATGGCTAAAGGCAGAAGAGGACTTAATGGTAAACAGAAGAGATGGAAATGTGGCCCTCGGATTGAGAAGAAACACAGGCAAATACTTTCTGTATCAATACTCCATAATGCATATGGACAAAAGGGTGGAGGGAAGGTAGAGAGTCAGTACTTGGGAGACAAGGCACAGGAGTGAAGCAATCACAATAGCCCACAGGAAAGAAAACATCTCCAAATCATACATTTCTGACCTAAAAATCTAGAACAAAAACAAGTCAAAATCTTTGTAAACTTCAAAACTGTAAGGAAAATCCAAGACTCCCTTAGTCTTGCCAGTAACCTTGATGAGATCCAGCAGTAGTGATGATTTGAACATCCAATCGAGTTTCACATCATCATTAGTCAGTATGTCTTCTAGGCTCCTCCGAGAACAAAATTCTGTCACAATGGCAAACATCCCTGAATCATAGAAGAAGCCCACTAAAGGGTTGACATTCTCATGCCGCAGGTCTTTCATCTGCAAAGAAGACATACAGAGAACAATAGCAGCTGTCTTCTTTCAGTGGCTGACTGTTGACTGTACTACACAAAAGGTACAAGAATAAGGATGTGCAAGATGCCCACATGAAGACCCCTGTTTTTATACAAATTGTAAAAAATGAGAAAATAAATATATTTTATATTCTTATTTGAGGTATGAGAAAATGATAAGATCATATGAGAAAAAATAAATACACCGCAGTCACTTGCCCCAAAAGAGCTCACACTCAGTGATAAATAATAGCAAAGTGATCTGAAAAATATATCTCACCATGTAATGTGTTTTAAAAGAGACCATGAGATGTTGAGTGAGCTCAGAGGTTAAATATCTCATCCAGAATAGCAGCAAGGGAGGGAGGTATCAAAGGAAGCTTTCCAAAGAACTGATAACTAGACTGTACTGAAGAACATACAGGAATTGACCAATTGACTTGATGGAGGGGCAGAATACTTCTGAGTGAAGGAAACGACACCAGGTTTAGTCTTCCCAGACTACTATGTAATGGGGAGAATGTGAAATATCAAGGTAGAGAAATAGACAAGAGCCACAAGTCATGGTGTGGATATCATAATTTCATTGTCCTATGTCATAATTTTATGGAGAAACCTGGGATGGAATTTAAATAACTATACTCTATTAATATTCCCATTAAATAGATATAAGAGGAAAAAAAGTCCTCCTCCAAATCATTCTCGGATTCCTAGTTGGGTTTCTGAAAAGATGGTGGTGCTGTACACCAATACAGGAAATTTGAGGAAAGTGTAGTGGCAGGTTTGGGGTGCTCCACCACATCTTGTTTATTGTTTACTGTTCATCCTGCAACTAGTTGCTATACAAGTTAGCTGATAATTTACAGTCACCACCATCTCAAGAAAACTGTCCTGTAGTCTAGATCCACTTTACTAAGAGGCTACGTCCCACCCATAGACCTCAGGCAAAGAGTGAACGGGAAAAGCTTACAAGTTCAGCCTCAAGATAAGATCATGTAGTTTACTGTTGTTTCAGCAGTTCCTCTATGCCAATGCTTTTCAACCTTCCCAATGCTGTGACCCTTTAACACAATTCCTAAGGTTGTGCAGACCCCCAGTCATAAAATTATTTTCATCACTACTTCATAACTGTCATTTTGCTACTGTTGAATAGTAATGTAAATATTTTCAGAGATAGAGGTTTGCCAAAGGGGATGCAACCCACAGGTTGAGGACCACTGCTCCATGTGAGCTCATCGTAGAGCTAGCCTCCAGCTAGGATCAAACGCTTGCTTATCTTTTACCTCTGCTCTACCTTGTTTCTTCTGTCATGTAATTTGAACAGAAATGTCCATCATAGGCTCAGGTTTTAGGCAACCTAGCAAGGTAAATGAGAAATTAAACTTCACTGTGGAGAAACTCAATCATGTCACACTGAAATAAGGCACCCAGTATATCAAGCTGGAACTTTCCTTAAATTTTTTTTTCTTTTTTTGATTCAGGGCTTCTCTGTATAGTCCTGGATGGCCTGGAACTAGCTTTGCAGACCGGGCTGGCCTTGAACTCAGCGATTCATCTGCCTCTGCCTCCTGAGTGTTGGGATTAAAAGTGTGCGGCACCACCACCAGGCTGGTTGGAACTGCTTTAGAGTGTTATGTCTGTGGTTTAGATTTCAGGAAACAGGCCTGAACTGAGATCAAATGAATGGGAATTTTAAGTGTGTAGATGGTAGATAAAATCAACGTGTACATTAAGATTACCTAAGGAAAGTATGTAGAAAACAGAAAAGGGAAAAATATATCAGTGATTAAAGGATGGAAAAAAGAACAGCATACATTTAAAAAAATTAGAGGTGATGCCATAGAAATGAAGGAAATCATATTTAGACCAATATGATTAACACCATAAGACATAATTCATAAAAATCAAATAAATATCAGAGAAGTCAGGTAACGTGAAGAAAATGGTAGTTATTAATTACAGAACAGCACTATGCAAACATGTTTACACAGAAACATACACAAATACATACTTGTGCATGAGTGGGTTCTCTGCATCTGCACATTAAACTGATCATAGATAAATTTGAAAAAATTGACTTTATACTTAACATGTATAAACAGAGCTTTTTCTTGTTACTTCCAAAACAATATGGCAATTATGTACATAGAATTTACATAGCATTTGGGCATTACAAATAATCAAGACATGATGAAAAGTATGTGGGAGGGTGTACACTGTTTGGATGCAAAGTATTCTTCCCTCTTCTGTAAGAGATTCCAGTATTCATGGCTTTGGTTGCTGAAACCAGTTCCCTGAATATAGTAAGTACAACTCTCTGGCCATATATAATTACATACATGTGTGTGTGCATACAGTCATGTATACACAGGCTTAGAATGGTAACAACATTGAATGACTAGAAACAGACTAGGTTTTAGACATATAAATGTCATGATGTGTGAAGTGAAAGAAAGAAGTCAAAGACTATCACATGGAGTTTGAAGAAGATGGCAGTCCATTTACTGGAATAAATTGTACTGTAAGACCTTCAACAAGATGGTCTGAGCCAAAATTAAGTTAATCCTGTGAGTTCAACACTACCCTGGCTACATAGCAAGTTCCATACCAGCTGGGGCTAAATAATGAGAATCTGTCTCAAAAATAAAATATTAAAAGGCCAGTGTTATAGCTGAGTGATTGACATGCTTTGAACTCAGGTTCAATCCCCTAGCACCAAAAGACATTAAATATTTGGAGCATATTTGTTATAGCATCTAACATTATCCTAATAGCCAAAACACTGGCAAATTTTGGACCTATATGTCTACCTGAACTTTACAACCATCCATCCTCAGATGTAAACATGAGAAGAGATCCTCTGTTGAAAGTAGATAGATACCTACATGCAGTCATATCCTACAAAGACTCTGAATAAGAAGGAAAGTCTGGAACATTTTCACAAGGTGAACAATTACTAGGTAGACATATACTTTATCTCTTCCATAATGCTTACTTAGCTGTCTACCACCAAAATTTCAAGGGTTGAATGCATCTTGCATCAGGACATTTGTTATTCCCCTATCTGACATAAAACCCTTAAGCATTCAACTCCCAGAGATACCTGCTTCTGAGTCAAATACTAACCCACATAATCTTAAGTACTTCCTTGGCCAATTAAAAATGGTTCTGAAATATGGCAATATTAGAATTAATCCCTCCATTACACCAGCAGTGGTGGCACATGCCTTTAATCCCAGCGCTTGGGAGGCAGAGCCAGATGGATCTCTGTGAGTTCAAGGCCAGCCTGGTCTACAGAGTGAGATCCAGGATAGGCACCAAAACTACACAGAGAAACTCTGTCTCGAAAAACCAAAAAAAAAAAAAAATTGTTCATTGATACATATTGCAGCAGCAAGGTTTTTCTACCTCCATTGGCTAGTTGGCTATACATATCTTTTTCTAGCACTTTATTTTGTTTTGTTCATTATATAAAATATTGTTCATATTCCTGTATCAACCTATCTACTACTGCCTACCACCCAGAAGTCAATAACCCTACAGAACATATTATTAAGGTACTGGAAATGGAAATTTTTTCAGGATTATTTTCTCTTTTATTTCATTTTTTAAGTGTGTGTGTGTGTGTGTGTGTGCATGTTAGAGCACACATGTGCAGGCATGTATATGTGAATCCAGGTACTCCCAGAGGTGCCCTGGAGCTGGAGTTACAGGTGGTTGTGAGCCGCACTGGAAATCAAACTTGGATCTTCTGGAAGAGCAAAACATGCTCTTAACCACTTAGCCATCTCTCCAGCTCCTATACTAGAAATTTTATGATCTAATACTTCCAACCAATATACTGCAAGAGTCAGAGAAACTTTTGAATGTTTTAAAAGTATACATTTTTATTTTTATTTATGTGTATATATGTGTGTAAGAGTATATGACACATGCATGTGTGTCCATGAAAGCCCGTAGAGGGTGGCAGATCCTCCAGAAATGGAGTTACAGATGATTATGAGCCACCCAACATAGGTGCTGGGAATTGAATTAGGGTCCTCTGGAAGAAAAAGCCATCACATTGAACTGCCAAGCAATCTCTCCATTCCTGGGACTTTTCAAATTGTGTACCTCTGTCCCCACAGCTTTTTGGCAGCATTAGGAATATATATGAAAATTAAGAAAAGATGAAAATTACTACAAAATGTGTTGACAAATACAAAACAATATATTTTAATTGTCTTAATTTCTATAAAATATGTATGAACATTTAAAGTAAAAACTGACCCTGTATTATGTGGTTCATGACATACATAAAGGTAATATACATTCAAACATTAAAGCAAAGAATATATATAGAGAGAAGCTAAAAAGAACAATGTGTTTACAAATTCCCGGTTTGGGGTAAAGTGGTATATTATGACAAGTTCAAAATGCATTCAGGACTTTCTAGAACAATTACTTAAAAAAATGAAGTATACCTAAAATGCAAATATAAGAAGGAAATTGAAGTCCCTCCACATAATTTTAGCCCAAAGGAAGGCAAGAAAAATGACCAGAATAAAAGAGAGGACTAGATGAGATGGACGATAAATAGCAGAGCAAACTCTGAACTATTTCAGTTGGTACCTCAATGTACTGAAGACTACAGTTACTAAGTACAGGTTGCAGAAAAATGGGGAAAAAACGCCAAAAAAAATGTATGCTGCCGGAAAGAAAACATTAAATCCATAAAATAAATAGATTGAAGGTGAAAAGATAGAAAAATACACACAATTGAATAAGAGGATGAAGTGGTGATATTATTATTGAATAAAATATAAATCAGGAAAATAAGTATTTCCAGAGTGAATGGTTTATAAATGATAAAAATGATGACCACACTATCATAAATGTACATGTGAGGCTGTATCCTGGAGCTGACTCATACTGGATCTGAGGAAGAAAATTTTACAGAATTCTGTCAACACTGGGTTTGCTGATATTACATGGGTAGGTAAAAAAGAAAAAAACTCATAATGGAAGTATTTACAAAACAGTAATCAGAAAATATTCAAAATTGTGTTTTTTTCACATAGAAATGTTATAAAGTATTTACTAACACACTAACATGTATACCTTTCCTTAACATTAGAGTATCAATGTACACAAAGAAGAAAAATCATAGAATTAAACAATAGAGAAAATTTAATGAAAAACACATTGAAAAGAATGTAGTAAGGATGAACCAAAGGCTGAGGGGCCCCCAGCCGGATCAGGCCCTCTGAATAGGTGAGACAGTTGATTGACTTGATCTGTTTGGGAGGCATCTAGGCAGTGGGACCGAGTCCTGTGCTCATTGCATGAGTTGGCTGTTTGAAACCTGGGGCTTATGCAGGGACACTTGGCTCAGTCTGGGAGGAGGGGACTGGACCTGCCTGGACTGAGTCTACCAGGTCGATCTCAGTCCTCGGGGAGGCTTTGCCCTGGAGGAGTGGAATGGGGGTGGGCTCGGGGGAAGGGGAGGGGGTGGGAGTGGGGAGAATAGGGGACTCCGTGGCTGATATGTAGAACTGAATGGTATTGTAAAATAAAATAAAAGGAAAAAAAAAAAAAAAGACTCGACCTCACACACCCCAAGAAAATCCAACCACTTTTCCTGGATTATCCCAATAAATATTTTCAGCATTAAAAAAAAAGACTGTAGTAAGGATATATAAGATCAAAAATGATCCTAACAATTAATCTTTCTGATAAACATAGTTGTACAAAAAAAACCCCTAAGTATCATCCAGAAGTACTTTAAAAGAATAGTGTGGAATGAATAAGTGTAATTCATTCCAGCTATGTTAAGATTTCTTCAATACTTATTTTAAAGCAATGTACCTTACTATATTAACAGAATAAAGGCATAAACAACACTCATTTCACCAGGCAAAAGAAATTGTTTTGAGAAAACTACATAATTGAAAATTCTAAACAATCAGGGGTACATATATTTGACTTAGAGATAGTATTAGACGTAAGTGAACTGTTTTGAATCCTTTTCTTTTAGAACCAGAAATATGGCAAAGATGTTGACCCTCCCTAACCAACTGCAGAGCCTATGTATGCATAATGATTGAAAAATAAAATAATATAAATAATAGGGGAGAAGGGAAGGCTCCTTCTTATAATAAATGTCAACCAGTAAGTATAGAAAGAATGTTAATATTATAAAATTATTGCCAGGCAGTGATGGGCACACACCTTTAATCCCAGTACTTGGAGACAGAGGCAGGTGGATCTTAGTGAGTTTGATGCCAGCATGGTCTACAGAGTGAGTTCCAGGACAGATAGAGGATACGATACAGTGAAACCCCATCTTGAAAAATCAAAAAAGAAAGAAGAAAAAATTATCAATTAGTAAGTAAAATAGTAAGAGTGAACTATAAAAAAAGACCCAAGAATGGTGTCTCACACTTTTATCTCAGCTCCTAGAAGGCTAAGGCAGGAGGATTGCTATGATTTGGGGGCCAGGCTTTACTACAAAATGAGTTATAGAACAGCCTGGGTTACAGAGTAAGATCGTATATCTCAAAAAAAAAAAAGAGCAAACTATTTCTATAGATGCAAATTATTTAAAAAACATGTACTAATTCTGTGGGACAAAGTAACTCACTGGTGAGGAAGCTACGTAGTTATCACTTCAGCAACATACTCAAAGTCAACATCACCAACAGTGGGATGGTCAACACTGTGTGTCTCCTGGATAAAGTGCACAAAAAGACTACATCACTCCTGGAATTATGTGGCTAAAGATGAATAAAATAAACCATGAGAATATTGGGCAAAGCCAGGTAGAGGGCAAATTTACCAATAACTGACCAGAATTCTTCAAAAACTATTAAGGTGAAGAAAGAGAAGTCTGAGAAGTTGTTACACCAAAGAAACCCTAAGAAATATACAACCAACTACAATATGGAAACCTATAGTGCAAACTGACATGGGAAGAATTGCATTATAATTGTATTGTATTAAGACAATTGATAAAATTAAAATATGGGCAGTAATTTAAATAACACATTGTATAAATGTTATATTGTCTGATTTGGATCATTGTACTGTAATGAAGTATAAAAATGTCCCTGGCTTTAGAAAACACATGCAAAAGAATTTAAAGGTGAAAGGACAATGTCTGTCACTTACCTTTAAATGACTCCAAATGTATAATATATAGGCAAAAGAGCAAACTGTAAGCAAGTGCTAAATCTGAGCAGACTATGTGCAAGTCCCCTGAAACATTCTTGAGGGTTCTTCCATAAAATTGAATTCATGCCCAAATTAAAACTCAACATACACACACACACACACACACACACACACACACACACACACACACACACACATCAAAAAGAGAAGGTGTGATGCACAACCCCCTATGTTGGCTTATCTCTTTATTCACACACTTATATTTTATCAGCTTCCATAGTTTGGGCCATTTTGTCTCTTTATTTTGAGTATAATTTTTAGGATTAGCATCTCAGGTCATAAAATCACTGTGAAATGGGCTATTTCAGCTGCCTTTGGTCCTCTTGGATTTATCTCTGATTATTTTCCCTTCATTCCAGGCACCAAAATCCTATGTAAGGGAAAAAAACACATCATGATAGTTCCTCTTAATCCTTAGGAAACCCCTTGTTCCCCATGGGCCACACCCCTTGTTTCCTTTCTTTCCTCACTTGTACTGTGGTCTGCAGGCAGTTGGTCCTCATTCAGATCTGTTGGCATGATTTACCTGCTTTGTAAATATGGAGAAATTTACTGTTAGTAGCATTTGAAGGAACCAAAGACAGTATCCACAAATCTTTCATGGACTCCAATCCAAGTTCAAGGAGGAGACAAAAATTTAAATGGCTTAGAAGAGATCATGCCTGACTTATTTATAGGCTGCTTCCTTGAGTAAACCATCCAAGGACACTTTGAACATAACCAGTGGAGTTAGGAAAACACCATATTTCAAACACTAATTATCAGGTGAATCATCAAGGTCTGAAAAATGGGCATATTGATGATTATGGTATACTTAATTGATAATTATCTTAATAGGCATCATTTTATAAAGAAGTTATGAGCCAGGAATATGCAAGATGCATTTTGTGCATTGTCTCTTAATTCTCTTCCTGATATAGGAGGGAAGGCAGTAAAAAGCAGACAAACATTTTGCAAATAGGGACATGAAGGCTCAGGGAGTTTGGGTGATAGGCGCAAATTAATAAAGCTCCTTCTTTGATTCAGATTCAGTGTTTTCCACTTTCCTACCTTTGCCATTGTGTCACAGAATCATACCAAGCTAGTAATAACAAATCTGCCCTTCTCCTGTACAGGTTTTCTAAGGTTGCCTCATTCTGGATGGTCACTGTTAATTACTTAGAAGAAAGTATTGGTTTGAATAGGAATGAATAGAAATGAGGGTTTCTCGTACCATTTCAAACACATCACTTGCACTTGATTTGATAGACTTAATGTCCCCAAAATCTCCAGGAGGGAACTTCTTCAGCCACACCCAGTCACCCTGGAAAGAAAAGGGATAGAACACTGATAAGATTCAGTTGTCGGCAGCTAGAGCAATGTGCCTTCCACATAAAAGCCTTAGAGTAAAATTACCACTACAAGTCGATTTTGTTTTCTCCTCCCCACCCTCTACACCAAAGAAATTCCACATTCCGGGTTAAAATGAACTCATACAAAGTAGCTAAAGTTAAAAGTGTCAAGGCACTCAGAGCAGGGGAATAACCCACATGTATGCAGATCCCAGGAAATACAAGGATAGCACTCGGAAATGTCTTCCTTAACTAACTGCAGAAAGTTGCTAGGTCATTTCACTTAGTCATAGCTAAGTGATGTGGGACTGGGCTCACGTCGATTAATGGTGATGGCTGGTGATTGCAATTCCCACTGCCTTGAGGCATCTGTAGTGGGAAACGCAAGGCAGGAGATGGAGTGCCACAAATGTCTGCAGCATTTACCTTAACTCATTTTTCTCTTGTGTGACAGACAGGCCATGGGGTCAAGGTGGGGGCTCTCTTACACATTCATCGTAAATTGACTGATTTAAACGTAGATTAAACATTTTTAATTTTGATTCATATGTGTACTGCTACAGTAACAAGTCATCTAGACCCTTTCCAAAGTCTCTTTCCAACTTTTGCCATTCATAATAATTTTATTTTTTTAGTTGAAGTGTTTGTACGTCTAATGGGATAATTTGATGCATGTATACAATGTGTAAAGATCAAATCTGAGTAATTAAAATTGATTCTTAACTTTTGCAACACAAAAGTACAATTTTTAAGGTCACTGTCAATTCAAACTCAATTATTTTGTTGTCTTTCTTCACTTTTGCTGCCAGTACCTGATAATTTTCTTCTGCATGCATAGCCTCAAGGAGTCATCAGTCATCAAGCCCTACTTAGTTCTGTCCAACCAAAATTTTTTTAAAAGCAATATAAATATAGATTCCTTTTCCTCTGTGATAATGATAATGTCTTACACTGTGCTCCCTAGTCTTCGAAGTGCCTGCACATCTATTACCTATAGCCTGGAGAGTCCATTTCAGGCTGCACCTACTTGTCATCAAGGAGAGATAATAAAGCAGAGAGCTCTGTGCAATCAAATTGTGAAAATAGGAATGTGTAACCACTCTCTTATTAAGGAATATACCCAGCTGTAGCTGTTCATCTGGAAAGCTGCTAGAGGCAAAGGCTAATGGTAGCTGCCGGCATCACAGTAACTCTCCTGCATTTTGTATTACAAAGCATCTCCTAGCCAAGGAGTTCAAAGTCTCTCAACTAGGGAATGACTCTAGATTTGTCCAGAGCTGGACAAATCTGTGAGAGCCAAGCTCATTGCCCACAAAGCTCAGAAAGGCAATGTGGCATGAGTTGGTGCCTGCAGCAGAACAGACAAAGTGGGACCCTGGACCAGCTGAGTTCCACAGAACACCTAGAGAATCACAAAGTGCAGAGTTGGGACCTGTAGTCTGGATGTTATCAAGTCCTCTCCGTAATTCTGAACTATGTTCAAGTTTGCAACCTAAAGCCCAGCCTTTCCCCTGGCCTTATCTCTGTGATGCTTCCTTCATTCATGGCCTCTCCATTTGCCTCACACTAAGCTTCTCTTATCAAATTCTGCTCCCAGGCAGGGATCTAAAACTCATTCAGAGAAGTCAAGAGAACTGCTGTGTGGTGGTGGTGGTGGTGGTGGTGGTGGTGGTGGTGGTGGTGGTGGTGGTGGTGGTGGTGCACGGCTTTAATCCCAGCACTTGTGAGGCAGAGGAAGGCAGATCTCTGTGAGTTCACAGCCAGCCTGAGCTACAGAGTGAGATCCTGGCCAGGCTCCACAGCTACACAGAAAAACGCTGTCTCCAAACAAACAAAAGTCAAGAGGATCTGCCACAAGCTTAATTATTTTATATCTCAAAGGATTTTGCCCTTTACAGCCATCAAAGGTTAAGCCTTAAGATGATAGAACAAAACTCTAACTGGAATTTTTGTATAATGCACACTAATGTTTTTTTTGTTTTTGTTTTTTTAAAAGCCTCCTCAGCCCCTTGGCAACTGTCACTTGGCCCTCAGTAACTACCAGCTGCTATAGCACCTTAGTGCTAATTAGATAATGATGTTTTCCCTCAGGTGGAAAAAGAAGCCCTAATTCTTTGAGTATATAAGTGTGCACTTTGTTTTTGGGCAGCAACCTTGGGTACATAAATGCACGCACATTTTACAAGCATGCATGTTCCACACTCACATTTGCTCACCCGCACCCTGGTCACAAAGGAGCACATCCCACTGGTAGTGTGTACATTCTGTATATCACCAAGGTCTCCCTGCCAAGGGAAGCCTCTTTTAGGAGGTATAGAGTCTGACTATCAGGGTGGGAGAAACAAACTGGACTTAGGGGCCCATGATAGGAGAAAGAGGCAACCTCAAGGAATTTCTGAAGCAAAATAATGACTGAATAATATGCATAATCAGTAATGATGGTATAGAGATAGATGTGAGGCTTGACACCCTACCCATTCCAAAACTAGACCCAGAAACCAGAATGTCTGCATCTCCTTCTGTACAACTCACATTTAAGTTAGAACATATTGTCACTGCGAACAGAACCCTCATAGATGTGATGCCCTCATATGGTGTACAATCTGAACATCAGTTAATTACTAACAGCTCTGTCTGTCTTACAGGTCATACATGATACCTTCTTAAATGGAGTTAGCTCCATCAGAGACATAGGTTGTTGACCTTCTATTTGGATTATTTACTGCCAGAGTAGCTAAGAACAGTTTTCCTGTCAAATCACTAAATTTGAGGTCAGGAAAGGGTCTTACATACACATAACTCAATCTCATACCTCCATAAAGAACCCAGAACAATAACAGCACCAATATCTTCCAGTGCCCACTTTGTTCCTCTTTTCCCTACCAGGCTCCCCATGTTTGGAGTATTTGATTTGCTTACATTTTGGTTCTCACACAATCCGTAAGCAGATTTATATTGCATCTGTGTGCATCCTTGTTCATGAAAAATGAGGGGAAAGGAGGAAATGGGGAGGTTTTCACATGGACTAAATAGCTTTTGTTTGGGACTTTTAAAACAGATTGATAAAATATTTCACTTATCACTTACTTTTTAATTAAGAGAAAGAACCATTAAGTTCAATTCATGGAAGTTTTTTGAACTAATTTAAAGTCTATCTGTTTTGCACTAAGGCCATTGTGAATTAACTAAAATAAGAGAACAGATCCTAAACACAACTCTTCTTCAAGCTCAAGGGTAGCCTTAGCAGATCCACTTAATCAGTCTTCTCTTCAGCTTTCCCGCCTTTAGAGCAAGGTACCAGATGAGTTCTCCAGGATTTGTTACTTTAATGATCTATAGCTCCATGATGAGAGACAATGGCTGACGGAAGGGAGAGGGGTAGAGGGAGCTCAGTGTTATAGGAAGGAAGAAAAAGAAAAGGTTCTGAGCATGGTAAATGAGTGCATGGAGAAAGAAGACTCGAGGAGCAACACATGGGGAGAGGCTAAGAGTTAGAAGGTTGTAGCAGGAATCTTAACAGTTTTTATTAATAAAAATCAAACCTTAGGCCAGTTATTGGGGTGAACTCTAGGAGATCAGAGAGACAGAACAAGCCACAGCTAACCTCACCTGGCCAACTTCTCAGCTGATCCTGTTTTCTCAGACTGGAAGCCTCTGTGTCCTCATATCTGAATGGCTCTCAGCTGAACTGCTGCTCGAAAGCCTGAATGCTTAACCAGCCAAATGCTTCTAGTTCCTGGTCCTCATGCCTTATATACCTTTCTGCTTTCTGCCACCACTCCCTGGGATTAAAGGCTCACTTCTTGGAATTAAAGGTGTGAGTCACCATGCTTAGCTGTATCTTGTATGCTTGCCTAGCTCTGCCTCCCAAGTGCTGGGATTAAAGGTGTGTGCTACCACTGCCTATCCTCTATGTTTAATATTGTATCTGTTCTGTCTCTGACCCCAGATAAGTTTATTAGGGTGCACAATATTTGGGGGAACACAATACCACCACAGAAGGTGCCCAAAAAGGAAGCAGAAGATGAACTCGGGGACATCTCCTGGATTTGGGTCAGGATCACATTGCTTCCTACCTCATCTCTCCAGAACCCCAGACTCCGGTTATTAGAGCAGATCATGACAAATGCCTAACAGCATCTGCTGTCGCTGCTGTCTCCCACGCTGGTCAGCTCACCTGGCTCTGTTTTCTATATTCAAAGAATATAGAAAATATCTGTGAAAGGTTACACATCTGTACATGAATCAGAGTATGACTATTGTGTCGCTCAATACAATGTGTGGGACCCCCTAGATAAAAAGCCTGTCTTTGGCTATTGACCATCTACAAGCCTATTATGTGGAAATTCCAGGAATCCCAGGTACAGTTCTCCCATTTGGTTGGTTGGTTGGTTGGGATTGTTTGTTTCTTTGACTTTGCACGTGCGTGCAGTAGCAGTAGTACTAATTCATGTGTGGGAAGTTCATGTGCACTTGTGTTCATGTGCATGTGGCAGCCAGAGGTTGAAGTTGGTTATCTTTCTCAATTGCTCTCTGCCTTATGTTTTGTGACAGGTCTCTTACTAAATCTGGAGACTGAAGACTAAACTAGCTGGCCAGAAAGCCCCAGGACTCTGCCTATCTCCAACTCCTGATTGGCAGGATTATAAACACACACTGTTGTACTCAGGTTTTTTTAATGGGTTCCAGCAGATTAAACAAAGGTCTTTGTGCTTCTGTGGAAAACAGTTTACTGACTGAGCATTCTTCCCAGTAAAGGGTTATCATTATGCAGCTCTAACTTGTTTAGTAACTACTATGTAGTTCAGGCTGTACTCCTGTAACAATCCTCCTGCCCTAGTCTCCCAAATGCTAGGATTACAAGTATGTATCACCATGCTTGGCTACAGTAACATGGATTATGGAAAACTGACTTGTTTGCAACAGAATCTACTGGATGCAGAAACCTCAAAAACTTCCAATAGAGGACCATTTGAGCAAGCTGCTGAATTTTTTTTTTTGTTTGTTTGTTTTTGGAGACAGGGTTTCTCTGTGTAGCTTTGGAGCCTGTCCTGGAACTCACTCTGTAGCCAAAGCTGGCCTCGAACTCACAGAGATCCGCCTGGCTCTGCCTCCCGAGCGCTGGGATTAAAGGCGTGCGCCGCCACCGCCGGGCGAACTTTTTGTTTTTAATCTACTGATTCAATTGACTTACACTCTATCTTAGATATCTCTTTAACCTCAGCCAGGGAGTTTTGTAGACTGTCTTTCTTCCTTTACACCTTAATCTCAGCCTAATATTTACTTCACTATATGGTATTATTGTTATTAACACCCTCCTGGGGCTGGAGAGATCACTCAGGAGTTAAGAGCACTAGCTACTCTTCCAGAGGACCTGGGTTCAATTCCCAGCACCCCTGTGGCAGCTTACAACTGTCTGTAACTCCAGTGCCAGAAGATCCAACACCCATTTCTGGTCTGTGTATATACACACAGGTGGTGTAGATATAAATGTAGGCAAAACAGCCACACGCATAGATAGATAGATAGATAGATAGATAGATAGATAGATAGATAGATAGATAGATAAATGTCTTTTTTTTTAAAAAAAAAAAAAGAGCATACTCCTTTTGTGAAGATAAAGATCCCCCCCCATGAATTGACTGACCAGCAGTCATTTATGGAAAGTTATATAATCAGCTTCATGTTCAACTTCCAAAACAAGAAAATATCTGACAAAATCTTCAAGGGCAGTAACAGGCTTTTATTTTTCTTTCTCGATTCTACACTGTAAACTTTCAACCCACCAATAAAGTATACCATGATTGAACACATTAATTTGTCCACTGAATCAAAGAATCATAGCAGAGCCATGCCAGATGTGGCCTTGGAGGCTTCTCTCTCTAGAAATTACCAAACCTGGCTGCACATATCTAAAAGTATATCAATTGGCTTAAAACATACATCAATACCTGGTTGCAGGTCCCTACCAACTGAATACCAACAAGAATCAACTGGTAAGAATGGGAGTTTGAACATGGCTCTTTTTTCATTTTAAGTTTCAGAGGGCAATTTTAATGCATCCCTGGGATTAAGAACTCACTTCAATTTCTAATTTGGTAAATGAAAAGTGAAGGTTATTGATACTTCCTTCAGAATGTTGTTGGTGTATTGCGACTGTAAAGACCTAAGTTCACACTGTTTGACATTCCAAAGCTATTGGATCACTTCTGCCTTTAGTTTTTCATAGAGGAGATTCTTCAAAATCTCAAGCTCACATTTGAAACAAATCCCCTCATTGATTAGATTAAATCACAGTAAAATCCAGAGGTTTCCTGCTTCAAATTAAGATAAAACTCTCACCCTCAGGTATACAGAAAGACCATGTGTGATGCTAATTTGGTGTGTAGTCATAGGCAATCCACTTGTGAAACTGGACAATTCATATGTGTGTGTGTGTATATTATATATATATATATGTATGTATATGTTTATGTATTTATTATGTATATATATAAACAAGAATTTATTTATCACAGTTCTAGAGGCTGGAAAGTTCAAGGTCAAGGGATAGTAGATTCAGTTGTTGAGTGAGAATTGCTGTTTATGTCCAAGATGGTGTTTTCACATCCTTTGAAGTGGAGAAATATTGTGTTGTCCCATGGTGGAAGGCAGAAGGGCAAGCAGGCCAAATGCTGTACAAAGTTTTGTTTATAAGGATTTTACTCACATTGATTGAATCACTTTTTAAACTCTCATCTCTTTTTATTGACACATATTCATTGAACACAATGATAAGTTTCATAAAGACAAGTTCTTTCAAGAATATTCTGTACTTTAACCACAGTCATGCCCTCATATCCTCCTTCTCTCCCTGCCACTAATCTCCTCCCTTCCCCCGAGTCTTCTACACTCATGTCATATACCTCTATATATGTTTATACATTTCTAAAAGTTCTAGGATCCATAAATGAGAGAAAACACATGATATTTGTCTGAGTCTCACTTTTTCACTTAATATCTCAGGCTATTACAAATGTCATGATATTGGTCACTAAATTTTAACACCTAAAGTTTGGAGGTAACATGTTATTTATTTGATGGAGGAGAATATTCTTAGAAAATCCATTGCAGTAAACAATCTGAATTCTTCCCTGTTTTAGACTTCTTTTACAGTTCCTATTGAAGGTGAGCGTGTCTGCTGCTCTCAGGAGTGTCTCCAAACACAACAAGGGAAGCACACTGGGAAAGCCTCACTTAGGAGGGACAGAAGGCCTCACTTAGGAGGGACAGAAGGATGCTCTAGTTTCCCTTTACCCCCTGCTTAATGTTTTCCTCCTGAGAAGAAACAGCTCATCTCTACAAGTGATGTAAGATTTGTTCTGGTTGCCAAATCTTAATATCTAAGAACAATGGGGAGGAGGTGACCTCGTAAATCTTGAAAGACAGAAACTTCAAAGGGATATTTCTATTTTATAAAACCGAAAGTAACCTGTTATTCCCAAAGATAGTACAGGTGAATAAAAAGAAAATTTTTAAAGTTTCAATGTCACCAGAAGGTTACAAGTGTAGGAAAAGCAACTAGACTTTGAAGATTCCCTCCAAACTTCACCCCACATATCTGTATCTCTAGACATCTCACACCAAACAAGTAACTCAGGCAGTCATTTCTTCTATTACATATAGTGTTGTGGGATGACTGGCCCATTTAACTATGTGGGTCTCAGGTCTTTTCCCCACAAACCTAATAAATGCATTGAGTTGAAGTAGCAATGAAGTTTCAAGTAGAAGATCAGTTGCTGGGGAAAATCACTGTCAAAAACATCAGTCAAGAAAGCTTGTAAATAGACACAGACAGGAAGACTTGGGGGAAAACAACTGACTCTTCAATGACAGCGTTGCTTTAAAAGCCTAGGAGGCTGCAGAGTGAAGACCTTTTACATGTCTTACCTCGTAGATTGCTATGTTGGAGTTCTCATAAGTAGCTGGAGTTAGACTGCCTGAAGAAAAGGACAGCCTTGGGGACCTCCCACTTTGAACTTCTGAGATAATCTGGAAGCTTACACTGGCACGACTTCCTCTCTGTGAAAGGATTAGGGGGAAAAAGGTTATAAACAACATTGTCATTATTTAAAACCAATTCATTATAACCATTCAGAACACTTTTTAGGCTATGGTTGAAAACTGACTTAAATTCTACATACCACCAAGGAACGGTTAACATTGCCAAGTATTTTTTTCTCCAAGATAACTTGCTTTTTTAAAATTAAAATATAATTACATCATTTTCCTCCTTCCCATTCTTCCCTCCATCCCTTCCTTTGTATCCCCAATTGCTCTTTCTCAAATCCATGGCTTCTGTTCTTTAGTTGTTGTTACATATATATTTGTGGATGTGAATTCCTAAAGGTAAAAATACAACCTCCTCAGTCCCTATAATGTTACTTGTTTGTTTTAGACTGGGTCTCATTGTATGGTTTATAATGCATAATCTCCTGCATCAGCCTGTCAAGTACTGGGATTACAGGTACGCAACACACCACCCCTGGATCCCAGAGAGAATTTGAGGCAAGAAAGAATACCTGTCACTAATTTAACCTGGAATCCTCATTTTACAGACATGAAATTTAGACCCAAATGGTGAAATATTTTCCAAATATCATCTTGTCAATCATTTAGTTATGAGAAATGTGGTTATAGAGAAATCAAAACTTTTAAAAATAGAACTAGGGGATAACTTCAGTCCCTCACTCCCAGTACTGGCTCCATTTTGTTCTGCTCTGCCAACTGGCATTGTTCTTTCTGAAGATGAGATTAACGACAGAAGGCCTCCCACCGAGCAATTAAGTTGACACAGAGTAAGTGGGTTATGGGCCCATGATAAGTGTGAGGCTGAAGTAGGCCAGATTCTTTATTCCTTGATTTTACTTAGACACACAGTCTGAAAGGGGGAGCTGCAAGCTTCCCAGTTGAAGGACAAAATCAAGAGAGTTCTCTACAATCTGTATTAATCTTTACAGATAAGCTCTTATATCTTCAAATAAGCCAGTAGACTTATTTTATGTGAAGATGGATTAAATCAAC
The DNA here is from genome assembly GCF_004664715.2 of Peromyscus leucopus. Lineage (NCBI taxonomy): Eukaryota > Metazoa > Chordata > Mammalia > Rodentia > Cricetidae > Peromyscus > Peromyscus leucopus. The sequence continues at coordinate 95,347,061 of NC_051083.1, forward strand.
AGGTACCTCAATCTTTTTCTCTATAGTTCTTAAAATGTCATTTAAAGGAATTACAATGAATAGAAAATAGCAGATATCATTGTTATTATCTAGGCAAGGCCCCCAATAACACCATTTATTCATTTCTTATTAATTACTTTTATTACTAGTTGTCATAGTAGTGTTTCCATTATTTTGAAACAAAGTCTCACTCTGTAGAACAGGCTGGCCCTAATAACATAATTCTCCTGCCTCTGCCTTCATAGGACCAAGATTGCTGGCACATACCAACAGAGCTCAGCTTCTCTTCTCTCCTTTTTATAAGGAAGAAAAAGACAGCTCAAGAATACAGGGGTTAAAGAAGGACTTTGGTGTTATAGTTCCCTGTCCTGCAGTCTTTCTTACCATCATGCTTTCTATCAGTCTTGCTTGCCAATAAGAATTTATCCACGGGGCTGGAGAGATGGCTCAGAGGTTAAGAGCACTGACTGCTCTTCCAGAGGTCCTGAGTTCAATTCCCAGCACCCACATGGTGGCTCACAACCATCTGTAATGAGATCTGGCACCCTCTCCTGTCTACATAATAAATAAATATTAAAAAAAAAAGAATTTATCCTAAGTACTTTCTAACATTTCGATTACAATGGTCCTTCATCAACTGAAAATAATTGGTTGCCTTAGCCTTGACTTAAGTTCTTTTGGTACCAAAACTATGACAAAGTCTGAAGAAAATGTTCTGAAATTTTAGCAGCTCAAGACTTAAGCGCACATGTAAAACCTGACTCTTCACATAACCCCTCCATCAACCTGCGCTCCCTCCAACCGAGCAAGGCCAGGGAGCCATCTACTCCCCTTCTAGTCTTTATTTTCACATCTCGGCAAAAGCACGTAGATGTGTATTAAGACATAGACCTCTCTGTGAAGGGCAAGGGAGAAAGTGATAAAATCTGCCAAAATCCACATACACTTGGATTTCAGCTTCACTTTCTTCTCAAACCTTCTTTTTCTGACCTGACTTCTCCTGCCCTGCCAGTTTTTCTAGACTGAATTAATTCCGTATTTCTCCAAGAGTTTACACTTTCAGACATTCCTTTTGGATGGAATTCTTGGCTTGGTTTCTTGACTGATTAAACACAGCCAGCTGCAAGTTTGTGACTGCAGAGCAATTAAGCAAAATGTATGCTTCCCCTATCTGTTCCACTCAGAAGCCTTGACAGAAGCCAAATGCCAAAAGGGGACTTGGAGGCCAGAGCTACGTTCTTCTAGGGTAATACCATTCTTTTCCACTTAGACCAAAACACTTAAACAAGCATTAACACTCCCTAAGGGGCTATCGATATTTGCTGTCTTTTTCTCACTCTTACAGTAAAAAATTGTAGTGATGTCTTTATTCTCTTCCGGTCAAAATGTATGCCTAAATGAAACGCTCTATCATTGTGTGTGCTGTCATAAACCCTAGGCATTCTGTCTGTCTGTGTGTCTGTCAGTAGCACTCACTGCTGTGTTTTTTATGACATTTTTCCAAGTCCTGGCACACTTTTGACACACAAGTGCAGTTTATATATTAGTATAAATGAGAAGGCACGTGGATGGATATTTATTACAGAATTTACTTTGCTATTACAAGATCTCTGCATTGAAAAGGCCAATTTAGGCCCCAAATTGAGCATAGTTATTGTTTTTGCTACTTTAGAACACCACATCCAGGCAGCTGTCAAGAACTGTCAGGCTGACATGGGTAAAGCCAAATTAATAAGGGTTTGGGAATAAACTGTATGCTCTGACCGAAACTTTAGTACATTCATCTCTGTTTTCACAATGACTTTTATGACTGATCACATTTCTAGATAAAAAAAATTAACAAGACTGAATTATTTCATCTTAGAATCAAGTCACAAATTGGGATTGCTTCACAGCTTTCGTGTCAGGGTCTGCACTTTCTCCTGCTTCAGTTGAGGAATTTCATACAAAGAACACTGAGTCTTGAGTTTGAAAAACCCAGACCGATCCACCACCATGACTGCTGGTGTCCTCTGGTGGTTTCAGAAACGGAAATGAATTTTTGTGGCATGAAAATAGTAGAGATTTCAGCCAAAGTAATAGGTCTGCCTTTCATCAGCACATTTCTAGGGAGGTGATATTCACCTTCCAAAACCATCTGAGGATTTAAACCAGAGGATTCTAAATGGGAAACGAAGCAGCTAGCTCATCCGTTCATTCGATCAACCATACAGGACATTATCACCTAACTCCATTCTTCATACAGCCAACTAATCACATGTAACTTTTAGTGTCATTTTTAAGCAGGTGACCAGTTTGCCACTGAGGTAACCAGTTCTTAAATCTGGTGTAGTCAAATGACAGCAGTAAAGGGCACGTGGTGTCTCTGTGTCTTCTCTCGACATCTTGCCACCCCACAGTACATGCAAAGATCGGTGTCATTATTGCAGCCAAATAAACTAGCATAAGGAACCACACCAGCTCCCTTGACAAAAATCCCACACCCCCACCCCTACCCCGCATGCTCTCTTTCCATGCTTCTGTTTATGCTGTTTCCTCTGCCTAGAATATCTATCTCTCAGGGCCAGAAAGACAGGATGGAAACTGAATAAAACCACAGAAAACATGTCTTTTACAAAAAAATGTAACTACTCACTACTAAATTTTGGCCGACTGCCAACAGTTAAAAAATATATTGATGATAATTATACAACTTTATAGAGCACAGTATGATGCTGTTCATAGATACATACATTGTATATTTCTCAAATGAGGATACTTAAATTGCTTGTCATCTCAAACATTTATCATTTCCTTGTGATGAGAACATTCAAACCCCTATATTCTAATTATTTTGGAGTGTATCACACAACAATGCTAGCTTGCAATCACCCTTTTGTGATAAATGCCAACACTTACAACCCAACTTTTACAAAAGCTCATAAATCCAGATTTTTTTATGTGTAATTTCAAACCTTGCTACTAATTTCTCCTGGGAGGGTCAAAGCAAAATGATTGATAAGCAGTCTGCCATCTAGGACATAGACAAATTCTACCTTCCCTTCTTTTAAGCCTCAGCTTTGGATGCGGATCTCTGAAAAGGCTCCTTCCACTAATCTGACTTCTCTGAAGTCCTATTCAATCTCCAGCTCATTTGTTCAATTTGGCATTTATTGATTTCCTTGCATGACTTCATTGTCTTTAACTTGACTAGAATGCCCCAGAAGGTAAGGACTACATGTAATCTCAGAAAATGTGTCCCAGGGACAGTAGCAGGTCCTTAGGAAGATTACCTAATATAACACAAATATAAGCAGGACTCTTGTGAAACTCAACCCTCTATAATGAGTTGAATCATTGTTTTCCAAACTTTTATTTACAACTGTGAACAGGTTGTGTGTTAGAGGCTAATGTAAAGTTTCCCTAAAAGGGGTTATATGAAGTCTAAGCTAAACTATTGCCCAGAGTAGACTATGTTCACTTTCAGAACACAGTGCTAAATCAGCATTATCTAACTGAAATAGAACATGAAGTATATATGTAATTTTAATTAATAATTAATACTCAAACATATGTCATGATATAAATTAATTAATTGATATATTACATAATGCATAATAAACAAATCTGAGTAACATTTAGATATCCTTAAATATATATATATATATATCATTTCCTTTTTTATCTTTTCTTTTTATTCTCTCATACAATACTCATTTCTTTTTTAATTTATTTTAATTTTATGAATTTGTCTGTGTGTACGTATACGCATGCTACATGCTTGCAGGTGCCTGTGGAGCACTGAAGAGTGTGTTGGAGCCCCTGGAGCTAGAGTTACAGGGAGGCTGCTGGACATGGGTGCTTGAAAATAAATTCAGGCCCTCTACAAGACCAATACAGCTTTTAAGTGCTGAGCCGTAATTCTATTCCCCTATATTATTTCTTTATGTCAGTAACCATTGGCCTCCTCTTTTTCTTTTCTTTCTTTTTTCTTTTTTGTATACTATGCAGTAAGTTTAAATTACAGTCACTCAAGTGTTCTATAGAACACTAGAATTTATTCCTCCTGTCTAACTGTAATGTGATACCAGTTATCTAATCTCTAGTTCCCTGCGTTCTACCTTCCTTGTGGTGGTATTGTGTTCCCCAAAATATTGTGTATTCTAATAAATTTATCTGGGTCAGAGAACAGACAGCACTAATAAAAGCTAGAAAATGGTGCACTCACACTTAATCTAGCATTCAGAGATAGAAATCCCTTGATCTCTGTGATTCAAGCACATTGAAACAGCCAAGCATGGTGACACACGCCTTTAACAGAAAGCAGCCTTAATCCAGGAGTGGTGGTAGAAAGTAGAAGAATAAAGGCGTGAGAACAGAAACTAGAGGTTTGCTGTTAAGCATTTGCTGGTTAAGCATGTGGCTGGTTAAGCTTCAGCTTTTGAGCACATCAGCTGAGACCCATTCAGATGAGGACTCAGAGCCTCAGTCTAGAACAAAACCAGCTGAGATCCAATGAGTAGCTGTGGCTTCTCTGTCTTCTGATCTACAGCATGACCAATAACTCGCCTCAGGTTTGATTTTATTAATAAGAACTCTTAAAAATCCTGCTATACTTCCTACCCTCTGGGATCACTCATCCATTCTCCTAATTCTACATATGAGCAGGATCATGTGATAGTGCCTTGCTATATCTGACTTATTTCCTTTAGCATCACATCCTCTAGTTCAATCCATGTTGCTGCAAACAACAGATTTTGTTCTTTTGTGGCTGAAGAATATTCCATGACACATATGTAACTATGTGTGTTCTAACAGTCATAGTAAAACATAAATTAAAATAGATAAAATAATTTAATAATATGCTTTCTTTAACCCCATATATCTAAAATAGTTTTTGTTTATAATCAATTTTTTTTACAAATTTTTGTGAGATATTTTATGGGTTTTTATACGAAGTGTTCTAAATGCAGTGTGCATTTTACTCTTGTGTTTTTGGTTGTGAGCCTAGCCTTTTAATGGCTAAACCATCTCTCCAGTCCATCCATTTTCATAATTGAAACTAACTAAATGACTTATATTCAATGGTAACTTGTAGCTTCTGGCTATGATATTGGGCAATATAGCCAAGAAAAGGGGCTACTTACCTTACTGCCAAAGTGGGGATTAATAAATGTCACATCTTCCAAAGTCAGTAGAATTCTGTTGGGTCCTTTAATCAACTGGATTTTATTTATACGTCGCCTGAAACAAATATGAAATAAAATAGGGGACAAGATGTTTTTGCAGACTCTGAGGGGATCTGCTTTACCATAATATCTGCAGCAAAGGGAATCAGCAACTTACTGTTGTATAGGGATAGTATCTCAGACTGATAAAATAGTGACCTCCCATCAGGAGCACATTCAAAACACCTGTAAATAATTTTAAGGAATTCTGCATAGTTCGTACACTATGCACCCTAATAATCTTAAGGTCAAAAGTCATTGATCTCTGGTTTATACACAAAAACACATTAAGGAAACAAAGCAAAATAACACAAATTAGGTAAGATTCCCTAGCCTTAGGCAGGGAACTGGAATCCTTGGTCCCTGGCTACAGGCCCAGATTTCTGCCCATAAGACCACTTGTCTTGAAAAGTTGCATCCATGCGTTGCCAAAGCAACAGATTGAAAAGTGGAAAAATTCAGTCAGTTGTTTGCTTTGTCTACACGAGTCCAAACAAGCGGGCTGACTTGGGTTTTTCTGTTTTGTTTTGTTTTCCCTGTTACCAAATTAGTCTCTTGTCTGAGTAATACATAGACACAGTTTAAACATGACTCTCTCCAAACATGCCCATTAATTTGCAGTCCATGTAATTATTTTATGCAAATCAATTAGTAGACTTACATAAGAGTGTACAATGTCTACCCCACACAATCAGATGGGTGTACCAAACAATTTAGGATCAAGACAGAACATTAGTCTGTGCAGCTCTCTCTCTCTCTCTCTCTCTCTCTCTCTCTCTCTCTCTCTCTCTCTCTCTCTCTGCTAGAAGCTAAATTCTGATTTTGTTTTTTTCCATAATTCAATAATGCAATGTGTTCACTGCAAGAGTCAGGGTGAGAAAAACAACCACTGAATGCTTTGTCAACTGGCCTAAAGAGACTTCTATAACATCACTGTAGCTTTAAGTACCAAGAACCCAGTCAATTGTTCTCCATGACTTCACTGGTTTGGAAACAAACAAACAATTAATGTGCTCCTAATTGTCTGCCAACAACTATGTCCCTTATCACGGTGGGAGCTGTTGCCCTGCAGAGGAAATTAAAAGAGCCCTGTAGTGACTTCTTGGATAGAGCACATGAATCTTTTGGCAAAGTAAAACATCACTTCCTAACTTATCTGTTTCTTATGTGTAGAAAAATGTCTTAAAGCAGGCACACCTGTAAAAATAATTGTGCTTCAAAATACAATCTAGTAGAAAGTAAATTGGATTCCCAGTCTGGGGTGGTGGTGCTGGTACAGATTTTGTCATTAATTAGCCAGGTGCAGGTGACCTTGGATAAATAATTTAACCTCTTCATGCCTCAGTGTCTCCTATTGAGTTGGATAATAGTCCTTACATTACCAGCTTTAGAGAGTTGTTTGGAAAATCAAATGGGATAATGTATGTGTAAGTGCTCTGAAAAGCATGAAGCACCAGGAAAGAAGCACGGCTCATTATTATTATTATCATCATTAGTATTACAAAGCTCGGGAGAGCTTCACAGAAAGGCAATGCAATCTGGTTCAGAGGAGCAGCGAGTTCAAAGAATCCTTTGTTTTTGGGTGGTTGGGTTCTTTGCATGTCTTTCTTTCTGGGGAAAAAAAAAACCTTAAACAATCAAAACACACAGAAAAGGAAGGAACAGAGAGTCACTCTCCTGCAAGTAATCATCTATTACAGAAATTCATCAGCCGCTCAGCTCTTCTGATTGCAGCCGTGGTGGGCAGAGAGAGGGAGGAAGGCAATGAAGAGGGGTGCCTTTTATGCTTTGTTAGCTGAGGAACCAAGGACCAAGAGACTCTGGGAAATGATGGGCCTTGTTCTCATCTCTGAGTTTTCTGTGACCACTTGAAGTACCAATTGTCTCAAACTCATTTACCTCTCCAATCATTTTCCTCTCTAATCATGTCCCTCTCCAATCATTTTCCCCTCCAGTCTTCTTTACCCTTCAGCTCACAGCTCCAAACAACCCCCACCGCCACCACCACCCACACACACACACACACACATCCTTGTGGGTCCTCTTTTTTTTCCCAGAGTACCAGTCCATTCAGTTTAAAAGACCAGCAAGAATTATAATTTGAGAATGTTGATTAGTAATATAAGCTGCTGACTGGGTGGAAAGAGCCTATGACTCCTAAAATCTCGAGGGTGGGGGTTATTGTCTGTCATTTGTTTTTTCCGAGTGTCTAAGGATATTAATTAAATATTAAATTATTTGGCAACATGTAAAGGATATTAAATTTCTGTTCTTAGCACTGACTGACATGTCCCAGCCACAGAAGTTAGAAGAAAAATGTTCTTTGACCAGATGTCTTTATCAAGTGTGTCTTAACAATTCATAACCTACCTGCTCTTTTGTGTGTGCTGATCAAGTTTTTAACTAGATGATGCTTTTTCACAGGGATGCCAACGTGTTAAATAGGAAGACTAACACCTGTTGTGATGGTTTGAATCTCATTTGTTCGTAAGTTAATTGAAATAGCAAAGCTGAAGGGCTCTTCAGCATCATCTAATTTAATTCTTTCACTGTACAAATGAGAAAATCCTGGCCAAGTGAGGTTAAGTGACTTGTCCAAGTTCATACACTCTACCTACTTTTTATTGGAACTTAGCAAAATAACTCCCAATGAGTCCATACCATATTATTGTTGAGACTACCCTTGCAAAGAGATGACAAGGTGGAGAGACCTACTTCATTTCTCACTGTCCCCAAATTACTCTCATATGGACACAGTCCAACTCTTAAAATACAAAGATCATAAGAAAGGATTTTCAGATTAAGTGACATTCAGACCAGTCTTGAAACAGGTCATCAAATTAGTGAACCACCTGTTAAAGGATTTGAGGGAGGAATACAGAGTTGATGATAACTATGACGTTGATGAATAGAGGGGGTAGTTTCTATCCAAGGAAGAAGAACAGTAGCAATCCGGATTGTTATACCCTCCCTGGTCAAGAGGTATAGATGTTGCTGGGCGGTGGTGACATAGGACTTTAATCCCAGCATTCGAGAGGCAGAGAGGCAGGTGAACCTCTGAGTTTGAGGCCAGCCTGCATTCTGGACAGCCAGAGCTTCACAGGGAAACCCTGTCTTGAGAAAAGAAAAAAAAAAAAAGGCGTAGATGTCCAGATGAAGATTCTGGGTTCACAACAATTAGCAGGAAAATATGGCGTATCTACAAAGGGCTTAAGTTTTTCCATTTATTGAGTGCCTACTAGGAGTCATGTATGTGGTAAGTGCTTTGCTTACTTTTGCTTATTCAACCTCTATTGTAATCTTGTTTTAAGATTGTATTTTTAATTATATGTATATTTGTGTGTAAATATGGGTACACACAGGAGTGCAGTGCCAGAGGAAGCCAGAAGAGGTCATCAACTTCCTTGAGCCTGGAGTGAGCTATCTGACATGGGTGCTAGGAGCCAAACTCAGCATTCAGTCTTATCCACTAAGCTACTCTCCAGCCCCTAAAATAGTTCCATGTATTCTCTGTGTGTGCATGGGGGGAGGGGTGTTGAGCACTCATGAGCCACAGCATGCATGTGTAGGGCAGAGGACAATTTGTAGAAGTCAATTCTCTTGTTTCACCATTGTGGGTCCCAGGATTCAAGCTCAGATCTTCAGACTTGGCAGCAATTGCCTTTATACACTGAGTGATTGAGCAGGACCTGCTACTCCAAACTTAGGAATTAGCACCACTCTTTGTAGAGCTTAGAATCTAGCCAGTCTGCCTGCAATACTCCAACTCCATTCCCTACCATATCATTTGGGGAAGGAGATGGTTCCTTTTCTAGCAGGAATGGGGCATAGATAAGCAGTAATAAAGAAGCTTAAACTCCTGGTTCTTTTATTTCACCATTATGTTGAGAGCCAGATCTACTCATAGGTAACATCACCACTGACACTACAACTGAGAACGTTATTCTCAGCATCCTGAAAACACTTCATTCTAAATGGGGCCAGTAAAGATGGTAAATCACCATGGAAAAGAAAATCAGTGGGTCATATAATGAGGCAATTGTACTGAAACATGACTTCCTGGAAATCAATATTAACAAGGCTATTGTGGACTTCTATTTTGTGTATATAAAAAAGAACAAAAAATGTACCTTACAAAGTAAGCAAATCCATTAACAGACAGCAAGGCTATAAGCAAAGCAAGGCAGACCATCATGGCTAAGGCGGGGTCGATACCGGCTGAGAGGGAAAGAAAAAAAGAGAACAGCATTGGAACAGAAAAGCAGTAAATACAGCCCACCACAGAGTGAGTCCTTGTGCTTCCTGGTGACTCTAAAATCAAGCCACATGTACCTAACCTAATTCCATTTTTCTACAGCACAGTCTGTCTTGTTGACTTTATGGACAAGAAAGCAATTTCACTGTTCTGAAGCAAAACCACTCACCACTCTGACAATAACAAATCACATGAATTAAGGCTGACCAGGGTGTTTTCTTTGGAGGAGAAAGTCTACAAATGGAAAACTTTGAGCGCATTAATTTAAGTTGGACAGCAATAAAATTCTTCAGAATAGGTATGGCATCTTACCTGTGAAGGGTAAGTATTATGCTGTCTAAAATAAAGAACCTTTTTAATCCATCTGAGTCCTCAGATTTGTCCTTTAAGGGTGAGGTACAGTCTGGTTTTGACAATTAGTGTCTACATAAGCATATATGTTGATCTCTATGAAATCTAAATATCTAAATAGATTACATATATTTCAGGGGGAAGTACATGATGATGTGAGTGAAGAAGCAGTTGGATGTGCCATGTTAAAGGAAAATCAGGGTCAAAGCTTATTTCAAGTAGATGCACTTGTTTTTGGAAAGGTATAGGCAGATACTTAAATCAGAATACTAGGGGTCCTTCTAAAGGTACCCTCTGGCTCTCAGAGACTTGATGAAGCTTCCCTCTTCCAAAAGCTAAAAGAGTCTTACTAGTCAATCAAACTGCTAAGGGACATCAGAATGACTAGCTGTGGTTCCTACCCTCAAGAAGCAGTATATTTTGCGGAGTGAGGAGACACAACCAATCCATGAGAACCAACTGAAAATTGATTTTGTGCTAAGCTGTAAGGTGGAAAATTTTAGTGTAATGGTAGTTTAGACAGGAGATGGTGTAAATAAGGTATTCTTGGGGTAGAATCTGACTGACAGCATTTGGATATACTATGGGATACCCAGGTGATCTTTTTAGTAGAGGAAAACAACGAGAGGCCCCAGGCAACTCAAGTGAGGGAAGCAGGAAGATACTCTCCTTTTATTAGAACAATGTCTTTGAGAAAGACTGAGCCTTCTTTCAGAACCCATGGTGGGTTAGCTTTCAAATTGTGAATGATTCTTTAAGGCTGGGGAGTGCCTTTTGTGGTTCTGATTATTTTTAAATGAAGGGGATGGAGTCCTAGACGTCTGTGCAATCTGCAATGCAAATGTGTGACTTTGAGTGTGTTTCAATATTAAAACAGACCGTGTCTTAAAGAAGTGCCCCCCCTATAACTCCCACTGAACTAAACTATCGACCAGTGCGTTTTCATTCCCTACCTCCTCGGCAGATCTTCCCTTCTGCAAACCAGCATTTTGCATCTGCACTAGCGGGCCTGCCACCAGGGAAGTGAATGGGGCTCCCTCTGAAGCGAAGCAGTTCCGTTTCCATGTCCACCGTGTAGGTGCTGCGCAGTTCCCATTCTTTCCAGTTGGTGTCCAGGATTACATACTCAGAAATTCCATTTCCATTCGAATCTGTCCTTATCAACTGGTTGAATCCATAGAACTGCATGCGTCTGGAATGCTGAACCAGGCCGGCAGCACTAGCCTGTCCATTTTCTTTCAGAGCATTATTCACGGCTTGTGCGATAAAGTAAATTGAGTTGTAGATGGTTCCAAACAGTGGTGAAACCTATTTTTAAAAATTACAATTATCTTGAGCCCTAGTCACCCTAGAGCAATTTCAGAATATATTCCAAGCTTCTCTTCATTATTATGTGCCACACGTCTGAATGGAGCAGAGCTATGAAGAGCCGGGGGGGGGGGGGGGGGCGGGAAATATTTCTAAGGACTTGCTTGGCTTCTCCCCTGAATTTTTCTGTTTTTCCCCCAAGGCCTCCACATCTTTAAACATATCAAATATGACAATTTTACGAGCAAACCAAGTCATACACAGTATACGTTTATGCTCCTCAGCTTAAAAAAAAAAAAAAAAAAAAAAAAAAAAAAAAAAAAGGTGATTTAGGGTTAAAAAGAGCACTAAACACAAGCCTGAGCTAGACAAGGGGAGTTCAAAGGAAATTTAGCAGGCTAGTTACTGGTGCAATGGTCATGGGGAAATGACTTCCTTGCACTACTAGAGTGGTAGGTATGTCCTCCTGTCTGTCCAAAATACCTAGTCTACTAGACACACTCCTCAGAGAGGTAGCTACTAGGATCCCGTTTTAAATGCATAGCCACACACTAGACAACATGCATCTAAATCAACAAATCCCACACCCTATGGGCTTGCAAAGTTGCAAAGTGTGCTTTGATGAGAAACCACTGTAAGACAGTAGGTATGCTACAGAAGATTGCATGACTCTGCCTGCTACCCAGTTGTTACAAAGGCAATGCTATTTGTATACTATGCCTGAGATACTGCTCATTAACCTTGGAATAACTCCTGTATCTTTTATCATAAAAGGTGAAGGAAAAGATCAAACAATCCCTGTACTCTGCAGCCTCCACAACCACGGACTTGTGGTTTCCTATAGCATTTCAAATAGATTACGGAGGTCATTTTAGCAAGCTTTGAAGAAAGCTGATACTGTTTTTGTATCCTAAGGTCTACAAAGCTAACCTCCTGTGACAAGCTTCATGTGAGAGAAAAAAGTACTTAAAATCAACCAAATATGCTTGTGTTGGAAATGCAATTCAATATACAGAGCAGTATAGTAGCTAACAGAATAGTTCCATGCTTTGTTTACATAGACTATGGTGGGACAACTATGACTACAAATTAGCATCACCCGAAGAATATCAACACCAAGCTTATAGCAACGAATTGAGATGCTAAATTTGGGAGCCAGAGGTCCGAATTATGAAAAGCATCCTAGAGGTTCTAATATATCTAAAATTAGTAAAAGCAATGGACTGTTCCTAAGGAAAGAATGTTTGGGTGCATCACACATTATTTCACTCAGTATCTTCAATAAAATGATAATACAGAATTATGGCTATCCTAACCTTTTATGTCATCTGATTAGGTATCTTCATAGGTAGAGAAGGGAGATTCAGAGATGCTAAATGATCTGACAAGTTCACTCATTCAATCAGAAAATCAGGGCTAGAATATAGGGCTCCTATATCTTGGGTTAGTATTCTTGATTGGGGGGGCATGGTGGCTACAGTCCCTTCTGCTTCTTAACTCTCCTAAAAATTCTTGACTTTTGGCATAGTCAAGTTCTTGTTTAGCGTTCTGTTCTCTTCATATTAGAGTGCCCCAAACTCAGATCTTTAGCTTCCTTTCTATCTATAATCTCTCCTTTGGTGACCACTTCTGCTATTATGAATTGAAATTGCATATCTATGCCATAACTCTCAGATTTAAGGTTACAGTTCAGACCTCTCTCCTATATTTCAGACTTAAATAGTCAACTGCTTACTTCAATAACTTTATTTGCATGTTAAATTTCAACATACCCCAAATTGATCTTCACCCCACACCCCTTGTACCATCTCTAATAAGTATCCCTCATTGTTTTCTGAATAGCTACTGTATTCTTCCAATTATTTAGACTACTGAGTCTCAGTCTCCTGAATTCTGTTTTCATGAACTCTCTTCACTACCCAACCCCAAGACACATCCTCCAGAAACAGATTAGAAACAGTTCAAAACAAGATGTCCACCTTTAGTGAACAAGAATACACAGAGATCCTTTAGGAAGTCTTCAGTAATCTCGTGTCTGGACTTTCTTGACAGTGGTAGCCTTTAGTATTCCTGCAAAAGCCCAAATACTTTCTGAGATATTGGTATGACACCAAGTGAAGGAAGGAAGGCAAAGTACAAAATCAATACTAGCAAAATAAAATAAAAACTAGTTTTTAAACACCCACAGGGCAGCAAGTCCCTGAAAGCAGAAAAGAATGCTAGTGTTCTGTTCTGAAAGGCATAGAGCCTTCTGGGAAAGAGACTGTATCTTTCTATCTTCTACCAAAATAAAACATTGAAACTCTTTTTTAAAATCTGCCTCTGAGTTGATACACTGCACTGTTTCCTGCTAGCTCGTCTATCCTGCCCTCTGTGTTCTTAGGCAGGCCGGTTAGAACTGACTGACTGACAGCAACTCTCTAAGATTACTGAGACTTGAAGCTTATTCTTGGGGAATCTCTTGCCTATGCTGCACAGACACACACACACACACACACACACACACACACACACACGAGAGAGAGAGAGAGAGAGAGAGAGAGAGAGAGAGAGAGAGAGAGAGAGAGAGAGAGAGAAACCTGATGTGGGTATCCTCATAGCCACAAAGTTATAATGGAGAAAGGGCTTGAAGTTAAGAGAAAAGCCTAGCAGCAGTATTCAATTACAAATGGGATCTGTCACCATGGTCCACTGTCCATGAGAAGCCTTGGGGCCTATTTCACCCATTCTACTCCTTAGCAATGGAAATTTTCCCTTCACATAAGCCCAAAGTCCAAAGCATGCTCTGCTAGTTTCAATCACAAAAGTTCTCTAGTTGTATTTGCAGCAAATGATGAGAATAAGATGCAAAAGATGAAACAAGGGAAAACTGGACATGCTCCACAGCCCTGTTCTGGCTTCTCACAAAACTGTAAAGAAGTGTGGTGGTTTGAAAGAGAATGTCCCCCATAGGCTCAAATGTTTAAATATTTGGTCCTGAGTTGGTGGAACTGTTTGGGAAGAATTAGGAGGTGTGGCCTTGTTGGAGTGGGTGTGACCTTGTTCAAGAAGATGGGTCAATGGGGTTGTGCTTTGAGATTTCAAAAGCCAACAGCAGGCTAAGTCTCTCTCTCTCTTTCTCTCTCTCTCTCTCTCTCTCTCTCTCTCTCTCTCTCTCTCTCTTCCTCTCTCTCTCTCCCTCTCTTCCTCTCTCTCTCTCCCTCTCTCTCTCCTCCCCTCTCCTCTCTCCTCCTTCTCTGGATCAGATGTAAGCTATCAGCTACTGATCCAGGACCATACCCACCTGCCAGTTGCCATGTTCCCCACTGTGATAGTCCCAACCTCACCCTCTTAAACTGCAAGCCCCATTAAACACTTTCTTCTATAAGTTGCCTTGGTCATGATGTTTTGTCACAGCAATAGAAAACTAAGACAAGAAGCAAGACAGAATTGGCAGGAATACCAGTCAGACAGATGACTTTGCTGACATCATAGTCCAGAATTGGAAGACCAATGATGATCTGTGCTGCTGTTTTTGTTTACTGTGTAGGTCTGAACCTAAATGAATTGTAAACAAGTGGCAATTGAAACATATCATTGGATTTTATTTCCTGACTTTAGATAACTCTATTCTAAGCCTTTTAGAACTTCTAAAGATGAGAAGAAGGCCACAGTAAGGAGCTCTGAATTTGTTCAGCAGTTTATGCTGTTATTAAGTTGATTATCATCATTTCAGATTTGTTGTGCTTGAGATGGCCTCAAACTTGCTTCCAAGGAACTTGGTCCTCAGAAGTGTACATTAAAACCTACTTCCTCAAAAAGTCATTACTTTAATGACAAAATGGCAACATCAGTTTTGAACAGGAAGCTAGACACATGTAGAGATTTTAAATTTTTAAGTTAATTTAATTTCTGTTGTTAAAAAATGACACTTAGGCCAGGCAGTGGTGGTGTACACCTTTAATCCCAACACTAGGGAGGCAGAGGAAGGCAGATTTCTGAGTTCCAGGCCAGCCTCATCTACAGAGTGAGTTCCAGGACAGTAAGGGCTACACAGAGAAGCCCCGTCTCTCAAAACAAACAAACAAAAAATGGTACTTACAGTAATTCATGATCACAACCCTTGGACTTAGCCAAAAGCTGGATTAAAAAACATTTGTTTGGTATGATGCTCATGAACACAATACTCTTATTTTACAGAGAGTAAGGTAGACAGACAACTCACTTCAAAGTTTTGGAAATCTTTCTTTATACCCTGTCTGCTGGGCTTCTTTCTGGGATGCTCCAAGCCTAACTAGCTCCCCTTCAGCTTAGCATCCCCCTGCCAAGCACACATATTTGGGACAATGGAAGACAATAGGTATATGGATCATCCTAGGAAATCTGGAAGATTCTCTTTGCTTAAGGCCACACGTGGGGAAAATATCCAAAATGTGTGTTCCAGCAATACATGACTGTAGCCAACAGAATTTCATTTAAAACAAACATCAGAGTACAATAAAAAAAAGGGGAGAATTTAGGCACCAAAACCTAATTTCAGAAGTCTATTTTGTGCCCAAGTATAGAGGTACATAGTAATAATCCTTGCTCAATCATCCTGAGACCAAATTAGGAAGTTTGTTAGTGATCTCCCACCCCTAAATCTCTCTATTCTGATTTACTGTTCTCTTCTCACAGATCCTTGTAAAGTCTCACTACCTCCTACATCCAAGTAAAACAATCCAATAAACATGTTCAGATCAAAATATTTGCCACTTGGTTCTGTTACTTCCTTTAGTGAAGAATGAGCACTAGCTATTAGCTGAATGTAAAAAACTACAGTGAGGCTGATGTGTGCTTCCATGGTCAGGTTTAGCAATCTTTGGTGGATCTCAAGACTGTCACTTGTCTTGACCTTGAGAAAACTGCTTCGAGCTTTAATATCCTTACACATAAAATAAAGATGCTAGTGTGTACTTTGTGAATTAGCTTGAGGATGCAATGGGATCATTTATGTAAACTCCTTAGTACAGAGTAAACACTAAATACACAATGCCTGCTATTGTTTGTATTTAGGAAGAGGAGTTCCTGTCCCTGGTAACATCATCCTGTAAATGTGGTGGTTATGCCCTTATTCCAGTCTTGAATCTATGACCAGTTGTAGTCTAAATGTCCCCAAATTTTAAAACCATTCCTTCTTACTGGGACAAAGATCTATTTATATTTTGTTTTCCATTATATCCCTTGATGAGTTCCTGAGTTGTAGTAATAACTACTTTATTAATAATAATGGCTAACATTTATTGAGGGGTTATTAGGTGCCAGGCAAATCCATTAGTGTCTTGACTCATTTGAATCACACAATTCTGTGAAGGGGTACCATTACTATGTGCAATTTAAAATGACGAGAAGCTACAGAGTTTAAGTATATTCAAGGTAGCCTCTTTGAAGCTTTTAACCAATGTTCTATGTCTGAGCTCAATAAATATTTGTTGAATTAATTACAGAGCTGTAGTAAACAATGCAAATGAATATTATATGTACCCTTTTGTAAATTCTTTTGTCCTTCATGTTTTGTCCATAGCTTCCTGGTATAGGGAGAAGAAAGAACAGACCATTAGTGTTTCATAATTAGCAATATCAAAGTCCTCTGCAAACCTGAGCCAGAGACCATGAAGAAAGGAGGTGGCTGTAGGAGTGGTAACTGATTTTGCAGAGTGGAGGCCAATCAAACTAATGTATCTTCAGAGGAAAGTATTGATAAGCAGCAAGCAACTAGGCTTTCTTAGGATACTGGAAAGGGTTAGTAGTTAGAGGAGCTCAGCACTGTGCTAGTGGGGGTGAGGGTGAGCATTTAGGAGAGAAAAGTCTTTGGATATCTGAGGGAGGGATACTTAGACATCTCCCTGTCCTGACATCCACTGAGAAGAGAAAAGACCTCTAAAAAAAAAAAAAAAAAAAAAACAGAAATGCATTATGTTCATTCACAGCAACTACAGAAACAAAACAATAGAAACCAAGAAACCGGGAATTGAGATGGGGCACCAAAATCAGTGATGAAGTTCAAGTCTTCATGAAGCTGAAAATGAGAATCTCAGACTTTTTCACACCAATTTGTGCCCCGATTCCGGCAGTCAAGGTTAAGAAGTCTCTACTCTGAAGACAGTCATCGACTCAAGGGTCAAAACTGCACAGATATCAACTAAAACCAACAAACCAAACAAACAAAGTAAAATGAGACAACAGGTGACTAGCCAACTGCTCTCTGCAGAAGCCCACTAGGTAACACACCTACCTTCAAATCTGCTGTTTCGAGCTCCATTCTTAACTATAAGCAGATGTTCAGATTGCCAGATATTCAAGCAAAACTTCTAACAGTAAATACAATGATTGAAACAAAGAAACATGAAAAATGAGGAACTAAGGGGAAAAAAAACAGAAGTGGACATCAAAGAAACTATGATATTTCCAAAGAAATAAGAGCTCTCCTTTTCCTTGAGTTCCATATTCACAAATTCAACCAAATGCAGATCTCAACAATACAACACACATATTTGCATGCATATAAATATATATTCATATATTTCCTTGTATATATACTTGAGAAGAACATGTATATACTTGAAACTTTTTCTGTTATTCCCCATATAGTATAAGACATAAGTAGCACTTACATTGTATTAGAAATCACAAATCATCTAAAGTTGATTCAGAGCATGTGGGAGAAAGAGCATAGGCTATCTACAAATGCTATAGCACTTTATATAAAGGGCTTGAGAATGCATGGACTTCGATATGTGGGGGAGATTCTGAAACCAATGTTGCATAAATACTGAAGGACAAATGTAGTCTGTCTGTAGTGATATATTGTGTACCCTAATAAGATTTGCCTGAAGATCACAGAACAGAACAATCCACTAAATTAAAAATAGATGCCAGGAAGTGGTCGCACACACCTTTAATCCTATCACTCAGGAGGCAGAGATCCATTTGGATCTCTGTGAGTTCAAAGCCACCCTGGATTACATGAAATTGATTCAATCTGGGAGAGAAAACAGAGAAACAGAGGCAGGCAATGGTGTCACACACTTTTAATCCCAGTACTTGGGAATCACATGCCTTTAATCCCATTACTAGGAAGGAAGTAATATGGCTGGGTGGAGGAAGGTATATAAGGTGTGAGGAGACAGGAACTAAGCCTTTTTCAGCTGGAGACCTTTTGTCTGAGGACTCAGAGACATTCAATCAGAGGATTCATGGAGTTGGTGAGGTGACATGTGGCTTGTTCCTTTGTCTCTCTGATCTCTCAGCATTTACCCCAATATCTGGCTCCAGGATTTTTATTAAAAGGCCATTTTAGCAATTTGTGTTACATTTGTCCTTGATGAAAAAGGACACCAATAAAATAGAATGGACTCTTAGAAATTAAAAATGCTGTAAGTAAGCATTTTGTAAAAAGAATCGGTAAAAGACTAAGAGCACAAAGTTCAGGAATTCAATAAGGTAAACTAAATCAAAGATATGGAACATATAAGAGAGTAATAAAACTATTAAAAGATCAGTCCAGCATAGAGAGCAAGCAGAGGAAATGTTTACACAAAAGATACTTGCACCTCCATGTTTATTTCAGCACTATTCAGAGTAGGCAGAAGAAGAAGGCAACCCAGATGCATCGTCTCAGCAGATGAATGGATGAAGAAAAGAAAGTGTAAGGAACACTCACCTGTTAAAGGTAAAATGTTGTCATTTGCAGCAATATGAACTAGAAAACCTTATTCTTGGCAAAAAAAAAAGAAGCAGAAATACAAATACCATATGTCCTCATTTATTTAAGGAAAATAATAAATCAACTTGTAAGAGTACAGAACAGTACAGGGATCTCTAAAGAAAAGAAAAGATGAAAGCGAGAGGGGACAAATAAATGAAGAGGGAACTGGGAAGAGGGGAAAAGTGTGGATGGACATCATGGATGCATGATGGATGTGTATATGGAAATACTAGCTTGAATTCTATTTATTTTCCAAATATGCATTAATAATTATAATAAAAGTAGAACTAAAACTAATCATTTAAGTGTTACTTATTTATTGCTGTTTTGTGATTTAATTTATTAGTTTGTTTCAGACAGGGTCTCATGTATCTCATGCTGATCTCAAATTCTCTGTGTAACCAAGAATAACTTTAAACTTCTGATCCTCCTGCCTCTACCTCCTTAAGTGCTGGGATTATTGGAATGCAGGACTGGGGGTTAAACCCAGGGCTTCTTGCACACTAGATAAGGATTCTACCAACTGAGCTACATCCCCAGGTTCTCATCACTTATTTAGATAAAAGATTTCAATACTTTTAATATAAAAGAAGCTCAATCTAGAAAATCTTCCCTATCTAATTGTCTTCCTAGAGCTAATTAAAACAAAATTATTGAAAATAATATCAAGTAAATAATATAAGGAAATCTCCCAGGAAGAATGGGCTTCTAGATCAAAAAGGTCTACCAAAGGAAAAGTATAAGATGTGTTAAAGACTCATACACCATCATATTCCATAGCATTAGAAATAAAGATAAGTAAAGCTGAAGATTCAGCTCAGTGGTAAAGTTCTAGTGTGAGTCCCTAAATTCAATCCCCAGTAACTCCCCATTCCCATGAAAAGAAAGTAAACTTCAAAGGACTGAGGGAAATGATGTTTTCACCAAGACTGATACAGTAAAGATAGACTAAAGAGTTTCCCAACATGCAAAATGTTAAGTATTTACCACACATGCCCTTTTCAGAGGCTAGTAGATGTGCTCAACAAAATAAATGAGAGAACAAATCAAGAAAAACAGGAGTCATTCGAGTTACGAACTGCAGTGAATCCAGTCCAGAAGAGAGGAAAAAGGAATTTGTAAGGTGAAAATGGAGAATTCAGACAAATAGTTGTGTGGCACTCTTAAAAACCATAAGCTTAGATGGGACTAGAAGGCAAGGAGCCTCAAGGAAAACAAAGTTGATAAGGGATTTTACGGGTTTTATCATGTATAAAATTGTTTTGAGAGGATTTTACAGTCTTAGCAGGAAGCGTAGAATGACTTAGAGATGCAAATGAAAGGAAGTTTATTTTGTGTATAAGGTAAACTTACTGGTATTGTTGGAACACATGTCCTAAAGAAACTTGTGATTTCTGCAATATCATAACTGAATGATACTGAGATGGATACTTTATTTAAAATACTGCTGGATGTAGTAGCCACTAACAGAAATAAGAGGATCAGGAGTCCACAGCCATCTGTCTTGGCTACATAATAAATTTAAGGTATGTTGGGATTCATGAGACCCTGTAAGAGAGAGAGAGACAGAGACAGAGAGAGAAACATACTTATATTTAACTAAAAGGAGTTAAATGTGACATTATCATATTGAGGATTGGAATCAGGATAAGAAAGTGAAAAAAAAAAAAAAAAACAGGCGGTGGTGGTGCACGCCTTTAATCCCAGCACTCAGGAGCCAGAGCCAGGTGGATCTCTGTGAGTTCGAGGCCAGCCTGGTCTACAGAGTGAGTTCCAGGACAGGCACCAAAACTACCCAGAGAAACCCTGTCTCAAAAAAACAAAAAATATGGGGGTGGGAGATGGCTCAACAGTTAAGAGAGCATACTGCTATTTCAAACAACCGTGTCAGGTAGCCAGTAACTCCAGCCCATGGGGTCCAACTCCCTATTCTGAACTGTGTGGACTCCTGTACTCACATGTACATACTCATATACTCTCATACACACACACACACACACACACACACACACACACACACACACACACACACACAGAGGTATGATCTTTATAATAATATAGATGCCTACAAGAAAAAAGCCCCTAAACCACATGACAGTAAATACTTCTGATGAAGGGGAAGACGGAAACTTCAGAACAGCCTTTTTGTTTCTATAAACATTTCAGCACTTCCTGACTTTGAAATTGACATGTATCCATCTCTTTGATAGTGTATTTGCTTGGCTTTAGTCTTTATATTTTATCTTTTAAATGAGGCAAGAAATAAATTGTGTTTGAAACCTTTGCTATAGGTAATGAAGCTTATGTAGAGAAATTTCAAGTTCATTGAAAGCTATTAGGCAAAATAATATATCCACATTTTAAAGACATTTATTTGGCTTATGTGTATGTGTGTAATCTGCATGGGTAAATGTGTGTCACATGCATGTAGGAGCCCACAGAGGCCAAAAAGGGCGTCATATTCCATGGAACTGGAATTATAGAAGGCTATAAGCCATCATGTGGCTTCTGGGAACCAAACCCAGGTCCTCTGCAAGAGCAGCAATGCTCTTATCTACTAAGTCATCTCTCCTGCCTCTACATCCCTACTTTTTAATCAATTATATTATTTTAAGTATGAGTTATATCTAATACACTTGCTAATCCAGAACCCATTTGTTCACTCATTTATTTTTTCCCTGTGTTCATGTAAGCCTCATGTAGACAGGAGTAAGTAATATGCAGGTAAATGTTTAACAATGAATCTATAGCTACAATAAAAGCTTCCTTTGTAGTGTTTTCAAGTTCTGTTCCTGTACATGTTCTTTCCATGCCTGATTTCAAGCTACCAAAATGATTGCACCTATTTGCACCTATTTGGCTTTGGTGAACTGGTTCCAACATAGCACTGAGAGAAACTGTTCCTGTCTTTTCCCCTGTTTTCTCTCTCTGAACTTAATCGCAGTGCTTAGTGCATGGTGACTGTTCAATAAACAGCAGTTCACCTGTTGATTGAAAAAGAACAAACAACGTAAGCCCAGATATAGACCAATGTTGAATGAATGCAATCTGTCTGAGAAAACCATTTAAAATTCTCAAAGCCAAATAATGTCGACCACTGAAAATATTGAAAGACCCTCTGCTAATAATCAGAAAACTTTGAGAGAATGAGAAGCTGTATAAAGTCATTGCTCTTTGTGACTAAAAAGGTTCCATTGTGTATCTATACTACAACTTCTTTTTTTTGTTTGTTTGTTTTTTGTTTTTTGTTTTTCGAGACAGGGTTTCTCTGTGTAGCTTTGCGCCTGTCCTGGAACTCACTTGGTAGTCCAGGCTGGCCTCGAACTCACAGGGATCCGCCTGCCTCTGCCTCCCAAGTGCTGGGATTAAAGGCGTGCACCACCACCGCCCGGCCACTACGACTTCTTTATGCATTCATCTGTTGATGGACACCTGAGCTATGAAATCATGTTTAGAGATTTTGTGAGAGCAGAAGGGCAACTGTCTACGGGGGACAAAGGGAATGAATGAGAGAGGGAAGGATGGGAGAGAACAAGATGAGGGATCTGCTCAAAGCTATTCTATACCTGAATGGAAAGAACCTTCTGGAGCCTGATCAGACAAATGTACTTCTTTGGTTTTTTGGGATAGGGTTTCTCTGTGTAGCTTTGGAGCCTGTCCTGGAACTCACTCTGTAGACCAGACAAACATTTTAAATTGAATTTTAAAAATGTAAAAGCTTTTAAAAATTAGCCAGGCCGTGGTAGTGCATGCCTTTAATCCCAGCACTCGAGAGGCAGAGGCAGGTGGATCTCTGTGAGTTCGAGGCCAGCCTGCTCTACAGAGCGAGTTCCAGGACAGGCACCAAAGTTACACAGAAAAAACCTGTCTCAAAAACAAATATCCAAAAAAAGCCTTTAAAAATTAAAACAAAGCAAATACAGATAGCTGAAGTTAGACTGTAAGATGATGCTGTGTCACCATCAATCAATACCAAAGGAGAAAAAGGATAAATGAAGACAAGACAGAGCCAAGCATCCAGCTATTCAGTTTATACATGCTACTTAGTTTAATCATCACAATAATCCCAAGACACAGGCCTCCCCATTTTACAGATGGGGAAACTAAGAGTCATAAACTCCAAGCAATTTTCTCAAAACAGTAAGGATGAAATCTAGCTTTCATGTTTTTATATATATTTTTTATTTTATAATTAACTTAATTTCACATATCAGCCAGATTTCCCCGTCCTCCCTCCTCCTACCCCCTAGCCCTCCCCCCCAATCCACCCCCATTCCCATCTCCTCCAAGGCAAGGTCTCCCCTAGGGAGTCAGCCCAGCCTGGTAGACTCAGCCTAGGCAGGTCCTGTCCCCTCCTCCCTACTCCAAGGTTGAGCAAAGTGTCCCAGCATAGGCCCCAGGCTCCAAAAAGCCAGCTCATGCACTGAGGACAGGTCCCAGCTCTACTGCCTGGGGGCCTCCCAAACAGTTCAAGCTAATCAACTGTCTCACTTATCCAGAGGGCCTCATCCAGTTCCATAGGAGCTTCTCAGCCATTGGTTCACAGTTGATGAGTTTCCATTAGTTTGGCTATTTGTCCCTGTGATTTTTCCAATCATGGTCTCAATATCTCTCGCTCATACAATCCCTCCTCTCTCTCACCGATTGGTCTCCCCAAGCTCCACCTGGGGCTCCCCGTGGATCTCTGCATCTGCTTCCATCAGACACTGGATGAGAGTTCTATCATGACAGCCAGGGTGTTCAGTCATCCGATCAGCAGAGCAGGTCAACTCAGGCACTCTCTCGACCATTGCCAGTAGTCTATAGTGAAGGTATCTTTGTGAATTTCTGGGACCTCTCTAGCACTCTGCTTCTTCCTATTCCCCTGGGGACTTCATTCATCATGGTATCTCCCTCTCTGTTCTCCCACTCTGCTCCTGATCCAGCTGGGACCTCCCGTCATGTTTTCATTTTTTGCTTACTTTTAACTGACATATTAAAATACAAAATTATACATGCTAATGAGATACCCAGTGATGGTTTTATACATGTTTACCTTCTATAATGTCTTTAAACATTATAGCATTTATGAGATAACTAACATAAATAAGGAATCATTCATATAATCTATCATTTAAAAATGAAAATTTTTTTTTAAATTCTTTCTTCTAGCGGGGCGGTGGTGGCACACGCCTTTAATCCCAGTACTCGGGAGCCAGAGCCAGGTGGATCTCTGTGAGTTCGAGGCCAGCCTGGTCTACAGAGTCAGATCCAGGACAGGAACCAAAACTACACAGAGAAACCCTGTTTTGAAAAAAAAAAATTCTTTCTTCTTCCTTTTGGAAAAACATGCTGCAGCATGGTATCTACAGCCATCCCATTATGCAGTTTCTTACTCCTACTGAGCTGCACCTACGTCTTCCTGGATCAACCTAGAGCTAGGGTTAGACCTAAGTTTGCCTCTCTCTCGTTATAGTCTCTTCCGGCTATGCCAGTTCCCTTGAAAAATACCTTTAAGAAAAGTCATTTTTTTTAATGGTGGTTTTGCTTATCAGAGACATGAGGTTAATTATCTCACCTCGTTTCTTTGCATTCTTCAGTTACACAGATTTAGCCTATGTACCTGAAAAGTGGGAGTAAAAATGCATGCAAGGAGGCTTTTTAGAAAAATAAGCTCTGTACTCTGTTGTAGCTCTCTATCTCCTTGTCTAAAGCAGAGTGCAGGCTGCCTAGCAACCAAGCTAATGGCGTCCTTTTTTGGGGGCATTAATTATCTTATGTTTTGCACAAGTTCAAAGGATTTGAATCAAATAACTAGAGTGCAAGGTCTGAGTTTTTTTATATCAACAGATGTGTTCGTATATATGCACACCACACACACACACACACACACACACACACATGCACGCACACACATACCTCTTCTTCCCTGAATCCAATGACTAAAGGAGAAAGATGACTTCTCAGATTGTATTTATATGATGCTGTATCACTGCCTTCAAAGGCACAAAAATTAACAACCAGAACCTTTGTGTATAACTACAACACAAAATGACTGATCTGAGCAACTCCCTTAGCAAATTCAGGGAGTCCTGTAATTCCTGACTGCAATGAGCACTTGTTTTCAGGTGTTTGTATCCCCTATAAGAGAGCTTCCTAAGAGACACAGCGGTGGTGATGCAGAACAGTCCAGTACTATCCGTACTTTTGTGAGTCAGTTTTCTTAAAAGAAAAACAATCTGAGAAATCTTTGCTATCGAGGCAAGAAATCATATGTAATCCTAAATTTCATCTGAATCACTTTTTCATAGAGAAACAACCAATAGGACAAAAAAATAAAAGCTGGTAAGACTCCTAGCAATAAATAGTGAGAGGTGCCTGAGCTGGCCTTCCCCTGTAGTCAGATTGGTGACTACCCTAATTGTCATCATAGAACATATATCAAGTAACTGATGGAAGCAGATGCAGAGATCCACAGCTAAGTACTGGGCTAAACTCCTAGAGTGCTGCTGAAGAGAGGGAGGGATGATATAAGCAAGGGAGAGGTCAAGATCACGATGGAAAAAAACCACAGAGACAGCTGACCCGAGCTGGTGGGAGCCCATGGACTCTGGACTGACAGCTGGGGAATATGCATGGGACTGAACTAGTTCCTCTGAATGTGGGTGACAGTTGTGTGGCTTGATCTGTTTGTGGGGCCCCTGGCAGTGGGTCCAGGATTTATCCCAGGTGCATGAACTGGCTTTTTGCAGCCCATTCCCTATGGAGGAACACCTTGCTCAGTCTTGATGCAGGGGGAGGGGCTAGGCCCTGCCTCAACTTGGTAGCCAGACTTTGTTGACTCCCCAAGGAAGGCCTTACCCTCCCTGAGAAGTGGATAGGGGACTGGATAGGGAGAAGTGGGGAGCAGAAGTGGGGAACTGTGGTTGGTATGTAAAATTTAAAAAATAAATAAATAAAAAGAAAAGAGAAGTGAGAAAAAGCTGAATTAACAGCATGTCATTGGGGAATGTGAGAATTAGACACAATCTCCCTTCTTCTTGGCTAACTGAATTTCAGTTTTGTTCATACTGTTGGCAACTATAGACTATATCACAGTGGTCATATTCCTCTCTCCAGATTATTGTGACAAAGAAGGTCTGGGGAAAGTCTACATGGATAACTTCTGAGGGATATTTTCTGTCTTCAACAGAGATACAAGAACAGAACATTCCTGTTTTGCATTTCTGAACATCTATACCTGTGTATAATGTCTGGAACTGTAGCAGTCATTTGTGGACCTTAAGGTGATTTGCAAAGTGCTAACAGTGAAAAACTGGATGACATTATTGATTTGCTGGACTGATCACCACTTGAGCTCTCTGTTTCACATTTTGCAAAATAACAATTATTAAAGACAACACCTGTTGAGTCCTCTGTTATTTATAGTGAAAATCAATAGCACTGATATAATATCCTTAATAAATTCTTGAACTTTGAAATTTATCCATATGACATTCTAACTGCCTTTGAAAATGCTTACTGTCTGTGTCTAACTTCCAACCTATAGAAACTACCACATGGGCTGGAAGTGGGTGCACATAACTCAAATTTTCACATTTGGGAAATAGGAGCAAGAGGATTGCAAGTCCCAGGCCAGCATCTGCTATAATGAGGCCTTGTCCAGAAAGAAAGAAAAGAAAGAAAGAAAGAAAGGGAGGAAGGAAGGAAGGAAGGGAAGAGAGAGAGAGAGAGAGAGAGAGAGAGAGAGAGAGAGAGAGAGAGAAAGGAAGGAAGGAAGGAAGGAAGGAAGGAAGGAAGGAAGGAAGGAAGGAAGGAAGGAAGGAAGGAAGGAAGGAAGGAGAAAGAAGAGGAAGAAAAAGAAAGAAAAAAGAAAGAAAGAGAGAGAGAAAGAGAGAGAAAGAAAGAAAAGAAAGAAAGAAAGAAAGAAAGAAAGGAAGGAAGGAAGGAAGGAAGGAAGGAAGGAAGAAGGAAGGAAGGAAAGGAAGGAAGGAAGGAAGGAAGGAGGGCTGGGGCAGGGAGGGAAAGGCAGAAAGACAGGAAGGAAGAAAGGAAGGGAGGGAAAGAGGAGGGAGGGAGATAAGGAAGGGAGGAAGGAAGGAGGGTAGGAAAGAAGGAAGTGACAGAAGCAGGGAGGGAGGGAGGGAGGGAGAAAGGAAAGGAGGGAGGGAAGAATAGAGAGGAGAAGCTTCCATGTGTATTTCTCTAGCACAAACAACTCCTTTGTTTTCCTGTCTTCCTCTTTCTTCTGTTTTTGCTCTCTACACACTTCTCTACCTTCTTCCCCTTCCACTCCTTTTTATTTCTCCAGCCTTTAGTGACTTTAACCTTTATGTATGTATGTATGTATGTATGTATGTATGTATGTATGTATGTATTGTGTGTGTGTGTGAGTGTGTGAGTATGTGTGTGTGTAGGTGTGTGTGTGTGTGTGTGTGTGTGTGTGTGTTTATAAAACCTAAGTAGAACCTGCTCAATTTGTATAATGTTCCTTGTTCCTTGTAGGTATGTTTTCAGGGCTCACCATTTGGCACTAGACAACTGACTGGTGTCCTTCCTGGGGAAAACCACATCTCCTGCTCCCAAGCTTTCCTCTGTTGCTTATAGTTACAGCCCACTGTCTTGTCTTGCTGGTGAATTGGTTCCAAACTTGGATCACAAGAAAGACTTCTATTTTATTAGCTCCCCTTGAACAGCCCCAGCATATGTTAAAATATGTTTTGGTTTCCTAGTTTCTAGTTACCAGAGAGAAGAGAAAGCTGGCAGAATTGGGGAAATGTTGGCAGCTATTCATCTGACAGGGACTTCTCAGAATATGTGGTAAGGGGGAAAAAAGTCATTCATTTTCTCAATATATATATATATATATATATATATTCTTGGCTTATGCCAACTTGTGAGTGTGCACTTACTTGATGTGAATCAAGCTTGTCAGGAATTTCTCCACTGGCTGCTGCTTCTGAATAGGCTTCATAGAAGGTCTTTTCATGGGAGTCCATTGTAATAGTCAACACGGCATCGTAGGCTTCGCGGAGTTTTTGATTGTTCCTCAGGACTTGGTAGGGGGTGTGCTTATAAGGTAAGCTGTAGAGCAGCACGTCATAGGGGACAAAGACGTAAGTCCCATCAGTCATTTTCAGATCATGAGCCAATTCCAAGAAGTGTGTCTGAGTCTCTCCCCCAATCAAGGCTGAATGCATACACATGATGATTACTGAAACCAGGGGGGAAAAGGTTATGGTAGTAAAACGTAGAGGCAGAAACCAAACAAGAGAAATAAATAAATGTGTTCCAACCAATCACTTAGAAATGATTCCTTTCCTATGCCCACGGGATGAACAAGATACTGAGGTCCTAAGTTAAGGCTGAATAAGTTGCATGTAGAGGCAAGAAGGACGTGTCTACAGGCTGCAGAGCCTAATTCTAAAGAGGAACAATAGTATAACTTGGGGGCAGAAAACTAAGAGTCCCTAAGGTTGAAAGGCCTATCGAGGTTATACACTGATAGTGCTAAGTATAGCTGTGTACTTCTGGGTAAATGACTTATCCTCACTGAGCCTCCAGATGGCAACACTTCATGAAGAGGTAGTAATAATGTAAGGAGAAAACTCATAAGGTGGGTCTAGTATCTACTCTTGTATCTAAGAAGGATAGATGGGGAGAGAGGCCCATAGTCACTATGGCTTTCTGCTGTCCACTCATTACAAACACGCACTCCAGCATATTTTGACTAATGTCCCCTGCTCTTACCAAAAGCCATTATAGACCATGAATGGCACTAACACATACTCATCCATAAATGCCACTAATATTGTGGATGATATGTTCAATTTTTTTCAATCTAACTTCCCTATAATTGGAATTACTTCGCACTCAATTTAATTCTTTCTAGACTTATGAAACTATGTTGTTTGGCAAGGCTATGCTAGAATGGGCTGGATTAGAGGGGGCCACGGTTGAAGAATGGCAGCTAGATCATGAGACCGAAAGTCTTATATCCAATTTTGTCCTTGGCATGCTAAATGAGTTTAGTTTAAGCCCACTTGTGCTTCAGTGCCCACATCTTTAAAATGCAGATTCCAATGCATTTCACAGGTACATTGAGTAGTTTAATTACATAATGCCTGGCAAGTACTCTGAGCTCCTTGAAGAAAAGCAGAAGGCCTATCACCACTGGTAAATATTAATTATACATGCTTCTATGGAACCTTTAACCTGAGGAACTAAGTGCTTAGCTGCTTTCAATGACTGGTCTTTGGCCTTACCGTATTGCTTCGTGTGTTTTCAAAAGCTTTCTTTACACTTTTTAAATACTCCTGAAAAGTTTTGCTTTGGCACTAGAGCTGCCACTCCTCAATTATAAGCCACCCGGTAACTTTTAAAGTAGATTTTTTGATTGTTTGTTTGTTTTTCGAGATAGGTTTTCTCTGCGCAGCTCTGGCTATCCTGGAATTCTCTCTGTAGACCAGGCTAACCTCAGACTCAGAAATCTGCCTGCCTCTGTCTCCTGAGTGCTGGGAGTAAAGGCGTGTGGCTTAAACTGCTGGCTTGAGATGGATATTAAAGATACACACACAAAAACATACATACAACTCAGCCAAACGAGTTTTTAAATGACCACTGGTTCCTGGAAAATAAATACTTTAAGAGGATCTACGTGTATCCCAATGCTCAGACCTTCCTTTGAATGCTCTAAGGAGATCTTTGGAGTGATCTCATGAGCCACACAAAGAATTCAACTTCAGCTGTAGATAACCACACACTATAGAATGGGAAAATATGGCACCAGAGAGGTTTGGCAAGTCAAGAGTTGGGCTTAGGAAGAGAAATGAAAACTACCATCACCCTCTCTGTTTGACCACACCATCAACCATGAATTCGTTTGATCTAATGAGTCAAGTTGAAGGGGGCAGGGTGAGCTAAACCATGTGCTTTAGTTAGTGGCTAGTTCATCAGTATTCCCGGCCAGGAAGTCAGTGTCGGCATTTCTCCTGACTTGATCAAGGTTATCAAACACGGCTCCATTTAATTCCCTTAAGGAATATTGAAATCACTGCGTGGAAAACATTAAATAGGATGAAGTATTTTGTGTTTATTAAGATACAAATATTTCAGAGCATTCAGTGGGAGCTATTATGACGTGCCATCCAGACACATCCACCTCAGGACTGACACACTCCCCCAGCTGCTGAGAATGTTAGCTTGTGATAGCTAATGCCTCACCAATAATTAACCTCAGCTGAAGAGAGCCGCCTCTCACAAGGTCACAAGCCTTTAGCAGTGAACTGAAGCTGGCGGGGGTTGACTCACACGGAGCCTATGGTTACATTTTCTGGACATCTGTAAGCCAGTAAACAACATGTTATTAGCTTGAAATTGGCCATAGTGAAGGTGATTTACTCTATGGAAATCAGCAAACTACAAATCAGGGCTTTCTCATTCCTGGGAAGAGGCTTGCTAAAACAATTATTAGCACATTGTACCCGTTCTTTGAGTCAGCCTACACCTAATGAGCAATTTACACGGAGTTGTCCCAGCTCCAGAGCACCCCTTAAGGATTGGGTGAGGCCTTTG
The DNA here is from genome assembly GCF_004664715.2 of Peromyscus leucopus. Classification (NCBI taxonomy): domain Eukaryota; kingdom Metazoa; phylum Chordata; class Mammalia; order Rodentia; family Cricetidae; genus Peromyscus; species Peromyscus leucopus. The sequence continues at coordinate 95,377,461 of NC_051083.1, forward strand.
TTGCTAATTCTTCCCACCTAATTTTCTAGCTTTCTCTTCCTCATGAGTGTTATACTTGAAAATAATCACCAATAAACTTCATGCACTCAAAGTTACATCTAACACCAACTTCAAGCCACCCTATATCCTAAACTGGCTTCTATTTGTTGCCTTAGTTTGTATATGACAGCTTCTTCTATGAAACTGTGGACTTCTTTGGGTCAGAGACTGGGTCCTTTTTATCTTTGCACCTGGATACACACACACACACACACACACACACACACACACACACACACACTCACACACACACACTCACACGTGCACACATACCCACGCACACACAATTGTTTAGATGAACACTTGCATGCTAGCAAATTCCTGGGAGAAAAGAGTCTGCATTCATGTATTTTTTAAGGGTTCTATGAGGTATATGAGACATGGACATATTTGCATTACTAAGAAAGCAGAACAATAGGAAGATATACTCTTGGGTAAGTAGATACTCGCAAGCTTATATTTAATGCCAAGTGCCATTATCTTACCCCTCAATCTGATTCTCTTTTTTCATTGCCACATATAAATGACATTTTTTTAAAAAGGGAGTCCAAATTTCCAAAACTAGGAAGACTATTTAAGAGTATCTAACTCAACCTTTCCCTCTCATTTTTAGCTGAAAAAATGGAAACCTTGAGAGGGTTAATGATCTCAGGCCTCTATTTTTGCAAGGCAAGAACTTGCCATTGAACACAATTAAAGTGGAAAGCATAAACACTGAATTCAAACAACAGCATCTTAATTTAATAGATTGAGTGCTTCATGCACAGGGATTTATGGACGCATCTGTTCTACGAGATGGTTTTCACTAAATAGCTTTTATTATCTCAAAATTACATTCATTAAAATGGGATTTGACCTCTAAGTTGTTGTCAGAAAAGGATTAGTATACAGAAAACTTAAATCCTAGACAAGGTTTAGGTCAACAGGTGGTCACCAAGTAATATTAATTTGTAAGTTTCCATCTTGATTGTTAACAGTCAAGCCCTTCTATAGCCAAAACAAGGACCAGAAAACACCCCCTCCGGAGATCATATCTTACAAGAATGATAGGAGCACTTTCTCTGGTACATGTGCACTCCACTTGAGCTGCCTAGCAACCAAATCTTCAGACTGCGGCGCTGCCTGGGGTAAGCTATGTAGGACCTTCTCTCACTTTCCCTGTTTCTAGAAAGGACTATCATGAAAACCCAGGGATAGCCAGTCCCTGGCGTCCTCAACTCTTCTTTCTCTTCCTATAAGAAAGTCTCTACCCACTATTTCCTTGAGATAGATTGTTTGTATTCTTCAGAGGGCAAAACTTTCAGACACTGTTCTGCATGCCTATGATCCCAGGACGAGAGAGAAGTGGGCAGGATGCTCTTGATGAAGTGTTGCAGTGCATGGCCATCCTGAACTATACATAACAAGTTCAAGGTTAGCCTGAGATACACAGGAAGGCCTCGTCTAAAACAAAACAAAAGAAACCAAATATCCAGCAGTTCTCACTTTATCTCACAGACACACTGACTATAGAATCCTCTGTGGAGAAAACAGGGGTCTGGTTTTCACACCTTGTGAGATGGGATTGGTTCCATGAACTAGTCCTAAAGAAGCCTTTGCGACCATACTCACGTTCGTGAAACCTCAATGAACAGAAACCCCTATTCTTCTGCCCTCCACCTGCATTTGGGACTTCGGTGTGCTGTTTTCTTCCCCTGCCATTCATTTTAGCCTATTTCAGTTTAATGATTTGCTAAGACTGAAGGGAGAGCAGAGCACAGGAGGGGAGAGGCAGAGAGGACACAGAGCGGAGGAAGCTTAGAGGCTTCCTCTAGTGCTGGGTCTTCAATGATTTGACCATTGCTGAGAGTGGATCTGCTCATAAGGGCAAGCGGTCTTCTCACCGTTTATATTTATGCACACTTAAATTTATCGATAGGGAACTCTATACTAAAATCCCTAACAGGACTAACACCCTTCACCCCAGTACGGCCAACATCACTGTCATTAGTGTTGGAAACGGGGCTTAAACCTGGCACACTTGGAAGCACTTAAAATCATTTCATCATTTCATTCTTTCCTAGAATTAAGAAAGAATAACAGAAACCATATGTATGCAGAGAACACGGACTCCCTAGTGCATGTGTTTTATGAGCACATCTCAAGAAGAGAGGAAGTGATGAAGTCCTTTTACAGTGATGTTAATGGGTCAGCAGGGTGAGCATCACTTGGGGACTTACTAGAAATCCATATTCTGGACCACACCCCAGCTTCTCTGAATCAGAAACTTTGGAGAAGGAACTTAGCAAAGTGTTTGAAGAAGCCCTTAGGGAAGTCCTGATGCTCACTTAGATTTGAGAGCCACTACGTCAGATAATCCTGAAGACACATACCTCAGCTGTCCCATTCACTAGCTGTGAACACCAGGCAAGTTTCTTACCCTTCTGCCTCAGAGGTCTTACCCATAGAAATAGAAAAGAGTCATCAGCGTTAGTTTATAGGGGCATTGAAAGAATTGAATGAAGCAGTCCATGTAAAGTCCTTTAAAAATGCCTAGGATATAATAAATTCTCCATAAATACTAGGGGTTATCAGTTATTCCTTTATGTGCAAGGATGTAATCAATGTAAAGAAGCTGGTCAGGCCCTGGCTATAAAGACAGAAAACTGTATTTAGTTTGAGGAGAACAAGAGAAGGCCATTTTGACTGCCACAATAAAGCAATTCCCATTTGGAAAGATTTAAAGGAAACCCCAAATGGTGGACAACCAGGTAAACTCAAATTGAAAGGATTGCCAACTAAGAAGACAGGAGGGATTGAAATCATCATTTGAAAAGTCCTCTGCCAGCTCGAGGTAAGGCCTCCTGCTGGCCTTTGTAGGAATAAGAAAAGGAACCCTCCTGGGTAGATGCAATTCCTCAGGTGCTTTGCATGGCCAGTGAATGCTCCTTTGTGCCAAGGGACAAAAATCTCCAGCAGGGCTCATGTTTGGAGGAGCAGAGAGTGGATGGAATTTAGACCCCCATATCCACTCTGCTAGGTTCCCAGGCACAGGGCCCACACAGTATTCCTGACTGCAAACTGAGGTTTTTGTCTTTGATTAACACCTCCACTTGACTTTGTTAGAAATACAGATGTAAAGGTTATTGGCAATCGCTTCCAAGATTTAAAAGAAATGAGCTGATAACCTTGAAAAGGCTGAATCCCCCTACTCTGAGGCTTTATTGCCCCTATCATCTGGTGTTAACAATGCCTACACCTATCTACTTGCTCTTGTGAGCATCACAGATATTGTAAACTTCGAAGAAGAAAAAAAAAGACAAAAAACCCAACTCCTGCAAAGTACTAACAATGAGATGGTCAGTGTGTAAATACCTTGTAAACTGTAGAGCGCTGCTTACATGTAAGGTAGAACGAATAATGGTTTCTTTTGTTGTCTCTGTGACCCAACATCTAATAAAGCCTCTGCTCTTTCCCTTTCTAAAAGTCTGTAGCTATATTATTGTCACTCTACTGTTTAATTGACCATCGCCTCCATGCTGTGTAAACATGATTCAGACTTGTTTCTGAGAAAGACACTTCCTCTAACTCCAGTGAAGCACCAGTCATCTGGCCTAATTGGAAACATTCATTTACAAGAGACAGAAGTGGCATATGGACCAAAGCCTGCTCTTCTCTCCCCTCCATCCCTATTACCATCACCAGTCCCACCAGCCACAGCCACTGTCACACAGGAGCGCCATCACTGTTACTGTGAGCCAACCTTCCCACTACTACCAGATCTCTTCCCAGGAAGGGGTCCCTTCCCACTGTAGTCTGTGTCCCATGGAGTTACTTGATCATCCCATGGAGAACTCCCGTCTTGGGTCACAACACTTGGAGCTCTTGCTTTCTCAGCCTAACAAGACCTATTTTCTCTTCTGCCGCTGCCACATCTCACCTACCAGTCGGCACAGACTCAAATCCCAACACTAAACTGTACCAGTTGTGGGAGCCACATACTCCTCTGCCCACTCTACACAGAGAGACATGCAATCACACTCAGTCTACAGTCCAGCTTACAGCCCAATTTCTCTGCTTCCACACCCAATCACATCGTAACTCACATCAGTGAGGTCCCGGGACACCTCATCTGAGTTTGCTTATGTTTGTCAGAAACAGAGGAAAATAATCCAGGAGCACAGAAATTTATCTTTACCCCCGATATTGTGTCTTTCAGAGTCCTCCTCCTCCTCCTCCTCCGCCTCCTCCTCCTCCACCACCTGCTACTGTCAACCTTCTTACAATAGGGGCTTTCATTGCTCCTTAAACAGTCTCTGTTGAGGTCTCCTCATTCTCAAAATTCCCATGCCTTTAGTGGGCCGATTCATATCATCATCAAACAGACATTCAGACTAAACAAAGGTTAAGGCAAGGATGACTGGTCACTTCAAATGATGAACATTTATTTGCATTCTAATTACCATAAAGGCAGTGCCTCTGAAGTCTGCTTGTGCTTTAGAAGTACCTGGGAAGCTACTTAAAAGACCTTTGCTAGTGGGCCCACCACAGGCCAGTTCAATTCAAGTCTCTGGAGGTAGCTTCAGTCATTTTGAAAAGATGCCCAGGTAATTCTAGTGGTCAGCTAATGCAAGAACTCTTGAAAAAAAAAGAGGTAGGCTTCCAATGGTAAGACAATAAGATGCATGTTTGGTACCTCTCTACCTCAAAGGCACTGGTGGTGGTTAACACTCAATACTAATTCCTCTCAGGGGCCTGGATTTCTTTCACATTTCATGATCGGGACCAAAATATGAGTATAGTATTTAGAATGAGTGGGATACGACACACCCATGGAAGGTAAACTCCTAAGAGACATAGGACTTCATGAAGCTCTCTAACTTACTATAAAGTTCTGATATATGTTGTTTTGTTTCTAGCATGGCTCTTCTCTGGAAACAATTTTCTATTTTTAAAAATAAGTCTGTGCTCGGCAAGTACTACATTCTGTTATGAAGTAATCAGAGCCACACTGACCGCCTAACACCGAAGATTTTATAGACTGGAGTTTACAGACTGGAGGACTACTGTAGATCCTGGAACTAAATCTTCTGGCCTTCATCTGCCCGCAACGATCATAATTAAGGTCCAATAGTGGAGACACTTGAAATTTAAAATGGATTCTGGCTACAAGCCAGGCCTAAGATGAACCGTTCTCTAGCAAGTCCATTGTTGCGTTAAAGAAATGAATGGGGACCAGGACTAATCCTAGAAGCAATCAGTTTGACAAGTGGTTTCTGAGCTACAGGTCCCGAAGTGATGGAATGGCTGCAGTTTGACAATGGGCATTGTTCCCATATATCACTGCCACTTCCAGAGGAAGGTAAAGAGGAGATTTCTTTTACAAACCAAATAAAGTGGATGGAAAAGAAAATATCAAAAGCAAGTGTCAAAAATGTAAGAAAAAAAAGAAAAAAGATCTGATTCTAAAGAACAAGGAAGGCTCCCTCCCCAAATCAACTCAAATCCTGTTAGTAATTGCAGCTTCCGTGAGTCAAGTCCTCTGTGGTACATTTTGCCTATTTCCTCTGCAAGAATCATTTCTGAGCACAAAGCTTCCCTTGAAATGAGAGGCATATTAACACAAAACCTGCTTTGCAATGTTTCATCATCACCTAAGTGCCCTCCATACCAATGAGCTCCATGCTGCAGGCACAAGAATCCCACTTTAGGAGAAGAGAGGTTCTAAGTGAGATGTGATGACGCACGATACTGGGCACCTATGAAGGGACGACTCAGAAGAGAGTCAAAAGCAGATCTCCACTCCATGATTTAAAAAACAAAAAACAAACAAAAAAAAAAAAAAACAGACAAAAACGAAAGCACAAGAGTGCATTGTTGTGGTCCTCAGAACAAAGACAAGGTGTGGCTGCATCCTCTTGATGCCATTCTTCTACACCAGCTGCTGAGATCAGGTGCTGGTGCACAAGGGTATTTTGACCCTTCTCAAAATCCCTATTAAGTTCCTAAGATTGGCTCTGCTGAAGTCACATTCTTGGGGTTTGAGTATCTGTGAGGAAGGCATGCACATAAAGAACTAGGAAATATATGCGAGCCTAGAGTATGAAGGCAGAAAACCTTTTAGAGATTGTCATGTTTAAACCACATTTAAACCCCAGCCGGGGAGCAAGCACTCACTGCGAATTCTGTCTGCCTGTCGAATCTGCTGCAGAGCTTTCTGAATGCTTTGGCTGTCTTGTCCTGTGGTCAGGACGACCCCTACAGGTAGGCCGTGGCTCTGAAGAGCACTTGAGACTCGATTGGCTGTATGCACCCAAATGTCTTCATCCGAGGAAATAACCCCAGCATGAGCCCACTGGAAATACTTCATGACAGTTACAAGCACCCGGACAGGAGAAGGGAGTGTCCGAGAGAAGGTCGGGTGGCTATGTTTGTTATCTAATTCATGGTTCACACAAGCCCAAGAGAAAATCCCTTTGTCCCAGCTGTTTCCCAAGAGTGAGGCTGCCTCACAGTAGCCAGGGTTGGCAGGTCCAACAAATCCGGAGGCCATCTGCTGGTGGGAAATGAAACTGGAGAGGGCCTTTGGAGTCTGGCAGTCTTCATTAAGAATCACATATTCGAACGAGTAACTCCCGTCAAATGACACGTCCCGGCTGATTCGTTCAATTGCTAAAGCAGCAGCAACCTCAGGCAGGGCCTTTGAGAAGAATGGATCACATGTCCAGGGGCCTATGACCCCTATCTTGTAGGGGAGTGCTCGCACAGACTGTATGAGAGACAACAGGACCAGGAGGCACACGTATTGTAGGAACTTGGAGGACGCAAGGCCATGATGTCCTGACAGTCTACTGGAAATGGTAAACCAGGACAGAAGTTGAGAAAAAGACCAGGGTCCGAGGAACATAGCCTTGCTGCCTTCCAGCAAGCTAATGATGAGATACTGGAGGATTACTCTGCCCTCTGGAGATGGACAGTAGTGTTTCCGAGTGCCTGTCAACCAGAGAGAAAGGTTAGTTACGTGATTTCTGCAGCCTCTCAGGGAAAATCACTTCTGAAATACAGCCTCCAAGTTGAAATCTTTCTTTCTGCACCCCAACCAAAACTTTGCCTCATCCTGTCCTCCTCACCTCTGTAGACAGCATCTTCTCCATCCACTGTTCACTCGCATGTTTCAGTCAAAACCTGTAACTATGGAGGCTCCTTGTTTGCTAGCCTCCACATTCAGTCCACCACCAAGGCCAGTTGATTCAACTTTAATTATAACTGCCCACCTCACAATGTTCTCATGACTACATTAGGTAACATACGGGAAGTGCTTATAACATGGCCTTGATAATCATTAGAATTATATTTGGTGGTGGCGCATGCCTTTAATCCCAGCACTCGGGAGGCAGAGGCAGGCAGATCTCTAGTTCGAGGCTAGCCTGGACTACAGAGTGAGTTCCAGAACAGCCAGGGCTGTTACACAGAGAAATCCTGTGTTTGAAAAACAAAAACAAAAACATATTTAGTGTACTATTATAGTCATGATGGTTTAAAAAATGTCCATGTGCCCCCATACTGCCTTTCTAGAGATAGACAGGTGAAAACAGATAATAGCAACACCAAGGAAAAAGAGCTGTTTGAGGTAGCTCACACAGAAGAAAATGAACAATTGTCTCAACTCAGAGGTGGGGAGAAGAAAGGTGGGGAAAGGAGGAGCAGAGGTAGGGGGATTATAAGCACTCTATATTTCTGGCTGTCATAAAGATGCCTTTTTTGTTTGGTATCTCTGTACTTACAGCATTTTGTACTTTCAAGCACAAGAGAGGAGGCAGAGGAAGAGAGGGAAGAGAGAAGGGAACAGGAGAAGGGAGGAAGAAGAGGAGAGAAAAAGGTGATCTCTCTAGAATATGTGTTGAAAAGCTAAAGGGAGCCAGATAACTGTGAGTCACGGTAGAGAGTCCCATAAGGCTTTCACGGCTTTCCTCTTTGCTGACAATATGGAGAACGAATCAGAGTTTAAAATGTGTGTATGTAGCTGAGCATGGTGGCGCACGCCTTTAATCACAGCACTTGGGAGGCAAAGACAAGAGGTCTCTGTGAGTTCGAGCACAGCCTGGGCTATTACACAGAGCAATCCTATCTCAAAGAAACAAAGTCTACATTAGATTCCAGAATTTCAAAGCATTTCATCTACCTACCTGGATTTATAGAATCAATCAAGGCAAAGGCCGGATGACTAAGAGTTCTATATGTCATGATTTTTCAAACTTCTGACACTGTACATGGCATTGTCATCTACAAAGTTCATGCTCGAGAAATGTGCAATCCTGTTATCCACCCCCAACCACAAAATAATCTTATAACATTTTAATGCATTTAGGATTTGTTTTGGTTGGGCCAACTTCCCAGCTCTCCCTAGCTGCATGTCAGATGTGCCTGCTAGCTGTGGTGTGGACAGTGGGCTGGAAGGCTGGCAAGACCAAGAACAAGACAGTATGGAAGCACCCATATGAGCCATAAGAGACCAAGAGCAGAGGAGAAAAGATGTAATTATAGGAGAATTCAAATGAATTTCTCCCAGATGAAAACAATCAAGGAAAATCTCCGAGAATCCACAAGACTTAAAGGAAACAGGTCATAATGAAGACTTACAAGCCAGTAAGGAAAGAGAGAAGCTTATTGTGTGCATGATGAAGCTTGGAGGATACAGAGCGTTTGTCAGTACCACACTCTAAAATCAAGTAAGTGAAAGACAGCTAGGGGCCCAGGAGACTTAGACCCAGAGAGTAAGGATGCAAGTCTGAGGACCATAATGAGAAAAAATAAATAAATAAGAATGAATTAATGATTTCAAGTCAGCCAAGACGACAAATGCAAAAAGCTTCAGTCTCTGCATCTCTTACCCCCTCTCCTGTTCTTCTTTCTTCATGCTCTGATAAATGTCACATAGTTCTTCTGACGCATCATCTGACAAGCCTAGGATCTGGAAAATACCATGCCTTCTGTGTGGAATCCCTGCTTCTGTTTTCCCATGCTTCCCTTCCAGGCTCTTTTGATGAACTCTACCTTCAAGAACTAACTGAAGTGTTCCCCACTTTGTGCTGCTACCTTAGGCAAACCTCCCAGGTTGAGTTCAATGCACCCATATTCACAACTGTGAGGGAAGGCATTACTCTAGCCCATAGCTCTCTATATTTCTGGCTGTGATAAGGATACAGACCTGACTGATGGCTCTGTACTTACAGATGTCGCAGGGAATAAGCAAGGATGAGGGTAGCAGTGTGGAGAAGAGACCCCACTGGACCAGGAGTTCCTAAAGCCAAGTTCCCAGCAAAGAAAATCAGGTGAGTGTGTGTGAAAGAAAAAAAAACAACAACATTCAAGTTGACTCGAGGCCATGAATGCCCTCAAGAAATAGAATTATACTCACAACTGTGATCACAACATTTAGGAAATTAAGAAAAAAAAAAGACTGCATAGAGTTCAAGGATAGCCCAGTGTACAGACTGAGACCCTGTCTCAAAAGAAAAATTTTAAAAAGAACTATATATATATATATATATATATATATATATATATATATATATATATTAAAAAAACATTAGTTGATCAAGACAGATGATAATGAGGAAAACCATTAGTAAATACTTGCTTGAATCAAATGTCAAAATAATGGCTTGGCTCCCCCCCAATAATCCTGCCTCCAACTCCTAATTTTGTGAGAAACTCTAATTGGGGCACACCTGGTAGATTTTAAAGACCCACCCAACTAGGGTGGCCGACATTCACACTCAAGGGCAGGCTGTTTTAAATGACAGTGGAGGGCAACATGGGAAAGGAAGCCGTTCTGAAAGTAATATGCCGAAGACTGAGGGGTGTGAGGGTCAGAAAGAGACTCCCAACTGCTTTAGGGGTAGAGAAAGGAGCTTCTGGGATGGCTGAAGACTGAAGATCTCAGATCCATTACAAGACTCTGAAAGATAATACGGTCTAATCTCTCTTCCATAAAAGCCCACACCTGGTCTGTGTGCTCTGGTGGAAGCATGTGGGTCAGACACAACCTGAAGGATAAGGTGTGGGCTACAAGCTGACATCTAGTAAACAGTCACGGGCTTCTTTCCGGGCTTCTTCCCAGTCCCAGTGGGAGGGCTCCCCGTTTCAAGTATGTTTTGTGATGAAGATATTGAATTATAAACTCGTAGCTTAGAGGCCCTCACCCTTCCAACCACCACGGGTGGACAATGAAAGCAACTCCATGTGGCGAATGGATCCCTGTTTCCAGGAATAAGGTGAAGAAGCTGCTATCGCTCATATGTGGCTTGTGCGTTACGAAATTCACGATGAAGCATCATCCCTGATGTAATGGTGTTGTGCTAGAACTCTGGAGAGGTAAGCGGGCCTTTAGAGGGACTGACAGGCTTTGGAGGGACATGGTGTTCACAAGGGATGACTAAGTTCTTGGGAGAATGAGTGCATTCTTACAAAGTGAGTCCCTAGTGGTTCGTGCCATGTGATCTCTTAGATGTGTTCCTACCATTTAATGTCACCTGAAATGTTACAGTTCACCACGAGGCCCTCAACGGGTGCAGCTGCAGATCTTGAATTTCCTGTTTCCAAAGCTGTGAGCTTAATAAACATCTTTTTTATAAAGTACTAAGCCTCAGATATGTTGTCATAGCAACACAAAATGGACTATGAAGACAGACAATTGGTTCTTCTAACGCAAATATACCAGTTTTATGAGTTCTTTTCCATAACCTGTAGATTTAAATTAGAAATCAGCACCCAGAATAATAAAGGCTAAAATGTACTGAGTTCTTAGTATGCGAAAAGCACTAGGTTATACCCCTTGCATCTATTATCTTATTTTAATAAGAACTTAATTTACAGAATTCATTATAGCACTTAGAGGTACCTGCTGTCATAATTAATTATAGATGAGGAAAGAATACTGAGAAAGAACAACTTGCCTGGGGGTGCAGCATAGTAGACTGAGGATTTCCACAGCAGTTGATTAAACACTGTGATCAAAGGCTTATATATATCCCCTAATCTATAAATAACTGAGATCCCCTCATTATGCCTTCGATTCGACTCAAATTGAATTTTATTGACTCATTTGTGGTTTAAGACTTCCTTAGTCCTCCCCTCTCCATGAAAGAATAAATTAGACAAAGAGGTAGAGAAACAAAGGAAAATTAAAAATTCACAATCTAAATAAAAGAAGCCTGTAATTTGAGTTTGATCCTAGCCCTGCCACACCCTGACTTGAAGCAGACTGTTGCAAAAGTGGAGCTGGGCGGTCACTAGTTAGACGGCCTTATAGATAAAGCCTACCCTGGTGTTCAGGAATGGAAGTCTTAGAAGTACATCCCCCAGCGCTCAATTTCTTCATCTGGAAAATGGGGTTAAATATAATCTATAATCTTTTGAAGAGAACTGGTTAAATAAATTACAATGCTAAGCACACAAGTGTCTTTCCATAATGCTGGTTCTTCCTTGCTGCTAGCGAAGTGAATTGTATTGACAATCAGGAGGCCAGGTCTCTGGATCCAGCTCTGCTAGTGACTCACCACGCAATGGTCAACAAATTGCTCCCCTTTTGGCCCTAACCTGGACCTTGGGATCTTCAGTTACCTGTCTTCTCTGGCATACACGGATGCTGGCTTCCATGCTTCTTCCAGACAGCTATTCCAAACCACCCCACTATTAAAGTGCTTGCTAGACCGCTCAGCATCCCCCTGCAAAAAGCCTCCAGCTTCTAAGAGGCTTCGTCCTCAAGTTTCAGCCCCAACCCTTGTCCACTGACTTCCATCTAGCAGATCCAGTTTCTTACTTTTGATTCATAAGCCTTGAGGAAGGACCGAACATGTGAAGCCTGCTCTCTCTCCCCTTCAGTGCGATTTATACTATGCTGACAGCTTGGAGTCCTAAAGCCATCACTTACCATCATTGTTCCTACACACATTCAGACCCTGAGCACTTTGCACTTTGCCTGGAACATAGGAAATGCTCAATAAATACTTGTTGAGCAATTAGGAAGAGGAGAAACAGCAGCAATGAGATGTTTTTTACATTGCTGTGTTGTTGAAAAGGCCCTAGTTCAGACTTGGGTCAGTATCTGCCTTTCCAAACTATCTGTGAAGTAAAGTCTGCCCCTCAATTTTTTTCTCAGTTCTTGCTGGCCACTCCGTTAATAGAGAGCAAAAGAACTCTATAGAAAACTCTCTTGAAATAATCTGCATGGATATGTGAGGAATGAGAAGATACGGTGCCTTCTCTTTCTCCTCTCAAGCGAGGTGGTAAGGACACTTCATGCCAGATGATCAGTGTCTAGTTTGTCATACTTTCAAGCCCAAGTTGTACGTATGTGAAGAGCATCCATATTTTGAAGAGGAAAATTAGAGCTTGTAAATCAAAGACATCTGCTGTCCGTTTTAGTGTACACCTAGCATGCTAATGGTATAATCCAAGTCACTCTTCCCAAGCACAATGCCTGACCCATCTCAAATTCTAAAACATTGGCTTTTCTTGAAGTATTTTTCAAAGTTTATATGCACTTATAGCATGGGCCCTTCCGCTAGCCATGGGTCAGAAAGTGCCCCTTGCCCATCCCTCCCAGTTACTGATGCTCTTTTCCTTCATTAACGGCAAGGTTAATGCTCCGCCAAGCTGAAGATCTGTCCTCTCACTCTTTCTGGCATGTGTGTCCTGCATTAAGCACCACTACTAACTCTGCTGGGTCTCCCTGGAGAACCAGAATTGTCTATGTTGCTACAGTATTTCATCTTGATTCCCCAGCTCAAGACTTTACGGGAGGAAAGCTTATTCTTTAAAAAGAATCAATAGAGGAGTGAAAGGAGGAATGGAAAGGGGAGAAAGTGGAGATAAGAAGGGGAGGAAGGAGGAAGGAAGGAAGGAAGGATGCCTTCACCTGTTGGTTTTGATTTAAAGACAAATTATAACGCTCTTGTGTAAAAGGCCTTTGTCTATAGCCTTCAAAACAAGCCTGCGGGAAGGTCCCCTAGGGTTAATGGGAAGCATACACATAAGAAAAATGAAATCTCAAGTTATGAAATTTTGGAACTAGAACACGGCTGACCCACAGTTCTGGGGTCGTTGCCTAGGTAACTCAGGTATGAAGACCTGCACAGGAGTCAAGCTTCCTCACACAGTGCTTAGCACACAGGGATGCACCATCTCCTTTCCGGTACTTTTCCCAATCTGCTGGACATACACGGAGAACGACTGTGACACACAGAGCTGAGGAAAATGGCTCCTCACCCTAGCTTGTCAAGCTGGGGACTTCTCTGGATGATTGATCTTTGCAGTTACAGCCTGAATCAAGTTAACAGCTTGGCTAAGACAACATCACGAAGAAATAAAAAAGAATCATGAGAGAAAGTAAATAAAAGCTTGGAGGAGTTTTTAAATCCAGATCTTGATTTAAATGCCTCGCTCTCTCTTCCTCTCTCTCCCTCTCCCTCTCTCTGTGTATCTCTCTCCCTCTCCCTCTCCTCTCGTCCTCTCCCTCCCTCTCTTTCCTTCTTTTATACCACATATCACAGTAAAAGTAATGTATCTCAGACAGCGTCTGAGCTCACAAGTGGGCTGTTTTTCTTCCCCCGTCACTGTCTCTCCTATAAACAAGAGTTATCAACTCCTTACCATGTAATTCACCATTCAAATATCTTCAGTGGACAGCCTGCACATGCAGATGCACAGCTACTCCAATGCATCCATTTCTGCACATCTTCTGGGCTCTCAGAATCCTGCCAAGGACTCTGGTCTGTTGACAAATTCCATTGAAAGAGTAAATAACTGTGAGGCATAGTAAACCTTTGGAAAAGCACCCGAGCATCCCCACACCAAGACCTGGATTAGGATTTAGAGTGACACTTCTAATCCTTTAAAGTGATCGCACCTGTAAGAGCTGACCTAAATGCATTGACCCAGAGGCTAATAATTAGAATCCTCTAGATGTATGTGTCCTCCACAGGCTACTGCCTTCTTCTACCGTTCTAGGCAGACTCACATGGCCTTGGATTTTGCCTTTTGTTCCTTCTAATACCTCCAAAGCTCCACTTCCTCCAGGACAGCTAGCTCGAAATGCCAGGACACGCATCAGCTGTGTTTCTGGTCCAAGATATGAATGATAATCCAGAGTGGCTCCCTGAAAAATTCAAAGTACAGGAAATTTCTCTCCCTCTTGCACCTCCCTTAGGGGCCTGCACTTCCTTTCCTTCCAAAGGGGGTTGCTAACTTCCCTGTACTCCAGTCCTCCTTCTTCGTCCTCTAGAGTTCAGATCTGCGCACCATTTATTCAGGGCTCTACTCCGGAATCCGGAGTTGAAGAGTTGAGATATTAATGAATAAAACTGACTTCTATTAAGTAATGGTTACTACATGAAAAACCATTTTTTACAACAGCTTACTTTTGGTATAATTCACCTATCATATCTACTCTCATGAAATGTATGATTTAGAATGTTTTAGTATATTCACAAAATGGTACAATTATTACCAGTCTCTCACTCCAGAACAATTTTCATTTTCCCCACAAGGAAATTCTATGCCCGGTTAAAAATCACTCTTGATTCCCCTTTCCTCCTCCTTTCCTCCTATGCCTAGTTAACCACTGATCTGCTTTCACTTTCTGTGGCCTGCCTTTCCCGGTGGACAGCTCATTTAACTAGAATCATGCAGTATGTGGTTTTTTGCATCTACCTTATTTCACTTACCATTATAGTTCCATGATTCATGCTTGTTCTATCATTCATGAATACTTTACTCCTTTTTACTTAAGTAAAGGTATTCTCTGGGCATTTGTGTGTATGTATGTGTATATGTGGGCATGTGTGTATATATGCAGAGACAAGAAGTTCACTGTCTTCCTCAATCACTACCCACTTTTTTTTGTGGGGGTGGGGATACAGCATTTCTCATTGAACCAGAATTTGGTTCGAGTGGTAGCTGGCAAGCCTTGGGGATTCTCTGTCTTTGTCTCACTAGCACTGGGATTACAGGAGCACGCCACTATGCTCATATGTATGTTCTGGGAAATAAACTCAGGTGTCCATGCCTGCACCGCAAGCAGTTTACAGACGAAGCCATCTCTGGAGCTGCAATTGCAGAGAAAAAATTTAGGCAGGCTAGGAGGTGGTGGCACACACCTTTAGTCCAAGCATTCAGGAGGCAGAGGCAGGCAGATCTCTGTGAGTTCAAGGCCAGCCTGGTCTACAGAGATTCAGGACAGGCACCAAAACTACACAGAGAAACCCAGTCTTGAAAAATAACAACAAAAGCCATGAAGTGGAAATATTATTTCCTTTTCTCTTGGGTACATACATAGAGAAGTTACTGGGCAAACATATTCCTGTTAAGCACCTGCAGAGGGCGCCCATTCTTTCCTTCTCCCTTTACATAAATTCAGGGGATTGAACTTGGGCCTCTAGGCTTGTAAGTTCCTTTACCTACCGAACCATCTGGCTGCCCTGTGTCCTTCCTTTGCAATTACAGTTACAAAGAAAAGAAAATACAGTCCTTTACATTTACTGTGTTTCCTGCTAAACACTACAGGACTTCAAAGACGTATATCATGGAAAAGTGGCAAAGGCTTACATGGCATTAGAGAACAATCCTCATATCCCTTCATGATGGAGATGCAGGCTGGAGCATGGACTATAAAAATAGATCCCCAGTGGCAAGTCCCTACTTAGTCATCCAGAATGAGGCCTTGGGACATGTTCTTTCTTCAAGTCTGGAAATCTTGTATGAACCTGGGGAACATGTTTGGAAAAATAAGTATAAAAGAAAAGGAAAGCTGCTAGACAAGATGTTAGACAAATTTCTACACCCTCCTATTTCCAATGAGGGCTCTTAGTGGCAATTTCCAACCCTTAGAAAAGGTTTCATATGGCTTTATGCCACTGAAATTTCTTTTTTAGAATTATTTTTTGAACAATATTTGCTATCTTTATGTGTATGAGTATTTTGTCTGTGCACCACATGATAGAGGCCAGAAGAGGGCGTCAAATTACAGATGGTTGTGAGCTGCCACGTAGGTACGAGGAATTGAGCCTGGGTCCTCTGGAAGAGCAGCCAGTGCTCCTAACTGCCGAGCCCCATCATTGAAATTTCTTTAGCCCATTCTGTAGTAATAGCCAAGGTCTCTCTCCATTTATCATGCTTATCATGCTTGACAGGAGGTATCAACAGGATGTGTCATTTAAAAGGACAGTCTGGGGTCAGGAGCAATATCATAATTACCAATTACTGTACACGTCCTCACAAGTGGCACTGCAAATGTATTATTTTGCACAACAACCCTAAGACACAGGGACAATTCCTAACCTCATTTTACATGTGGAGAAACTGATTAAGACCATATAGGTTATGTTGCTTGACTAAGGTTACACAGGAATTCAGGGAGTGTGGTTTAAGAACTTAACACTTAATAATTTTGCTATATTGCTTCAGACTGCACAGAAACAGTAAGAAGGTAATTTCTATGCACATATTTTTGTGCACATATATGTATTTATCTATGACATTACAAATGGGCTTGGTTTTCTGCAGTTTTAACTGGACAGATGGAACTTGGCTCCAGCTGTCATAGTCAGTCCAGAAAGCATGGCCAGCGTAGAGCTCAGTGCTGCCCTCTGGTGGTCAGCTTCAAAACTGAAATTATACTAAAGCTGTAATGACAGCACATAGCCACAAGATGTCACTATTATATCATCATGACTATAAAAATTCCTCTAATGTGAATTTTTAATATTAACAAAAGGGTTCACATGCTGGTTATGAAAACATTTTGTGAGACAAAGCAGTGAAAAATCATTAAAATATTTTGTTTATATTGAATATCGGATATGTGAGACAATTTGCTACAATGCAGGCTGGCCCAAATTTGTGGCAATCTTCCTGCCTCTGCCTCGCAAGTGCTGTGATCAGAGGCGTCAGGCACCGCACTGAATTTATATTTTATTTTATTTCATTTCATTTCATTTCACAAGACAAGATCTCATGTACCTTTCGCTGGCCGGGAACTGTGTACACCAGGCGGGCCTTGAATTCACAGACCTGCCTAATTCTCCTTCCCAATTGCTGGGATTAAAGGCATGCACCGTTATACCCAGTGCAGTTATTTTTTTTTTAAATATAACATTACAACATACATGTTCTCATTAAGACCACTGGACCTACCTTCAAACCATTACAACGGGACCTACCTTCAAACAACAGCTCCATCTTTCCTAACTTTATGAACTGAGATTAAATGTGTAAATTCCTTAAATCGTGAGTTTGCTTGTGGGGATTAAAGATGGTAAGTCTAGTACACAGCAAGAGCTCAAATCATGGGTTTCTTATCAAGGCCTTGTAAGTCTATGGTAGGCCCTCTGCACTTTCGCTTTGGGAGGCTGTGACCCATATCTTCTCCCACATACACTGACGTGAAATGCTAAACAGAGAGTGAAGAAGAACTTAGAGGCTTGGGGAGATGGCTCAGCACCGGCTGAGCACTGGCTGCTCTTGCAGAGAGCCAGGGTTCGGTTCCCAGCACATGGCCGCTCGTAACCATCTGTAACTCCTTGCTGGGGCCTCAGCATCTGCCTCTGTCCTCAGAAAGCAGGCATGCGTGCAGTGCCCAGGCATCTACGCGGGCAAACACTCACGTGCATGAACCGAAAACAAATCTTTTATTTACAAAAAGAAGAGCTTGAAGAGTTTTAAAGCTTTGACTTTACAATGTATTGTTTGTCCTTTTTTCGGTGAAACTTACATGGTTGTTCTCTGAGACTCATTCTCAGTATAGCCCAGATTGGCCTCAAACTTGTTATGTCACTAAGTATGAAACGGAATTTCTTTTCATTTTATTTTAAAATTTGTTTTTGAGTGTGCATGTGTGTGTGTGTGTGAGAGAGAGAGAGAGAGAGAGAAAAAACAACTTGTGAGAGTCAGTTCTCTGCTTACACCATGCAAGACCTAGGTAGCAAACTCAAGTCATGAGACTTTGAACTAAAGTTCAAAGCACTGAACCATCTCATTGGCCCTAACACTGAACTTGTGATCCTCCTGCCTCCACCTCCCATGTATTGAGGGTAATTCTTATAAACTTACCATTCAACCAGCCATTTTGACAAACTACTGAATTTTTCTGAGTTTAAAATGTAAGCATTCATAAAAATCAATGCACTGTATGTTTTGACATTTACTTAACATTTACATTTATTGACTTGGATTTCAGAGTTATCTTTTTTTTTTTTTTTTTTTTTTTTTTGGTTTTTGAGACAGGGTTTCTCTGCGTAGCTTTGCGCCTTTCCTGGAGCTCACTTGGTAGCCCAGGCTGGCCTCGAACTCACAGAGATCCGCCTGGCTCTGCCTCCCAAGTGCTGGGATTAAAGGCGTGCGCCACCACCGCCCAGCATTTCAGAGTTATCTTGATGTGTTGAGCCAGTAACTCCAAAAACTTTAGTCAAGTTTCAAACTCCTTTGCAGATTCTTGAGAACTTTACAGACCTAAGGCATTGTGCCTATGATGTTTGAAAACCAAAGCTTCTGGTTAATATCATTATCATGCCCCTTATACATTATTTTTATGGCCACAGAATATTTGTATATATTCCAAAGTGGGATCATCTATTTCCTATTATTATAGTTTTAGGTTTTGTTTCCAATTTTCCCATTATAAATGATGCTGCAATGTGCAATCTTTAAATATAAACCCACTTATAATACATTAGATGATTACTTTAGGACAGATTCTCAGAAGTGATATTTACCACATCAGTGAATATGAAGATCAGTTATAGTTCATAGCATATGTAATTATTTTACAAAACACTAGGACCAATTTGTGCTCTCATCAATAGCAAATAAAATAAAAGTGTCCATTCTATGGCTTCTCAATAGCTTCATGGACCTTCCAAAATGACATTTTGTTTTAGTATGTATTTTTATAATATGTGATTTAATTTTAAAAAAATCTGTGTCTATGATTTTGTAAACCAAACCCACATCCTGTCTGGTGAATTATCTGTCTTTTTCTGTATCTAAGGTCCAAGAGTAAGCAGACAATGCCCCCAAATTAGTATTTTCCCGAAATTATGTAAGACTGTACAGCAAGGGGCCTGTGAAATGGCTCAGTAGGTAAAGGCGCTTGCTGCTAAGACTGGGGACCTGAGTTCAATCCCTGGGACCCACAGGTTGTCCTCTGACCTGTGTGTGGTGGCACACGTATGACCACATACACACACAGAGATAGATGCATGTGTACACATGCACACAGTAAGTGAAAACCAAACAGGACCAAGAAGCCAGTTTCCAGAAAGGAGGGGAGCTCATCCAGACAAGCCCAACTATAAGCATGTTGGTTTTTTCCCTGTATGGAATTTGTCAGCCTGTGGTCCAAACAGATGCTAAAAGGGGCTTAAAAGAGGCACAAAAGTCAGAATAGCTTTAGGTAATGTCTGAAAACTCAAGAGAAGAAAAATTGGAGTTTGAGGTGGCCCGAGCCCTGCTAAGATGTGAGTAGCCTTGAGTCTGGGGAGACATAGAAAGATGGAATTGGCGCTAAGCACAGGCCTGGCCATCTGTTAACCTGCCAGCCATGTAGCAAAGAACGAAAGACCAGAAATAAAGAAGAGTGGCTAAAAAGTAGTGTGGAGCTAGCGAATGCTTCACAAAGCTACCGAGGAACTTCTGGAAGCACACTGACTCTGGGAAACAGCCATCCCCGCATCTCAGGTTGTGTCCCCCTTGATCTTAGGAAGGCACAGGGTAGGGCTGGAGGGATAGCTCAGCCGTTAAAGGCTAGGCTCACAACCAAAAATATAAGGAATGCACAGGGTAGATATAAATGGAGTCTAGCAAATATTGTGACCTAGTCTCCACTCCCATCCCAGAGGCTGTATTGACTCGAATCACTTGTATTTCTGTCACTTGGCAGAAACCAGTGTGGGTCATCTTTGGAAGGACACAAGGCGTCTGTATACTTTTTCAAGCACAAGGGCACAAAGTCAGTATTAAAAAACCTGAATATCAAGAAACAGCACCAAGAAGAAGGAAAAGCACAGGCAATATAGACAGACTCAAGATGACCCGGTTATTGTAGCGAAATGGCATGGGCTATAAACATAAGAACATAAAAGACAACACACTGGACTTCACCAGAAAACATAACTGTAAGAGAAAATCAAATGGAAATCCAAAACTGAATAACACAGAAAGTGAATTTTTTTAATATTTTTATTTTATAATTAACTTAATTTCACCTATCAGCCACGGATTCCCCCATCCTCCCTCCTCCCCCCCCCCAATCCATCCCCCATTTCGCACCTCCTCCAGGCAAGGTCTCCCTGGGAGTCAGCCCAGCCTGGTAGATTCAGTTGAGGCAGGTCCAGTCCCCTCCTCCCTACACCAAGGCTGAGCAAAGTGTCCCAGCATAGGCCCTAGGTTCCAAAAAGCCAGCTCATGCACTAAGGACAGGTCCCGGTCCCACTGCCTGGGGGCCTCCCAAACACCATTGCCAGTAGTCTACAGTCAGAAAGTGAAACTATAAATTCAATAGAATTATGTTTTGTCCAACATAAAGCCCAAAATTTACCAATATGTTGTAGGATATGACAAGTGCCAGCTATTGTCCCTTTTGGAAAACTGTCCTCCCTCCATTTCTTAGAATATTTAGGGACTGCCTGTCTTCATGCCCTGTCACCCTCCTATTCGAGTGTCGGCATGATGACCTACCCAAATGAAGTGAGCTGTCCTCGGAGTTTTGACCTTGAACTGAAAATACACAATGAACTAGTTCACAGTGCCAGTGGTGCCTTGGCAAAGTAGTCCATTGTTTTCCTCGATGTAGATCCCAGTAGATACTGTGGTTTCTATGTTTTCTGAGACCAAATTGTTCCTTGTTTTTCCTGACAAAAGTCGACCCACCCTCTTCCAAATTGGTTCCTTGACTAGTAACTATATTAGTTTGTATAAGTAATAAACCAACTCCCACACCTCTGTGGCTTAAATATGTAACTCTGTCAATTTCCTAAAGGAAATGAGCTGGAAGACTGTGCTCCACAGCTACCTGGTTCCACTTTTGCTATGCCCTACTGTAGACCTTAAGAACTGTCTTAGTTAGGGGTTCTAGTGTGGTGAAGAGACACCATGACCATGGTAGCTCTTATAAAGGAAAGCACTTAATTGGGGCTGGCTTACAGTTCAGAGGTTTAGTCCGTTATTATCATGGCGGGAAGCATGGCAGCACGCAGGCAGACATGGTGCTGGAGAGGTAGGTGAGAGCTCTACATCTGGATCTGCAGGCAGCAGGAAAAGATAGTGAGACACTGGGCTTAACTTGAGTTTCTGAGATCTCAAAGCCCACGACTAGTGACATACTTCCTCCAACAAGGCATCACCTCCTAATAGGGCCATTTTCATTCAAACCACAACAAGAATCATCTACATTTAACTGGCAGGATCAAGTGTGTGGGAGGTGTTCTATGGAATGTGGAATAGTGGAAATATGGAAAGTGAATAGAAAGCATTTCTATTCACATTACATTGCCCAGAACTCAGGAATGTGGCAACGCAACACTTTGCAATAAGGTGAGCCAAGAAATGTAATCTGCATAGGTTTCTGGAAAGAGAAGAACTTTGATGCATTAGTTTCCTCCGTTACATGGGAGATAAATTCCAAGCCATCTACTCATGATGCATAGTACTGAAACCTGCATAATGTATTTTCATATACATAAATACCTATATCAAATTTAATTAATAAATTAGGCACAATAAGAGATTATCCATGACTAAGAATATAACATATAAATATAAAATATACCAATGGTATCAACATACTGAGATAAAACTGCCAGGTCCATTATCTTTGTACTTTGGGAACATTACTAAATAGAACACAGGTTCCTTGAACACAAACAATGGCACACTGTATGTAGCAATCAAGCTGATAACAAAGATTGCTACTAAATTCATAATTAGAAGATAGAATGTACAGGCTGTATACACTTGACAAATAAATTATTCATGTACCAGACAAGACAACACAGGATGGCGTAAGATTTCACCACACTTCTCAGAACTGTGGACAACTTAAAACTTGAGGATTATTTTGCAAATTGTCTACATAATGATTTGGAGCACAGTTGACCATGAAAAACTAAAATGTTATAAAGTTAAACTGTGGCTACAGGGAGATTATTGCAGTGATGAACCTCTTTACTCTATACTGTAGTCAAGGTCATCTGTCACTTGCTAACAAAGAACTACAGTCAAGACAGTGAAGGGGGTGTTTTTTTTTAATTTATTAATGTATTTATTATGTATACAGTGTTCTGCCTGCAGGCCAGAAGGGGGTGCCTGATCTCATTACAGATGGCTGTGAGCCACCATGTGGTTGCTGGGAATTGAACTCAGGACCTCTAGGAAGAGCAGCCAGTGCTCTTAACTGCTGAGCCATCTCTCCAGCCTGGGAGGGTGTTTTTTAAAACAGAGTCTTGTTATATAGCCCTGGATGACCTGGAACCTGCTACATAGACCAGGCTGGCCTTCAACTCATAGAGAGAACTCACCTGCCTCAGCCTCCCTAGGGATGAGACTAAAGTCATGCGCAGGAGATAGGATCTTAACAGACGGAGCCTGTGAAGGGGAAAGACAGAAGGGAAGTTAGTGTAAACAAAGAGAAAAAGCAGCGCTGTCTGGTTTGTCTGGAGCACTTGAATGCATATTAGAAGCAGTATGAAGCAAGGCTGCAGGAGATTGGGTCCTGAATACAAGACTAAAATCTATAGACGGGCAATCAACAAATGACAGCCAGCCTCTTAATTAAAACAACAAAAACTAGGTATTTTTTTTAGCTATTCTTTGAGAATTTCATAGATGTGTATAATGTATTTTGATCATATCCACCTTACATCCCTCTCAATTCCTCCTAGACACCTCCCTCCATGTCTCCGTCCCAGCTTTCTTTTTGACCTCAAGTCCCCTTAGTTCTGCCCACATGTGTGTGAGTGTAAGCCAGTCAGTGGAGCTTGTTGTCCACTGATTTCTGAGTAAAAGTCTGGTGGAGCACATTCATGCCTAGTTAATTGGATATTGCCTATAGATGCTATCCACATATGATGGCAGGATTCAGTAGGGACCACACGGAATATACAGCCCATGAAGCCTAAGAAGATTTGCTGTCTGGACTCTGACAGAACAATGTTTCAACACCCTTGTGAGCTATTGGGAACCACTGGGGGATGTTGAGCAGGCGAATGCTAAGCAAGCTAGCACTACCACGTAGATACACATTGATATGTGTGCAACAGTTTTTTGCCTTGAGCTAAGGGGGTGTGTGCATTTGTTACTTTTCTGTTGCTGTGATAAAATAACAAGACCTTTTTAATCCCACTGACCATTACTGCAATAGTAATTGGACAGGACTAATCACATTAAACCTCTTAGACAAGGTGATTTTTATTTTCAAATTTGTTCTGAGGGAGGGGCTCTATAACTTGAAAATTTTCAATTCTTTTGTTTAATACTTGTGGTGGTTGCATTGAGAATAACTCCCATAGGCTCATAGATTTGAATGTTTCAGCACCAAGGAGTGGTACTATTTGAAAGGATTAGGAGGTATGGCCCTGTTAGAGTAAGTGTGGCCTTGTTGGAGGAAGTGTGTCACTGGGGGGTGGATTTCGAGGTCTCAGATGCTCAAGCCAGGCCCAAAGGCTCTCTCTCTTCCTGCTGCTGGGGATCCAGATGTAGAATTCTCAGCTACCATGTCTGCCTGTGTGTGGCCACGCTTCTTGACATGATGAAAATGGACTAAATCTCAGAAACTGTAAGCCAACTCCAATTAAATGCTTTCTTTTATAGGACTTGCCGTGGTCATGTTGTCTCTTCATAGCAATAGAACATTGACTAAAAGAACACTGGATCAAATCATCCTGTTACAGTGCTATTTAACATGTGCATTGTCTCGTGATATATAAAATTTGGTTTTTAAATGAAAATTTATTTAAAAAAGAAATAAAATGGTGGGAAATAAACAGACCCATATCAATACACCAAGAAATGAGGTAGATGAAGAATAAAGGAAGAGCAATGAGAAACTTCAAAATATCTTGTTGCCTGTAGAGCTAAATACAAATAAATCTGCAGTCACTGTACATACAATAAACTAGCATCTCCATTGAAAAATCAAAGGCAAAGGCAGTGAGGTGGCTCGGCAGATTGAGGTACTCACAACAAAGCCTGGCAACCTGAGTTCGAACCCCAGGACCCACATGGTAGAAAGAGAGAACAGACTCTTGTGAGTTATCCTCTAGCCTCTACATGAGCACTGTAGCATATTTACACCCACCCACCCCCAAGAATAATAAATATTTTAAAATTTAAAGTCAAAGACAGGACAGTAAAGACTTCTAGTTCTAATCATAAAGGATTAAATTTTTATCTCATTTACTCCCAGACTATGTAAGAAAAAAGGAGGAAAGTCCCAAATAGCCAACATCAGAAATGAAAGAAGGAACATTTCAATTGATTCCACACAATGAAGGCGATACCAAGAAACTATTATGAACTAGCTGAAAGCTCTATGTGCCACTCGGGCCACTTGAAGCCAGTGGTTCCAGCAGGGCTATCAGCGATATGTCCTGGGGGATATTGAGCTACTGACCAAATTGCTGAAGAATATGCAGAGCACTGTGAAGCTGACACAGTGTTGAAGAGGCCCCTAACTACTGGATCTCACATTCAAGTCCTAACTGGGCTCCGGAAGACCCCTGAGCTAAAGCATCCCTGGCTGGTCCTTAACAAAGCAGACTTTCTGGACCTCACAGGGCAGCAGATTCTCCAGCATTCACAGGGGAAGGGCTTAAAAAGTGTCATTTTTGCCATCTGTAAAGGATGAAAACATCAAGCAAATGTCCTGAGAGTCACAGAACTGAACAATTGCTGCTACTTCTACCACTAAGCAGAGAACCTGGAGTATCATGATGGTCAGTAGCTGTCCCTTGTATGGGCATCAGTGACTCTTCCCCATCTTGTCCCTGAGGCGGCAGCACCTCAGGACAGGAAGAGCTGCCAGAACGCGCAGTCAGCCAGAATCTGCTGGACACTTGTGCAGTGATGAATCCTCCATCAAAACTGTGCAGACAGGTGTGAAGCTGGTCCCATGCAGAAACATACTGGACTATCTGGTTTGCAAAGAGACCATGGGTGACTACCACCACCTCTAAACCTTCTAGTAGTGCAGGCTATTCAGGTAATCCAGAACTGGAGCTTAGGTAGTACCTAGGATATGCTAGAGCCCCACCCCCAAAGAGGAAGGCTGAGAAGTTAGAGAAGACACAGGAGGTCAAGGTTCTCCCAGGCATGCATTGTGTCAATGTCATATAGTCCAATTACATGCATGGCAGTCCTTGACTTCCTCCCAAGCATCACAGTGGGCTGTTGGACTCAGTGAGGCTGAACTGTAACGTTCTGCAGGCCCTTCCGGCTACCATCATAGACAACTGGACCAGCCGGGGGTTACATGGCCTCCTCTGCCCTCGGTGGCTGGGATACTTGAATTTGGCACTACTACCACCAAAAACGCCACTCTTATCTCTAAGACTCAGGACCCTGCTCTGGGTAGCACTATGCTCTCCTGATACCAGCTCCTGTCGCCCTGCTCTCAGGAGGCCATCCCTAGTTATAGTGACTGGGCCTTGGCTTTCTGAGAAGTCTTGTCTGTATGGCCTATTTAGATTTCCTCTCATCCTTAAGGAGAAAGTAATGCTATCTCGGAGGAATCAAAACTATAATCTCTATTTTTTTTAATTTGCATTTAAGAATGTTTCTCTCCCTCTCTACCTCCCATTACCTTCCCCCTTCTCCTGCCTACACCCTGTCCCTGTATTCTGAGAGTCTCACTAGCCTCAAGCACTATAACCCTCTTGTCAGAGGCACCTGAGTCCTGTGATCATTTGTGGGTGCCACCACTCCCAGCTAAAGGGCCCACCTCTTCCTCACCTTTTTTTTGTGTACCCATAATACATTGGGCTCATGTGTTAAAAAAAAATCTCCCTCACCAATAGGCTAGGCACAGGCAAGTTACAGACTGGGGTCCTATGTCAGATTCTCCACTGTCTCATAATCCTACAGTAAATAAGGAAGAACACTGCTTCCAGCAACGGAGTT
Source organism: Peromyscus leucopus (assembly GCF_004664715.2). Taxonomy (NCBI): domain Eukaryota; kingdom Metazoa; phylum Chordata; class Mammalia; order Rodentia; family Cricetidae; genus Peromyscus; species Peromyscus leucopus. Next base: position 95,403,651 of record NC_051083.1, read on the forward strand.
TGTTTCACAGGGAATTGTTGCTATTGCCTGTGTTAATATTGTTACTATTACTTGGGCTTGAAGGAGAAAGATGGAAGAGTGAAGCTCCAGCACTGGCTTGTCCCTCAGGCCCCAAGGCCAAAGCATCACCTGAAAGGTGAGCACCTTCTCCCAGTAAGACAGAGAAACCTAGAAGATGATCATGGAGTGCATCCCAGAACTGTTGACACCCACATACCAGCAGGCACCCAAAGGATGCTGCTATCAGAAGCTTAGATTCTAGAAGGAAGGGGAAGGAGCTCATCAAGAAAGAAAGGAGGTGCTTCTGGACTGGATGGGGCTCAAGCTGGTCTGTTGATCGAACCTCTTCAGTCTGATAAGGATACACTGGGATGTGAGTATAAACCCTGTCTTAGGGTTTTGTTGCTGTGATGAGACACCACGACCCTGGCAACAGTTACAAAGGAAAACATTTAATTGGGGCTGGCTTACAGTTCAGAGGCTTGGTCCATTGTCAGCATGACAGGAAGCACGGTGGCAGGCAGGCAGACATGATTCCAGAGAGGTATCTGAGAGTTCTACATCTGGATCCAAAGGCAGAAGGAAGAGAGAGTAACAATAAGCCTGGTTTGAGCATCTGAAACCTCAGAATCCACCTCCAGTGACAGACCTCCTCCAACAAAGTCACGCCTACTTCAACAAGGCCACACTTCTTAATAGTGCCACTCCCTATGGGTCCATGGGGACCATTTTCTTTCAGTCCACCACATACCCTTTCCTTCTTGTAACTGACTGCCATCATTAGGGTGAGATTTGCACTGGTGCCTCCTGTTGGCTGCTGGGTAAGATTAACTTGCCCTAAGATGTGCCCTCAGCACTCTCCGCTTTCTGCTGGTGGAGGAGGTATTCAAAGATACGTGGCTGTGCCAAATGCAAAACACATTGGAGAGGTCAGATCAATATGTGAAATCAACATTAAAAAGTAATGTTCCTACCATATCCAAGAATTGTGTAAAAGAAGAAGAATATGAACACATTATAGAACACAACCTAGATGCCTGTCAACCAAAGAATGGATGAAGAAAATGTGGTACATATACACAATAGAGTACTACTTAGCAGAGAAAAACAATTAAAAAAAGAAAACAACATAACATCTATAATTACTACAAAATATTTGTGAATGAAAAAGAGGTGAATGATGTCTATAGCAAGCAGGTAGGCTAACAGCAGATCTTCACCTCTCCTTCCATCCCTCCAAATCTAATCACCTAGTGTCTTAGTTTAGGTTTCTATTGCTGCCATAAAATACCATGACAAAAAGGCAAGTTGAGGAAGAAAGGGTTTATTAGGCTTACACTTCAGCATTGCTAAGCATCACTGAAGGAAGTCAGAACAGGAACTCAAACATGGTAGAATCCAGGAGGCAGGAGCTGATACAGAGACCATGGAGGGGTGCTGCTTACTGGCATGCTTCCCATGGCTTGCTCAGCCTGCTTTCTTATAGAACCCAGACCAGCAGCCCAGGGATGGCACCACCCACAATGGGCTGGGTCCTCCCCTAATTGATCACTAATTGAGAAAATGCCTTACAGCTGGCCTGGATCTCACGGAGACATTTCCCAACTGAGGCTACTTTCTCTGATGACTCTAGCTTGTGTCAAGTTGACACACAAAAGCAGCCAGGAAACCTAGTTTCATCCCCGCATCTACAGCAGACCACCTGCTGTGGCCTCCCTGTCCTCTCTGCCCTCACCTCCTGGGAATCTAGCAGATCTTAATCCTCCAACCTCCCTCCCCACTCATCCTGTTGTCCCAGTCCCCAACTAAGCAGACATTCTCTAGGAACCTGTTGTACCCCAGAGACCACCAAGGAGCCAGTTTCCGATGCAAGCCCATAAGGGTCCTTTTATTCAGGTTCAACCTGGGCCGCTGCATGGCAGATGGAAGGAAATGTGATGATAGCCATGAGTCCAAGTGTAGAGGGTTTTTATAGGGAAAAACCACAAGCCAGGAATTGGCTACTTGGGATTAGGTAGAAGGGGCAAGGTGATTTTTTGAAACTATTGGTCTAGACTTTTGGCGGGAACAACAACCCACTGAACAGGATTATCTGGACTGTTCAGCAGGATTATCTGGATATCTATCTCCAAGGCCATAAACCACAGACAGGATCCTGTTAAGCTTTCCTTTCCTGTATAAACAGCAGATAGGACGTCTGCAGGAGGATACTGCTCTGTATCTGTTTGAGTTATCATTGCATATTCCTGAGCCTGTAAATTAAGTCTAGGCTTTCACATTCCCCGCTTCACAAGTACCAATGACAGGACTCAATCATGAGTCCTACCTGTCCAGAGGTTCAAGGGTATTGGGACCTAAGAACCATTAGCTAATAGATTTTCTAGGACAGTGACATCTGTATCTATTGCCATTTTTTTTTTTTTTTTTTTCGAGACAGGGTTTCTCTGTGTAGCTTTGCGCCTTTCCTGGGACTCACTTGGTAGCCCAGGCTGGCCTCGAACTCACAGAGATCCGCCTGCCTCTGCCTCCCGAGTGCTGGGATTAAAGGCGTGCGCCACCACCGCCCGGCTTCTATTGCCATTTTTTTAAGGTCCTGTAGTTCTGACCTTTGAGTATAACCAGATTAACATCTTATATAGTACCTCTTTGGTTCTGCATAAAGAAGGTCAAGTGTCTTATCTTATTGCAGAACCATCTCAGTTAATAAATTTATCTATTGGCAACTCTGAACCTATTTTCCTGGTATGTCAATGGGCATTATAGTTGGCCATCTTGCCTTTATGCCAGGGAGTTTCCTTTTGACCCAGCATTTCAGCCTTTTCTGAACAAGAAACATGGAATGATGTATTCTCTTCTGGAACTACTTCAAGCTGGCATTAGGGCGCTATAGTCAGGGCCCCAAAAATGCTGAAAGACTGGTCAAAGACTGGGCAATGGTGCATCTGACAGAAGCATGTGGCTGTCTGACCTCGTAGAGACAGGAAACGATCACATCGGCTGGGCTGGTCCACGTCAGCTTAGAGCAAGTCTGGAGCTCACAGTCGTCTGGAGCAGTGTAGTCAGCCAACTGAAGCTTGGAGGTGTCTGCTAGCCAAGTAGAGACCTGTTAAGACAAACTTAAACTAGGAACAGAAGTTAAAATCTGTGAATTTATTTGGAACCCTTAGGCCCATACCTTTAGTAACTGGGAAAAGCAGGAGTCTCAAGACCAGGAGAGAGGAAAAATACCATCTTTAGGAATAAGCTGTACTTATCTGACCTTTGTGAAGTGGATCTAGGTTTTATGACTCTTTTAATCCTCTGAGGCCTACATGAACTATCTTACAAAATGACATAAAAGTTTTAGATACATTAGTATTACCAATCTATACTGAAATCCATGTTGTAGACAAAGCAGGTAATGGGTATCTGTAAAACAGCAGAAGTGGACTCATACCTTTGAGTCCCAACAAGAACTACAGATTTGGGTTAAAAGCTTGTGTGTTTTCCTTCTGTCTAGAGAACAAGGTATAAATTGGACAGATTTTTGGCCTGATGAGAAGCACTTCCAGGTTTATATTTAGATATATTTAGATGACATCTAAAATAAAACTAAAATGTTGAGCTTGTGACTGAACAGTAAGTAATCATTGCTCTACTAGTTTATCAGAACTCTATTAAATGTTAAGCTCTAAACTGTTATATCATAGAACAGGAGAGCAATCTGAAACTTTTTTTTATCTTAAATCATTTTCAGAGATCCTCAAAGCTTAGAAGCTTTCCTATCCTCAGACCTTTCTTAGACTCATATCTGAACCTTTATGACTTATTTAAACTTTTATATCTTAGAACATTTTTTTAAGTGAGCTAACAAGCTGGCTATAGCCTTGCAGAAGGATCTGGTTGTCTGATGCTGCCACCCTGACAAAGTTGGAGCTAGCCTAGCCATCAGTACTATCAGAGATCTGAGAAGGATAAGCTATATCTGAGTGCAGACCAAGCAGCTTCCAATCCTATAAGTTACAGGGACCAATCCCTACCCAGGTCTCCATAGTGTTGGAGCAACCATTCAGAATATCATCAATCTTCTTCCGCCATCAGGCCCATAAGGCAGAGTATTTTTCCTGTGGAATAGGGACACAGAAGACTGACCTTGATTTGTCCAGGCAAAAGGGTGCAATCAATTCCAGTGTCCTGCTGCTTGTCCACAGTCTGGGCTGGGTCCTGGTGGCAGGCATTGCATTAGGGCATCTTGCTCTGTGGTCGGTGTTGTCATAATCCAGGCAGAGACGTTGTGGTGCCTCGTATGTAATCTTCTTTGGAGACCTTGGGTCACTGCTAGGATCTGGAAGTCTGTCTGATATAATAAGCTTTTAGATCAACATTTAAATGCCATATTCTGAAGATCTCTGAAGTATGAGGGCTGTCCAGGTATATCTGAATAGACAAACTTTGTTTCTAGTTACTTGTTTTAAGCTCAACCCTGAAAACATATGCAAGGGACTGAGTAACTTATTCCTGTAATATTACATCAATACTTACCCTGACTACAATTAAAAGAACTTGATTATTTATGACTATTTATGTTCTCTAACATTCTACAATAAGTAGCCTTAAAAACAATGATTCTAAATTGAAGCTCATCTAGTATCAAATATGGGTTCAGTAAAGAAACCAAAACAAAATATTGATATAAAACATACATATATATATATGTATATGTATGTATGTATGTATATATATGTATGTATATATATATATGTATGTATATGCATCAGTTTATCCAAATAGCTTAACAAACTTAGCAAATACAAGGAGGCTAGACAACATTCTTAAGCCTGAATGTACCTTGGACAAGGAGAAACATTCTCCAAGTCATTGGTTCTCAACTATCTCAATGCTATTTCATAACTGCAGTTTTGCCATTGTTGAATCTCAATGCAAACATCTGACATACAGTAAGTCCTAGGCCACCCCTGTAAAAGATTTTTTTTAACTCCCAAAGGGTGAAGACTCATGGAGTCAGAAGCTATTTCAAGCCCTTTGTCAGACTGCTTAGGTCACTGTCTTGCTGCATCACAAGAAATAAACATCCCAGTTTCTGGTTAGCATTTGGAGCTTATGGCTGTGACCCTAATTTTTAGCCTTTTATTCTAAGTCCAAACATTAACAATATAGAGCATTTCATAAGCTAAAAATGTCCCATAGCCTTATAAACTTTTATATTTTAAAACTGTTCTTAAAAAGATTAAGATCTCTCAAATGTCTTCTGTAATATCAACAATAAAATATCTTTGTTTACTTTAAGGTGGAGAAAACATGGCATCACCACAATCTGTATAAAGTAAAACCAAGCTCCAGAGTGCAAACAATCTCAAAGTTCAATATCTGGGGTTCATTCATAATCCTTTTGATTATTTTACTTAGAGGCTTGGATGATTTCTTTGACCCTACCCTTGGCAGTGCATACATAGCCTGCTTGCTCCATTTCATTGTGGCTGGTGCTCCCAGTAATCATCGCCTGGCACTGCATTTTTCAAAACTGCTAAGGTCCACCATTGCAACTAGACTCTTTTTGGAACTCTAGCCCTGCCATACATTTGCAAACCTCAGCTGTTTCCTATGATTCCTTTATGTCTTTAAAACTATTATCATTTTACATGGGTAAATCTTAAATTACAAAGTTTAGCTGCCAGAGCAAGGTATGTTCCTATGTATAAAAGCATTGAGGTACAGCTTTAATATTAATCAAATACCTTATTTATTAAACATATGTTGCCATCTATTTAAATTCTCTAGAGGCTTGCTGTTGAACACTTGGTAAAGACCTAAGTACTTAGGTATTAACCTGAGTAGATCTTTATAACCTTAGTAGAAGATGGCTGCCAGCCACATGGCTGTCCATGAGGTCACCAGCCAAGATGGAGGGAGCCATGTAGTTGCTGTTTAAAGCATGTTTTTCTAAACAATAATTACTTAAACAATAATTACTTGCACACATACACACAGTTGGATCCAAGTTTCATACACATACGTACAGTTAAAGCTTGTTTACATTTACACATGTAGTTAAATCTAAGTCACATACCTGTCCACATACACACATACATAAGCAGTTTGCAGAATCACTGGCTATTTTTAAAATGAAAACCAACCAGAATTAATTTTTAAATTCAGTATTTGCAGGTATAAGAAACCATAACAAACATAGTTCATATCACATCCCCTCTGACTTTCTATAACATGTACCCTCAGTCCATTCCTTTGATCTCTCAGACATTTACTCAGACAAATTCCGCTTTTCCTTTTCTTTTAAAACAAAAACTCTTACCAAAGTCTTTCTTGTGATTTCCCTCAGTAATCTAGAATATATTGTAAAGTTACAATATTTTAAACAAGAACAGAATTACATGCATATACCATAACAAGAATAACTCTCAATTTGCATCAGCACTGTACCACAGACAAGAAAATGTTGGTTAGCCTTATAACATAGCCGCAGTAGCTTAGCAACCATAGGCAGTGACATTCCATTCTTGGAGCCAGACCTAGATCAGGTTTTAGCCCCAGGGCAGGTCTTGGGAGCCCCACCCAACAGCATGGAAGAGGAAGAGGACCAGAAGGCGCGCCCCATGGGCCTTAAAAGATTGCTGTTAACCTCAGATTTTCAAGAACACGAGAATGGCACACTGAAGGTGACTCCATGTCCTGGGTGGGCCCACAGACTGGTAGGCCACTGCTTAGCTGTGACCCTGGAGGGGCAGTTAGTTCTCCACCAGCCCCGACCCAGTTCAGTCACACTCTGAGCTCCTCCAGGTCCCTGCTGGCTCCTGCCAGCTCTGCCCCGGAGCCCTCTGCACCCACAGGGGCCCAGCCAGAACCTGTCGGCCATGTCTGGAACCCACAGTGCTCACGGCCTGCCCTAGTGCCCAGCCATGCCTAGTTCCCACGCAGCCTCTGGGCTGACCTGGCCGCCACCCGCACCGTGCCCTAAAGTCTCCCCTCCACAGATCCCTGAGCGAGCTGGTGCCCAGAACCTGCCGCGTCTGGGCCCTGTGGTGCTCACTGCCGCCCAGTCCACTCAGCAGCGGCCCAGGTCGCTGCAGTAGCCCCTGGGCTGTGCAGCTGCTGCCCGCCAAAGGGAGCTCAGTCCCTTCCGCTGGCCATCCGGCCCACGAGTCACAAAGCACACACAAGCTCAGGCATAAAACAGCACAAACCACGCTTACATGTGGCCACATTTCTCATATACTTACACATTCATATAGGTAGGACATTCCAACAGAACGGCAAACAAAACGTTTTACAACATGAGACAACAAAACAGCTCTCCTAGCGCCTGGAGACAAAAAGACGCCAGCCTCATGCTGGCCCGTGGGAGCAACCAGTGGGAGCAACCCATGTCATGTATACTAGAGATGTGGGGTTCTCCGCCCCCACTAAACCCATTAACAGGGTCTGAAATTCTTTCAGCCCCTTGTGATCTCGGTCTGTGGTGCGTCCACCCATTTACCGTTCCTGATCACAATCACGGACCTAGGCATGCCACAGAGACAAAACTGAACACAGACAGACACTTAGAGACATGCTTACCGGCCAGTGAGGAACCCTCCGGTTCGGAGTTCCATGGGGTCATGGGGGTTCCCGGCCATGCACCATATGTTGTACCCGTTTCGCAAAACCCCCAGAGACCACCAAGGAGCCAGTTTCCGATGCAAGCCCATAAGGGTCCTTTTATTCAGGTTCAACCTGGGCCGCGCTGCACGGCAGATGGAAGGAAATGTGGCAAAGGCCACGAGTCCAGGTGTAGAGGGTCCAGGTGTAGAGGGTTTTCGTAGGGAAAAAACACAAGCCGGGAATTGGCTACTTGGGATTGGCTAGAAGGGGCAAGGTGATTTTTGAAACTATTGGTCTAGACTTTTGGCGGGGAACCACAACCCGCTGAACAGGATTATCTGGACTGCTCAGCAGGATTATCTGGATATCTCCAAGGGCCATAAACCACAGGCAGGATCCTGTTAAGCTTTCCTTTCCTGTATAAACAGCAGATAGGACGTCTGCAGGAGGACACTGCTCGGTATCTGTTCGAGTTATCATTGCATATTCCTGAGCCTGTGAAGTTAATTCTAGGCCTTCACAAACCCACCATCCAAGACTGACAGAGAAGCAAGAAGGCAGACCAACTGAGCAGGTAAGTGAGCTTTGGATCTTCACTCTCCTCTCCTCCATGCCCAATCCCTCAGTCTCAACCCCAGCTCTGGAGCAAACTACCTGTAGCGGCCTCTCTTTACTCTCTGCCCCTATTGCCAGAGGACTAAACGGATCTTGGTGAAACACCCAGATTTCCTCCCTCCTGTGGCCTTGCAACCCTACCCCATCTAGTCCATCCCCATTCCTAAGTGTTAGCTCCCAACCCCAGCAATGTGTTTTACCGGGAACCTCCAGCGGCCACACCTATCAGGATCCCAGAATTCCTTAGCAGGCAACACACAGTCACCATACCCTCATAAGAACCAGGGAGGGGGGCTGGAGAGATGGCTCAGTGCTTAAGAGTTCTGACTGCTCTTTCAGAGGATCTGGGTTCGATTCCTAGCACCCACGTGGCAGCTCACAACTATGTGTAACTCCAGTTCCAGGGGACCTGAGACCCTTAAGCAGATATACAAGCAGGCAAAATACTAATGCAGATAAAATAAAAACGGGGGGCAGGGGAGCCCTTTTAGGGGCTGGAGAGATGGCTCAGCTGTTAAGAGCACTGGCTGTTTTTCCAGAGCTCCTGAGTTCAATTCCCAGCAATCGCATGGCGACTCACGATTTGTAATGAGATCTGGCGCCCTCTTCTGGCAGGCAGAACACTGTACACATAATAAATCTTTTTTTTTTTTTAAGGCAAAAAAAAAAAAAGAGCTAGAGAGGGCAACAGAAACCAAGGAACAAGTCACCCACACAATAAAGACAAGAGCAGGTATCAGCACCTAGAACAGTAGTTCTCAACCTTTCTAATGCTGCAACCTTCTGAAATTCCGTAAACGTATGGAAATTAAAGAGTGTGCTCTTAAAGAAGTCACCAGGGAAATTAGAAACGTTTTGGAAGCTTCTGGGTTTTTTTTTTTTTTTGTTGTTGTTGTTGCTGTTGTTTGTTTGTTTGTTTGTTTGTTTGTTTTTTTCACCTTAGAAAATTCTGTTTCTTTTTTTTTTTTTTCTTTTTTTTTATTTTATTTTACAATACTATTCAGTTCTACCTAACAGCCACAGCTGACCTTGTGATCAGGGACACAGGTGAGCCAACCCTGTGAGCGTGAGGGCATGAGAGCCCTGCCCACCCCTCATCTGCCAGGTGGTGGCATGGGTGAAGGGAAAAAAGGCTTTCTCCCCTTTGCTCCTGGCTACCAGTGGCCGTTGAGAGAGCTGGCCCTGGGGTCCTGAGAGTGAGAGAACTAATCCTGGCCCAGACCAGCTGTAGCACACCCTGCATTCAAGTGGGCAGCACACTAGACCTGACCCTGTTGTCAGGGGTGCAGGTGAGCCAGCCTTGAGGGTAATGAGAGCAGGAAAACTGACCCATCCCTTGTATTCTCTGCACCTTGCCTGGGCAAAACAGCAGAGCTGGCCCTCATGATATGAGTGTGGGGGACCCAGATCTGAGGGCCTGAGAGCAGGAAAACTGGCCCCATTCCTTGCTGTAGGCTACAGTGGGTGAGCTAGCTGACGATCCAGGTAGTGGCAATGAGGGAGAGCTGGCGGGCTGACCAACCCAGCAATACCCAGGCCCAGAACCAGGGCTATAAGTTAGCCCACTGAACATCCACCTCATCTATGGTCTGCACGAGCAGGTGAAGGGGCTGGGCCTGCAGATCCAAAGCTGCAGGATCTCCATGACACAGGACAACAGGATATCCAAGAGGAATCCCAGTGAGAGCCCAGTATTGGTGGTATAGCAGAAACCAGAGGCCTCGAGCCAGACCAATGACTTGTGGCAATGAACACTTGCAAGTAAAGATGAATGGACTGAAGGGTAAACTGTGCGACTCAACGGGCCACACAACAAAATTCTTTTTTTCTGTTTGTTTTTATTTCTATTTTTATTTTATTTTTTCTTTGTTTTGTTTGGGTTTTTTTATAATTTGATTTTGATTTGGGGGAGGTTGCAAGGGTAGAGGGCAGGATCGAGGAGATGGGGAGGTAAGTGGGTTCAGAATACACAATGTGAAATCCACAAAGAATCAAAAAAAGGGAAAAAAAGAAGAAACATCTGAAATCAGTAACTTTTCACCTCAAGGAATTAGGGGAAAAAAGAGCAAAAGAACCCAAAGTCACTAAGCAGAAAGGAATACTGAAGATTACCACACATGTCAATAGGGAATAAACGTGAGAGCATTAATCAGATCCAAAGTGAATTTTGTTCCAGGACAGCCAGGGTAACACAGAGAAACCCTGTCTCAGGAAGGTAAAAACCAAAACAAAAAAAAAAGTTTATTTTGTGAAAAGATTAACAAATAGGTAAATGTTGCCAAAGTTAACAAGGAAAACAGAGAAAAAGTGAATCACTAAAATAAGAAATTAAAGTGAAGACACGTCTTACAGATATAAAAATGAAAAATAAGGCTGACAGGATGGCTCAGCTGATAAAAGCACTTGCCACCAAGCCTGAGGACCTGAGTTCAATCTGAGACCCACATAAAGCTAAAGGAAAAAGTGGGACCCACATGGTAGGAGAAAATTTATTCCTGCATGTTGTCCTCTGACCTCCACACATGCTCTGTGGCACAAGTATGCACATGTGTACACACAGGCATGCATGCACGCACACACGCGCACACACACACACACACACACACACACACACACACACACTCCATACCACAAATAAATAAAATTTAATAAAAAGAAGCATATAAAGAATACTATGGCCGGGGGGTGGTGGCGCACGCCTTTAATCCCAGCACTCGGGAGGCAGAGCCAGGCGGATCTCTGTGAGTTCGAGGCCAGCCTGGGCTACAATGAAAAAAAAAAAAAAAAAAAAAAAAAAAAAGAAAGTGAGTTCCAGGAAAAGGCACAAAGCTACACAGAGAAAACCCTGTCTCGAAAAAAAAAAAAAAAAAGAAAAAAAAAAAAAAAAAAAAAAAAAAGAGAAGAAAGAAAGAAAAAAAAGAGACAAATGGATAAATTAGATGTGTATCTCTACAAAAATACTGTTCAGTCACCAAGAAGATCGTTGGTTACCCACCCTCCAACTCCCCTCAACTGTAGAGACTTTAATTCTGTGTGTTAAAATTCGAGTCCTCGTAGAAGCCAGGAAACTAGAGAGGCACTGAAACAGGGTTGGCTTAAGAGGACTGGCATGGGGGGGGGAGTAGAAAATAGAGAGAGGGAACACTGGGGATTGAAAGGTTTAATCAGGGAGGGCTGGGGATGGGAGAAAACAAGGGGGCACCAAGAGGGTTAATCAAAGCAAAACGGAATGAAAAGGCCATATGGAAACTTACTAACTTGTTGCCAAGTTAAAAATATAATTTATTAAAGCCAGGCAGTGGTGGTGCAGGCTTTTATTCCCAGCACTGGAGAGGCAGAGGCAGGCAGATCTCTGTGAGTTTAAGGCCAACCTGGTCTACAAAGAGAGTTCCAGGACATCCAGGGCTACACAGAGAAACCTTGTCTTGAAAAACCACAAATAATAAACTAATTAATTAATAAAATTATTTAAAAAAGAGAAAGTGAGAAATATGTACCCACCATTGCTGGAAAAAGCTGTTCCCAGAATCTATAGATTACTAAACAAAAATTCAAATGCAGGGGTGTGAAACATCTCCATGAGTTGACAGGGAAGCCCCAGAGGCCCATAAAACAACTCAGGCTTTGGCCATTTCTCTTGGTTGCCCACCAAAACGAAGTGATTACATATCTAAAAGATCTACAAATTATTAAAATATTTATGTGAACACAACAAAGTGCTAGATAAAATTAAACAGACAAAATCATTTGCATGTGTATATAATTATCAGCAAACAACTAGAAATACTTTTAAAAGATTGACCAGATTTGTTACTACGAGCCTATAATCTCAGCACTTGGGAGGTTGAGGCAAAGGATTTCTGTGAGTTCAGGGCACCTTTAGCTTTGGAATGAGTTCCAGGTCAGACCAGATTATACGGAGACACTATCTAAAGAAGATATTTTTGAGAAAACATGACCATTTACAGTATCATAAAAATCTGAGCTACTCTGGAAGAAATCTAATAAAAGTTGTTTACTATCTCTCATAGGAAGCATTACTGAGAGAAACCAGAGACCAAAATAAGTAAAAAAGATGTCATGTCATTGTTTTGGAAAATCAATATTATTATAATTTTAATTTCTTTAAGTTGATCTAATATTCAATGCAATCAAACCCCAATTCATAACATAATTTATTGGGAAATCAGAAAAATATTTGAAACTTTATAACAAGTTGCAAAAGACCCAGAACAGGCAAGAAACATTGAAAAACCAAAGAAAAGGTTTTATTTTCACTCTCAGTTTTTAAGAGATATTCTGAATATCTAACGATTAAGACAGTAATTCAGATACAAAAAAAAAAAAACAGTGGAACTGAGTGACATTTGTAAAACAAAGACCTGCACCTGGCGGTGGTAGTGCCTTTAATCCCAGAATCCAGGAGGCAGAGCCAGGCAGATCTCTATGAGTTTGAGGCCAACCTGGTCTACAGAGTGTGTTCCAGGAAAGGCTCCAAAGCTACAGAGAGAAATCCTGTCTTGAAAACAAACAAACAAACAAACAAACAAACAAACAGAACCCTGACTTATGATAAAGACTACACTGCTGTTTACCAGGGGAAAGGATAGTCTTTGCAATAAAAGCTTACCTGATCCATGCTTCAAATAACACTATGTTCTTATTAAAGAACACAAACTGCTAAAGTATAGGAGAATATATTAAAGACCTTATTAAAGAACACAAACTGCTAAAATATAGCAGAATATATTAAAGACCTTATTAAAGAACACAAACTGCTAAAATATAGCAGAATATATTAAAGACCTCCAAGTTAGTCAACTTTCTAAACTGGGACACAATCATTCAAAGGGAAAGTAACAAATTATAAGCTCATCAAAATTAAAACTTTCTGCTTATCAAAACACACCAGAGAGAGAAGAAAATGGAAAGCCATGAATCTAAAGAGGATATTCATAGTACATACATGGTTTTGGTGTTCAATATATGAAAATTGCATAATGTAATTTCTGGAACACTAAATCCACTAAAATCTAAGTATATAAATAAGAAAGGGAGAATTACAATATCTTTTTAAAATATGACTATAATATAGAAAAAATCTATAAATCAAGTTTTAGAAACACAGACTACCAATTTTTTGATGATTTTGTTTTTTGTTTGTTTGTTTGCTTGCTTTTTAGTTTTTCAAGATAGGGTCTCACTGTTTAGCCCTGGAGGTCCTGGAACTCACTCTGTTGACCAGGCTGGCCTCCAACTCACAGAGATTAACCTGCCTTTGCCTCCTGAGTGCAAGGATTAAAGTATGAGCCACCACTACCCAGATAGAATGCTGATTTTTAATTGAGTAAAATATGCAAATAGCCTTTTCTCTATAAAGAGCAAATAAATAGACAATTAAGTATAAGGAGCTCAACTCATTACCTACCAAGAAACATAAATCAAAATGGTTGTGACCAACACACATCCTCCAGAAGAGTTCAAAATAAAATACCAACCACAGAAAAAAAAATGTTGAGTAAGCAGAATTTTTAAAGATTCTTGAGTAGGGCAGTAGTGGTGCCTCAGAAGGCAGAAGCTGTGGTGATATTGTGTTCCCCAATATATTGTGAACACTAATAAATTTATCTGGGGTCAGAGAACAGAACAGCCACTAGATATAGAGGCCAGAAAATGGTGGCACACACACCTTTAATCCTAGCATTCCAAAGGTAGAGATCCACTGGATCTCCTGAGTGTTAAAGCCACACTGGAAACAGCCAGGCATGGTGACACATGCCTTTAATCCCAGGAAGTGATGGCAGGAAGCAGAAAGGTATATAAGGCGTGAAAACCAGTAAGGAGAACCTGGTTAAGATTTTAGGCTTTTGAGCAGCAGTTCAGCTAAGATCCATTTGGACGAGGACTCAGAGGCTTCTATACTGAGGAAACAGGATCAGCTGAGGAACTGGCAAGGTGAGGTGGCTGTGGCTTGTTCTACTTCTCTGATCTTCCAGCATTCACCCCAATACCTGGCTTCAGGTTTGTTTTTATTAATAAGACCTTTTAAGATTCATGCTACAAGAAGCTGGTGGATCTCTGTGAGTTCAAGGCTAGCCTGGTCTACAGGGCAAGTTCCAGGATAGTCAGAGCTACACAAAGAAATCCCATTCCAAAAAACAAAACAGATAAATAAAAAAAGACTATTGGTTAATGTATCAATTTGAATTATATCTGCCAGAATCTCATAGAGCTAATCATATTTGGACAGTATAATCTAGCAATTCCAACTCTATACAGAAAGCAGAAAAGTTCTCTTCACATGGTTATCCACAGCATCTTTATGTAAAACATCTCCAAATGGAAAACAATGCAAAGGTCAGTTGCTAAGAGAGGGAACAGATATACTGTGATACATTTATATAAACAAATAATACAAATTAATATAAAACAACAAGGATGAATCTCACAATAATTTCCAGTGGGGGGGGGATCAAGTGTTCTTCAAGACCTGTTGAATACCAAAGTGAGAGTGGGTTAATAATAAAGCCTACTGTATTTCAAAATTGTAAATGACAGATTGATGTTAAATGTTTTCTTGACAGAAATAATAATTATGTCAAAGATAGATGTATTTGATATAGTTATTCTGTGATATATAAAAACAATTAGTATTTTAACCGCTAAGTCATCACTGCAGCACCTATTAGTCAATTAAAATTTTTAAATTACATTTTAAAAAATCAAACATTAAAAAATATATATTAATTAATGTCATTTCTATGAAGAGCAATAACAGTCAAGTCCTATCTAAAACGAAATAAGTGATTATAGGTACCTTTAGGAAGTATGTACTGGGAGAGGACAAGAAGGAGCATTCTGGGGCAATGCAATTATATTATACACTTGAAATTATGCAAATTACTGTAATTATGATGGCTATTCTTTTTTTTTAATTTTTTTTCATAGGGGAGAGCGCGAACGCAGTCCCCCACTACCATAAATTATGCAGTCGAGTTTCCCGCATTTGGGGAAATCGCAGGGGTCAACACACCCCAAGTGCAATGGGTGAGCCTCGCCCTGGGAAAACCACCTGCTTGATGATGGCTATTCTTGACCATCAACTTGACTACATCTGGAATTAATTAAAACCCAAATGGAGGGGCCCAGTTGTGAGGGATTTTTGCTTAATTTGTAATGGAAAGATTCAATTCTAATCCAGATCTTTCAGGTGGGAAGACCCACCTCTAATCTGGACCACATCTTTTATCGGAAGCCTATATAAGTATGTAGAAGAAGGAAGCTTTTGCTCTTTGCCTGCTTGCTCTCACCTCACTAGCAAGTCCATTTCTTCACTAGTATAAAACCCACTTCTTTGGGATTCCAGTGTATACTGAAGACCAACTGAGACATCCAGCCTCATAGATTGAACAATTACTGGATTCTTGGACCTTCTGTATATAAACAGCCATTGTTGGATTAGCTGGACCACAATCTGTAAGTCATTCTAATAAATCCCCTTTATATATCTAGGTAGGTAGGTAGATTCATAGATTCATTCTATAAATTCTGTTACTCTGTAGAACACTGACTAATATAGTAACTAAATCCATCTTTGAGGGTTGGACTGAGATAGGGTCTCACTATGTAGCCCAGACAGGTTTGGAACTCACTATGTAGCCCAGGGTGGTATCAAGCTAATAATGACCTTCCCACCTCAGCCACTCAAGTACTGGGACTACAGGTATATGCTACCACAACACCCAGCTGCCACTATGGGTTTTTTGTTTGTTTGTTTATTTTTAGGAATATTTCCTGGCATACACCTATGACACAACTATGTGCATTTTTTTCATTTTTTTAAATTAAAACATAATTACATCATTTCCCCCTTTCCCTTTCCTTCCTCCAATCCCTGCCATGTACCTCCCAATCCCTTGCTCTCTTTCAAATCCATGGCCTCTGGCCTCTTTTTCTTTACTTGTTGTTAAATATATGCAATTTTGAAAAGGCAGTGTATATGAGAAGGCTTTTGGGAATCTGGTGCCTGTGGTGTGCAGCCTTGGTGCAGTGGGGAGGGGCTTGGACCTGCCTAGGCTCAGTGTGCTGGGCTCTGCTGATTCCTCATGGGAGACCTTGATTTAGGGGATGTGAGGATGTGGGGTGGCTTGAGAGGGAGGGCTGGGGAGTGGGAGGAGGGAAGAGGTGAGATCTGTGGGTGGTATGTAGAGTGAGTAGAAAATTTCTTAATAAAGAAAAAATGAAAGAAAAGAAAAGGCAATGTATCAATACTAGAATTCAGAAACATTGAAAATAAAACAATGGAATAAAGTTATACCAGACAAATACTAAAAATATTAATTAGGGACATAACTCAGTGGTAGAGCGCTTATGTAGCACAGGTGAAATGCTGGGTTCAATTCTTATTACCATAAAATACTTTGTTACTGAAAACATTAATATATTTATGTTATCAGAAAATATAATTAAAGGTAACAGAAAAACTGAACCATGACATTAGGTCCATAACTACATATTCTTTCTGTTTGGGAAGGCAGGAAGAGGAATCATGTATTGTCTTCATAATTTTTTTGTTTTGACTGGAGTTTGTGGAAGGGTGAAGTTTGGGACTTGGTAGGAAGGAAAGAATACAAAAGAAATGGATACTTAGTATGAAGAAGACTTCACTGGTAGAGCAAAGCAAGACAAGGAATTTTTCAAATTTTAGTTTGTCATCTAGTTAATTAAATGCTCATCTCTGTCAGAATCTTCCATGGCAATATCTTAGCAATCATAATCATATTTTTCTAAGAAATTTGCAGACTGGATGAACCAGAGTCTCAACAAGATTTCCTGATATCAGAGAATTCAACCAATACAAAAGCCTTATTACATGTTTTTATTCTGGAAATAATTAATCGAAGGCAAAGTTTCCAGCAGGGAGTTGAAAGAATTGTTCTCCCTTGAAGATAAGACTTGTGAATGCCCCATAGAGGAGGCAATTGAAATGTAATGAGGTGAAAATGGATTATGCTCTCACTTCTGTGTCACAGGAAAAAATAATTCCCTTTACAGGAAATTAATTCACACCTTCACTTCTTTCAGAATGGATTCAGAATGGGGATGTAGGGAGATTTACAAAGGGAAGAAATTTTATTTGGTCACTCGGGTTCAACCACATACTCTATAAGATTTTAATTGAGTGTCACTGGTTAGGGTGTTAAATATGTGAAAATTATAACATATTCTTCACAGGAATATCAAATCTAAAAAAATGAGTATACAAATAAGAAATGGGTGATTACTAGAGAATATTTTAAATATAAATTTCATTGTGTCTATTTAAAGTAGACACTATACTACTCATCTCACAGTTCCCCAATTTCCTTCTATAACAAAATCATCTGCAATCTATTCATTTCCCCAATTCCTGAATACAATGTACTATGACTAACTAGGAACCTGTGTTGTGTGCTAGCTCTCTAGACTGCTACTTTGTGTCCTTTGACCTGCATCTCCCCATTCCTTCCCCTATTTGTTCCCAATAATCAGTTTTAGTCTCTGCATATGACAATTTTTAGATTTGACATGTAAAAGAGATCACACAGTATTTTTCTTTCTATGTCTGGCTTATTTTACTTATCATTCATATTTTGTCAAATGGCATGATCTCTTTCTTTTAAAAAAATATTTTTAATGACCATATATGTTATTAGATACTGTGTTGGTTTGAATAAACATGTATCCTATAGGTCCATATATTTCAATGCTTAGTCACCAGAAAAGGACACTATTTGAAAGCATTAGAAAGACTAGGAGATGTAGCCTTGTTGGAGGAAGTGTGTCACTCGGCTTTGAGGCTTCAAAAGTCCTTTCCAAGACCAGTCTCTGCCTGCCCACTGCCTGCCTGCCTGCCTGCCCCTTCCTCCCCTGCCAGAGATCAGAATGTAGCTCTCAACTACTTCTGCAGCATGTTCTGCTGCCATGTTCCCACCATGATCATAATAGACTAATCCTCTGAAATTGTAAGCAATTAATTAAATTCAATTAATTAAATCCTCAATTAAATACTTTCTCTTATAAGGGTTGATATCGTCATGGTGCTTCTTCACAGCAACAGAACAGTGACTAAGACAGATACCATAGTATTTTTTCACAAAGGTTTTTTCTCCTTCTAAAGACTGAATAATATTCCATTATGTCCACACATATGCACATATCACAGTTTATCCATTCTTTCATTCGTGGATACCTATGATTTCATATCATGGCTACTGTGAATGCTGTTATATATCAACAGGCAATGAAAACACCACTCTTTAAAGTTACTTATACTCCCATAATTATTGGAGCATTATATAGATATTAGTTCATATTCACTAGGATGGCTGTACTTCAAAAGACAAAAGTATTGGGGAATACACAGAAAACTGGAAACTCTTATATATTCTGGGATGGAATATAAAATGTAGGCAACTATGGAAATCAAGCTAGTAGTTTCTTAACATATTAAGTATGTTACCATATGGTTCAGCAATTCCACTACATGGTATCTGAAATGTGCCCACATAATAATTAATAAGAATATTCAAAGAAGCATTATTTAAAATGGCCAACATGAGAAAGCTACTCAAATAACAATCAATGGATGAATACATAGATAAAATGTGTTGTGTATGTATAGTGGAATATTATTCTCCAAATTGAAAGGAATGATGTCTTGACATGTGCTATAAAATGGTCAAACCTCAAAAATATTCTTAGTGAAAGATACCAAACTTTTGTACAATTGTACATTGTACAAGTTGTACAAAGATAATTTGTACAATTCCACTTCCATGAAATGTACAGAATAGGTAGATGCCTGGAGTGAGGCAGAATATTAGTGTTTGCCAAGAGCTGCATTGAAAGGGTGAATAATAATCAGCTGATGAAGGGAAACATATTTATAATAATGCTTGAATAAATCTGTGACTGTATGAAAGCTCTTGGAACTGTATGCTCTAAATGAGTAGCTCACATTGTATATAAAGTATGTCTAAATCAAAGTATTTCAGAACACTGTTCAGTATGAATAAGATGCTTTCCAATTAGAGACCTGAGAGCAAGTGACTGACTACTCAGACCACCCCCACCCCCATTTTCTAGATTATTACTGCTCAAATCTGATGCAAGAGAAAGATTCAAGGAAAGATTGTGGTAACTACCAAGAACCTTAATTCCCCTAGATCTACACTATAGAAGAACTTGTTGTACAATACAGCTACAAGGAATCCTAACCCACCCCAACTATTGCTCCTACAGTCTGTTTTGCCACAGTTCCCAACTCTCTCCTGTAGTGTAGTGATGCTGCTCCCTACCTCTCAGATTATCTAATCTCTCCCAACGTCATTTTATCAGAGTTTGGGCTGTCTAATCTCTGATATGTAAAGGAAAATGTATTTTTCAAACAGAACACGTGGGATTCTGAGTGACTCATTTGATTCTCACAACAATGGGCTTTTCAAAATACACTTACTTATGTATAATTATCTGTATGGGGGTAGAGGGAGATGCATGCCATGATGAGAATGTGGAGGTCAGATGATAACTTGTAGGAGTTCATTCTCTCCTTCTACCATGTGCATCCTGGGGACTGAACTGAAGTTCATCAGTTTTGGTACCAGGCTCCTTTTCCGATAAGCCATTTTGTCTACCCCAGCAATGCTTTGAAATATATACTAATATTATTTCCATTTTACAGGTTGAAAGACTGAGTTTTATAATGCCTAGGTAATTTCTTCAAAGTCAGAGAGCTAGTCAGCAGCATGGTTAGAAACTGAACTCAGACTGATGGAAAAAAAATAGTGTGTTTAATCACAATGCTATTTTTATTTATAAGAAGTCCTTTAATACAGCTCCTAGTCACTCTTCATACTTTTAACAATTGCACTATTATCTAGTGAAGATGAACCTCATTTCCCACCCATTGTTTTCTTTCCTACTGGTTGTTTTCTTGTCCTCCCCGCCCCAACACACATCCAATGGGTTTTTCAAATATTTTCAGTTCAAACCTTCAACAATCAGAGCCCACTATTTATTTCTATGCCATCATTTTACCCAGCCTCACACTTTTGTGACACCTCAGTGTAGCCATTCTCCTATCATAAGACAAAATGATGTGCAAGAACAATCAGTGTGAAACTCCGAGTTTTCATTCCTCTTCTAACTCAAGTATCCCTTTCACAAGTCCCAGCTCTTCTCTACTCCTTTAGCATTATTGTCCATCCCAGTAGCCACATCTACAGTCCTAAGAGTAGCATCCTATACACTATGTTTCTAGAAAAATGCAATGAGGGAAAGCTTCACAAAAGTGATCATACTTGCCCAGTTACCTGAAGGACAGGTAGAAATGGAGTAAACAAATCAAAAAGAAGAAGAAATAATGATATATAAGTGAATGAATAAACAAACAGCACAATGTGTTGATCAGACAGTTTGGGTCTGAAATTCTGGGCCCACTCGCTGTCAGCTTGTTTTAAAATGTTTGTATGTATGTGAATGTGCCTGAATGTATGAAGACTTACCACATGCATACTGGTGCCAGAAAAAGCCAGAAGATGTCTGATCTCCTGGGACTAGAGTTATAGACAGTTGCAAATTGACTAATATGGGTGCTAGGAACTGAACCCAGGTCCCCTGCAAGAGCAACAAGTGTTCTTAACTACTGAGCCATTTCTCCAGCCCAGAGCCATGTCATCTTAGCAAAGGTTTTTGATTTGTTTTTTTCTCTTTGAGCTTCATCTCAAATTCTTAAAAATATGGGTCATATTAATATCTACCTCTCTGTGTTTTGTGAGGATTGAATGAAATCATATAAAATACCTTCCCTCATTCAAGAAAAGCCAACACCAATATAATAATGAACAGGAGTCATTTTGTGGAAAAACATAGTTTACTAGCCTTTCTTAAATTTGGGAGAGAACTCTGGGAAAAATAAAACCACATCAAGATAGGCTTTAAATATTAGGAGAACTGCGGGTGTGGGGATAGAGTTACTAAACTTAGAGGAGGGAGCTGGCAAGATGGCTCAGAGGTTAAGAGCACTGGCTGCTCTTCCAGAGGTCCTGAGTTCAATTCCCAGCAACCATGTGGTGGCTCACAACCATCTGTAATGAGATCTAGTGCCCTTTTCTGGTGTTCTGCACTGTATACATAACTAAACTTAGAGGAGGTAAAAGTCAAGGGAGCTGGTGGAGGGGGAGAGGGAAAAAGGAAGAGAGGTTAATAATGCAGAGAGAAAGAAGATGAAGTAGAAAATGTTTTAGAGATAGGCCAAAACTAGCTACTCAGAATTCATTACTTGGAATTCCTTTAAAATGTATTAATACTTACTTGATTGTTTGCCGCTCTTGTTTGTCCGTAAGCTTTGTAAAGATATTGTGTCCACTATGTTCACTGCTTGGCAGAGAGCACGTTCCACAATGCCCAGAGCACAGTAAATGATTATAAATACTTGTTGCAGCAAGGAACAATAATAAGAGAACCAAAAATCAATAATTAAATAACGCAGATTCATGTATAGCTGACTAAGAAAATATAGATTAGAAATAAACTGTACAAAAATCAGTTTAAATTTTTTTTTTTTTTTTTTTTTTTTTTTTTTTTTTTGAGACAGGGTTTCTCTGTGTAGCTTTACGCCTTTCCTGGGACTCACTTGGTAGCCCAGGCTGGCCTCGAACTCACAGAGATTCGCCTGCCTCTGCCTCCCGAGTGCTGGGATTAAAGGCGTGCGCTGCCACCGCCCGGCTAAATTTTAGACTTGAGAGTCTGAGAAACATGAGAAGCATGCAGAACAGTCTCATTTTCACTATTAGTAAGATTACACGTGTATAATTTCAGCTCCATAACTGTAGAGCAGAAGTTACAAAACTGTGACTTATTAGTATATGAAGAACAGTGGAGCATCACGTGGGAGTAGCTGCCCCGGAAGTAATAAAATAAAGGCAGTAAGCATCATAGCAGGCAAACCGGAAGTGACTGAAGCTGAGTCGCGCGCAGTCAGAAGAGAAGGCGGTTGCTGTGGGTGCGGTCGTGAGTGCTCAGCAGAGAATAAAAATATGAAAAAATACAGTAATAACTGGTCCTATGAGGGCAAACGTTATGGAAGATCTGGCTGTTCCTCTCAGGATCCACAAACAAGCTACAGATAGTAAGTTTATAGAAATATTTGATTCGAACTTAGAAGTCTGTCATGGCCGCTTTGGGATTAACCGTTTTTAAGAAATGGTGCCAGGATACTGAAGCCAGTTTGACCCGGCATTTTCATTACTTAAGCTTAAATCTTAGTCACTTCGTAATCCTGTTTGTTGGTCGGTTTGTTTTAATAATGTGATGATAAAATAACATTTACCTCACAGTTGCCTTAAATAATTGAATATAGATAAAAAATGCTTGTAGTCATTACTAAACTGTTTCTGATAAGGCTGTGCTGAATAAGCTGTACACCATAAACCGTAGGATGTTGGGTTTTGGGGGTTTTTTTGGTTTTGGGGTGTGTTTTTTTGGCGTTTTGGGGGAGGTGCTTGACATTTAATCCCCTCAGTGTGGAGGAAATCAGTAAAATATTTGTATTTTAAACAGAGGAAAATTTTTAGGTATCCAACTAAGACGTTAGTAGCAGAGACTCAAGTAGAGAATGTTCTAGAACTTTAAATGGTTTTCAGCCTCTCGTGCAGTAGGCGGTTTTCTGGGCCGTTCCTCAAGTTCTGCCCCCGTTTCCTATTGGTTACTAATCTAGGTTTTCCCGTTTCTCATTGGCTCTCCAGTTTTGGCCCCGCCTCCTGGAATAAAGACATCCTGGTAATCGGGCCCTTTACTTTTAACTTGTGCCAGGGCAAGTACGCAATGGAAAATTGAGATTGTTTGTTTTCTGTGTTAAGATTACAAGAACAGGGTGTTTTTTGGTTTTTTTTTAAGGGGGGGTGTTTTTTGTTGTTTTGTTGTTGTTGGTTGGTTTTTCTTTTTTCTCTCTTTTATGCTAATAAACAGTTTGCAAGTAATTAAAACAGATGGACAGAATCAGTTGGAACTGAAGGGAACTGCTGCTTAAAATTGCAACATGGGGTGATTTTTAACACCTTAACACCGGGATACAATGGGCAGGTTGAAAAATCTGTGCCTTTTCTGCCTTTCATTTTCTTGCTAAACATTCATCCTTCCGCAGCCAAAGGAGCCATTCTCGTGGAGAGGTAGTGACACCTCCAATGTTGGAACGCAAGGAGAATACAGTTTCAAGCTCCCCCATGGCCATGGCTGTGGTGAGTGCATGCCACCATAGGGTGCTGAGGAGCTTGGGCCTGGGCGCAGAGGGGAGGGGAGGCTAGAGCACAGCCTGGACACTTGAGCAAGTGATGAATCAGGTTCTGGCTTGCCAGCCCTTGGGGCAGGGCTTGCTCCCTCCTCCCCCACCGTCCTAGAAAAGATGATAGGTGGGAGGAAAGCAACCATGGGTGGATGGGGGCTCAGTCATTTATGGCTTACAGTGACAGCCTTTGCATTGGCGCTTTAAAAATCAGAATCTCCTGATCACTCATAAAGAATAGCAATTATTTTTATTTCAAGGAAAAGGACTTTCTCAGTAAAAGGGTGGTGGCAAAGTTACTTAATCAGGGATCTTGCAAGAACACTCTGAGGAGATTCGTTTCTTGGTTTTTGGAATTCATTTACAAACAGTAGTGAATGTTGATATAATGTAAGAAAAGTTTCTGAGTGAGGCCATTTAGAATTTTCTTAACAGTTTTTAGAAAGCTCAATAATTTTTGAGCTTGGTCATAAGTTGAAACTCAGCACCTACTCAGTGACTATCCACCCCTCACAGCTTGTCTACACCTACACCCACCACTCACCCCCAAGTTACTGTTTCAATGGTGTCCTTTTGTGGGTGAATGTTTTGTAAAATACTGAGGTATTCTTTACTTAGTTGTCAAGCAAAGATCCCAGAGTTATATGTGAAGAGTGAAAAGGGGGAGATGAACATGTTCTAAAGACATAGACCTTAAACCAGCAGCAGTTTGCTTTTAAAGCTGAAAACGTTTGTGCCTTGACCTTTAAAATACTCAAATTTATGTGATAGTGGGTTTCCCATGCAGCTTTATAGTGATGAATATAAATTGGTAACTTCTGTTGCATATGTTGTGTTGTGGAGGATTGCTGGGATTATGATTTACCTTTGTGAAAATTTTCTTGTAGGATTTTAGAACTTATGTGGATCAGGCATGCAGAGCTGCTGAGGAATTTGTCAATATTTACTATGAGACAATGGACAAAAGAAGACATGTGAGTTTTATAATCTCTGTTGCTCTTTGTTTAAATACGTTTTATCTGACCCACATAAGTAATTACTGTGCACACATTCTTTAAGAGTTGTTTTTATTTGGTTAGAGTTTGGTGTTTTATTTTTCTTTTTTGATGTTGTTTATTTTCTTGGTTTTAAAGGTTTCTGTATTGTGTTTTTGTTCAGATTTTTAAGAAACTACTACTTGGGAAGTTAGGGAAAGGATCTAGAAGGACTTGGGGGAGGAGAAAAATATGATCAAAATATATTTAAATTTAAAAAGTGTTTTAAATAATAAAAATATAATATTGCAGGATATTTGATCATACTTCAAACCTGGAGATTTCATGATTTACTGGAAAAACCTGTTTCTAGTTGTGGTGTGGCTCAGCCCTAGCACACACCTTTTTTTAAAATTTATTTATTTTTGTTTCATGTGCATTGGTGTTTTGCCACAGGTGTCAGGTCCCTTGGAACTGGAACTACAGACATTTGTGAGCTGCCATGTGTGTTCTGGGAATTGAACCCAGGTCCTCTGGAAGAGCATCCCTGCTCTTAACCACTGAGCCATCTCTTCAGCCCCCTAGCACACACTTTTAACCCAAAAGTTTTCTGCTTGAATGTTATAAACAGGATTAAATAAAGTCAACCATAGGTCAAGAGGTGGAGCAGTTGACAGGAAGTGAATATAGGATTATCATGAAAAAAACATAGAGGGTAAGGGGGAGTCAGGAGGATGGATAGAGAGACACATAGGAAGTAGAAAGGAAGGACATTCAGTTTGAGGAGTCTTATTTGAGGAGGCATAGGAGAAGGGGGAGGCTTCTGGGATGTCAGCTGAGGAGAAAGGTCAGCTGAGTGCTTTCTCTGCCTCTCTCTGAGCCAGCAGGCTTTCACCCCAGAATCTGGCTTCTGTGTCTTTATTGATAAAATCAAACAATTAAGATTTTATTAAAACCAACATTTGGCACCCAATGTGGGGCACAACCACAAAGACAGAGAAATTATGCCAGCTGTGGACAAACTGAGAAGCCATCAGATTTGGTAAGACACCTGGGAAGTTCTCAAGGAGAGAATTTAAGTAATATTAAAAGGAAAAATTTCCCCCATGTTAAGGATGGGAAATATAATATGGGGCTTTAGGATCCTATACAGTGCTGCTTTAGATGGCTTAAGAATAGAAGCAGAAGGCTGGGCGGTGGTGGCGCATGCCTTTAATCTCAGCATTTGGGAGGCAGAGCCAGGCAGATCTTTGTGAGTTCGAGGCCAGCCTGGTCTCCAAAGTGAGTTCCAGGAAAGGCGCAGAACTACACAGAGAAACCCTGTATCAAAAAACCAAAAAAAAAAAAAAAAAAAAAGAATGAATAGAAGCAGAAAATGAAAAGATAAATGAGTTAACTGAGATTGACATAGTACCAATTATAATTACTATCAGTCTGTAAATTAATATTTTATCCTTAATAGCCATATTGGTTTTTGTGCCAAATATGAAAATTGGTTTGATAATTATGCCAAATATGAAAAGTAGAGTGATAAGATACAAGCCTTAGAAGACTTATAAATGAAAATAAGAAAAATGCTCAGATGTGGAGGAATTTAGACAAGAACCAACCATGCCATCACATGGTGAAACTGAAGAGGGGTGGGACAAGGTTGTGAGAAAACCGACCTTAGCTTCTCCAGTTACTGTACAAGAACTACCAGCAGATATCCCCAAGGTTAGAAGTTAAATGGAACCCTATAGAAATACTGGATTTGAGGAGATTTAAGGAAGTAGTCATTTCATATGGTATGCATATGTATATTTTAAAGATGTGTTGACCTCGGAATGGAAACCTGGATATGTGTGTTACATTAGGGAAGATTTTGCCTTTGTTTCCAAAGGAGAAGAAAAGCTGTAAATACCATCCATATTGATAAAGATTAGATTCAGACAGGAGAGACCTCCTGAATAAGGAGAGGTGATAGTTTATCAGACAGTTTGGTCATTCAGTCCAAGTTAACTTATAAAGACCAACACATGCTTTTCATTTGAACAGGCATGAAAAAATAAAAATAGAAATAACAATATTTTCAAATGATAATTTACTAAAGGCACACTTGCCTTACTGGCATGAAAGGAAAATATTTTTTTCTTGAACCAAATGTCTTAATTCCATGTTAGAATGTTAGACTGTAATTGCCATCTAGCACATGCCATCTTGGACATCAGCTTTTGAGTGTTCTTAAATAAAATGGATATTTTTGTTGTTTTGGTTTTAAAAACATAGTTAAGAGATTTAAAATTTTCTAAGTAAATTCAAAAGGTTACTATAGTTGAAACTTGTTTTCTAAATCTCTAAGAGTTGAAGTTATGTGGAGTTAAGATAAAAGATTTGAGCAGGACCCCGCCTGGGCAGCACACTAGAGCTGACCCTGTTGTGTGTGTGTGTGACAGGTGAGCCATCCCTGAGGGCATGAGAGTAGGAGTGCTGACCCCACCCCCCATCCCAACCCCCCAACCCTCTACTCCCACCCCGCTACCCCCACCCCCACTCCCATCCCCACCCCCGCTCCCTCTCCCTGTATGCCCCTACAGCAATCAGGAGAGAGGGCCATGCACCTTCCCTGGTCAAAACAATAGAGCTGACCCTGGCAATATAAGTGTGGAGGACCCAGAGCTGAGGGTATGAGAGCAGGACTGCCCCTCCCCTCCTTGCTCTAGGTTGCACTGGAGGCAGACACCTAAGAATTACAATGATTTAAATGTAAAAGCCACTTGCAAAAGGCAGGCTGAAATTCAAAGTGCATGTATTTGTGATCTAAAAATAAAAACACTTAAACCTTGAATTTATATATAAAGAGAACAGGGAAATGGGTATATTTATCCACACTTACCGAGGTATATTTAGTTTCAGAATTTCAAAAGAATTCTTTAAATTAAAAGATAATTTTTCTGTTGCCAAAAAACATCTTGCCCTAGGAAAGATAAAACCTTCCAAAAAAGGAACCCCCTTTTTATTATATTGTTGTTAAAAAACATAATATAATAAGAAACGAAAACAAGTTGCTTATAGACTGTATGGCAAGGTATTAGTGGGGATGTCAGCTCTGGAATAACATCATAAGTTGCCTTTCCCTAGTACCATGCTCTTAGGCAAAGCCTTAACTTTTCATAACCTCATTTTACTTGTAAGTAGGAAAAAACATTTGCAATGCTGGAAACTGAACTCAGGGCCTTAACATACAATGCAAGTGCTCTACCACTGTCCGGTATCCCCAGCTCAGGAATTAATTTAAATACTGCACATAACATTGGGTCCAGCATACCTGTACTTAAGTAGTTGATCTTTTTTTTTTTTTTTTTTGTCCCTTGAATTAACATAGTTAAATAAACAGTGCTAGTATGGAACGGTCTATATTTTTGGGGGATGTCTCCTGGTTTTCCTCTTTTATTTTCTATACTAATGGAAAATTTCTGATTAAGGTTCATAATAGCTAAAAATCTCCCCAGTAGTGAGTAACTCCACCAATGCAATAAGTCAGATCAGGCCAAATTAATAAGTCCAGGTTTAATATGAGCAAAACATTCCCAGATGGTCCCAGGAAAGAGGAGAAGCCATGAGGGGAAACCATGAGGGGAAGTCTGTGGGCCAGACCTTAAATACCTGCTGGAGGTGGAGCCGCTGCTTGGCTGGCTCTTTGGACAGTGTCTGGAGAGGGCAGCTCCAGGGGAGATTCCCCAACATCCCAACCATTTAGGGTATATATAGACTCAGATACAAGTCTGAGTTGCTCCCTGCTGGCATGGGATGATGTGGAGCGGGGGAGTTGGTGGGGACACGCTCAGCGGGAGGTATGGGTGAAGAAGCATTCAGTTTACTACCATCCCGGAGACATTGGGCATCTGTTCCATGGGGAGGCGGAGAAGACAAGTTGCTAGGAGGAAAAAAATAGATTATTAACACTGGCCCCATGAAAAGGACTAGCCATGGGGGGAAAAATGGAACAGAAATGTGCCCTGGTTGTACAGAAGAGGCAAGGGTGAATGAGCCAGTTGAAAGAGCAGATATGCCTTTGAGTCTAGAAAGCTGGTACCAGCACTGATGTTCCAGGAGCTTCAGGGGATAGCAGGCCAAATCGATGGATGATGTGTTCAAAAGTACCTGACCCATCACATCTTGCTGTTTCCCTGGAGGTGGGGAGTGCATCCTGTAAAGGTGTCATTAAGAGTTAAGAGATAATGGAGCTTTTTATGAATGAGTGTGTAGGTGAAATCAGCCTGTCAGTACTCACCCGGTTTGTGTCTTCAGAGCTAGTGCAGGGGCTGGCATATCTGAAGGGCCCCCATGTGGGTTGGCCTTGGCACGAGGAAAAGAGTAGACCTCTGCAGAAACCTGGAGGTGTCTGTAAAACAACTGGAACAGATTCATATCTTGGTGTCATAGCAAAAGGCTATGGCTTTGGGTTAAAAGGTGTGAACATTTTTCCTAGGGTCTAGTTTCAGCTCGATGAAACACACCTTTAAGTCTATAGAGGACAACCAGAGGAAATTTACTAAACAGAAGACATTGAGTGAGTGACAGAGGAGGAGGGAGGGAGGCTGAGGAGCAAGGGAGGAACAGAGTTGAAAATGCCTGCAGGCTTCCATACCCTCTCTAATGCTAACCTCTCTCTAAAAGCTGGGAGCAGTAAAATCCACAGAAGTTTAAAAACTTCTGAAAACTGTCTGTAGTCAGTGCTCTATCAGTTTATAAGTACCCTCATCATCAAACACCCCCAGATCTGAGAAGCGTAAGTAAGAAATGAGACAGCTTTCCAGTTACCTAGGCAATTCGAGGTTTCTCAATGGTCGTTGGGGGGGACAGAAGTCCCAGAAGCAGTACCTGTCTTCAGCTGCCGAGCTCAGAATATCTGACAGAGCTTTCCTTTGGGGTAGGGGTTTGGGGAGAGTGACCTGCCTTGCCTTGGCAAAGCTGGGCAGTCAGTTTCCCTGTGTCCTGTTCTTTCCATCTGAATAGGCTCTTGGCAGTGGTTGCAAAGCAGGATTTGTTTGCATGGCTGGCTTTTGCCACATTTAAAGCAAGCTTCAAGGTGCAAGTTCTTCTGTGGCCTTGGAGGAGATACAGGATGCTGCTAGGGGTCGGCATGTCTCTCTAAGATTTTTCATTAAAATGCCATATTCTCAGATCTCTGAAGCACTTGATCAGCGGAACAAAATCTGTTAGATATTTCTAAACTAGACAAATGTTTAGACTTAACTTTGAGAGCATTTATAAGTTAAATCTGGACTTAGAGTTCACCCAGTTAGTTACAGTTTACCAATGTTAGTAAAAGCAAGAAGGTTAGAAGGAATATTTTTTAGTCTCTAGTTTTCAGCTGTGGTCCTAAGATACAATCATAAGGCAAAACCAGGTTTTAACATTACAGACAATTTAGTGTTTTTTAAAGTCAAAATCAAGGGCTTTATTCTTAGGTTACAAAATCTGGCTGCCAGCAGGATACATCCCTGTACATGAATGTACAGAGGTACAGCTTGAATACCTCATTAAACCAGCGTTGTTTTACATCCTATCTTTTATAAACCTTGTTTTTAGGACGGGACAGGGATGATCATACAGAAATCTATCCTAATCCAAAATAACTTGGAGACCCAATGGCTCCTGGTGGACCCACTTCCACATGGTCATCTCTTCTCTGTCTTAATGGCAGATGGTCCACATGGTTGTTTTAAATTTGGAGTTAGCAGTTTTAAGTGACTTTTTGTTAAAGATTTTAACCATACCCAATTTCTTAACTATTTTTCTTCATAATAAGGGAGAGTGGGATAAAATAACTTTTTCTGTCATTACAAAATCTGAGCCCAAGTAGCTAGTTGTGAGAGAACATAGCTGTGCTGTTGCCAAGACACATGGAACACATAATCTCAGGCATTCAAAACCAGTCAAAACAAGCACACTGTAACCACATTTCTATCCATACCCATGAAATAGACGGGACTTAAGATGAGCAAAACTTTCCCCAGGAAGCCATCCATGTCAGAGGGCCCAGTTAAAAATCCTGAAATAAGAGTTTACAGAATAAGCAGAATGTAAGAAAGCATAGTAAAGACATTTCCTGGCCTGGGCAGGCAGGCAGGCAGGCAGGCGGGCGTTGTCCGCCACGGTGCTGGGCTCGAAATAGCAATGCCTCCTCCAGCACTGAGCCCAGAGAAGGCTGGGAGAAGGGGATGAAAAACAGTAGCAGCAGGCTGCCTGAGCTGGAACAGCAAGTGGAGGATTTGGGGAAAAGAGATTTTTAGGAGAGAGGAAGGTGTAGCAGAGTTTATTGAAAGAGAACAGAATGGTTAAGGGCAGAGCGGGTGGGTAGAATTTCAGCACAGTACGATGGGGGGGGGGTTGCCAGATGGGAAAAAGGGACCCCCACCCCACAGCGTCGGTAGGAGGGAGGGAGCAAACAGAGACAGACTACTGCAGGCATAAGAGGCAGGCAGTGGCAAGCAGGGAACTCTGGGGGAGAGGGTGGAGACACAGACCATCAACAAAAGCATGAGATGGAAGGAAAGCAGGGAAAGAGATTTGTAGGAGAGAGGAAGATGTACCGGCATGCAGCAAAAGCAGAGTGAAGGGGCAGGGGCAGAGATGCTGAGAAACAGCAAGGGCATGCTGGTGGGCGAGAAAAGGGGTGTGATGCTCTTAAACCTGGATGAGGGATCTAATTTGGATAAATTGCATAGCAATTGGAGATGAGACTGAACCTGCAAGCATCCATTCACAAGGCTTATTCTGGGGGGCTGGAGGCTACAAAAACTGCATCCGGTCTGTAAGCCTGCTGACAAGAATGGTGTGCAATTGTCTCTCCAGTGTGGAACATCTTCGGGACAGGAGAATTCTGGAATGGGCCCGGGGCTGGAGCTACCTGGTGTTGCAATGACCTTAGCAGGTGCTCTGGAAGTCTTCAGCACAGAGGGTCAAAGTCTTGGAAGGGATCCTGAATCTCTTATAGGCATTTTGGTTTGGAAGTGGGTGGCTTACCAAGTCAAGTCAGTCTGGTGCATCAGATGATGGGGGGGGTGTGTGAGAATGGCTTCCCATGGCCATGCTGCATGGTCATGGAAAGGCTTGACTCAGATAAGTAAAAATCTCCCAGTATCGAATACCTCCGACAATGCAATAAGTCAGATCAGGCCAAATTAATAAGACCAGGTTTAATCTGAGCAAAACATTCCCAGATGGTCCCAGAAAAGAAGAGAAGCCATGAGGGAAACCCATGAGGGGAAGTCTGTGGGCCAGACCTTAAATACCTGCCGGAGGTGGAGCCGCTGCTTGGCTGGCTCTTTGGGCAGCTTCTGGAGAGGGCAGCTCCAAGGGAGATTCCCAACAGTTCACAGCTGTAGCTGATGTTCAAAATAAGGATCCATGTGATGTAGATACTTTTAGTAGATCAAGGTCTTTTTTTTATTGTAATTTACTCCAAGATTTTTTTTATTGTAATTTACTCCTCAACTCTTTTAAAGGAATTATTTCAGTATGTGATCAAATAGTCTTGCCTTGGTTTCCTACCAGTATAGGACTCTTGTATTATCTGAAAAGGAATTTTTTTTTTAAAGAAAGAAGCACACCTTTAATCCTAGTACTTGGGAGGAAGAGGCAGGCGGATCTCTGTGAGTTCAAGGCCAACCTAATCTACAGAGCTAGTTCTAGGACAGTTAGGGCTATACAAAGAAACCCTGTCTCGAAAAACTTAAACAACAAAAAAAGAAACAAGATACAATGTGTTGCTATTGCTGACGTGGATCAGGAGGTGGGAAAGGCTGTGACCGCAGAGGTTTATTGTCCCTTGTCATGAGTATTTGTCACTTGCCCTCTCTTGGTGCTTTCAAAACTAAAGTAGTCTGCTGGGTTTAGTAGCACAGGTGCTTAATCCCAGTACCTGGGAGGCAGAAGCAGGCAGATCTCTAAATTCAAGGCCATCCTGGCCTACATAGTGAGTTCCAGGGCAGCCAGAGCAACATAGTGAAACGCTGTGGTGCAACAGAGTCAAGTTCATTATCAGTGCAAGGGTATGTGTGAGCCTTTTCATCCAGTTTCACTTTGAGAATAAAAGAAGTAATGTGTCACTTGACCCAAAAGAGTTAAAGCTGTTAGCTGTTGTCTCGTTTGGACCTGATCACATTTATTGTTGTCACTCCACTTAAGTGCTTCTGATTCTTTTGTATTTACTGTGGCAATACTAAAACATGAATTAGTCCCTGCATCAAAGCATCAAATGATTCCTATGTATTTAGTCACCAGAATTAAAGTGCGTTAAGGGCTTAATTCTCCGAATTGGAAATGAGAAACATAAAAACAAGTTTGAGACTGCATATGCTTGGGATTTGTAATCATTTAATTCATTTTCAAATAGCAAAACCTCAAAACTCTTACTATTTGAGGAATGCAAGTTTTTCTCATTGAATCTAAAGTGGAAATATTACAATTGTATGAATTGCCATGTTTATAGAGTCGGATAATACCTATTAAAGGCAAGATAGACATCACGGTCACCTTGTTTTCCAGTAGCAAGGTGACAAAGGAAGTGGAGATGGAGACAAAGTCATGAAAATGTTTACATTTCATCTATAATCTCCTAATGCATTTCTAGAAAATGTTGCAGGAAAAAAAATTTAAAAGTTTTCCTTTATTTTTAGGCAATTGTCAGGCTGTATTTGGACAAGGCCACTCTAATCTGGAATGGAAATGTTGTTACAGGGCTGGAAGCCCTTACTAATTTTTTTGAGATGTTGCCTTCCAGTGAGTTCCAGATCAATATGTTGGACTGCCAACCAGTTCATGGTAAGATCATGATCTTTCAAAGCATCTCCTTTATTTGCTGTTAGTAAACATTGAGGTTCACACCTAAAGCAGCAATAACTTTTAATAGTAGATATATTTACTTATTTGAGTAAGTGAAGTGTCATGAAAAGTAATTTATACAGTCAGGTTTTGGTACTTTTAGAGGCTTTTTACTCTGGAGAACTATCCAGTTTAGATAGTGTATGATTATTGGTTATTACAATTTATATGAGGAATTACAACTAAATGTGATTTTTGTTGAAAAGGAGAATGCCTACAGAAAAAAAAGTCTATGCTGTATGGTAGATTAATATGTTTGAGGTTCTGTTAACATTTCAGAGAACCGTATTCTGTGAAAGAATGACTTGGGACATGACAGAATTTGATTCAGTAGTTGATGTAGTGTATAATGTTTACCTCTAGATGGAGTACTTACTATCTTAAGTAGTTGTTTATAGTGATATTTCCCGGTATAGTTCCTGAAGAATGGCTTAAGAAGCAAACTGTGAATGATGTTAGATATCTAATGAAATATTAGCACATATAGGGAACAAATGGCCCTGTTAGATTTATAATTTTTATTTTGAAACTTAAGAGTACCCCACAAATCTTTCTGGATAGAAAAATCACCTCAATTTTTTTTCATATTCAACTTTTGACTTCAGGATGCATGCTCCAAGTGCAGAACATTTATGAAAAAACTTTCGCATTGCATCAT
Organism: Peromyscus leucopus; assembly: GCF_004664715.2. Taxonomy (NCBI): domain Eukaryota; kingdom Metazoa; phylum Chordata; class Mammalia; order Rodentia; family Cricetidae; genus Peromyscus; species Peromyscus leucopus. The sequence continues at coordinate 95,437,687 of NC_051083.1, forward strand.
AAGCTTATTTAGACATGTAAGTTGCTATCTTTCTCTTGTTTGTGTTGCTAAAGAGCAAGCTACCCAGTCGCAGACTACAGTTCTCGTTGTGACCAGTGGAGCTGTGAAGTTTGACGGAAACAAACAACACTTCTTCAACCAGAACTTCCTGCTGACTGCACACAGCACTCCTAACAACACTGTGTGGAAGATCGCAAGTGACTGCTTCCGCTTTCAGGATTGGGCTAGCACTTAAAGGAGCAAAAGCCCATTCTCTACATCCATTAATTCCAGTAGGAGAAGTTTAATGTGGGTGAATATATTTCATTGCATAAGTACTATATACCAGTATGTGCTGAAACAAAATGCATGTAATATGTTTTTTATTCCTAGCAGCACTTTTGCTAGAGCAGTTGCCAGTTTGGATTATTGCCCCTAACAACTTTAAAGATAGTTTTTTACGTGCCTTATGTATACGTTCCACTACTGGTGCTCTTGGGATAATATTAAACATGATCCAGGTACTAAGATACTCACTGTGAACCCAGTCTGTTGCACAAATGGAGTCCTTTTGTAATACTGTCTGTGGAATAGCACAACATAGCTCTGTAGGAGGAAGTAGTGGCTTTTCTGTCCTTAGGATAATTTTTCATTGAAGCACATGCTTGTTTACGGTCAACACTGGCAATATAGTTTTAATATGTAACTATAGATTTTTTTAAGTCAATTCAAATTAGTTTACACACCAGTATTCTGACATATTTGAATTAGATATAAGGGTTTTATAGTCGTTATTGTTTTCTTACATCGACATGTTTCCTTTTGAAATAAGGTGATCAGCTAGATGGGTGAAAAAATATGCTTGGCTGATACTTGAGTATTGGGTGCATTTAGTGGCAATAACACCTTTCCAACATTTTCTTGGCAGCTTCAGGTCAATATAGTTATGTGATAAGTGGTAGTGAAACTAAAAGCTTTAATGGGAGAATGGGGAATAGAAAATGTAGAAATCCAAGACTGAAGCCAAAAATGAGAGAGGTGACCAAGTGATAAAATCAGTTCTTGTTTCTTCCTGGCAGTATAACCTAGTTTGGGGATTTGAATCCCAGAGTCTTTTAAGTATTCTTGCCAAATGGTCATAAGTTCACTTTTGTTCTAAGAATTGGATTTTAAGATCTTCTTACTTCTCTTCATACGTGTCTCTAGTATCCACCCCAGTTTATTTGAGAACTTATATGAGTCAGTTGTCAGCAGTAAACTGAACTTTGTGACAGACTCTGAAAGTTAGAAAGCTACTGCTGTCTCTGTGCGCCCTGAACTCCGAAGGCTCCCACATCAACTTCAGGCCCAAAGACTTCGGTATATTACCTACCACCCACATGAATAGTTTTAGCCTCTGCTTTTTGTACTATCAGCTGTATTATCTACTATTTAAAGTTGTCTTTACTTTTATAATTTGTTTTTATGTGGCACTGGATAAAAGAAAAATCAATATTAGAACATTTCTGCCTGTAGTTAAAAAAAAACATAAAAACAGAAAAGATCTTCATGATAAACTTTAAAGGAACAAACTCATTAATTTTTAATGTTTTAGCTTCTAGAGAAAAAAGATGTATTTTTAGTTTTTAGTTAAACTTTAAAATTCTTTGTAATTAAATATTTTAAGCCAAATATGCTAGCTTTGTTCTGTAGTACAAGCAAAATTAAATTTTTATCTCTTAATTTTAAAACTAGTAATTTACTTTGGCCTAGAAATACACACTATATTTCTAATTAATGTATTATTAAAATTGAATTAAATATAAGGGGATGGAACTGAGATTAAAACCACTCCTTATTTCAGTACTTAGCAAGACTTACACGTTCTATTTAGAGTATGTTTACACTTATTTTGAACTAGCTTTTTAAAAAACTACATCTTTAGCAGAAACAATTAAAATGCCCAAGTACCAACCACCCTTTCTGTTGGTAGAGAACAATCTCAAAAGCTGTGTACCGCTAGCAGTAACAGAATTGAAGCATTGTGAATTACTTTATCCATACTCTGTATAACTCCATAATCTGTATGGCGTTTAAATGGCTGGAACTTCTCATATATGGACTCAACTATATTTTTGACATGTTCATATTTTTATAACTTGAGAAATACAATAAAAATTGCATTTTGATAAGTTTTCTCAAATCTTTCTTAAAGTGTTTTTGTATTTAAGTTCCCAGGAAGGGAACTTGTTCTTCATAAGCCTCCTTAAAATGAAAAGAAAAAAAGTTAAAATGTTAAAAACAGTGGTAGATAATTTGGACTTTTTTCTTTGTCATTTCTATAGTCTTATCTTTTTCTCGCTCTTTTCCTACCAAGTATTCCCATTGCAACTCTTTGAAGTACCAGTGAAGTTTGCGGTGAGAAGTTAGAACTCTTAACCTGGAGAAAATAGCTGAAACATTATATTCAGTAAGCATTGAAACAGAAATACAGTTGTATTCCAGAAATATTTATTCTTTCAGCTTTAATGTTACATTAAAAATATGTCAGCAGGATCTGGAGAGAAGGTTCAATGATTAAGAGCTGATGCAATACAAAAGAAAAGAGACTAACCCTTGGTGTTATTTACACAAGAGTTGGCCTGATTTGTGCAGAAGAGTCCTAATCTCTCCCCTAATCTCATTGATCTCTTGAACAAAGGCTGTCTACTAGCTATTGCACAGCACAGCAAATGTATTAAAAAGGAATGAGGAACTTTTGTCTTAATCCTTTACAGAAGTCTTGCAAGGGAGTAAATTGTTTTTTGGTCCTATTGACTCAGAACAGTACAAGAAACCACAGTGATATATATATAACCCCATGTTGCTTTCAACATTTTTCTTAACGGGTGAGGTGGGCATTGCTTTTAATGCCTCATTGTTTTCAGCACAACATCTTATGTACCATACATCATTCCAACTAAAGCATAAATGTATTCGGGAAGGAAACAAGAAGTCAACTAAGCAAATAACAGCC